>NC_138185.1:92051909-92651909 GCF_964194105.1 Spermophilus citellus
TATCTAGGGTTTGTTTCCTATTGATGTAGCCCTAAGCAGAGACTGGCACAAATCACTTTCATGGAAAGGGGTTGCCAAGCTTCCAAAAAAACTACGAGTTTCCTGAAATCTCAGCACACATTTTTTCACCCAATCTTGATGACACTTTCAGGTAATGATCAGTACCCCAATACCACTTGGGTCACCAAATTTCGTTCTTCTAAGTTAAACTGTTCGTTGGCAGTAACAAATTAATTTTTAGGTTTCACTCTGTTTTCTATTGTATGGATACATGTATTTGGAACTCTAAATCAAACACGGTTTGGGCTAGCTCTTTGAAACTTGACACAATAAGGTAGTTCCAAGTTCTAACTCTACGGATTGTTTCCTATTGATGTAGCCCTAAGCAGAGACTGGCGCAAATCACTTTCATGGGAAGGGGTTGCCAAGCTTCCAAAAAACTACGAGTTTCCTGAAGTCTCAGCACACATTTTTTCACCAAATTTTGATTACACTTTCACGTAATGATCAGTACCCCAATCCCACTTGGCTCACCAAATTTCGTTCTTCTAGTAAACCGTTTGTTGTCACTAACAGTTTTAATTTTTATGTTTGACTCTGTTTTCTCCTATATGGATACATGTAGTTGGAACTCTAAATCAAACAAGGTTTCTGCTAGCTCTTTGCAACTTGACACAATAAAGTAGTTCCAAGTTCTATCTCTATGGTTTGTTTCCAATAGGTGTAGCCAAAAGAAGATACTGGCGCAAATCACTTTCATGGAAAGGGTTAGCCAAGGTTCCGAAAAAGTACGAGTTTCCTGAATACTTAGCACACATTTTTTCACCCAATCTTGATGACACTTGCAGGTAATGATCACTACCCCACTCCCACTTGGCTCAGCAAATTTCGTTCTTCTAGCTTAAACCATTCCTTGGCAGTAACAGTGTTAATTTCCAGGTGTCACTCTGTTTTCTCCTATATGGATACATGTAGTTGGAACTCTAAATCAAACACGGTTTGTGCTAGCTCCTTGAAACTTGACACAATAAAGTAGTTCCAAGTTCTATCTCTAGGGTTTGTTTCCTATTTATGAAGCCCTAAGCAGAGACTGGCGCAAATCACATTCATGAAAAGGGGTTGCCAAGCTTCCAAAAAACTACGAGTTTCCTGAAATCTCAGCACACATTTTTTCACCCCTTCTTGATGACACTTTCAGGTAATTATCAGTACACCAAACCCACTTGGCTCACCAAATTTCGTTCTTCTAGTAAACCGTTTGTTGTCATTAACAGTTTTAATTTTTAGGTTTCACTCTGTTTTCTCCTATATGGATACATGTAGTTGGAACTCTAAATCAAACACGGTTTGTGTAAGCTCTTTGAAACTTGACACAATAAAGTAGTTCCAAGTTCTATCTCTATAGTTTATTTCCTATTGATGTAGCCCTAAGCAGAGACTGGCGCAAATCACTTTTATGGAAAGGGGTTGCCAAGCTTCCAAAAAACTACGAGTTTCCTGAAATCTCAGCACACATTTTTTACCCAATCTTGATGACACTTTCAGGTAATGATCAGTACCCCAATCCCACTTGCCTCACCAAATTTCGTTCTTCTAGTAAACCGTTTGTTGTCACTAACAGTTTTAATTTTTAGGTTTCACTCTGTTTTCTCCTATATGGATACATGTAGTTGGAACTCTAAATCAAACACGGTTTCTGCTAGCTCTTTGAAACTTGACAGAATAAAGTAGTTCCAAGTTCTATCTCTATGGTTTGTTTTTAATAGATGTAGCCAAAAGAAGATACTGGCACAAATCATTTTCATGGAAAGGGGTAGCCAAGGTTCCGAAAAAGTACGAGATTCCTGAATACTGAGCACACATTTTTTCAACCAATCTTGATGACACTTGCAAGTAATGATCACTACCCCACTCCCACTTGGCTCAACAAATTTCGTTCTTCTAGGTTAAATCATTGGTTGGCATTAGCAGTGTTAATTTTCACGTTTCACTCTCTTTTCTCCTATATGGATACATGTAGTTGGAACTCTAAATCAAACACGGTTTGTGCTAGCTCTTTGAAAGTTGACACAATAAAGTAGTTCCAAGTTCTATCTCAAAGGTTTCTTTCCTATTGTTGTAGCCCTAAGCAGAGACTGGCCAAATCATTTTTTGAAAAGGTGTTGCCAAGCTTCCAAAAAACTACGAGTTTCCTGAAATATTAGCACACATTTATTCACCCAATCTTGATGACACTTGCAGGTAATGATCAGTACCCCAATCCCACTTGGCTCACCAAATTTTGTTCTTCTAGTTTAAACCGTTGATTGGCTGTAACAGTGTTAATTTCCAGGTTTCACTCTGTTTTCTCCAATATGGATATATGTAGTTGGAACTCTAAATCAAACACGGTTTGTGCTAGCTCTTTGAAACTTGACACAATAAAGTAGTTCCAAGTTCTATATCTATGGTTTGTTTCCTATTGATGTAGCCCTAAGCAGAGACTCACACGAATCACTTTCATGGAAAGGGGTTGCCAAGCTTTCAAAAAAACTATGAGTTTCCTGAAATCTCAGCAAACACTTTTTCAACCAATTTTGATGACACTTTCAGGTAATGATCAGTACCCCAATCCCACGTGGTTCCCCAAATTTCGTACTTCTAGGTTAAACCGTTCCTTGGCAGTAACACTGTTAATTTCCAGGTTTCACTCTGTTTTCTCCAATATGGATATATGTAGTTGGAACTCTAAATCAAACACGGTTTGTGCTAGATTTTTTAAACTTGACACAATAAAGTACTTCCAAGTTCTATCTCTATGGTTTGTTTCCTATAAATGTAGCCAAAGAAAAGACTGGTGCAAATCACTTTCATGGAAAGGGGTTGCAAAGGTTCCAAAAAACTACAAGTTTCCTGAAATCTCAGCACACATTTTTTCACCCAATCTTGATGACACCTTCAGGTAATGATCAGTACCCAATCCCACCTGGAGCCCCAAATGTCGTTCTTCTAGGTTAAACCTGTCCTTGGCAGTAACAGTTTTAATTTTCAGGTTTCACTCTGTTTTCTCCTATATGAATCCATGTAGTTGGTACTCTAAATCAAACACGGTTTGTGCTACCTCTTTGAAACTTGACACAATAATGTAGTTCAAAGTTCTATCTCTATGGTTTGTTTCCTATAGATGTATTCAAAAGAAGAGACTGGCGCAAATCATTTTCATGGAAAGGTTTTGCCAAGCTTTCGAAAAACTACGAGTTTCCTGAAATCTCAGCACACATTTTTTCACCCAATCTCGATGAGACTTGCAGGTAATGATCAGTTCCCCAATCCCACCTGGCTCCCCAAATTTCATTCTTCTAGCTTAAACCATTCCTTGGAAGTAAGAGTGTCAATTTCAAGGTTTCACTCTGTTTTCTCCTATATGGATACATGTAGTCGGAACTCTAAATCAAACACGGTTTGTGCTAGCTCTTTGAAATTTGACACAATAAAGCAGTTCCTAGTTCTATCTCTATGGTTTGTTTCCTATTGATGTAGCCCTAAGCAGAGACTGGCGCAAATCACTTTCATGGAAAGGGGTTGCCCAGCTTCCAAAAAAACTACGAGTTTCCTGAAATCTCAGCAAATATTTTTTCACCCAATCTTGATGACACTTTCAAGTAATGATCAGTACCAAAATCCCCAATGGCTCCCCAAATTTCGTTCCTCCTTGTTAAACCGTTTCTTTTCAGTAACAGTTTTAATTTTTAGGTTTCACTCTGTTTTCTCCAATATAGATACATGTAGTTGGAACTCTAAATCAAACACGGTTTGTGCTAGCTCTTTGAAACTTGACACCATAAAGTAGTTCCAATTTTTATATCTATGGTTTGTTTCCTATTGATGTAGCCCTAAGCAGAGACTGGCGCAAATCACTTTTATGGAAAGGGGTTGCCAAGCTTCCAAAAAACTATGAGTTTCCCGAAATCTCAGCACACATTTTTTCACCCAATATTGATGACACTTTCAGCTAATGAACAGTACCCAAATCCCACTTGGCTCACCAAATTTCGTTCTTCCAGGTTAAATCGTTCGTTGGCAGTGACAGTGTTAATTTCCAGGTTTCACTCTGTTTTGTGTAATATGGATAAATGTAGTTGGAACTCTCAATCAAACACGGTTTCTGCTAGCTCTTTGAAACTTGACACAATAAAGTAGTTCCAAGTTCTATATGTATGGTTTCTTTCCTATTGTTGTAGCCCTAAGCAAAGACTGGCCAAATCACTTTCATGAAAGGGGTTGCCAAGCTTCCAAAAAACTACGACTTTCCTGAAATATCAACACACATTTATTCCCCACATTTTGATGACACTTGCAGGTAATGATCAGTACCCCAATCCCACTTGGCTCACCAAATTTCGTTCTTCTAGGTTAAACCGTTCATTGGCCTTAGCAGTGTTAATTTCCAGGTTTCAGTCTTTTTTTCCAATATGGACACAAGTAGTTGAAACTCTAAATCAAACACGGTTTGTGGTAGATCTTTGAAACTTGACACAATAAAGTACTTCCAATTTCTATCTCTATGGATTGTTTCCTATAAATGTAGCCAGAGAAGAGACTGGTGCAAATCACTTTCATGGAAAGGGGTTGCCAAGCTTCCAAAAAACTACGAGTTTCCTGAAATCTCAGCACACAATTTTTCACCAAAACTTGATGACACTTTCAGGTAATGATCAGTAACCAATCCCACCTGGCTCCCCAAATTTCGTTCTTCTAGATTAAACCGTTCCTTGGGAGTAACAGTGTTAATTTCCAGGTTACAGTCTGTTTTCTCCTATATGGATACATGTAGTTGGAACTCTAAATCAAGCACGGTTTGCGCTAGGTCTTTGAAACGTGACACAATAAAGTAGTTCCAAGTTCAATCTTTAGGGTTTATTTCCTATAGATGTAGCCAAAAGAAGAGACTGGCGCAAATCACTTTCATGGAAAGGGGTTGCCAAGCTTTTGAAAAACTATGAGTTTCCTGAAATCTCAGCACACATTTTTTAAACCAATCTTGATGACACTTTCAAGTAATGATCAGTACCCCTATCCCACCTGGCTCCCCAAATTTCGTTCTTCTAGCTTAAACCGTTCCTTGGCAGTTACAGTGTTAATTTTTAATTTTCACTCTGTTGTCTATTATATGGATACATGTAGTTGGAACTCTAATTCAAACACAGTTTGTGGTAGCACTTTGAAACTTGACACAATAAAGTAGTTCCAAGTTCTAACTCTAGGGTTTGTTGCCTATTGATGTAGCCCTAAGCAGAGACTGGCGCAAATCACTTTCATGGAAAGAGGTTGCCAAGCTTCCAAATAACTACGAGTTTCCTGAAATCTCAGCACCCATTTTTTCACCCAATCTTGATGACACTTTCAGGTAATGATCAGTACCCCTATCCCACTTGGCTCACAAAATTTCGTTCTTCTAGGTTAAATCGTTAGTTGGCAGTAACAGTGTTAATTTCCTGGTTTCACTCTGTTTTCTCCTATATGGATACATGTAGTTGGAACTCTAAATCAAACACGGAATGTGCTAGCTCTTTGAAACTTGACACAATAAAGTAGTTCCAAGTTCTATCTCTATGGTTTGTTTCCTATTGATGTAGCCCAAAACAGAGACTGGCGCAAATCACTTTCATGGAAAGGGGTTGTCAAGCTTCCATAAAACTACGAGTTTCCTGAAATCTCAGCACACATTTTTTCACCCAATCTTGGTGACACTTTCAGGTAATGATCAGTACCCCTATCCCACTTGGCTCACCAAATTTCGTTCTTCTATGTTAAACCGTTCGTTGGCAGTAAAAAATTAATTTTTAGATTTCACTGTGTTTTCTATTATATGGATACATGTAGTTGGAACTCTAAATCAAACATGGTTTGTGCTAGCTCTTTGAAACTTGACACAATGAAGTAGTTCCAAGTTCTATCTCCATGGTTTGTTTCCTATTGATGTAGCCCTAAGCAGAGACTGGCGTAAATCACTTTCATGGAAAGGGGTTGCCAAGATTCCAAATAACTACGAGTTTCCTAAAATCTCAGCACACATTTTTTCACCCAATCTTGATGACACTTTCAGGTAATGATAAGTACCCCTATCAAACTTGGCTCACCAAATTTCGTACTTCTAGGTTAAATCGTTCTTTGGCAGTAACAGTGTAAATTTCCAGGTTTCACTCTGTTTTCTCCTATATGTATACATGTAGTTGGAACTGTAAATCAAACACGGTTTGTGGTAGGTCTTTGAAATTTGACACAATAAAGTATTTCCTAGTTCTGTCTCTATGGTTTGCTTCCTATTGATGTAGCCCTAAGCACAGACTGGCAAAAATCACTTTCATTTAAAGGGGTTGCCAAGCTTCCAAAAAACTACCAGTTTCCTGAAATCTCACCACACATTTTTTCACCCAAACTTGGTGACACTTTCAGGTAATGATCAGTACCCCATTCCCACCTGGCTCCCCAAATTTCATTCTTCAGGTTAAATCGTTCGTTTGCAGTAGCAGTGTTAATTTCCAGGTTTCACTCTGTTTTCTCCTATATGGATACATATAGTTGGAACTCTAAATCAAACACGGTTTGTGCTGGCTCTTTCAACTTGACACAATAAAGGAGTTCCAAGTTCTATCTCTAGGGTTTGTTTTCTATAGATGTAGCCAAAAGAAAAGACTGGCGCAAATCTCTTTCATGGAAAGGGGATGCCAAGTTTTCGAAAAACTACGAGTTTCCTGAAATCTCAGCACACATTTTTTCACCCAATCTTGATGACACTTGCAGGTAATGATCAGTACCCCTATCCCACCTGGCTCCCCAAATTTCGTTCCTCTAGCTTAAACCGTTCCTTGGCAGTTACAGTGTTAATTTCCTGGTTTCAGTCTGTTTTCTCCTATATGGATACATGTATTTGGAACTCTAAATCAAGCACGGTTTGCGCTAGATCTTTGAAACGTGACACAATAAAGTAGTTCCAAGTTCTATCTCTATGGTTTGTTTCCTATAGAATAGCCAAAAGAAGAGACTGGCGCAAATAACTTTCATGGAAAGAAGTTGCCAAGCTTCCAAAAAACTACGAGTTTCCTGAAATCTCAGCACACATTTTTTCACCCAATCTTGATGACACTTTCAGGTAATGATCAGTACCCAATCCCACTTAGCTCATTAAATTTCGTTTTTCTATGTTAAACCGTTCGTTGGCAGTAACAAATTAATTTTTGTGTTTCACTCTGTTTTCCATTATATAGATACATGTAGTTGGAACTCTAAATCAAACACGGTTTGTGTTAGCTATTTGAAACTTGACACAATGAAGAAGTTCCAAGTTCTATCTCTAGGGTTTGTTTCCTATTGATGTAGCCCTAAGCAGAGACTGGCGCAAATCACTTTCATGGAAATGGTTTGCCAAGCTTCCAAATAACTACGAGTTTCCTGAAATCTCAGCACACATTTTTTCACCCAATCTTGATGACACTTTCAGGTAATGATCAGTACACCAATCCCACTTGGCTCAACAAATTTCGTTCTTCTAGGTTAAATCGTTCGTTGGCAGTAACAGTGTTAATTTCAGGTTTCACTCTGTTTTCTCCTATATTTATACATGTAGTTGGAACTCTAAATCAAACACGGTTTGTGCTAGCTCTTTGAAACTTGACAAAATAAAGTAGTTCCAAGTTCTATATCTATGGTTTGCTTCCTATTGATGTAGACCTAAGCTGAGACTGGCACAAATCACTTTCATGGAAAGGGGTTGCCAAGCTTCCACAAAACTACGTGTTTCCTAAAATCTCAGCACATATTTTTTCACCCAATCTTGATGACACTTTCAGGTAATGATCAGTACCCCAATCCCACTTGGATCACAAAATTTTGTTCTTCTATGTTAAATCGTTCGTTGGCAGTAACAGTGTTAATTTCAGGTTTCACTCTGTTTTCTCCTATATGGATACATGTAGTTGGAATTCTAAATCAAACACGGTTTGTGCTAGCTCTTTGAAACTTGACACAATAAAGTATTTCCAAGTACTATCTCTATGGTTTGCTTCCTATTGATGTAGCCCTAAGCCGAGACTGGCGCAAATCACTTTCATGGAAAGGGGTTACCAAGCTTCCACTAAACTACGTGTTTCCTAAAATCTCAGCACACATTTTTTCACCCAATCTTGATGACACTTTCAGTAATGATCAGTACGCCAATCCCACTTGGCTCACCAAATTTCATTCTTCTAGGTTAAACCGCTCGTTGGCAGTAACAGTGTTAATTTTTAGGTTTCACTCTCTTTTCTATTATATGGATACATGTAGTTGGAACTCTAAATCAAACATAGTTTGTGGTAGCTCTTTGAAACGTGACACAATAAAGTAGTTCCAAATTCTATCTCTATGGTTTGTTTCCTATCAATGTAGCCCTAAGCAGAGCCTGGAACACATCACTTTCATGAAAAGGGGTTGCCAAGCTTCCAAAAAACTATGAGTTTCCTGAAATCTCAGCACATATTGTTTCACCAAATCTTGATGACATTTTCAGTAATGATCAGTACCCTAATCCCACTTGGCTCAACAAATTTCATTTTTCTAGCTTAAACCATTCGTTGGCAGTAAGAGTTTTCATTTTTAGGTTTCCCTTTGTTTTCTCCTATATGGATACCAGTATTTGAATCTCTAAATCAAACACGGTTTGTGGTAGCTCTTTGAAAATTGACACAATAAAGTAGTTCCAATTTCTATCTCTATGGTTTGTTTCCTATTGATGTAGCCCTAAGCAGAGACTGGCGCAAATCACTTTCATGGAAATGGGTTGCCAAGCTTCCAAAAAACTACGAGTTTCCTGAAATCTCAGCACACATTTTTTCACCAAATCTTGATGACAATTTCAGGTAATGATCAGTACCCCAATCCCACTTGGCTCTCCAAATTTCATTCTTCTAGGTTAAACCGATCGTTGGCAGTAACAGTTTTAATTTTTGGTTTTACTCTGTTTTCTCCTAAATGGATACATGTAGTTGGAACTCTAAATCAAACACGGTTTGTGCTAGCTCTTTGAAACTTGACACAATAAAGTAGTTCCAAGTTCTATCTCTAGGGTTTGTTTCCTATTGATGTAGCCCTAAGCAGAGACTGGGGCAAATTACTTTCATGGAAAGGGCTTGCCAAGCTTCCAAAAAACTACCAGTTTTCTATAATCTCAGCACACATTTTTTAAACCAATCTTGATGACACTTTCAGTTAATGATCAGTACCACAATCCCACTTGGCTCACCAAATTTCGTTCTTCTAGGTTAAATCGTTCGTTTGCAGTAACAGTGTTAATTTTAGGGTTTCACTCTGTTTTCTCCTGTATGCATACATGAAGTTGGAACTCTAAATCAAACACGGTTTGTGCTAGCTCTATGAAACTTGACACAATAAAGTAGTTCCAAGTTCTATCTCTAGGGTTTGTTTCCTATTGATGTAGCCCTAAGCGGAGACTGCCACAAATCACTTTCAGGGAAAGGGGTTGCCAGGCTTCCAAAAAACTACGAGTTTCCTGAATTTCAGCACACATTTTTTCACCCAATCTTGATGACACTTTCAGGTAATGATCAGTACCCCAATCCCACTTGGCTCACCAAATTTCGTTCTTCTAGGTTAAACCGTTCGTTGGCAGTAACAAATTAATTTTTTGGTTTCTCTCAGTTTTCTATTATATAGATATATGTAGTTGGAACTCTAAATCAAACAAGGTTTGTGATAGCTCCTTGAAATTTGACACAATAAAGTAGTTCCAAGTTCTATCTGTATGGTTTGTTTCCTATTGATGTAGCCCTAAACAGAGACTGGCGCAAATCACTTTCATGGAAAGGGGTTGCCAAGCTTCCATAAAACTACGAGGTTCCTGAAATCTCAGCACACATTTTTTCTCCCAATCTTGATGACACTTTCAGGTAATGATCAGTACCTGTATCACACTTGGCTCTCCAAATTTCATTCTTCTAGGTTAAATCGTTCATTTGCAGTAGCAGTGTTAATTTCCAGGTTTCACTCTGTTTTCTCCTATAAGGATACATGTAGTTGGAACTCAAAATCAAACACGGTTTGTGGTAGCTTTTTGAAACTTGACACAATAAAGTAGTTCAAGTTCTATCTCTATGGTTTGTTTCCTATTTTTGTAGCCCTAAACAGAGACTAGCGCAAATCACTTTCATGGAAAGGGGTTGTCAAGCTTCCATAAAACTACGAGTTTCCTGAAATCTCAGCACACATTTTTTCACCAAATCTTGATGACACTTTCAGGTAATGATCAGTACCCCTATCCCACTTGGCTCACCAAATTTCGTTCTTCTAGGTTAAATCGTTGGTTGGCAGTAACAGTGTTAACTTCCAGGTTTCACTCTGTTTTCTCCTATATGGATACATGTAGTTGGAACTCTAAATCAAACACGGTTTGTGCTAGCTCTTTGAAACTTGACACAATAAATTAGTTCCAAGTTCTATCTCTAGGGTTTTTTTCATATTGATGTAGCCCTAAGCAGAGACTGGTGCAAATCACTTTCATGGAAAGTTGTTGCCAAGCTTCCAAATAACTACGAGTTTCCTGAAATCTCAGCGCACATTTTTTCACCCAATCTTGATGACACTTTCAGGTAATGATCAGTACCCCTATCCCACTTGGCTCACCAAATTTTGTTCTTCAAGTTTAAATCGTTCGGTGGCAGTAACAGTGTTAATTTCCAGGTTTCACTCTGTTTTCCCTATATAAATACATATAGTTGGATCTCTAAATCAAACACGGTTTTTGCTACCTCTTTGAAATTTGACACAATAAAGTAGTTCCTAGTTCTGTCTCTATGGTTTCCTTCCTATTGATGTAGCCCTAAGCAGAGACTGGCGAAAATCACTTTAATTGAAAGGGGTTGCCAAACTTCCAAAAAACTACCAGTTTCCTGAAATATCTGCACACATTTTTTCAACCAAACTTGATGACACTTTCACGTAATGATCAGTACCCCAATCGCCCTTGGCTCAACAAATTTCGTTCTTCTAGGTTAAACCGTTCGTTGGCAGTAACAAATTAATTTTTTGGTTTCACTCTGTTTTCTATTATATGGATATATGTAGTTGGAACTGTAAATCAAACACGGTTTGTGCTAGCTCCTTGACATTTGACACAATAAAGTAGTTCCAAGTTCTATCTATATGGTTGTTTCCTATTGATGTAGCCCTAAACAGAGACTAGCACAAATCACTTTCATGGAAAGGGGTTGCCAAGCTTCCATAAAACTACGAGTTTCCTGAAATCTCAGCACACATTTTTTCACCCAAACTTGATGACACTTTCAGGTAATGATTAGTACTCCAATCCCACTTGGCTCACCAAATTTCATTCTTCTAGGTTAAATCGTTCATTTGCAGTAGCAGTGTTAATTTCCAGGTTTCACTCTGTTTTCTCATATATGGATACATGTGGTGGGAAATTTAAATCAAACACAGTTTGTGCTAGTTCTTTGTAAGTTGACACAATAAAGTAGTTCCAAGTTATATCTCTAGGGTTGGTTTCCAATTGATGTAGCCCTAAGCAGAGACTGGCACAAATCACTTTCATGGAAAGGGGTTGCCAGGCTTCCCAAAAACTACGAGTTTCCTGAATTCTCAGCACATATTTTTTCACACAATCTTGATGACACTTTCAGATAATGATCAGTACCCCTATGCCACTTGCCTCACCAAATTTCGTTCTTCTGGGTTAAACTGTTCATTGGCAGTTACAAATTAATTTTTAGGTTTCACTCTGTTTTCTATTATAAGGATACATGTAGTTGGAACTCGAAATCAAACACGGTTTGTGCTAGCTCTTTGAAACTTGACACAATAAAGTAGTTCGAAGTTCTATCTCTAGGGTTTGTTTCCTATTGATGTAGCCCTAAGAAGAGACTGGCACAAATCACTTTCATGGAAAGGGGTTTCCAAGCTTCCAAAAAACTATGAGTGTCCTGAAATCTCAGCACACATTTTTTCACCCAATCTTGATGACACTTTCCGGTAATGATCAGTACCCCTATCCCACTTGGCTCACCAAATTTCGTTCTTCTTGGTTAAACCATTCGTTGGCAGTCACAGTGTTAATTTCCAGGTTTCACTGTGTTTTCTCCTATATGGATACATGTATTTGGAACTCTAAATCAAAAACGGTTTGTGCTAGCTCTTTGAAACTTGACACAATAAATTAGTTCCAAGTTCTATCTCTATGGTTTGTTTCCTATTGATGTAGCCCTAAAAAGAGACTGGCAAAAATCACTTTCATGAAAAGGAGTTGCCAAGCTTCCAAAAAACTACAAGATTCCTGAAATCTCAGCACACATTTTTTCACCCAATCTTGATGACAATTTCAGGTAATGATCAGTAACCCAATCCCACTTAGCTCATTAAATTTTGTTTTTCTATGTTAAACCGTTCGATGGCAGTAACAAATTAATTTTTAGGTTTCACTCTGTTTTCCATTATATGGATACATGTAGTTGGAACTCTAAATCAAACACGGTTTGTGCTAGCTATTTGAAACTTGACACAATGAAGTAGTTCCAAGTTCTATCTCTAGGGTTTGTTTCCTATTGATGTAGCCCTAAGCAGAGACTGGTGCAAATCACTTTCATGCAAAGTTGTTGCAAACTTCCAAATAACTACGAGTTTCCTGAAATCTCAGCACACATTTTTTCACCCAATCTTGATGACACTTTCAGGTAATGATCAGTACCCCAATCGCCCTTGGCTCAACAAATTTCGTTCTTCTAGGTTAAATCGTTCGTTGGCAGTAACAGTGTTAATTTCAGGTTTCACTCTGTTTTCTCCTATATGGAAACATGTAGTTGGAACTCTAAATCAAACACGGTTTGTGCAAGCTCTTTGAAACTTGACACAATAAAGTAGTTCCAAGTTCTAATTCTAGGGTGTGTTTCCTATTGATGTAGCCCTAAAAGAGACTCGCACAAATCACTTTCATGGAAAGGGGTTGCCAAGCTTCCAAAAAACTATGAGTTTCCTGAAATCTCAGCCCACATTTTTTCACCCAATCTTGATTACAGTTTCAGGTAATTATCAGTACCCCTATCCCACTTGGCTCACCAAATTTCGTTCTTCTAGGTTAAACCGTTCGTTGGCAGTAACAAATTAATTTTTAGGTTTCACTCTGTTTTCTATTATATGGATACATATAGTTGGAACTCTAAATCAAACACGGTTTGTGCTAGCTCTTTGAAACTTGACACAATAAAGTAGTTCCATCTCTAGGGTTTGTTTTCTATTGATGTAGCCCTAAGAGGAGACTGGCACAAATCACTTTCATGGAAAGGGGTTGCCAAGCTCCAAAAAACAACGAGTTTCCTGAAATCTCAGCACACATTTTTTCACCCAATCTTGATGACACTTTCAGGTAATGATCAGTACCAAAATCCTACTTGGCTAACCAAATTTCGTTCTTCTAGGTTAATCCGTTCGTTGGCAGTAACAGTTTTAATTTTTAGGTTTCACTCTGTTTTCTATTATATGGATACATGTAGTTTGAACTCTAAATCAAACACGGTTTGTTCTAGCTCTTTGAACCTTGACACAAAAAAGTAGTTCCAAGTCCTATCTCTATGGTTTGTTTCCTATTGATGTAGACCTAAGCAGAGACTGGCGCAAATCACTTTCATGGAAAGGGGTTGCCAAGCTTCCAAAAAACTACGAGTTTCCTGAAATCTCAGCACACATTTTTTCACCCAATTTGATGACACTTTCAGTTAATGATCAGTACCCCAATCCCACTTGGCTCACCAAATTTCGCTCTTCTAGGTTAAACCGTTCCTTGGCAGAAACAGTTTTAATTTTCAGGTTTCACTCTGTTTTCTCCTATATGGATACCTGTAGTTGGAACTCTAAATCAAACACGGTTTGTGCTAGATCTTTGAAACGTGACACAATAAAGTAGTTCCAAGTTCTATCTCTAGGGTTTGTTTCCTATATATGTAGCGAAAAGTAGAGACTGGCGCAAATCACTTTCATGGAAAGGGGTTGCCAAGCTTCCAAACAACTACGAGTTTCCTGAAATATCAGCACACATTTTTTCACCCAATCTTGATGACACTTTCAGTAATGATCAGTACGCCAATCCCACTTGGCTCACCAAATTTCATTCTTCTAGGTTAAACTGTTCGTTGGCAGTAACAGTGTTAATTTTTAGGTTTCACTCTGTTTTCTACTATATGGATACATGCAGTTGGAACTCTAAATCAAACCCAGTTTGTGGTAGCTCTTTGAAACTTGACACAATAAAGTAGTTCCAATTTCTATCTCAAATTTTTGTTTCCTATAGATGTAGCCCTAAGCAGGGACTGGCACAAATCTCTTTCATGGTAATTGGTTGCCAAACTTCCAAAAAACTACGAGTTTCCTGAAATCTCAGCACACATTTCTTCACCCAATCTTGGTGACACTTTCAGGTAATGATCCGTACCCTAATCCAACTTGGCTCACCAAATTTCGTTCTTCTAGTTTAAATCGTTCGTTGGCAGTAACAGTGTTAATTTTCAGGTTTCATTCTGTTTTCTCCGATATGGATACATGTATTTGGAACTCTAAATAAAAGATGGTTTGTGCTAGCTCTTTGAAACTTGACACAATAAAGTAGTTCCAAGTTCTATCTTTAGTGTTTGTTTCCTATTGATGTAGCCCTAAGCAGAGACAGGCGCAAATCACTTTCATGCAAAGGGGTTGCCAAGCTTCCAAAAAACTAGGAGTTTCCTGAAATCTCAGCACACATTTTTTGACCCAATCTTGATGACTCTTTCAAGTAATGATCACTACCCCAATCCCACTTGGTTCACCTAATTTCTTTCTTCTAGGTTAAGCCGTTCGTTGGCATTACACATTTAATTTTTAGGTTCCACTCTGTTTTCTCCTTTTTGGATACATGTAGTTGGAACTCTAAATCAAACACGGTTTTTGCTAGCTCTTTGAAACATGACACAATAAAGTAGTTCCAATTTGTTTCTCTATGGTTTGTTTCTTATTGATGTGACCTTAAGCAGAGTCTGGCGCAAATAACTTTCATGGAAAGATGTTGCCGAGGTTCCCAAAAACTACGATTTCCTGAAATCTCAGCACACATTTTTTCACCCAATCTTAATGACACTTTCAGGTAATGATCAGTACCCCAATCCCACTTGGCTCACCAAATTTTGTTCTTCTAGGTTCTACCCTTTGTTGGCAGTAACAGTTTTAATTTTTAGGTTTCACTCTGTTTTCTCGTATATGGATACATGTAGTTGGAACTCTAAATCAAACACGGTTTGTGCTAGCTCTTTGAAACTTGACACAGTAAAGTAGTTCCAAGTTCTATCTCTATGGATTTTTTCCTATTGATGTGGACCTAAGCAGAGACTGGCACAAATTACTTTCATGGAAAGGGGTTGCCAAGCTTCCAAAAAACTACGAGATTCATGAAATATCAGCACACATTTTTTCAGCCAATCTTGATGACACTTTCAAGTAATGATCAGTAACAAAATCCCACTTGGCTCACCAAATTTCGTTTTTCTAGGTTAAACCGTTCGTTGGAGGTCACAGTTTTAATTTTTAGGTTTCACTCTGTTTTCTATTATATAGATACATGTAGTTGGAACTCTAAATCAAACACGCTTTGTGCTCGCTCTTTGAAACTTGACACAATAAAGTAGTTCCAAGTTCTATCTCTATGGTTTGTTTCCTATAGATGTAGCCAAAAGAAGAGACTGCCGCAAATCACGTTCATGGAAAGGGGTTGCCAAGCTTCTAAAAAACTACGAGTTTCCTGAAATCTCAGCACACATTTTTTCACCCAATCTTGATGACACTGTCCGGTAATGATCAGTACCCATATACAACTTGGCTCACCAATTTCCTTCTTCTCAGTTAAATCGTTCGTTGGCAGTAACAGTGTAAATTTCCAGGTTTCACTCTGTTTTTTCCTATATGGGTACATGTAGTTGGAACTCTAAATCAAACACGGTTTGTACTAGCTCTTTGAACCTTGACACAATAAAGTAGTTCTAAGTTCTATCTCTATGGTTTGTTTCCTATTGATGTCGCCATAAACAGAGACTGGCGCAAATCACTTTCATGGAAAGGGGTTGTCAAGCTTCCATAAAACTACGAGTTTCCTGAAATCTCAGCACACATTTTTTTCCCAATCTTGATGACACTTTCAGGTAATGAGCAGTACCCCAATCCCATTTGGCTCACCAAATTTCGTTCTTCTAGGTTAAACCTTTCGTTGGCAGTAACAGTTTCAATTATTAGGTTTCACTCTGTTTTCTCCTAAATGGATACATGTAGTTGGAACTCTAAATCGAACACAGTTTGTGCAAGATCTTTGAAACGTGACACAATAAAGTAGTACCAAGTTCTATCTCTATGGTTTGTTTCCTATAGATGTAGCCTACAGAAGAGACTGGCACAAATCACTTTCATGGAAAGGGGTTGCCAAGCTTCCAAATAACTACGAGTTTCCTGAAATCTCAGCACACATTTTTTTCAACCAATCTTGATGACACGTTCAGGTAATGATCCGAACGCCATTCCCACTTGACTCACCAAATTTCATTCTTCTAGGTTAAACCATTCGTTGGCAGTAACTGTGTTAATTTTTAGGTTTCACTCTGTTTTCTAATATATGAATACATGTAGTTGGAACTCTAAATCAAACACGGTTTGTTCTAGGTCTTTGAAACATGACACAACAAAGTAGTTCCAAGTTCTATATCTAGCGTTTGTTTCCTATTGATGTAGCGCTAAGCAGAGACTGGCGCAAATCACTTTCAAGGAAAGGGGTTGCCAAGCTTCCAAAAAACTACGAGTTTCCTGAAATCTCAGCACACATTTTTTCACCCAATCTTGATTACACTTACAGGTAATGATTAGTTCTCCAATCCCACTTGGCTCACCAAATTTCGTTCTTCTAGGTTAAACCGTTCGTTGGCAGTAACAGTTTTAATTTTTAGGTTTCACTCTTTTTTCTATTATATGGATACATGTAGTTGGAACTCTAATTAAAACACGGTTTCTGCTAGCTCTTTGAAACTTGACACAATAAAGTAGTTCCAAGTTCTATCTCTATGGTTTGTTTCCTATTGATGTAGCCCTAAGCAGAGACTGGCACAAATCACCCTCATGGAAAGGGGTTGCCAAGCTTCCAAAAAACTAAGAGTTTCCTGAAATCTCAGCACACATTTTTTCACCCAATCTTCATGACACTTTCAGGTAATGATCAGTACCCCAATCCCACTTGGCTTACCAAATCTCATTTTTCTATGTTAAACCGTTCGTTGGCAGTAACAGTGTTAATTTCCAGGTTTAACTCTCTTTTCTCCTATATGGATACGTGTAGTTGGAACTCTGAATCAAACACGGTTTGTGCTAGATCTTTGAAACGTGACACAATAATGTAGTTCCAAGTTTTATCTCTATGGTTTTTTTCCTATAGATGTAGCCTCAAGCAGAGACTGGCACAAATCACTTTCATGGAAAGGGGTTACCAAGCTTCCAAAAAACTACTAAATTCCTGAAATCTCAGCACACATTTTTTTCACCCAATCTTGATGACACTTTCAGTAATGATCAGTACCCCAATCCCACTTGGCTCACCAAATTTCGTTCTTCTAGGTTAAATCTTTCATTAGCAGTAACAGTGTTAATTTTCTGTTTTCACTCTGTTTTCTCCTATATGGATACATGTATTTGGAACTCTAAATCAAACACGGTTTGTGCTAGCTCTTTGAAACTTGACACAATAAAGTAGTTCCAAGTTCTCTCTCCATGGCTTGTTTCCTATTGATGTAGCCCTAAGCAGAGCCTGGCGCAAATCACATTCATGGAAAGGGGTTGCCAAGCTTCCAAAAAACTACGAGTTTCCTGAAATCTCAGCAAACGTTTTTTCTCCCAATCTTGATGACTCTTTCAGGTAATGATCAGTACCCCAATCCCACTTGGCTCACCAAATTTTGATCTTCTAAGCTAAACACTTCATTGGCAGTAACAGTTTAATTTTTAGGTTTCACTCTCTTTTCTCCTATATGGATACATGTATTTGGAACTCTAAATCAAACACGGTTTGTGCTAGCTCTTTGAAACTTGACACAATGAAGGAGTTCCAAGTTCTATTTCTATGGTTTGTTTCCTATTGATGTAGAACCAAGCAGAGACTGGAGCAAATCACTTTCATAGAAAGGGGTTGCCAATGTTCCAAAAGATGACGAGTTTCCTGATATCTCAGCACACATTTTTTCACCCAATCTTGATGACACTTTCAGGTAATGATCAGTACTATAATCTCCCTTAGCTCATCAAATTTCGTTCTTCTAGGTTAAACCGTTCGTTGGCAGTAACAGTTTTAATTTTTAGGTTTCACTCTGTTTTCTCCTCTATGGATACATGTATTTGGAATTCTAAATCAAACACACGTTGTGCTATGTCTTTGAAACTTGACACCATAAAATAGTTCCAAGTTCTATCTCTATGGTTTGTTTCCTATTGATGTAGCCCTAAGCAGAGACTGGCGCAAATCACTTCCATGGAAAGGAGTTGCCAAGCTTCCCAAAAACTACGATATTTCTGAAATTTCACCACACACTCTTTAATCCAATCTTGATGACACTTTCAGGTAATGATCAGTACCCCAATCCCACTTGGCTCACCAAATTTCATTCTCCTAGATTAAACCGTTCGTTGGCAGTAACAGTTTTAATTTTTAGGTTTCACTCTGTTTTCTCCTATATGGATACATGTAGTTGTAACTCTAAATCAAACACGGTTTTTTTCTAGCTCTTTGAAACTTGACACAATAAAGTAGTTCCAAGTTCTCCCTCTATGGTTTGTTTCCTATTGATGTAGCCCTAGCAGAGACTGGCGCAAATCACTTTCCTGGAAAGGGGTTGCCAAGTTTCCAAAAAACTACGAGTTTCCTGAAATCTCAGCACACATTTTTTCACCCAATCTTGATGACACTTTCAGGTAATGATCAGTACCCCAATCCCACTTGGCTCACCGAAATTCATTCTTCTAGGTTAAACCATTCGTTTTCAGTAACAGTTTTAATTTTTATTTTTCACTCTGATTTCTCCTATATGGTTACATGTAGTTGGAACTCTAAATCAAACAAGGTTTGTGCTAGCCCTTGGAATCTTGACACAATAGAGTAGTTCCAAGTTCTATCTCTATGGTTTGTTTCCTATTGATGTAGCACTAAGCAGAGACTGGCGCAAATCACTTTCATGGAAAGGGGTTGCCAAGCTACCAAAAAACTACGAGTCTCCTGAAATCTCAGCATACATTTTTTCACCCAATCTTGATGACACTTTCAGGTAATGATGTGTACGGAATCCCACTTGGCTCACCAAATTTCGTTCTTCTAGGTTAAACCGTTCGTTGGCAGTATCAGTTTTAATTTTTAGGTTTCACTCTGTTTTCTCCTATATGGATACATGTAGTTGGAACTCTAAATCAAACACGGTTTGTGCTAGCTCTTTGAAACTTGACACAATAAAGTAGTTCCAAGTTCTATCTCTATGGTTTGTTTCCTATTGATGTAGCCCTAAGCAGAGACCGGCGCAAATCACTTTCATGGAAAGTTGTTGCCAAGCTTCCAAAAAACTACGAGTTTCCTGAAATCTCAGCACACATTTTTTCACCCAGTCTTGATGACACTTTCAGGTAATTTTCAGTACCCCAATACCACTTGGCTCACCAAATTTCGTTATTCTAGGTTAAACCGTTCGTTGGCAGTAACAGTTTTAATTTTTAGGTTTCACTCTGTTTTCTCCTATATTTATACATGTATTTGGAACTGTAAATCAAACACGGTTTGTGCTAGCTCTTGGAAACTTGACACAATAAAGAAGTTCCAAGTTCTATCTCTATGGTTTGTTTCCTATTGATGTAGCCCTAAGCAGAGACTGGCGCAAATCACTTAAATGGAAATTTGTTGCCAAGCTTCCAAAAAACTACGAGTTTCCTGAAATCTCAGCACACATTTTTTCACCCCATCGTGATGACACTTTCAGGTAATGATCAGTACCCCAATCCCACTTGGCTCACCAAATTTCGTTCTTCTAGGTTAAATCGTTCGTTGGCAGTAACAGTTTTAATTTTTAGGTTTCACTCTGTTTTCTCCTATATGGATACATGTAGTTGAAACTCTAAATCAAACACGGTTTGAGCTCTCCCTTGGAATCTTGACACAATAAAGTAGTTCCAAGTTATTTCTCTATGGTTTGTTTCCTATTGATGTAGCCCTAAGCAGAGACTGGCGCAAATCACTTTCATGGAAAGGGGTTGCCAAGCTTCCAAAAAACTACGAGTTTCCTGAAATCTCAGCATACATTTTTTCACCCAATCTCGATGACACTTTCAGGTAATGATCAGGACCTTAATCCCACTTGGCTCACCAAATTTCGTTATTCTAGGTTAAACTGTTCGTTGGCAGTATCAGTTTTAATTTTTAGGTTTCACTCTGTTTTCTCCTATATGGATACATGTTGTTGGAACTCTAAATCAAACACGGTTTGTGCTAGCTCTTTGAAACTTGACAGAATAAAGTAGTTCCAAGTTCTATCTCTATGGTTTGTTTCCTATTGATGTAGCCCTAAGCAGAGACCGGCGCAAATCACTTTCATGGAAAGTTGTTGCCAAGCTTCCAAAAAACTACGAGTTTCCTGAAATCTCAGCACACATTTTTTCACCCAATTTGGATGACACATTCAGGTAATGATCAATACCCCAATCACACTTGGCTCACCAAATTTCGTTATTCTAGGTTAAACCGTTCGTTGGCAGTAACAGTTTTAATTTTTAGGTTTCACTCTGTTTTCTCCTATATGGATACATGTAGTTGGAACTCTAAATCAAACACGGTTTGTGCTAGCTCTTGGAAACTTGACACAATAAGGTAGTTCCAAGTTCTATCTCTATGGTTTGTTTCCTATTGATGTAGCCCTAAGCAGAGACTGGCACAAATCACTTTCATGGAAAGGGGTTGCCAAGCTTCCAAAAAACTACGAGTTTCCTGAAATCTCAGCATATGTTTTTTCACCCAATCTTGATGACACTTTCAGGTAATGATCAGTACCCCAATCCCACTTGGCTCAACAAATTTCGTTCTTCTAAGTTAAACCGTTCGTTGGCAGTATCAGTTTTAATTTTAAGGTTTCACTCTGTTTTCTCATATATGGATACATGTAGTTGGAACTCTAAATCAAACACGGTTTGTGCTAGCCCTTGGACACTTGACACAATAAAGTAGATCCAAGTTCTATCTCTGTGGTTTGTTTCCTATTGATGTAGCCCTAAGCAGAGACTGGCGCAAATCACTTTCATGGAAAGGGGTTGCCAAGCTTCCAAAATACTATGAGTTTCCTGAAATTTCAGCACACATTTTTTCACCCAATCTTGATGACACTTTCAGGTAATGATCAGTACCCCAATCCCACTTGGCTCACCAAATTTCGTTCTTCTAGGTTAAACCGTTCGTTGGAAGTAGCAGTTTTAATTTTTAGGTTTCACTCTGTTTTCTCCTATATTTATACATGTATTTGGAACTATAAATCAAACACGGTTTGTGCTAGCTCTTGGAAACTTGACCCAATAAAGTAGTTCCAAGTTCTATCTCTATGGTTTGTTTTCTATTGATGTAGCCCTAAGCAGAGACTGGCGCAAATCACTTAAATGGAAAGGGGTTGCCAAGCTTCCAAAAAACTACGAGTTTCCTGAAATCTCAGCATACATTTTTTCATTCAATCTTGATGACACTTTCAGGTAATGATCAGTACCCCAATCCCACTTGGCTCACCAAATTTCGTTCTTCTAGGTTAAATTGTTCGTTGGCAGTATGAGTTTTAATTTTTAGGTTTCACTCTGTTTTCTCCTATATGGATACGTGTAGTTGGAACTCTAAATCAAACACGGTTTGTTTTAGCTCTTTGAAACTTGACACTGTAAGTAGTTCCAAGTTCTATCTCTATGGTTTGTTTCCTATTGATGTAGCCCTAAGCAGAGACCGGCGCAAATCACTGTCTTTGAAAGTTGTTGCCAAGCTTCCAAAAAACTACGAGTTTTCTGAAATCTCAGCACACATTTTTTCACCCAATCTTGATGACACGTTCAGGTAATGATCAGTACCCCAATCCCACTTGGCTCACCAAATTCCGTTCTTCTAGGTTAAACCGTTCGTTGGCAGTATCAGTTTTAATTTTTAGGTTTCACTCTGTTTTCTCCTATATGGATACATGTAGTTGGAACTCTAAATCAAACACGGTTTGTGCTAGCCCTTGGAATCTTGACACAATAGAGTAGTTCCAAGTTCTATCTCTATGGTTTGTTTCCTATTAATGTATCCCTAAGCAGAGACTGGCGCAAATCACTTTCATGGAAATTTGTTGCCAAGCTTCCAAAAAACTACTAGTTTCCCGAAATCTCAGCACACATTGTTTCACCCAATCTTGATGACACTTTCATGTAATGATCAGTACCCCAATCCCAATTGGCTCACCAAATTTCGTTCTTCTAGGTTAAACCGTTCGTTGGCAGTAACATTTTTAATTTTTAGGTTTCACTCTGTTTTCTCCAATATGGATAAATGTAGTTGGAACTCTAAATCAAACACGGTTTGTGCTAGCTCTTTGAAACTTGACACAATAAAGTAGTTCCAAGTTCTATCTCTATGGTTTTTTTCCTATTGACGTAGCCCTTAGCAAAGACCGAGGCAATTCACTTTCATGGAAAGGGGTTGCCAAGCTTCCAAAAAACTACGAGTTTTTTGCAATCTCAGCATACATTTTTTCACCCAATCTTGATGACACTTTCAGGTAATGATCAGTACCCCAATCCAACTTGGCTCACCAAACTTCGTTCTTCTAGGTTAAACAATTCGTTGGAGTAACACTTTTAATTTTTAGGTTTCACTCTGTTTTCTCCTATATGTATACATGTAGTTGGAACTCTAAATCAAACACGGTTTGTGCTAGCTCGTTGAAACTTGACACAATAAAGTAGTTCCAAGGTCTATCTATGGTTTGTTTCCTATATATGTAGCCCTATGCAGAGATTGGCGCAAATCACATTCATGGAAAGCGTTGCCAAGCTTCCAAAAAACTACCAGTTTCCTGAAATCTCAGCACATATTTTTTCACGCAATCTTGATGACACTTTCAGGTAATGATCAGTACCCCAATCCCACTTGGCTCACCAAATTTCGTTCTTCTACGTTAAACCGTTCGTTGGCAGTATCAGTTTAAATTTTTAGGTTTCACTCTGTTTTCTCCTATATGGATACATGTAGTTGGAACTCTAAATCAAACATGGTATGTGCTAGCTCTTTGAAACTTGACACAATAAAGTAGTTCCAAGTTCTATCTCCATGGTTTGTTTCCTATTGATGTATCCCTAAGCAGAGACTGGCGCAAATCACTTTCATGGAAAGGGGTTGCCAAGCTTCCAAAAAACTATGAGTTTCCTGAAATCTCAGCACACATTTTTTCACCCAATCTTGATGACACTTTCAGGTAATGATCAGTACCCAAATCCCAATTGGCTCACCAAATTTTGTTCTTCTAGGTTAAACCGTTCGTTGGCAGTAACATTTTTAATTTTTAGGTTTCACTTTGTTTTCTCCAATATGGATAAATGTAGTTGGAACTCTAAATCAAACACGGTTTGTGCTAGCTCTTTGAAACTTGACACAATAAAGTAGTTCCAAGTTCTATCTCTATGCTTTGTTTACTTTGATGTAGCCCTAAGCAGAGACTGGCGCAAATCACTTTCATGGAAAGGGGTTGCCAAGCTTCCAAAAAACTATGAGTTTCCTGAAATCACAGCACACATTTTTTCACCCAATCTTGATGACACTTTTAGGTAATGATCAGTACCCCAATCCCACTTGGCTCACCAAATTTCGTTCTTCAGGTTAAGCAGTTCGTTGGAGAAACACTTATAATTTTTAGGTTTCACTCTGTTTTCTCCTATATGGATACATGTAGTTGGAACTCTAAATCAAACACGGTTTGTGCTAGCCCTTGGAATCTTGACACAATAAAGTAGTTCCAAGTTCTATCTCTATGGTTTGTTTCCTATTTATGTAGCCCTAAGCAGAGACTGGCGCAAATCACTTTCATGGATAGGGGTTGCCAAGCTTCCAAAAAACTACGAGTTTCCTGCAATCTCAGCATACATTTTTTCACCCAATCTTGATGACACTTTCAGGTAATGATCAGTACCCCAATCCCACTTGGCTCACCAAATTTCGTTCTTCTAGGTTAAACACTTCGTTGGAGTAACACTTTTAATTTTTAGGTTTCACTCTGTTTTCTCCTATACGGATACATGTAGTTGGAACTCTAAATCAAACACAGTTTGTGCTAGCCCTTGGAATCTTGACACAATAAAGTAGTTCCAAGTTCTATCTCTATGGTTTGTTTCCTATTGATGTAGCCCTAAGCAGAGACTGGCGCAAATCACTTTCATGGAAAGGGGTTGCCAAGCTTCCAAAATACTACGAGTTTCCGGAAATCTCAGCATACATTTTTTCGCCCAATCTTGATGACACTTTCAGGTAATGATCAGTACCCCAATCCCACTTGGCTCACCAAATTTCGTTCTTCCAGGTTAAACCGTTCATTGGCAGTATCAGTTTTAACATTTAGGTTTCACTCTGTTTTCTCCTATATGGATACATGTATTTGGAACTCTAAATCAAACACGGTTTGTGCCAGCTCTTTGAAACTTGACACAATAAAGTAGTTCCAAGTTCTATCTCTATGTTTTGTTTCCTATTGATGTAGCCCTAAGCAGAGACCGGCGCAAATCACTTTCTTGGAAAGTTGTTGCCAAGCTTCCAAAAAACTACAAGTTTCCTGAAATCTCAGCACACATTTTTTCACCCAATCTGGATGACACTTTCAGGTAATGATCAGTACCCCAATCCCACTTGGCTCACCAAATTTCATTCTTCTAGGTTAAACCGTTCGTTGGCAGTAACAGTTTTCATTTTTAGGTTTCACTCTGTTTTCTCTTATATGGATACATGTAGTTGGAACTCTAAATCAAACACGGTTTGTGCTAGCTCTTGGAAACTTGACACAATAAAGTAGTTCCAAGTTCTATCTCTATGGTTTGTTTCCTATTCATGTAGCCCTAAGCAGAGACTGGCGCAAATCACTTTCAAGGAAAGGGGTTGCCAAGCTTCCAAAAAACTACGAGTCTCCTGAAATCTCAGCATACATTTTTTCACCCAATCTTGATGACACTTTCAGGTAATGATCAGTACAGAATCCGACTTGGCTCACCAAATTTCGTTCTTCTAGGTTAAACCGTTCGTTGGCAGTATCAGTTTTAATTTTTAGGTTTCACTCTGTTTTCTCCTATATGGATACATGTAGTTGGAACTCTAAATCCAACACGGTTTGTGCTAGCTCTTTGAAACTTGACACAAAAAAGTAGTTCCAAGTTCTATCTCTATGGTTTGTTTCCTATTGATGTAGCCCTAAGCAGAGACCGGCGCAAATCACTTTCATGGAAAATTGTTGCCAAGCTTCCAAAAAACTATGAGTTTCCTGAAATCTCAGCACACATTTTTTCACCCAATCTTGATGACACTTTCAGGTAATGATCAGTACCCCAATACCACTTGGCTCACCAAATTTCATTATTCTAGGTTAAACCGTTCGTTGGCAGTAACAGTTTTAATTTTTAGGTTTCACTCTGTTTTCTATATATTTATACATGTATTTGGAACTATAAATCAAACACGGTATGTGCTAGCTCTTGGAAACTTGACACAATAAAGAAGTTCCAAGTTCTATCTCTATGGTTTGTTTCCTATTGATGTAGCCCTAAGCAGAGACTGGCACAAATCACTTAAATGGAAATTTGTTGCCAAGCTTCCAAAAAACTACGAGTTTCCTGAAATCTCAGCATACATTTTTTCACCCAATCGTGATGACACTTTCAGGAAATGATCAGTACCCCAATCCCACTTGGCTCACCAAATTTCGTTCTTCTAGGTTAAATCGTTCGTTGGCAGTAACAGTTTTAATTTTTAGGTTTCACTCTGTTTTCTCCTATATGGATACATGTAGTTGAAACTCTAAATCAAACACGGTTTGTGCTAGCCCTTGGAATCTTGACTCAATAAAGTAGTTCCAAGTTATTTCTCTATGGTTTGTTTCCTATTGATGTAGCCCTAAGCAGAGACTGGCGCAAATCACTTTCATGGAAAGGGGTTGCCAAGCTTCCAAAAAACTATGAGTTTCCTGAAATCTCAGCACACATTTTTTCACCCAATCTTGATGACACTTTCATGTAATGATCAGTACCCCAATCCCAATTGGCTCACCAAATTTCGTTCTTCTAGGTTAAACCGTTCGTTGGCAGTAACATTTTTAATTTTTAGGTTTCACTCTTTTTTCTCCAATATGGATAAATGTAGTTGGAACTCTAAATCAAACACTGTTTGTGCTAGCTATTTGAATCCTGACACAATAAAGTAGTTCCAAGTTCTCTCTCTATGCTTTGTTTACTATTGATGTAGCCCTAAGCAGAGACCGGCGCAAATCACTTTCATGGAAATGGGTTGCCAAGCTTCCAAAAAACTATGAGTTTCCTGAAATCTCAGCACACATTTTTTCACCCAATCTTGATGACACTTTCAGGTAATGATCAGTACCCCAATCCCACTTGGCTCACCAAATTTCGTTCTTCTAGGTTAAACCGTTCATTGGCAGTAACAGTTTTAATTTTTAGGTTACACTCTGTTTTCTCCTATATGGATACATGTAGTTGGAAGTCTAAATCAAACACGGTTTGTGCTAGCTCTTGGAAACTTGACACAATAAAGTAGTTCCAAGTTCTATCTCTATGGTTTGTTTCCTATTCTTGTAGCCCTAAGCAGAGACTGGCGCAAATCACTTTCAAGGAAAGGGGTTGCCAAGCTTCCAAAAAACTACAAGTTTCCTGAAATCTCAGCACACATTTTTTCACCCAATCTTGATGACACGTTCAGGTAATGATCAGTACCCCAATCCCACTTGGCTCACCAAATTTCGTTCTTCTAGGTTAAACCATTCGTTGGCAGTATCAGTTTAAAATTTTAGGTTTCACTCTGTTTTCTCCTATATGGATACATGTAGTTGGAACTCTAAATCAAACACGGTTTGTGCTAGCCCTTGGAATCTTGACACAATAGAGTAGTTCCAAGTTCTATCTCTATGGTTTGTTTCCTATTGATGTAGCCCTAAGCAGAGACTGGCGCAAATCACTTTCATGGAAAGGGGTTGCCAAGCTTCCAAAAAACTACGAGTCTCCTGAAAACTCAGCATACATTTTTTCACCCAATCTTGATGACACTTTCAGGTAATGATCAGTACGGAATCCCACTTGGCTCACCAAATTTCGTTCTTCTAGGTTAAACCGTTCGTTGGCAGTAACAGTTTTAATTTTTAGGTTTCACTCTGTTTTCTCCTATATTTATACATGTATTTGGAACTATAAATCAAACACTGTTTGTGCTAGCTCTTGGAAACTTGACACAATAAAGAAGTTCCAAGTTCTATCTCTATGGTTTGTTTCCTATTGATGTAGCCCTAAGCAGAGACTGGCGCAAATCACTTAAATGGAAATTTGTTGCCAGGCTTCCAAAAAACTACGAGTTTCCTGAAATCTCAGCATACATTTTTTCACCCAATCGTGATGACACTTTCAGGTAATGATCAGTACCCCAATCCCACTTGGCTCACCAAATTTCGTTCTTCTAGGTTAAATCGTTCGTTGGCAGTAACAGTTTTAATTTTTAGGTTTCACTCTGTTTTCTCCTATATGGATACATGTAGTTGAAACTCTAAATCAAACACGGTTTGTGCTAGCCCTTGGAATCTTGACTCAATAAAGTAGTTCCAAGTTATTTCTCTATGGTTTGTTTCCTATTGATGTAGCCCTAAGCAGAGACTGGCGCAAATCACTTTCATGGAAAGGGGTTCCAAGCTTCCAAAAAACTATAGTTTCCTGAAATCTCAGCATACATTTTTTCACCCAATCTCGATGACACTTTCAGGTAATGATCAGTACCCCAATCCCACTTGGCTCACCAAATTTCGTTCTTCTAGGTTAAACTGTTCGTTGGCAGTATCAGTTTAAATTTTTAGGTTTCACTCTGTGTTCTCCTATATGGATACATGTAGTTGGAACTCTAAATCAAACACGGTTTGTGCTAGCTCTTTGAAACTTGACACAATAAAGTAGTTCCAAGTTCTATCTCTATGGTTTGTTTCGTATTGATGTAGCCCTAAGCAGAGACCGGCGCAAATCACTTACATGGAAAGTTGTTGCCAAGCTTCCAAAAAACTACGAGTTTCCTGAAATCTCAGCACACATTTTTTCACCCAATTTGGATGACACATTCAGGTAATGATCACTACCCCAATACCACTTGGCTCACCAAATTTCGTTCTTCTAGGTTAAAACGTTCGTTGGCAGTAACAGTTTTAATTTTTAGGTTTCACTCTGTTTTCTCCTATATGGATACATGTAGTTGGAACTCTAAATCAAACACGGTTTGTGCTTGCTCTTGGAAACTTTACACATAAGGTAGTCCCAAGTTCTATCTCTATGATTTGTTTCCTATTGATGTAGCCCTAAGCAGAGACTGGCACAAATCACTTTCAAGGAAAGGGGTTGCCAAGCTTCCAAAAAACTACGAGTTTCCTGAAATCTCAGCATACATTTTTTCACCCAATCTTGATGACACTTTCAGGTAATGATCAGTACCCCAATCCCACTTGGCTCACCAAATTTTGTTCTTCTAGGTTAAACCGTTCATTGGCAGTATCACTTTTAATTTTTAGGTTTCAGTCTGTTTTCTCCTATATGGATACATGTAGTTGGAAGTCTAAATCAAACACGGTTTCTGCTAGCCCTTGGAATCTTGACACAATAGAGTAGTTCCAAGTTCTATCTCTATGTTTTGTTTCCTATTGATGTAGCCCTAAGCAGAGACTGGCGCAAATCACTTTCATGGAAAGGGGTTGCCAAGCTTCCAAAAAACTACGAGTCTCCTGAAATCTCAGCATACATTTTTTCACCCAATCTTGATGACACTTTCAGGTAATGATCAGTATGGAATCCCACTTGGCTCACCAAATTTCGTTCTTCTAGGTTAAACCGTTCCTTGGCAGTATCAGTTTTAATTTTTAGGTTTCACTCTGTTTTCTCCTATATGGATACATGTATTTGAAACTATAAATCAAACATGGTTTGTGCTATCTCTTGGAAACTTGACCCAATAAAGTAGTTCCAAGTTCTATCTCTATGGTTTGTTTCCTATTGATGTAGCCCTAAGCAGAGACTGGCGCAAATCACTTAAATGGAAAGGGGTTGCCAAGCTTCCAAAAAACTACGAGTTTCCTGAAATCTCAGCACACATTTTTTCACCCAGTCTTGATGACACTTTCAGGTAATGATCAGTACCCCAATACCACTTGGCTCACCAAATTTCGTTATTCTAGGTTAAACCGTTCGTTGGCAGTAACAGTTTTAATTTTTAGGTTTCACTCTGTTTTCTCCTATATTTATACATGTATTTGGAACTGTAAATCAAACACGGTTTGTGCTAGCTCTTGGAAACTTGACACAATAAAGAAGTTCCAAGTTCTATCTCTATGGTTTGTTTCCTATTGATGTAGCCCTAAGCAGAGACTGGCACAAATGACTTAAATGGAAATTTGTTGCCAAGCTTCCAAAAAACTACGAGTTTCCTGAAATCTCAGCACACATTTTTTCACCCAATCGTGATGACACTTTCAGGTAATGATCAGTACCCCAATCCCGCTTGGCTCACCAAATTTCGTTCTTCTAGGTTAAATTGTTCGTTGGCAGTATCAGTTTTAATATTTAGGTTTCACTCTGTTTTCTCCTATATGGATACGTGTAGTTGGAACTCTAAATCAAACACGGTTTGTTTTAGCTCTTTGAAACTTGACACTATAAAGTAGTTCCAAGTTCTATCTCTATGGTTTGTTTCCTATTGATGTAGCCCTAAGCAGAGACCGGCGCAAATCACTTTCTTTGAAAGTTGTTGCCAAGCTTCCAAATAACTACGAGTTTTCTGAAATCTCAGCACACATTTTTTCACCAAATCTGGATGACACTTTCAGGTAATGATCAGTACCCCAATCCCACTTGGCTCACCAAATTTCGTTCTTGTAGGTTAAACCGTTCATTGGCAGTAACAGTTTTAATTTTTAGGTTTCACTCAGTTTTCTCCTATATGGATACATGTAGTTGGAACTCTAAATCAAACACGGTTTGGCTAGCCCTTGGAATCTTGACACAATAAAGTAGTTCCAAGTTCTATCTCTATGGTTTGTTTCCTATTGATGTAGCCCTAAGCAGAGACTGGCGCAAATCACTTTCATGGAAAGGGGTTGCCAAGCTTCCAAAAAACTACGAGTTTCCTGCAATTTCAGCATACATTTTTTCACCCAATCTTGATGACACTTTCAGGTAATGATCAGTACCCCAATCCCACTTGGCTCACCAAATTTCGTTCTTCTAGGTTAAATCGTTCGTTGGCAGTAACAGTTTTAATTTTTAGGTTTCACTCTGTTTTCTCCTATATGGATACATGTAGTTGGAAGTCTAAATCAAACACGGTTTGTGCTAGCTCTTGGAAACTTGACACAATAAAGTAGTTCCAAGTTCTATCTCTATGGTTTGTTTCCTATTCATGTAGCCCTAAGCAGAGACTGGCGCAAATCACTTTCAAGGAAAGGGGTTGCCAAGCTTCCAAAATACTATGAGTTTCCTGAAATCTCAGCACACATTTTTTCACCCAATCTTGATGACACGTTCAGGTAATGATCAGTACCCCAATCCCACTTGGCTCACCAAATTTCGTTCTTCTAGGTTAAACTGTTCGTTGGCAGTATCAGTTTTAATTTTTAGGTTTCACTCTGTTTTCTCCTATATGGATACATGTAGTTGGAACTCTAAATCAAACAAGGTTTGTGCTAGCCCTTGGAATCTTGACACAATAGAGTAGTTCCAAGTTCTATCTCTATGGTTTGTTTCCTATTGATGTAGCACTAAGCAGAGACTGGCGCAAATCACTTTCATGGAAAGGGGTTGCCAAGCTTCCAAAAAACTACGAGTCTCCTGAAATCTCAGCATACATTTTTTCACCCAATCTTGATGACACTTTCAGGTAATGATCTGTACGGAATCCCACTTGGCTCACCAAATTTCGTTCTTCTAGGTTAAACCGTTCGTTGGCAGTATCAGTTTTAATTTTTAGGTTTCACTCTGTTTTCTCCTATATGGATACATGTAGTTGGAACTCTAAATCAAACACGGTTTGTGCTAGCTCTTTGAAACTTGACACAATAGAGTAGTTCCAAGTTCTATCTCTATGGTTTGTTTCCTATTGATGTAGCCCTAAGCAGAGACCGGCGCAAATCACTTTCATGGAAAGTTGTTGCCAAGCTTCCAAAAAACTACGAGTTTCCTGAAATCTCAGCACACATTTTTTCACCCAGTCTTGATGACACTTTCAGGTAATGATCAGTACCCCAATACCACTTGGCTCACCAAATTTCGTTATTCTAGGTTAAACCGTTCGTTGGCAGTAACAGTTTTAATTTTTAGGTTTCACTCTGTTTTCTCCTATATTTATACATGTATTTGGAACTGTAAATCAAACACGGTTTGTGCTAGCTCTTGGAAACTTGACACAATAAAGAAGTTCCAAGTTCTATCTCTATGGTTTGTTTCCTATTGATGTAGCCCTAAGCAGAGACTGGCACAAATGACTTAAATGGAAATTTGTTGCCAAGCTTCCAAAAAACTACGAGTTTCCTGAAATCTCAGCACACATTTTTTCACCCAATCGTGATGACACTTTCAGGTAATGATCAGTACCCCAATCCCACTTGGCTCACCAAATTTAGTTCTTCTAGGTTAAATCGTTCGTTGGCAGTAACAGTTTTAATTTTTAGGTTTCACTCTGTTTTCTCCTATATGAATACATGTAGTTGAAACTCTAAATCAAACACGGTTTGAGCTCTCCCTTGGAATCTTGACACAATAAAGTAGTTCCAAGTTATTTCTCTATGGTTTGTTTCCTATTGATGTAGCCCTAAGCAGAGACTGGCGCAAATCACTTTCATGGAAAGGGGTTGCCAAGCTTCCGAAAAACTACGAGTTTCCTGAAATCTCAGCATACATTTTTTCACCCAATCTCGATGACACTTTCAGGTAATGATCAGTACCCCAATCCCACTTGGCTCACCAAATTTCGTTATTCTAGGTTAAACTGTTCGTTGGCAGTATCAGTTTTAATTTTTAGGTTTCACTCTGTTTTCTCCTATATGGATACATGTTGTTGGAACTCTAAATCAAACACGGTTTGTGCTAGCTCTTTGAAACTTGACAGAATAAAGTAGTTCCAAGTTCTATCTCTATGGTTTGTTTCCTATTGATGTAGCCCTAAGCAGAGACCGGCGCAAATCACTTTCATGGAAAGTTGTTGCCAAGCTTCCAAAAAACTACGAGTTTCCTGAAATCTCAGCACACATTTTTTCACCCAATTTGGATGACACATTCAGGTAATGATCAATACCCCAATCCCACTTGGCTCACCAAATTTCGTTATTCTAGGTTAAACCGTTCGTTGGCAGTAACAGTTTTAATTTTTAGGTTTCACTCTGTTTTCTCCTATATGGATACATGTAGTTGGAACTCTAAATCAAACACGGTTTGTGCTAGCTCTTGGAAACTTGACACAATAAGGTAGTTCCAAGTTCTATCTCTATGGTTTGTTTCCTATTGATGTAGCCCTAAGCAGAGACTGGCACAAATCACTTTCATGGAAAGGGGTTGCCAATCTTCCAAAAAACTACGAGTTTCCTGAAATCTCAGCATATATTTTTTCACCCAATCTTGATGACACTTTCAGGTAATGATCAGTACCCCAATCCCACTTGGCTCAACAAATTTCGTTCTTCTAAGTTAAACCGTTCGTTGGCAGTATCAGTTTTAATTTTAAGGTTTCACTCTGTTTTCTCATATATGGATACATGTAGTTGGAACTCTAAATCAAACACGGTTTGTGCTAGCCCTTGGACACTTGACACAATAAAGTATATCCAAGTTCTATCTCTGTGGTTTGTTTCCTATTGATGTAGCCCTAAGCAGAGACTGGCACAAATCACTTTCATGGAAACGGGTTGCCAAGCTTCCAAAATACTATGAGTTTCCTGAAATTTCAGCACACATTTTTTCACCCAATCTTGATGACACTTTCAGGTAATGATCAGTACCCCAATCCCACTTGGCTCACCAAATTTCGTTCTTCTAGGTTAAACCGTTCGTTGGAAGTAGCAGTTTTAATTTTTAGGTTTCACTCTGTTTTCTCCTATATTTATACATGTATTTGGAACTATAAATCAAACACGGTTTGTGCTAGCTCTTGGAAACTTGACACAATAAAGAAGTTCCAAGTTCTATCTCTATGGTTTGTTTCCTATTGATGTAGCCCTAAGCAGAGACTGGCACAAATCACTTAAATGGAAACTTGTTGCCAAGCTTCCAAAAAACTACGAGTTTCCTGAAATCTCAGCATACATTTTTGCACCCAATCGTGATGACACTTTCAGGAAATGATCAGTACCCCAATCCCACTTGGCTCACCAAATTTCGTTCTTCTAGGTTAAATCGTTCGTTGGCAGTAACAGTTTTAATTTTTAGGTTTCACTCTGTTTTCTCCTATATGGATACATGTAGTTGAAACTCTAAATCAAACACGGTTTGTGCTAGCCCTTGGAATCTTGACTCAATAAAGTAGTTCCAAGTTATTTCTCTATGGTTTGTTTCCTATTGATGTAGCCCTAAGCAGAGACTGGCGCAAATCACTTTCATGGAAAGGGGTTGCCAAGCTTCCAAAAAACTATGAGTTTCCTGAAATCTCAGCACACATTTTTTCACCCAATCTTGATGACACTTTCATGTAATGATCAGTACCCCAATCCCAATTGGCTCACCAAATTTCGTTCTTCTAGGTTAAACCGTTCGTTGGCAGTAACATTTTTAATTTTTAGGTTTCACTCTTTTTTCTCCAATATGGATAAATGTAGTTGGAACTCTAAATCAAACACTGTTTGTGCTAGCTATTTGAATCCTGACACAATAAAGTAGTTCCAAGTTCTCTCTCTATGCTTTGTTTACTATTGATGTAGCCCTAAGCAGAGACCGGCGCAAATCACTTTCATGGAAAGGGGTTGCCAAGCTTCCAAAAAACTATGAGTTTCCTGAAATCTCAGCACACATTTTTTCACCCAATCTTGATGACACTTTCAGGTAATGATCAGTACCCCAATCCCACTTGGCTCACCAAATTTCGTTCTTCTAGGTTAAACTGTTCGTTGGAGAAACACTTTTAATTTTTAGGTTTCACTCTGTTTTCTCCTATATGGATACATGTAGTTGGAACTCTAAATCAAACACGGTTTGTGCTAGCCCTTGGAATCTTGACACAATAAAGTAGTTCCAAGTTCTATCTCTATGGTTTGTTTCCTATTGATGTAGCCCTAAGCAGAGACTGGCGCAAATCACTTTCATGGAAAGGGGTTGCCAAGCTTCCAAAAAACTACGAGTTTCCTGCAATCTCAGCATACATTTTTTCACCCAATCTTGATGACACTTTCAGGTAATGATCAGTACCCCAATCCCACTTGGCTCACCAAATTTCGTTCTTCTAGGTTAAACCGTTCATTGGCAGTAACAGTTTTAATTTTTAGGTTACACTCTGTTTTCTCCTATATGGATACATGTAGTTGGAAGTCTAAATCAAACACGGTTTGTGCTAGCTCTTGGAAACTTGACACAATAAAGTAGTTCCAAGTTCTATCTCTATGGTTTGTTTCCTATTCTTGTAGCCCTAAGCAGAGACTGGCGCAAATCACTTTCAAGGAAAGGGGTTGCCAAGCTTCCAAAAAACTACAAGTTTCCTGAAATCTCAGCACACATTTTTTCACCCAATCTTGATGACACGTTCAGGTAATGATCAGTACCCCAATCCCACTTGGCTCACCAAATTTCGTTCTTCTAGGTTAAACCGTTCGTTGGCAGTATCAGTTTAAAATTTTAGGTTTCACTCTGTTTTCTCCTATATGGATACATGTAGTTGGAACTCTAAATCAAACACGGTTTGTGCTAGCCCTTGGAATCTTGACACAATAGAGTAGTTCCAAGTTCTATCTCTATGGTTTGTTTCCTATTGATGTAGCCCTAGGCAGAGACTGGCGCAAATCACTTTCATGGAAAGGGGTTGCCAAGCTTCCAAAAAACTACGAGTCTCCTGAAAACTCAGCATACATTTTTTCACCCAATCTTGATGACACTTTCAGGTAATGATCAGTACGGAATCCCACTTGGCTCACCAAATTTCGTTCTTCTAGGTTAAATCGTTCGTTGGCAGTAACAGTTTTAATTTTTAGGTTTCACTCTGTTTTCTCCTATATGGATACATGTAGTTGAAACTCTAAATCAAACACGGTTTGTGCTAGCCCTTGGAATCTTGACTCAATAAAGTAGTTCCAAGTTATTTCTCTATGGTTTGTTTCCTATTGATGTAGCCCTAAGCAGAGACTGGCGCAAATCACTTTCATGGAAAGGGGTTCCAAGCTTCCAAAAAAGTATAGTTTCCTGAAATCTCAGCACACATTTTTTCACCCAATCTCGATGACACTTTCAGGTAATGATCAGTACCCCAATCCCACTTGGCTCAACAAATTTCGTTCTTCTAGGTTAAACTGTTCGTTGGCAGTATCAGTTTAAATTTTTAGGTTTCACTCTGTTTTCTCCTATATGGATACATGTAGTTGGAACTCTAAATCAAACACGGTTTGTGCTAGCTCTTTGAAACTTGACACAATAAAGTAGTTCCAAGTTCTATCTCTATGGTTTGTTTCGTATTGATGTAGCCCTAAGCAGAGACCGGCGCAAATCACTTTCATGGAAAGTTGTTGCCAAGCTTCCAAAAAACTACGAGTTTCCTGAAATCTCAGCACACATTTTTTCACCCAATTTGGATGACACATTCAGGTAATGATCACTACCCCAATACCACTTGGCTCACCAAATTTCGTTCTTCTAGGTTAAAACGTTCGTTGGCAGTAACAGTTTTAATTTTTAGGTTTCACTCTGTTTTCTCCTATATGGATACATGTAGTTGGAACTCTAAATCAAACACGGTTTGTGCTTGCTCTTGGAAACTTTACACATAAGGTAGTCCCAAGTTCTATCTCTATGATTTGTTTCCTATTGATGTAGCCCTAAGCAGAGACTGGCACAAATCACTTTCAAGGAAAGGGGTTGCCAAGCTTCCAAAAAACTACGAGTTTCCTGAAATCTCAGCATACATTTTTTCACCCAATCTTGATGACACTTTCAGGTAATGATCAGTACCCCAATCCCACTTGGCTCACCAAATTTTGTTCTTCTAGGTTAAACCGTTCATTGGCAGTATCACTTTTAATTTTTAGGTTTCACTCTGTTTTCTCCTATATGGATACATGTAGTTGGAAGTCTAAATCAAACACGGTTTCTGCTAGCCCTTGGAATCTTGACACAATAGAGTAGTTCCAAGTTCTATCTCTATGTTTTGTTTCCTATTGATGTAGCCCTAAGCAGAGACTGGCGCAAATCACTTTCATGGAAACGGGTTGCCAAGCTTCCAAAAAACTACGAGTCTCCTGAAATCTCAGCATACATTTTTTCACCCAATCTTGATGACACTTTCAGGTAATGATCAGTATGGAATCCCACTTGGCTCACCAAATTTCGTTCTTCTAGGTTAAACCGTTCCTTGGCAGTATCAGTTTTAATTTTTAGGTTTCACTCTGTTTTCTCCTATATGGATACATGTATTTGAAACTATAAATCAAACATGGTTTGTGCTATCTCTTGGAAACTTGACCCAATAAAGTAGTTCCAAGTTCTATCTCTATGGTTTGTTTCCTATTGATGTAGCCCTAAGCAGAGACTGGCGCAAATCACTTAAATGGAAAGGGGTTGCCAAGCTTCCAAAAAACTACGAGTTTCCTGAAATCTCAGCATACATTTTTTCACTCAATCTTGATGACACTTTCAGGTAATGATCAGTACCCCAATCCCGCTTGGCTCACCAAATTTCGTTCTTCTAGGTTAAATTGTTCGTTGGCAGTATCAGTTTTAATATTTAGGTTTCACTCTGTTTTCTCCTATATGGATACGTGTAGTTGGAACTCTAAATCAAACACGGTTTGTTTTAGCTCTTTGAAACTTGACACTATAAAGTAGTTCCAAGTTCTATCTCTATGGTTTGTTTCCTATTGATGTAGCCCTAAGCAGAGACCGGCGCAAATCACTTTCTTTGAAAGTTGTTGCCAAGCTTCCAAAAAACTACGAGTTTTCTGAAATCTCAGCACACATTTTTTCACCAAATCTGGATGACACTTTCAGGTAATGATCAGTACCCCAATCCCACTTGGCTCACCAAATTTCATTCTTGTAGGTTAAACCGTTCATTGGCAGTAACAGTTTTAATTTTTAGGTTTCACTCAGTTTTCTCCTATATGGATACATGTAGTTGGAACTCTAAATCAAACACGGTTTGGCTACCCTTGGAATCTTGACACAATAAAGTAGTTCCAAGTTCTATCTCTATGGTTTGTTTCCTATTGATGTAGCCCTAAGCAGAGACTGGCGCAAATCACTTTCATGGAAAGGGGTTGCCAAGCTTCCAAAAAACTACGAGTTTCCTGCAATTTCAGCATACATTTTTTCACCCAATCTTGATGACACTTTCAGGTAATGATCAGTACCGCAATCCCACTTGGCTCACCAAATTTCGTTCTTCTAGGTTAAATCGTTCGTTGGCAGTAACAGTTTTAATTTTTAGGTTTCACTCTGTTTTCTCCTATATGGATACATGTAGTTGGAAGTCTAAATCAAACACGGTTTGTGCTAGCTCTTGGAAACTTGACACAATAAAGTAGTTCCAAGTTCTATCTCTATGGTTTGTTTCCTATTCATGTAGCCCTAAGCAGAGACTGGCGCAAATCACTTTCAAGGAAAGGGGTTGCCAAGCTTCCAAAATACTATGAGTTTCCTGAAATCTCAGCACACATTTTTTCACCCAATCTTGATGACACGTTCAGGTAATGATCAGTACCCCAATCCCACTTGGCTCACCAAATTTCGTTCTTCTAGGTTAAACTGTTCGTTGGCAGTATCAGTTTTAATTTTTAGGTTTCACTCTGTTTTCTCCTATATGGATACATGTAGTTGGAACTCTAAATCAAACAAGGTTTGTGCTAGCCCTTGGAATCTTGACACAATAGAGTAGTTCCAAGTTCTATCTCTATGGTTTGTTTCCTATTGATGTAGCACTAAGCAGAGACTGGCGCAAATCACTTTCATGGAAAGGGGTTGCCAAGCTTCCAAAAAACTACGAGTCTCCTGAAAACTCAGCATACATTTTTTCACCCAATCTTGATGACACTTTCAGGTAATGATCTGTACGGAATCCCACTTGGCTCACCAAATTTCGTTCTTCTAGGTTAAACCGTTCGTTGGCAGTATCAGTTTTAATTTTTAGGTTTCACTCTGTTTTCTCCTATATGGATACATGTAGTTGGAACTCTAAATCAAACACGGTTTGTGCTAGCTCTTTGAAACTTGACACAATAAAGTAGTTCCAAGTTCTATCTCTATGGTTTGTTTCCTATTGATGTAGCCCTAAGCAGAGACCGGCGCAAATCACTTTCATGGAAAGTTGTTGCCAAGCTTCCAAAAAACTACGAGTTTCCTGAAATCTCAGCACACATTTTTTCACCCAGTCTTGATGACACTTTCAGGTAATGATCAGTACCCCAATACCACTTGGCTCACCAAATTTCGTTATTCTAGGTTAAACCGTTCGTTGGCAGTAACAGTTTTAATTTTTAGGTTTCACTCTGTTTTCTCCTATATTTATACATGTATTTGGAACTGTAAATCAAACACGGTTTGTGCTAGCTCTTGGAAACTTGACACAATAAAGAAGTTCCAAGTTCTATCTCTATGGTTTGTTTCCTATTGATGTAGCCCTAAGCAGAGACTGGCACAAATGACTTAAATGGAAATTTGTTGCCAAGCTTCCAAAAAACTACGAGTTTCCTGAAATCTCAGCACACATTTTTTCACCCAATCGTGATGACACTTTCAGGTAATGATCAGTACCCCAATCCCACTTGGCTCACCAAATTTAGTTCTTCTAGGTTAAATCGTTCGTTGGCAGTAACAGTTTTAATTTTTAGGTTTCACTCTGTTTTCTCCTATATGGATACATGTAGTTGAAACTCTAAATCAAACACGGTTTGAGCTCTCCCTTGGAATCTTGACACAATAAAGTAGTTCCAAGTTATTTCTCTATGGTTTGTTTCCTATTGATGTAGCCCTAAGCAGAGACTGGCGCAAATCACTTTCATGGAAAGGGGTTGCCAAGCTTCCGAAAAACTACGAGTTTCCTGAAATCTCAGCATACATTTTTTCACCCAATCTCGATGACACTTTCAGGTAATGATCAGTACCCCAATCCCACTTGGCTCACCAAATTTCGTTATTCTAGGTTAAACTGTTCGTTGGCAGTATCAGTTTTAATTTTTAGGTTTCACTCTGTTTTCTCCTATATGGATACATGTTGTTGGAACTCTAAATCAAACACGGTTTGTGCTAGCTCTTTGAAACTTGACAGAATAAAGTAGTTCCAAGTTCTATCTCTATGGTTTGTTTCCTATTGATGTAGCCCTAAGCAGAGACCGGCGCAAATCACTTTCATGGAAAGTTGTTGCCAAGCTTCCAAAAAACTACGAGTTTCCTGAAATCTCAGCACACATTTTTTCACCCAATTTGGATGACACATTCAGGTAATGATCAATACCCCAATCCCACTTGGCTCACCAAATTTCGTTATTCTAGGTTAAACCGTTCGTTGGCAGTAACAGTTTTAATTTTTAGGTTTCACTCTGTTTTCTCCTATATGGATACATGTAGTTGGAACTCTAAATCAAACACGGTTTGTGCTAGCTCTTGGAAACTTGACACAATAAGGTAGTTCCAAGTTCTATCTCTATGGTTTGTTTCCTATTGATGTAGCCCTAAGTAGAGACTGGCACAAATCACTTTCATGGAAAGGGGTTGCCAAGCTTCCAAAAAACTACGAGTTTCCTGAAATCTCAGCATATATTTTTTCACCCAATCTTGATGACACTTTCAGGTAATGATCAGTACCCCAATCCCACTTGGCTCAACAAATTTCGTTCTTCTAAGTTAAACCGTTCGTTGGCAGTATCAGTTTTAATTTTAAGGTTTCACTCTGTTTTCTCATATATGGATACATGTAGTTGGAACTCTAAATCAAACACGGTTTGTGCTAGCCCTTGGACACTTGACACAATAAAGTATATCCAAGTTCTATCTCTGTGGTTTGTTTCCTATTGATGTAGCCCTAAGCAGAGACTGGCACAAATCACTTTCATGGAAACGGGTTGCCAAGCTTCCAAAAAACTACGAGTTTCCTGAAATCTCAGCACACATTTTTTCACCCAATCTTGATAACACTTTCAGGTAATGATCAGTACCCCAATCCCACTTGGCTCACCAAATTTCGTTCTTCTAGGTTAAACCGTTCGTTGGAAGTAGCAGTTTTAATTTTTAGGTTTCACTCTGTTTTCTCCTATATTTATACATGTATTTGGAACTATAAATCAAACACGGTTTGTGCTAGCTCTTGGAAACTTGACCCAATAAAGTAGTTCCAAGTTCTATCTCTGTGGTTTGTTTCCTATTGATGTAGCCCTAAGCAGAGACTGGCGCAAATCACTTAAATGGAAAGGGGTTGCCAAGCTTCCAAAAAACTACGAGTTTCCTGAAATCTCAGCATACATTTTTTCACTCAATCTTGATGACACTTTCAGGTAATGATCAGTACCCCAATCCCACTTGGCTCACCAAATTTCGTTCTTCTAGGTTAAATTGTTCGTTGGCAGTATCAGTTTTAATTTTTAGGTTTCACTCTGTTTTCTCCTATATGGATACGTGTAGTTGGAACTCTAAATCAAACACGGTTTGTTTTAGCTCTTTGAAACTTGACAGTATAAGTAGTTCCAAGTTCTATCTCTATGGTTTGTTTCCTATTGATGTAGCCCTAAGCAGAGACCGGCGCAAATCACAGTCTTTGAAAGTTGTTGCCAGGCTTCCAAAAAACTACGAGTTTTCTGAAATCTCAGCACACATTTTTTCACCCAAGATTGATGACACGTTCAGGTAATGATCAGTACCCCAATCCCACTTGGCTCACCAAATTCCGTTCTTCTAGGTTAAACCGTTCGTTGGCAGTATCAGTTTTAATTTTTAGGTTTCACTCTGTTTTCTCCTATATGGATACATGTAGTTGGAACTCTAAATCAAACACGGTTTGTGCTAGCCCTCGGAATCTTGACACAATAGAGTAGTTCCAAGTTCTATCTCTATAGTTTGTTTCCTATTGATGTAGCCCTAAGCAGAGACTGGCGCAAATCACTTTCATGGAAAGGGGTTGCCAAGCTTCCAAAAAACTACCAGTTTCCTGAAATCTCAGCACACATTTTTTCACCCAATCTTGATGACACTTTCAGGTAATGATCAGTACCCCAATCCCACTTGGCTCACCAAATTTCGTTCTTCTAGGTTAAACCGTTCGTTGGCAGTATCAGTTTAAATTTTTAGGTTTCACTCTGTTTTCTCCTATATGGATACATGTAGTTGGAACTCTAAATCAAACATGGTTTGTGCTAGCTCTTTGAAACTTGACACAATAAAGTGTTCCAAGTGCTATCTCTATGGTTTGTTTCCTATTAATGTATCCCTAAGCAGAGACTGGCGCAAATCACTTTCATGGAAATTTGTTGCCAAGCTTCCAAAAAACTACTAGTTTCCCGAAATCTCAGCACACATTTTTTCACCCAATCTTGATGACACTTTCATGTAATGATCAGTACCCCAATCCCAATTGGCTCACCAAATTTCGTTCTTCTAGGTTAAACCGTTCGTTGGCAGTAACATTTTTAATTTTTAGGTTTCACTCTGTTTTCTCCAATATGGATAAATGTAGTTGGAACTCTAAATCAAACACGGTTTGTGCTAGCTCTTTGAAACTTGACACAATAAAGTAGTTCCAAGTTCAATCTCTATGGTTTTTTTCCTATTGACGTAGCCCTTAGCAAAGACCGAGGCAATTCACTTTCATGGAAAGGGGTTGCCAAGCTTCCAAAAAACTACGAGTTTTTTGCAATCTCAGCATACATTTTTTCACCCAATCTTGATGACACTTTCAGGTAATGATCAGTACCCCAATCCAACTTGGCTCACCAAATTTCGTTCTTCTAGGTTAAACACTTCGTTGGAGTAACACTTTTAATTTTTAGGTTTCACTCTGTTTTCTCCTATATGGATACATGTAGTTGGAACTCTAAATCAAACACGGTTTGTGCTAGCTCGTTGAAACTTGACACAATAAAGTAGTTCCAAGGTCTATCTATGGTTTGTTTCCTATATATGTAGCCCTATGCAGAGATTGGCGCAAATCACATTCATGGAAAGCGTTGCCAAGCTTCCAAAAAACTACCAGTTTCCTGAAATCTCAGCACATATTTTTTCACGCAATCTTGATGACACTTTCAGGTAATGATCAGTACCCCAATCCCACTTGGCTCACCAAATTTCATTCTTCTAGGTTAAACCGTTCGTTGGCAGTATCAGTTTAAATTTTTAGGTTTCACTCTTTTTTCTCCTATATGGATACATGTAGTTGGAACTCTAAATCAAACATGGTTTGTGCTAGCTCTTTGAAACTTGACACAATAAAGTAGTTCCAAGTTCTATCTCCATGGTTTGTTTCCTATTGATGTAGCCCTAAGCAGAGACTGGCGCAAATCACTTTCAAGGAAAGGGGTTGCCAAGCTTCCAAAAAACTACGAGTCTCCTGAAATCTCAGCATACATTTTTTCGCCCAATCTTGATGACACTTTCAGGTAATGATCAGTACGGAATCCCACTTGGCTCACCAAATTTCGTTCTTCTAGGTTAAACCGTTCGTTGGCAGTATCAGTTTTAATTTTTTAGGTTTCACTCTGTTTTCTCCTATATGGATACATGTAGTTGGAACTCTAAATTAAACACGGTTTATGCTAGCTCTTTGAAACTTGACACAATAATATAATTCCAAGTTCGATCTCTATGGTTTGTTTCTTATAGATGTAACAAAAGAAGGGACTGGCGTAAATCACTTTCATTGAAACGGGTTGCCAAGCTTCCGAAAAACTACGAGTTTCCTGAAATCTCAGCACACAATTTTTCACCCAATCTTCATGACACTTTCAGGTAATGATCAGTACAACAATCCCACTTGCTTCACCAAATTACGTTCTTCTAGGTTAAACCGTTCGTTGGCAGTAACAATGTTAATTTTAGGTTTCATTCTTTTTTCTATTATATGGATAAATGTAGTTGGAACTCTAAATCAAACACGGTTTGTGCTAGCTCTTTGAATCTTGACACAGTAAAGCAGTTCCAAGTTCTATCTCTATGGTTGTTTCCTATTGATGTAGCCCTAAGCAGAGACTGGCACAAATCACTTTCATGGAAAGGGGTTGCCAAGCTTCTAAAAAACTACGAGTTTCCTGAAATCTCAGCATACATTTTTTCACCCAATCTTGATGACACTTTCAGGTAATGAGCAGTACCCCAAACCCACTTGGCTCACCAAATTTCGTTCTTGTAGATAAAACCGTTTGTTGTCAGTAACAGTTTTAATTTTTAGATTTCACTGTTTTTTCTCCTATATGGATACATGTAGTTGGAACTCTAAATCAACCACAGTCTGTGTAGCTCTTTGAAACTTGACAAAATAAGGAGTTCCTACTTCTGTCTCTATGGTTTGTTTCTTATTGATGTACCCCCAAGCAGGGACTGGCGCAAATCACTTTCATGGAAAGGGGTTGCCAAGCTTCCGAAAAACTACGAGTTTCCTGAAATCTCAGCACACATTTTTTTCACCCAATCTTGATGACACTTTCAGGTAATGACCAGTACCCCAATCCCATTGGGCTCACCAAATTTTGTTCTTCTAAGTTAAACCGTTCGTTGGCAGTAACAGTTTTAATTTTTAGGTTTCACTCTGTTTTCTCCTATATGGATACATGTAGTTGGAACTCTAAATCAAACACGGTTTGAGCTAGCTCTTTGAAAATTGACACAATAAAGTAGTTCCAAGTTCTAACTCTATGGTTTGCTTCCTATTGATGTAGCCCTAAGCAGAGCCTGGCGCAAATCACTTTCATCGAAAGGGGTTGCCAAGCTTCCAAAAAACTACGAGTTTCCTGAAATCTCAGCACACATTTTTTCACCCAATCTTTTTTTATTGATTATTTAAAGTAGTACATAGTTCATGATATATCATCTTTCATACATTTGAATCAAATTGTGTTTTGAACTCCCATTTTCACCCCAAATACAGATTGCAGAATCACATCTGTTACATATTCACATTTTTAAATAATGCCATATTTTTCTGTTGTATTCTGCTACCTTTCCATCCCCTACTATCCCCCCTCCCCTCCCCTCCCATCCCATCTTCCCTCTCTACCCTCCCTGTTGTTGTTCAATTCTCTCCTTCTTTTCCCCTCCCCTTTGCCCCTCATAATGTCTTATAATTTTATGTATCATTGAAGGTCTCCTACCATTTCCATGTGCTTTCCCTTCTCTCCCTGTTTCTCTCCCCCCATTCGTCTTTGTTTACTGTAGTCTTTTCCTCCTATTCTTCCTTCCTGTTCTTAGTTGTTTTCTTTATATCAAAGCAGACATTTGGCATTTGTTTTTTAGGGCTTGGCTGGCTTCACTTAGCATAATCTGTTCTAATGCCATCCATTTCCCTGCAAATTCTATGATTTTGTCATTTCTTAGTGCTGCATAATACTCCATTGTGTATATATGCCACATTTTTTTTATCCATTCATCTATTGAGGGGCATCTAGATTGGTTCCACAGTCTAGCTATTGTGAATTGTGCCACTATAATCGTTGATGCAGCCGTATCCCTATAGAGTGCTTTTCTAAGGTCCTCTGGGAATAGTCTGAGAAGTGCGATAGCTGGGTCAAATTGTGGATCCATTCCCACTTTCCCAGGAATCTCCATACTGCTTTCCAAATTGGCCTCACCATTTTGCAGCCCCACCAGCAGTGTACAAGTGTGCCTTTTCCCCACATCCCCGGCAACACTTATTGTTGTTTGACTTCATAATGGCTTCCAATCTTACTGGAGTGAGATGGTATCTTAGGGTGGTTTTGATTCGCATTTCTCTGATTGCTAGAGATGGTGAGCATTTTTTCATGTACTTGTTGATTGATTGTATGTCCTCCTCTGAGAAGTGTCTGTTTAGGTCCTTGGCCCATTTGTTAATTGGGTTAGTTGTTATCTTATTGTTTAATTTTTTGAGTTCTTTGTACATTCTGGATATTAGGGCTCTATCGGAGGTGTGAGGGGTAAAAATTTGTTCCCAGGATGTAGGCTCTCTATTAACCTCTTTTATTGTTTCTCTTGCTGAGAAAAAAACTTTTTAGTTTAAGTAAGTCCCATTTGTTTATTCTAGTTGTTAACTCTTGGGCTATGGGTGTCCTATTAAGGTATTTGGAGCCCGACCCCACAATATGTATATCGTATCCAACTTTTTCTTCTACCAGACGAAGTGTCTCTGATTTGATATCTAGCTCCCTGATCCATTTTGAGTTAATTTTTGTGGATGGCATGAGAAAAGGATTTAATTTCATTTTGTTGCATATGGATTTCCAATTTTCACAGCACCATTTGTTGAAGATGCTCTCCTTCCTCCATTGCATGCTGTTAGCCCCTTTATCAAATATAAGATAGTTGTAACTTTGTGGATTAGTCTCTGTGTCTTCTATTCTGTACCATTGGTCTACCTGCCTGTTTTGGTACCAGTACCATGTGTTTTTGTTACTATTGCTTTGTAGTACAGTTTGACCTCCGGTATCACTATACTTCCAGATTCACACTTCCTGCTTAGAATTGCTTTTGCTATTCTGGGTCTTTTGTTTTTCCATATGAATTTCATGATTGCTTTGTCTATTTCTACAAGATATGGCATTGGAATTTTGATTGGTATCGCATTAAACCTGTAGAGAACTTTGGGTAATATCGCCATTTTGATGATGTTAGTTCTACCTATCCATGAACAGGGTACATTTTTCCATCTTCTGAGATCTTCTTCTATCTCTCTCTTTAGGGTTCTGTAGTTTTCATTGTATAAATCTTTCACCTCTTTTGTTAGTTTGATTCCCAAGTATCTTATTTTCTTTGAGGATATCGTGAATGGAGTGGTTTTCCTTATTTCCATTTCAGAGGTTTTGTTGCTGATATAGAGGAATGCCTTTGATTTATGCGTGTTGATTTTATAACCTGCCACTTTGCTGAATTCATTTATTAACTCTAGCAGCTTCTTTGTAGACTCTTTTAGGTCTGTTAAGTATATTATCATGTCATCTGCAAATAGCGATAGTTTAGTTTCTTCTTTTCCTATTTTTATGCCTTTAATTTCTTTTGTCTGTCTAATTGCTCTGGCTAGTACTTCGAGAACTAAATTGAATAGAAGTGGTGATAGAGGGCATCCCTGTCTTGTTCCAGATTTTAGAGGGAATGCCTTCAGTTTTTCTCCGTTTAGGATGATGCTAGCCTGAGGTTAACATATATAGCTTTTACAATGTTGAGGTAAGTTCCTGTTATCCCTAGTTTTTCAAATGTTTTGAACATAAAGGGATGCTGTACTTTGTCAAATGCTTTTTCTGCATCCATCGAGATGATCATGTGGTTCTTGTCTTTAAGTCTATTGATGTGGTAAATAGCATTTATTGATTTCCGTATATTGAACCATCCTTGCATCCCAGGAATGAATCCTACTTGATCATGGTGCACAAGTTTTCTGATATGTTTTTGTATTCGATTCGCCAGAATTTTATTGAGAATTTTTGCATCCAAGTTCATTAGAGATATTGGTCTGTAGTTTTCTTTCTTTGAAGTATCTTTGTCTGGTTTTGGGATCAAAGTCATGTTGGCCTCATAGAATGAATTTGGAAGAGCTCCTTCTTTTTCTATTTCTTCAAATAGCTTGAAAAGTATTGGTATTAATTCTTCTTTGAAGGTTTTATAGAACTCCACTGTATACCCATCCGGTCCAGGGCTTTTCTTGGATGGTAGTCTTTTGATGTCTTCTTCTATTTCTTCTTTTGTTATTGGTCTGTTTAAATTGTGTGTGTCTTCCTGTCTCAATCTGGGCAAATCATATGCCTTAAGAAATTTATCGATATCTTCATTATCTTCTATTTTATTGGAATATAGGGTTTCAAAATACTTTCTAATTATCTTCTGTATTTCTGTAGTGTCTGTTGTGATATTGCCTTTTTCATCCCGTGTGTTAGTAATTTGAGTTCTCTCTCTTCTTCTTTTCGTTAGCATGGCTAAGGGCTTGTCTATCTTATTTATTTCTTCAAAGAACCAACTTTTAGTTTTATCAATTTTTTCAATGGCTTCTTTTGTTTCAATTTCGTTGATTTCTGCTCTAATTTTAATTATTTCTTGTCTTCTACTACATTTGCTGTTGTTTTGCTCTTCCTTTTCTAGGTTTTTGAGGTGTTGCGTGAGTTCATTTATTTGTTGTTTTTTTTCTTTTTCTGAGGTAAGAACTCCAAAAAATGAATTTCCCTCTTAAAACTGCTTTCATTGTGTCCCATAGATTCCGGTATGTTGTGTCTGTGTTATCATTTGATTCTAAGAATTTTTTCATCTCCTCCTTTATGTCTTCTATAACCCATTGATCATTCAATAACATATTGTTCATTTTCCATGTGATGTAGGATTTTTCCTTCCTTCTTTTATCATTGATTTCCAATTTCATTCCATTATGATCAGATATGGTGCATGGTATTATCTCCACGCCTTTATATTTACTAAGAGTTGCCTTATGGCATAATATATGGTCTATCTTTGAGTAGGATCCATGTGCTGCTGAGAAGCACGTATACCCACTTGATGATGGTTGATATATTCTATATATATCGGTTAAGTCTAGGATATTGATTGTGCTGTTGAGTTCTATAGTTTCTTTATTCAGCTTTTGTCTAGAGGATCTGTCTAATGGCGAGAGCGGTGTGTTGAAGTCACCCATAATTATTGTGTTGTGGTTTATTTGACTCTTGAACTTGAGGAGAGTTTGTTTTATGAACGTTGCAGCTCCATTGTTTGGTGCATACAAATTGATGATTGTTATGTCTTGTTGGTGGATGGTTCCTATTAACAGTATATAGTGACCTTCTTTATCCTTCTTGATTAACTTAGGTTTGAAGTTGATTTTATTCGATATGAGTATGGCCACTCCTGCTTGCTTCCGAGGGCCATGTGAGTGGTATGATTTTTCCCAACCTTTTACTTTCAGCCTGTGTATGTCTTTTCCTATCATACGAGTCTCCTGAAGGCAGCATATTGTTGGATTTGTTTTTTTTTTTTTTTTGATCCAGGTTACTAGCCTATGTCTCTTGATTGGTGAGTTTAGGCCATTAACGTTTAAGGTTGCAATTGAGATATGATTTGTACTTCCAGTCATGCTTCTTTATTTATTTATTTTAGTTTGGCTAGTTTTGCTTTTTGGTTATTTTTCTTCCCCTTTACTGAGATACCTCCTGCTGTTAGTTTTGGGCACTATTTTTCAATTCCTCTTCTTGTAGTGTTTTGTTCAAAATGCTTTGCAGAGCTGGTTTCCTTGCTGCAAATTCTTTTTGCTTTTGTTTATCATGAAAGATTTTAATTTCATTGTCAAATTTGAAGCTCAATTTTGCTGGATATAGTATTCTTGGTTGGAATCCATTATTTTTCAGCGTTTGAAATACATTATTCCAGGATCTTCTCGCTTTCAAAGTTTGTGATGAGAAATCGGTCGTTAACCTAATCGGTTTACCCCTGAATGTAATCTGCTCTTTTCTCTCGTAGCTTTTAATATTCTCTGCTTGTTCTGTACGTTGGCTATCTTCATAATTATATGTCTTGGAGTTGGTCTATTATGGTTTTGAATGTTTGGGGTCCTGTAGGCTTCCAGGATTTGGCAATCCATTCCATCTTTCATCTCTGGGAAGTTTTCTAGAATTATTTCATTTAATATGCTGTCCATTCCTTTGGTTTGAAACTCTGTGCCTTCTTCTATCCCTATGACTCTCAGATTTGGCTTTTTTATGACATCCCATATCTCTTGAATAGATTGCTCGTGGGATTTAAGCATCTTTTCTGTGTTGACTATATTCTTTTCAAGTTGATAAACCTTGTCTTCATTATCTGATGTTCTGACTTCTACTTGATCAAGTCTATTTGTAATATTCTCGTTTGAGTTTTTAATTTGGTTTATAGTTTCCTGCAATTCTAGGATTATTGTTTGATTTTTTTAAGATCTCTATCTCCTGGTAGAGCTTGTTCTTTGCCATTTGAATTTGTTTGTTTAATTCATTTTCAAAATATACTTTTATTTCTTGGACTTGCTGTCTCATGTCTTCTCTAATATTCCTTTCCATTCGAGTTAGGTATGCCTTGAGTTCTTTCGCTATCCCTGTTTCTGATGTTTCTATGTCCTCCTGGAGAATTGAGTTGTCTTGCATTGTTTGTAATCCTTTTTTCCCTTGTTTTCTCATGTTGTCCACGTTACTTTCTAGCTCTTTTTGATTGTCGTGTTTCTGCTCTCTTCTATAGATTTGTTTTGTTTCTGTATTACTCTGATGTCTCTCCTTTGTGTTGTTAAACTATGCCTGCTAATGTGGATTCCGCTGGGAAGGAATTCCGATGTCCGAGCTCCAGTGATGACACTACTCTGCTATGACGGGCCCAGTCTCCTTGCTGGGGTGCCCTAATGGGGGGGGTGTGACTGGACTGTCTCTGTTTGGTTTCAGCTCCCTGTCGCGGCAGGCGGGCAGTCTCCAGCCGCCCAGTATCACAGGCCATGGGCAGGTGATAAGTCGCCAGTGGGTGGGCGTACTCCTACCTCCCAGTAACGAGGGCAGTGGGTGAGCTGTCACCGGCGGGCCTGCAGTTTACAGCTGCCCAGTCGCGAGGGCCTTGCCTCTAGTCTCCTGGTTTCTCCTGCTAGGCTTGGTTTCTCCTGCTAGACCAGATTTCCCATGAGTGATGGTTCTCGGCAGTTCAAACTGTACTCTGGGCCTGCCGTTTGTTGGGTGTAGAGGGTGGCTATTGGGAACCCCGGCACTCTATTGTTTTGTTTCCCTTGTGGGAAAAAGAACTGTACCGCTTCCTTCCCCGTCTGCAAACCCGAACTCAGCCCAGGGGTCAGTGCCCGCTTGGCAGTTGGGACACCACCATGTTGCAGGCACCTATCTCCCTGCTTACCATTTAATCCCTTCTCTGTGGCGCCATGCCTTCTGTAGCCACGGGGCAGGCCGCCAGAATCAGACAGCCTGGATCTCCGGGGTCACACCGTTGGCTTTTGGGATCCCTGGCACTGTGGCGCCATGCCTTCTGTAGCCGCGGGGCAGGCCGCCAGAATCAGACAGCCTGGAACACCGGGGTCACACCGTTGGCTTTTGGGATCCCCGGCACTCTATGGTTTTGATTTTTTCTGCTTGCCCCTCCCCCAGCGCTGGCTAGACAGGTTTTGTTTTGGCTGCTGATGGGAGGGGGAGTTGAAGGTCAGGTGCCTCTCATTCTCCTTTAGTCTTTATGCAGGCTCACTGTGATACTCCCTTCCCCTGAAAGTCTAGGAGAGATTTTATGTGAAATCCCCCTAAGTATGGGGGCTGAACTGAGTGACACACACCAGTTTTATTGTTGCAATCTGTCTGAGAGTGGCAGTGGATACCTCAGCTCTCCAAGATGGTGGCCGCTGAGTGCCTTAGTGGAGTGTCCCTTGTGGGGGAAGGGACTGCACCGCCTCCTGCCCCATCTGCAATCCCAAACTCAGCGCGGGGGTCAGTGCCCGCTTGGCAGTTGGGACACCACCATGTTGCAGGCACCTATCTCCCTGCTTACCATTTAATCCCTTCTCTGTGTCTCCACACCTTCTGTAGCCGCAGGGCAGGCCGCCATAATCAGACAGCCTGGATCTCCGGGGTCACACCGTTGGCTTTTGGGATCCCCGGCATTGTGGCCTCACGCCTTCTGTAGCCGCGGGGCAGACCGTCAGATTAGACAGCCTGTATTGCCGGGGTCACACCGTTGGCTTTTTGGATCCCCGGCACTCTATGGTTTTGATTTTTTCTGCTTGCCCCTCCCCCGGCGCTGGCTAGACAGGTTTTCTTTTGGCTACTGATGGGAGGGGGAGTTAAAAGTCAGGTGCCTCTCGTTCTCCTTTAGTCTTTATGCAGGCTCACTGTGATACTCCCTTCCCCTGAAAGACTAGGAGAGATTTTATGTGAAATCCCCCTATGTATGGGGGCTGAACTGAGTGACACACACACGTTTTGCCGCTCCAATCTGTCAGAGAGTGGCGGAGGATAACTCAGCTCTCCAAGATGGTGGCCGCTGGTTGCCTTAGTGGAATGTCCCTATGGGGGGAAGGACTGCACCGCCTCCATTTCCGTCTGCAATCCCGAAATCAGCCTGGGGGTCAGTGCCCGCATGGCAGTTGGGACACCACAATGTTGCAGGCACCTATCACACTTCTTACCATTTAATCCCTGCTCTGTGGCTCCACGCCTTCTGTAGCTGCGGGGCAGGCCACCAGAATCAGACAGCCTGGATCTCAGGGGTCACACCGTTGGCTTCTCACCCAATCTTGATGACACTTTCAGGTAAGGATCAGTACCCCAATCCCACTTGGCTCACCAAATTTCGTTCTTCTAGCTTAAACCGTTCGTTGGAAGTAAGAGTTTTAATTTTTAGGTTTCTCTCTGTTTTCTCCTATATAGATAAATGTATTTGAAACTCTAAATCAAACACGGTGTGTGCTAGGTCTTTGATACTTGACACATGAAGTAGTTCCAAGTTCTGTCTCTATGGTTTGCTTCCTATTGATGTAGCCCTAAGCAGAGACTCTCACAAATCACTTTCATGGAAAGGGGTTGCCAAGCGTCCAAAAAACTACGAGTTTCCTGAAATCTCAGCACACATTTTTTTCTCCCAATCTTGAAGGCACTTTCAGCTAATGATCAGTACCCCAATCCAACTTGGCTCACCAAATTTCGTTCTTCTAACTTAAGCCGTTCGTTGGCAGTAACAGTTTTAATTTTTAGGTTTCACTCTGTTTTCTTTTATATAAATACATGTAGATGGAACTCTAAATCAAACACGGTTTGTGCTACCTCTTTGATATTTGACACAATAAAGTAGTTCCTAGTTCTCTCTCTATGGTTTGCTTACTAGTGATGTAGCCCTAATCAGAGACTGGCGAAAATCACTTTAATGGAAAGGGGTTGCCAAGCTTCCAAAAAACTAGGAGTTTCCTGAAATCTCAGCACACATTTTTTCACCCAAGCTTGAGGACACTTTCAGGTAATGATCAGTACCCCAATTGCCCTTGGCTCAACAAATTTCGTTCTTCTGGGTTAAACCGTTCGTTGGCAGTAACAGTTTTAATTTATAGGTTTCACTCTGTTTTCTCCTATATGGATACATGTGGTGGAACTCTAAATCAAACACAGTTTGTGCTAGCTCTTTGAGACTTGACACAATAAAGTAGTTCCAAGTTCTATCTCTATGGTTTGTTTCCTATTGATGTAGCCCTAAGCAGAGACTGGCGAAAATCACTTTCATGGAAAGGGGTTGCCAAGCTTCCAAAAAACTACGAGTTTCCTGAAATCAGCACACATTTTTTCACCCAAACTTGATGACACTTTCAGGTAATCATCAGTACCCCAAATACACTTGGCTCACCAAATTTCGTTATTCTAGGTTAAACCTTTGGTTGGCAGTAACACTTTTAATTTTTAGGTTACACTCGGTTTTCTCCTATATGGATACATGTAGTTGGCACTCTAAATGAAACACGGTTTTTGCTAATTCTTTGAAACTTGACACAATATAGTAGTTCCAAGTTCTATCTCTATTGTTTGTTTCCTATTGATGAAGCCCTAAGCAGAGACTGGCGCAAATCACTTTCATGGAAAGGGGTTGCTAAGCTTCCAAAAAACTACGAGTTTCCTGAAATCTCAGCACATATTTTTTCACCCAATCTTGGTGACACGTTCAGGAAATGATCAGTACCCCAATCCCACTTGGCTCCCTAAAGTTCGTTCTTGTAGGTGCAACCGTTCGTTGGCAGTAACAGTTTTAATTTTTAGGTTTCACTCTGTTTTCTCCTATATGGATACATGTTGTTTGAACTCTAAATCAAAATGGTTTGTGCTAGCTCTTTGAAACTTGACACAATAAAGTAGTTCCAAGTTCTATCTCTATGGTTTGTTTCCTATTGATGTAGCCCAAAGCAGAGACTGGCGCAAATCACTTTCATGGAAAGGGGTTTCCAAACTTCCAAAAAACTACGAGTTTCTTGAAATCTCAGCACACATTTTTTTACCCAATCTTGATGACACTTTCAGGTAATGATCAGTACCCCAATCCCACTTGGATCACCAAATTTCGTTCTTCTAGGTTAAACTGTTCGTTGGCAGTAACAGTTTTAAATTTTAGGTTTCACTCTGTTTTCTCCAATATGGATACATGTAGTTGGAACTCTAAATCAAACACGGTTTGTGCTAGCTCGTTGAAACTTGACACCATAAAGTAGTTCCAATGTTTATATCTATGGTTTGTTTCCCATTGATGTAGCCCTAAGCAGAGACTGGCGCAAATCACTTTCATGGAAAGGGGTTGCCAAGCTTCCAAAAAACTACGAGTTTCCCGAAATCTCAGCACATATTTTTAAACCCAATCTTGATGATACTTTCAGGTAATAATCAGTACCCCAATCCCACCTGGCTCCCCAAATTTTGTTCTTCTATGTTAAACCTATCCTTGGAAGTAACAGTTTTCATTTTTAGGTTTCACTCTGTTTTCTCCTATATGGATACATGTAGTTGGAACTCTAAATCAAACACGGTTTGTGCTAGCTCTTTGAAACTTGACACAATAAAGTAGTTCCAAGTTCTACATCTATGGTTTGTTTCCTATTGATGTAGCCCTAAGCAGAGACTCACACGAATCACTTTCATGGAAAGGGGTTGCCAAGCTTTCAAAAAAACTATGAGTTTCCTGAAATCTCAGCAAACACTGTTTCACCAAATTTTGATGACACTTTCAGGTAATGATCAGTACCCCAATCCCACGTGGTTCCCCAAATTTCGTACTTCTAGGTTAAACCGTTCCTTGGCAGTAACAGTGTTAATTTCCAGGTTTCACTCTGTTTTCTCCTATATGAATACATGTAGTTGGAACTCTAAATCAAACACGATTTGTGCTAGATCTTTGAAACTTGACACAATAAAGTAGTTGTAAGTTGTATATCTAGGGTTTGTTTCCTATTGATGTAGCCCTAAGCAGAGACTGGCACAAATCACTTTCATGGAAAGGGGTTGCCAAGCTTCCAAAAAAACTACGAGTTTCCTGAAATCTCAGCACACATTTTTTCACCCAATCTTGATGACACTTTCAGGTAATGATCAGTACCCCAATCCCACTTGGGTCACCAAATTTCGTTCTTCTAAGTTAAACTGTTCGTTGGCAGTAACAAATTAATTTTTAGGTTTCACTCTGTTTTCTATTGTATGGATACATGTATTTGGAACTCTAAATCAAACACGGTTTGGGCTAGCTCTTTGAAACTTGACACAATAAGGTAGTTCCAAGTTCTAACTCTACGGATTGTTTCCTATTGATGTAGCCCTAAGCAGAGACTGGCGCAAATCACTTTCATGGGAAGGGGTTGCCAAGCTTCCAAAAAACTACGAGTTTCCTGAAGTCTCAGCACACATTTTTTCACCAAATTTTGATTACACTTTCACGTAATGATCAGTACCCCAATCCCACTTGGCTCACCAAATTTCGTTCTTCTAGTAAACCGTTTGTTGTCACTAACAGTTTTAATTTTTAGGTTTGACTCTGTTTTCTCCTATATGGATACATGTAGTTGGAACTCTAAATCAAACAAGGTTTCTGCTAGCTCTTTGAAACTTGACACAATAAAGTAGTTCCAAGTTCTATCTCTATGGTTTGTTTCCAATAGGTGTAGCCAAAAGAAGATACTGGCGCAAATCACTTTCATGGAAAGGGTTAGCCAAGATTCCGAAAAAGTACGAGTTTCCTGAATACTTAGCACACATTTTTTCACCCAATCTTGATGACACTTGCAGGTAATGATCACTACCCCACTCCCACTTGGCTCAGCAAATTTCGTTCTTCTAGCTTAAACCATTCCTTGGCAGTAACAGTGTTAATTTCCAGGTGTCACTCTGTTTTCTCCTATATGGATACATGTAGTTGGAACTCTAAATCAAACACGGTTTGTGCTAGCTCCTTGAAACTTGACACAATAAAGTAGTTCCAAGTTCTATCTCTAGGGTTTGTTTCCTATTTATGAAGCCCTAAGCAGAGACTGGCGCAAATCACATTCATGAAAAGGGGTTGCCAAGCTTCCAAAAAACTACGAGTTTCCTGAAATCTCAGCACACATTTTTTCACCCCTTCTTGATGACACTTTCAGGTAATTATCAGTACACCAAACCCACTTGGCTCACCAAATTTCGTTCTTCTAGTAAACCGTTTGTTGTCATTAACAGTTTTAATTTTTAGGTTTCACTCTGTTTTCTCCTATATGGATACATGTAGTTGGAACTCTAAATCAAACACGGTTTGTGTAAGCTCTTTGAAACTTGACACAATAAAGTAGTTCCAAGTTCTATCTCTATAGTTTATTTCCTATTGATGTAGCCCTAAGCAGAGACTGGCGCAAATCACTTTTATGGAAAGGGGTTGCCAAGCTTCCAAAAAACTACGAGTTTCCTGAAATCTCAGCACACATTTTTTACCCAATCTTGATGACACTTTCAGGTAATGATCAGTACCCCAATCCCACTTGCCTCACCAAATTTCGTTCTTCTAGTAAACCGTTTGTTGTCACTAACAGTTTTAATTTTTAGGTTTCACTCTGTTTTCTCCTATATGGATACATGTAGTTGGAACTCTAAATCAAACACGGTTTCTGCTAGCTCTTTGAAACTTGACAGAATAAAGTAGTTCCAAGTTCTATCTCTATGGTTTGTTTTTAATAGATGTAGCCAAAAGAAGATACTGGCACAAATCATTTTCATGGAAAGGGGTAGCCAAGGTTCCGAAAAAGTACGAGTTTCCTGAATACTGAGCACACATTTTTTCAACCAATCTTGATGACACTTGCAAGTAATGATCACTACCCCACTCCCACTTGGCTCAACAAATTTCGTTCTTCTAGGTTAAATCATTGGTTGGCATTAGCAGTGTTAATTTTCACGTTTCACTCTCTTTTCTCCTATATGGATACATGTAGTTGGAACTCTAAATCAAACACGGTTTGTGCTAGCTCTTTGAAAGTTGACACAATAAAGTAGTTCCAAGTTCTATCTCAAAGGTTTCTTTCCTATTGTTGTAGCCCTAAGCAGAGACTGGCCAAATCATTTTTTGAAAAGGTGTTGCCAAGCTTCCAAAAAACTACGAGTTTCCTGAAATATTAGCACACATTTATTCACCCAATCTTGATGACACTTGCAGGTAATGATCAGTACCCCAATCCCACTTGGCTCACCAAATTTTGTTCTTCTAGTTTAAACCGTTGATTGGCTGTAACAGTGTTAATTTCCAGGTTTCACTCTGTTTTCTCCAATATGGATATATGTAGTTGGAACTCTAAATCAAACACGGTTTGTGCTAGCTCTTTGAAACTTGACACAATAAAGTAGTTACAAGTTCTATATCTATGGTTTGTTTCCTATTGATGTAGCCCTAAGCAGAGACTCACACGAATCACTTTCATGGAAAGGGGTTGCCAAGCTTTCAAAAAAACTATGAGTTTCCTGAAATCTCAGCAAACACTTTTTCAACCAATTTTGATGACACTTTCAGGTAATGATCAGTACCCCAATCCCACGTGGTTCCCCAAATTTCGTACTTCTAGGTTAAACCGTTCCTTGGCAGTAACACTGTTAATTTCCAGGTTTCACTCTGTTTTCTCCAATATGGATATATGTAGTTGGAACTCTAAATCAAACACGGTTTGTGCTAGATTTTTTAAACTTGACACAATAAAGTACTTCCAAGTTCTATCTCTATGGTTTGTTTCCTATAAATGTAGCCAAAGAAAAGACTGGTGCAAATCACTTTCATGGAAAGGGGTTGCAAAGGTTCCAAAAAACTACAAGTTTCCTGAAATCTCAGCACACATTTTTTCACCCAATCTTGATGACACCTTCAGGTAATGATCAGTACCCAATCCCACCTGGAGCCCCAAATGTCGTTCTTCTAGGTTAAACCTGTCCTTGGCAGTAACAGTTTTAATTTTCAGGTTTCACTCTGTTTTCTCCTATATGAATCCATGTAGTTGGTACTCTAAATCAAACACGGTTTGTGCTACCTCTTTGAAACTTGACACAATAATGTAGTTCAAAGTTCTATCTCTATGGTTTGTTTCCTATAGATGTATTCAAAAGAAGAGACTGGCGCAAATCATTTTCATGGAAAGGTTTTGCCAAGCTTTCGAAAAACTACGAGTTTCCTGAAATCTCAGCACACATTTTTTCACCCAATCTCGATGAGACTTGCAGGTAATGATCAGTTCCCCAATCCCACCTGGCTCCCCAAATTTCATTCTTCTAGCTTAAACCATTCCTTGGAAGTAAGAGTGTCAATTTCAAGGTTTCACTCTGTTTTCTCCTATATGGATACATGTAGTCGGAACTCTAAATCAAACACGGTTTGTGCTAGCTCTTTGAAATTTGACACAATAAAGCAGTTCCTAGTTCTATCTCTATGGTTTGTTTCCTATTGATGTAGCCCTAAGCAGAGACTGGCGCAAATCACTTTCATGGAAAGGGGTTGCCCAGCTTCCAAAAAAACTACGAGTTTCCTGAAATCTCAGCAAATATTTTTTCACCCAATCTTGATGACACTTTCAAGTAATGATCAGTACCAAAATCCCCAATGGCTCCCCAAATTTCGTTCCTCCTTGTTAAACCGTTTCTTTTCAGTAACAGTTTTAATTTTTAGGTTTCACTCTGTTTTCTCCAATATAGATACATGTAGTTGGAACTCTAAATCAAACACGGTTTGTGCTAGCTCTTTGAAACTTGACACCATAAAGTAGTTCCAATTTTTATATCTATGGTTTGTTTCCTATTGATGTAGCCCTAAGCAGAGACTGGCGCAAATCACTTTTATGGAAAGGGGTTGCCAAGCTTCCAAAAAACTATGAGTTTCCCGAAATCTCAGCACACATTTTTTCACCCAATATTGATGACACTTTCAGCTAATGAACAGTACCCAAATCCCACTTGGCTCACCAAATTTCGTTCTTCCAGGTTAAATCGTTCGTTGGCAGTGACAGTGTTAATTTCCAGGTTTCACTCTGTTTTGTGTAATATGGATAAATGTAGTTGGAACTCTCAATCAAACACGGTTTCTGCTAGCTCTTTGAAACTTGACACAATAAAGTAGTTCCAAGTTCTATATGTATGGTTTCTTTCCTATTGTTGTAGCCCTAAGCAAAGACTGGCCAAATCACTTTCATGAAAGGGGTTGCCAAGCTTCCAAAAAACTACGACTTTCCTGAAATATCAACACACATTTATTCCCCACATTTTGATGACACTTGCAGGTAATGATCAGTACCCCAATCCCACTTGGCTCACCAAATTTCGTTCTTCTAGGTTAAACCGTTCATTGGCCTTAGCAGTGTTAATTTCCAGGTTTCAGTCTTTTTTTCCAATATGGACACAAGTAGTTGAAACTCTAAATCAAACACGGTTTGTGGTAGATCTTTGAAACTTGACACAATAAAGTACTTCCAATTTCTATCTCTATGGATCGTTTCCTATAAATGTAGCCAGAGAAGAGACTGGTGCAAATCACTTTCATGGAAAGGGGTTGCCAAGCTTCCAAAAAACTACGAGTTTCCTGAAATCTCAGCACACAATTTTTCACCAAAACTTGATGACACTTTCAGGTAATGATCAGTAACCAATCCCACCTGGCTCCCCAAATTTCGTTCTTCTAGATTAAACCGTTCCTTGGGAGTAACAGTGTTAATTTCCAGGTTACAGTCTGTTTTCTCCTATATGGATACATGTAGTTGGAACTCTAAATCAAGCACGGTTTGCGCTAGGTCTTTGAAACGTGACACAATAAAGTAGTTCCAAGTTCAATCTTTAGGGTTTATTTCCTATAGATGTAGCCAAAAGAAGAGACTGGCGCAAATCACTTTCATGGAAAGGGGTTGCCAAGCTTTTGAAAAACTATGAGTTTCCTGAAATCTCAGCACACATTTTTTAAACCAATCTTGATGACACTTTCAAGTAATGATCAGTACCCCTATCCCACCTGGCTCCCCAAATTTCGTTCTTCTAGCTTAAACCGTTCCTTGGCAGTTACAGTGTTAATTTTTAATTTTCACTCTGTTGTCTATTATATGGATACATGTAGTTGGAACTCTAATTCAAACACAGTTTGTGGTAGCACTTTGAAACTTGACACAATAAAGTAGTTCCAAGTTCTAACTCTAGGGTTTGTTGCCTATTGATGTAGCCCTAAGCAGAGACTGGCGCAAATCACTTTCATGGAAAGAGGTTGCCAAGCTTCCAAATAACTACGAGTTTCCTGAAATCTCAGCACCCATTTTTTCACCCAATCTTGATGACACTTTCAGGTAATGATCAGTACCCCTATCCCACTTGGCTCACAAAATTTCGTTCTTCTAGGTTAAATCGTTAGTTGGCAGTAACAGTGTTAATTTCCTGGTTTCACTCTGTTTTCTCCTATATGGATACATGTAGTTGGAACTCTAAATCAAACACGGAATGTGCTAGCTCTTTGAAACTTGACACAATAAAGTAGTTCCAAGTTCTATCTCTATGGTTTGTTTCCTATTGATGTAGCCCAAAACAGAGACTGGCGCAAATCACTTTCATGGAAAGGGGTTGTCAAGCTTCCATAAAACTACGAGTTTCCTGAAATCTCAGCACACATTTTTTCACCCAATCTTGGTGACACTTTCAGGTAATGATCAGTACCCCTATCCCACTTGGCTCACCAAATTTCGTTCTTCTATGTTAAACCATTCGTTGGCAGTAAAAAATTAATTTTTAGATTTCACTGTGTTTTCTATTATATGGATACATGTAGTTGGAACTCTAAATCAAACATGGTTTGTGCTAGCTCTTTGAAACTTGACACAATGAAGTAGTTCCAAGTTCTATCTCCATGGTTTGTTTCCTATTGATGTAGCCCTAAGCAGAGACTGGCGTAAATCACTTTCATGGAAAGGGGTTGCCAAGATTCCAAATAACTACGAGTTTCCTAAAATCTCAGCACACATTTTTTCACCCAATCTTGATGACACTTTCAGGTAATGATAAGTACCCCTATCAAACTTGGCTCACCAAATTTCGTACTTCTAGGTTAAATCGTTCTTTGGCAGTAACAGTGTAAATTTCCAGGTTTCACTCTGTTTTCTCCTATATGTATACATGTAGTTGGAACTGTAAATCAAACACGGTTTGTGGTAGGTCTTTGAAATTTGACACAATAAAGTATTTCCTAGTTCTGTCTCTATGGTTTGCTTCCTATTGATGTAGCCCTAAGCACAGACTGGCAAAAATCACTTTCATTTAAAGGGGTTGCCAAGCTTCCAAAAAACTACCAGTTTCCTGAAATCTCACCACACATTTTTTCACCCAAACATGGTGACACTTTCAGGTAATGATCAGTACCCCATTCCCACCTGGCTCCCCAAATTTCGTTCTTCAGGTTAAATCGTTCGTTTGCAGTAGCAGTGTTAATTTCCAGGTTTCACTCTGTTTTCTCCTATATGGATACATATAGTTGGAACTCTAAATCAAACACGGTTTGTGCTGGCTCTTTCAACTTGACACAATAAAGGAGTTCCAAGTTCTATCTCTAGGGTTTGTTTTCTATAGATGTAGCCAAAAGAAAAGACTGGCGCAAATCTCTTTCATGGAAAGGGGATGCCAAGTTTTCGAAAAACTACGAGTTTCCTGAAATCTCAGCACACATTTTTTCACCCAATCTTGATGACACTTGCAGGTAATGATCAGTACCCCTATCCCACCTGGCTCCCCAAATTTCGTTCTTCTAGCTTAAACCGTTCCTTGGCAGTTACAGTGTTAATTTCCTGGTTTCAGTCTGTTTTCTCCTATATGGATACATGTATTTGGAACTCTAAATCAAGCACGGTTTGCGCTAGATCTTTGAAACGTGACACAATAAAGTAGTTCCAAGTTCTATCTCTATGGTTTGTTTCCTATAGAATAGCCAAAAGAAGAGACTGGCGCAAATAACTTTCATGGAAAGAAGTTGCCAAGCTTCCAAAAAACTACGAGTTTCCTGAAATCTCAGCACACATTTTTTCACCCAATCTTGATGACACTTTCAGGTAATGATCAGTACCCAATCCCACTTAGCTCATTAAATTTCGTTTTTCTATGTTAAACCGTTCGTTGGCAGTAACAAATTAATTTTTGTGTTTCACTCTGTTTTCCATTATATGGATACATGTAGTTGGAACTCTAAATCAAACACGGTTTGTGTTAGCTATTTGAAACTTGACACAATGAAGAAGTTCCAAGTTCTATCTCTAGGGTTTGTTTCCTATTGATGTAGCCCTAAGCAGAGACTGGCGCAAATCACTTTCATGGAAATGGTTTGCCAAGCTTCCAAATAACTACGAGTTTCCTGAAATCTCAGCACACATTTTTTCACCCAATCTTGATGACACTTTCAGGTAATGATCAGTACACCAATCCCACTTGGCTCAACAAATTTCGTTCTTCTAGGTTAAATCGTTCGTTGGCAGTAACAGTGTTAATTTCAGGTTTCACTCTGTTTTCTCCTATATTTATACATGTAGTTGGAACTCTAAATCAAACACGGTTTGTGCTAGCTCTTTGAAACTTGACAAAACAAAGTAGTTCCAAGTTCTATATCTATGGTTTGCTTCCTATTGATGTAGACCTAAGCTGAGACTGGCACAAATCACTTTCATGGAAAGGGGTTGCCAAGCTTCCACAAAACTACGTGTTTCCTAAAATCTCAGCACATATTTTTTCACCCAATCTTGATGACACTTTCAGGTAATGATCAGTACCCCAATCCCACTTGGCTCACAAAATTTTGTTCTTCTATGTTAAATCGTTCGTTGGCAGTAACAGTGTTAATTTCAGGTTTCACTCTGTTTTCTCCTATATGGATACATGTAGTTGGAATTCTAAATCAAACACGGTTTGTGCTAGCTCTTTGAAACTTGACACAATAAAGTATTTCCAAGTACTATCTCTATGGTTTGCTTCCTATTGATGTAGCCCTAAGCCGAGACTGGCGCAAATCACTTTCATGGAAAGGGGTTACCAAGCTTCCACTAAACTACGTGTTTCCTAAAATCTCAGCACACATTTTTTCACCCAATCTTGATGACACTTTCAGTAATGATCAGTACGCCAATCCCACTTGGCTCACCAAATTTCATTCTTCTAGGTTAAACCGCTCGTTGGCAGTAACAGTGTTAATTTTTAGGTTTCACTCTCTTTTCTATTATATGGATACATGTAGTTGGAACTCTAAATCAAACATAGTTTGTGGTAGCTCTTTGAAACGTGACACAATAAAGTAGTTCCAAATTCTATCTCTATGGTTTGTTTCCTATCAATGTAGCCCTAAGCAGAGCCTGGAACACATCACTTTCATGAAAAGGGGTTGCCAAGCTTCCAAAAAACTATGAGTTTCCTGAAATCTCAGCACATATTGTTTCACCAAATCTTGATGACATTTTCAGTAATGATCAGTACCCTAATCCCACTTGGCTCAACAAATTTCATTTTTCTAGCTTAAACCATTCGTTGGCAGTAAGAGTTTTCATTTTTAGGTTTCCCTGTGTTTTCTCCTATATGGATACCAGTATTTGAATCTCTAAATCAAACACGGTTTGTGGTAGCTCTTTGAAAATTGACACAATAAAGTAGTTCCAATTTCTATCTCTATGGTTTGTTTCCTATTGATGTAGCCCTAAGCAGAGACTGGCGCAAATCACTTTCATGGAAATGGGTTGCCAAGCTTCCAAAAAACTACGAGTTTCCTGAAATCTCAGCACACATTTTTTCACCAAATCTTGATGACAATTTCAGGTAATGATCAGTACCCCAATCCCACTTGGCTCTCCAAATTTCATTCTTCTAGGTTAAACCGATCGTTGGCAGTAATAGTTTTAATTTTTGGTTTTACTCTGTTTTCTCCTAAATGGATACATGTAGTTGGAACTCTAAATCAAACACGGTTTGTGCTAGCTCTTTGAAACTTGACACAATAAAGTAGTTCCAAGTTCTATCTCTAGGGTTTGTTTCCTATTGATGTAGCCCTAAGCAGAGACTGGGGCAAATTACTTTCATGGAAAGGGCTTGCCAAGCTTCCAAAAAACTACCAGTTTTCTATAATCTCAGCACACATTTTTTAAACCAATCTTGATGACACTTTCAGTTAATGATCAGTACCACAATCCCACTTGGCTCACCAAATTTCGTTCTTCTAGGTTAAATCGTTCGTTTGCAGTAACAGTGTTAATTTTAGGGTTTCACTCTGTTTTCTCCTGTATGCATACATGAAGTTGGAACTCTAAATCAAACACGGTTTGTGCTAGCTCTATGAAACTTGACACAATAAAGTAGTTCCAAGTTCTATCTCTAGGGTTTGTTTCCTATTGATGTAGCCCTAAGCGGAGACTGCCACAAATCACTTTCAGGGAAAGGGGTTGCCAGGCTTCCAAAAAACTACGAGTTTCCTGAATTTCAGCACACATTTTTTCACCCAATCTTGATGACACTTTCAGGTAATGATCAGTACCCCAATCCCACTTGGCTCACCAAATTTCGTTCTTCTAGGTTAAACCGTTCGTTGGCAGTAACAAATTAATTTTTTGGTTTCTCTCAGTTTTCTATTATATAGATATATGTAGTTGGAACTCTAAATCAAACAAGGTTTGTGATAGCTCCTTGAAATTTGACACAATAAAGTAGTTCCAAGTTCTATCTGTATGGTTTGTTTCCTATTGATGTAGCCCTAAACAGAGACTGGCGCAAATCACTTTCATGGAAAGGGGTTGCCAAGCTTCCATAAAACTACGAGGTTCCTGAAATCTCAGCACACATTTTTTCTCCCAATCTTGATGACACTTTCAGGTAATGATCAGTACCTGTATCACACTTGGCTCTCCAAATTTCATTCTTCTAGGTTAAATCGTTCATTTGCAGTAGCAGTGTTAATTTCCAGGTTTCACTCTGTTTTCTCCTATAAGGATACATGTAGTTGGAACTCAAAATCAAACACGGTTTGTGGTAGCTTTTTGAAACTTGACACAATAAAGTAGTTCAAGTTCTATCTCTATGGTTTGTTTCCTATTTTTGTAGCCCTAAACAGAGACTAGCGCAAATCACTTTCATGGAAAGGGGTTGTCAAGCTTCCATAAAACTACGAGTTTCCTGAAATCTCAGCACACATTTTTTCACCAAATCTTGATGACACTTTCAGGTAATGATCAGTACCCCTATCCCACTTGGCTCACCAAATTTCGTTCTTCTAGGTTAAATCGTTGGTTGGCAGTAACAGTGTTAACTTCCAGGTTTCACTCTGTTTTCTCCTATATGGATACATGTAGTTGGAACTCTAAATCAAACACGGTTTGTGCTAGCTCTTTGAAACTTGACACAATAAATTAGTTCCAAGTTCTATCTCTAGGGTTTTTTTCATATTGATGTAGCCCTAAGCAGAGACTGGTGCAAATCACTTTCATGGAAAGTTGTTGCCAAGCTTCCAAATAACTACGAGTTTCCTGAAATCTCAGCGCACATTTTTTCACCCAATCTTGATGAAACTTTCAGGTAATGATCAGTACCCCTATCCCACTTGGCTCACCAAATTTTGTTCTTCAAGTTTAAATCGTTCGGTGGCAGTAACAGTGTTAATTTCCAGGTTTCACTCTGTTTTCCCTATATAAATACATATAGTTGGATCTCTAAATCAAACACGGTTTTTGCTACCTCTTTGAAATTTGACACAATAAAGTAGTTCCTAGTTCTGTCTCTATGGTTTCCTTCCTATTGATGTAGCCCTAAGCAGAGACTGGCGAAAATCACTTTAATTGAAAGGGGTTGCCAAACTTCCAAAAAACTACCAGTTTCCTGAAATATCTGCACACATTTTTTCAACCAAACTTGATGACACTTTCACGTAATGATCAGTACCCCAATCGCCCTTGGCTCAACAAATTTCGTTCTTCTAGGTTAAACCGTTCGTTGGCAGTAACAAATTAATTTTTTGGTTTCACTCTGTTTTCTATTATATGGATATATGTAGTTGGAACTGTAAATCAAACACGGTTTGTGCTAGCTCCTTGAAATTTGACACAATAAAGTAGTTCCAAGTTCTATCTATATGGTTGTTTCCTATTGATGTAGCCCTAAACAGAGACTAGCACAAATCACTTTCATGGAAAGGGGTTGCCAAGCTTCCATAAAACTACGAGTTTCCTGAAATCTCAGCACACATTTTTTCACCCAAACTTGATGACACTTTCAGGTAATGATTAGTACTCCAATCCCACTTGGCTCACCAAATTTCATTCTTCTAGGTTAAATCGTTCATTTGCAGTAGCAGTGTTAATTTCCAGGTTTCACTCTGTTTTCTTATATATGGATACATGTGGTGGGAAATTTAAATCAAACACAGTTTGTGCTAGTTCTTTGTAAGTTGACACAATAAAGTAGTTCCAAGTTATATCTCTAGGGTTGGTTTCCAATTGATGTAGCCCTAAGCAGAGACTGGCACAAATCACTTTCATGGAAAGGGGTTGCCAGGCTTCCCAAAAACTACGAGTTTCCTGAATTCTCAGCACATATTTTTTCACACAATCTTGATGACACTTTCAGATAATGATCAGTACCCCTATGCCACTTGCCTCACCAAATTTCGTTCTTCTGGGTTAAACTGTTCATTGGCAGTTACAAATTAATTTTTAGGTTTCACTCTGTTTTCTATTATAAGGATACATGTAGTTGGAACTCGAAATCAAACACGGTTTGTGCTAGCTCTTTGAAACTTGACACAATAAAGTAGTTCGAAGTTCTATCTCTAGGGTTTGTTTCCTATTGATGTAGCCCTAAGAAGAGACTGGCACAAATCACTTTCATGGAAAGGGGTTTCCAAGCTTCCAAAAAACTATGAGTGTCCTGAAATCTCAGCACACATTTTTTCACCCAATCTTGATGACACTTTCCGGTAATGATCAGTACCCCTATCCCACTTGGCTCACCAAATTTCGTTCTTCTTGGTTAAACCATTCGTTGGCAGTCACAGTGTTAATTTCCAGGTTTCACTGTGTTTTCTCCTATATGGATACATGTATTTGGAACTCTAAATCAAAAACGGTTTGTGCTAGCTCTTTGAAACTTGACACAATAAATTAGTTCCAAGTTCTATCTCTATGGTTTGTTTCCTATTGATGTAGCCCTAAAAAGAGACTGGCAAAAATCACTTTCATGAAAAGGAGTTGCCAAGCTTCCAAAAAACTACAAGATTCCTGAAATCTCAGCACACATTTTTTCACCCAATCTTGATGACAATTTCAGGTAATGATCAGTAACCCAATCCCACTTAGCTCATTAAATTTTGTTTTTCTATGTTAAACCGTTCGATGGCAGTAACAAATTAATTTTTAGGTTTCACTCTGTTTTCCATTATATGGATACATGTAGTTGGAACTCTAAATCAAACACGGTTTGTGCTAGCTATTTGAAACTTGACACAATGAAGTAGTTCCAAGTTCTATCTCTAGGGTTTGTTTCCTATTGATGTAGCCCTAAGCAGAGACTGGTGCAAATCACTTTCATGCAAAGTTGTTGCAAACTTCCAAATAACTACGAGTTTCCTGAAATCTCAGCACACATTTTTTCACCCAATCTTGATGACACTTTCAGGTAATGATCAGTACCCCAATCGCCCTTGGCTCAACAAATTTCGTTCTTCTAGGTTAAATCGTTCGTTGGCAGTAACAGTGTTAATTTCAGGTTTCACTCTGTTTTCTCCTATATGGAAACATGTAGTTGGAACTCTAAATCAAACACGGTTTGTGCAAGCTCTTTGAAACTTGACACAATAAAGTAGTTCCAAGTTCTAATTCTAGGGTGTGTTTCCTATTGATGTAGCCCTAAAAGAGACTCGCACAAATCACTTTCATGGAAAGGGGTTGCCAAGCTTCCAAAAAACTATGAGTTTCCTGAAATCTCAGCCCACATTTTTTCACCCAATCTTGATTACAGTTTCAGGTAATTATCAGTACCCCTATCCCACTTGGCTCACCAAATTTCGTTCTTCTAGGTTAAATCGTTCGTTGGCAGTAACAAATTAATTTTTAGGTTTCACTCTGTTTTCTATTATATGGATACATATAGTTGGAACTCTAAATCAAACACGGTTTGTGCTAGCTCTTTGAAACTTGACACAATAAAGTAGTTCCATCTCTAGGGTTTGTTTTCTATTGATGTAGCCCTAAGAGGAGACTGGCACAAATCACTTTCATGGAAAGGGGTTGCCAAGCTCCAAAAAACAACGAGTTTCCTGAAATCTCAGCACACATTTTTTCACCCAATCTTGATGACACTTTCAGGTAATGATCAGTACCAAAATCCTACTTTGCTAACCAAATTTCGTTCTTCTAGGTTAATCCGTTCGTTGGCAGTAAAAGTTTTAATTTTTAGGTTTCACTCTGTTTTCTATTATATGGATACATGTAGTTTGAACTCTAAATCAAACACGGTTTGTTCTAGCTCTTTGAACCTTGACACAAAAAAGTAGTTCCAAGTCCTATCTCTATGGTTTGTTTCCTATTGATGTAGACCTAAGCAGAGACTGGCGCAAATCACTTTCATGGAAAGGGGTTGCCAAGCTTCCAAAAAACTACGAGTTTCCTGAAATCTCAGCACACATTTTTTCACCCAATTTGATGACACTTTCAGTTAATGATCAGTACCCCAATCCCACTTGGCTCACCAAATTTCGCTCTTCTAGGTTAAACCGTTCCTTGGCAGAAACAGTTTTAATTTTCAGGTTTCACTCTGTTTTCTCCTATATGGATACCTGTAGTTGGAACTCTAAATCAAACACGGTTTGTGCTAGATCTTTGAAACGTGACACAATAAAGTAGTTCCAAGTTCTATCTCTAGGGTTTGTTTCCTATATATGTAGCGAAAAGTAGAGACTGGCGCAAATCACTTTCATGGAAAGGGGTTGCCAAGCTTCCAAACAACTACGAGTTTCCTGAAATATCAGCACACATTTTTTCACCCAATCTTGATGACACTTTCAGTAATGATCAGTACGCCAATCCCACTTGGCTCACCAAATTTCATTCTTCTAGGTTAAACTGTTCGTTGGCAGTAACAGTGTTAATTTTTAGGTTTCACTCTGTTTTCTACTATATGGATACATGCAGTTGGAACTCTAAATCAAACCCAGTTTGTGGTAGCTCTTTGAAACTTGACACAATAAAGTAGTTCCAATTTCTATCTCAAATTTTTGTTTCCTATAGATGTAGCCCTAAGCAGGGACTGGCACAAATCTCTTTCATGGTAATTGGTTGCCAAACTTCCAAAAAACTACGAGTTTCCTGAAATCTCAGCACACATTTCTTCACCCAATCTTGGTGACACTTTCAGGTAATGATCCGTACCCTAATCCAAATTGGCTCACCAAATTTCGTTCTTCTAGTTTAAATCGTTCGTTGGCAGTAACAGTGTTAATTTTCAGGTTTCATTCTGATTTCTCCGATATGGATACATGTATTTGGAACTCTAAATAAAAGATGGTTTGTGCTAGCTCTTTGAAACTTGACACAATAAAGTAGTTCCAAGTTCTATCTTTAGTGTTTGTTTCCTATTGATGTCGCCATAAACAGAGACTGGCGCAAATCACTTTCATGGAAAGGGGTTGTCAAGCTTCCATAAAACTACGAGTTTCCTGAAATCTCAGCACACATTTTTTTCCCAATCTTGATGACACTTTCAGGTAATGAGCAGTACCCCAATCCCATTTGGCTCACCAAATTTCGTTCTTCTAGGTTAAACCTTTCGTTGGCAGTAACAGTTTCAATTATTAGGTTTCACTCTGTTTTCTCCTAAATGGATACATGTAGTTGGAACTCTAAATCGAACACAGTTTGTGCAAGATCTTTGAAACGTGACACAATAAAGTAGTACCAAGTTCTATCTCTATGGTTTGTTTCCTATAGATGTAGCCTACAGAAGAGACTGGCACAAATCACTTTCATGGAAAGGGGTTGCCAAGCTTCCAAATAACTACGAGTTTCCTGAAATCTCAGCACACATTTTTTTCAACCAATCTTGATGACACGTTCAGGTAATGATCCGAACGCCATTCCCACTTGACTCACCAAATTTCATTCTTCTAGGTTAAACCATTCGTTGGCAGTAACTGTGTTAATTTTTAGGTTTCACCCTGTTTTCTAATATATGAATACATGTAGTTGGAACTCTAAATCAAACACGGTTTGTTCTAGGTCTTTGAAACATGACACAACAAAGTAGTTCCAAGTTCTATATCTAGCGTTTGTTTCCTATTGATGTAGCGCTAAGCAGAGACTGGCGCAAATCACTTTCAAGGAAAGGGGTTGCCAAGCTTCCAAAAAACTACGAGTTTCCTGAAATCTCAGCACACATTTTTTCACCCAATCTTGATTACACTTACAGGTAATGATTAGTTCTCCAATCCCACTTGGCTCACCAAATTTCGTTCTTCTAGGTTAAACCGTTCGTTGGCAGTAACAGTTTTAATTTTTAGGTTTCACTCTTTTTTCTATTATATGGATACATGTAGTTGGAACTCTAATTAAAACACGGTTTCTGCTAGCTCTTTGAAACTTGACACAATAAAGTAGTTCCAAGTTCTATCTCTATGGTTTGTTTCCTATTGATGTAGCCCTAAGCAGAGACTGGCACAAATCACCCTCATGGAAAGGGGTTGCCAAGCTTCCAAAAAACTAAGAGTTTCCTGAAATCTCAGCACACATTTTTTCACCCAATCTTCATGACACTTTCAGGTAATGATCAGTACCCCAATCCCACTTGGCTTACCAAATCTCATTTTTCTATGTTAAACCGTTCGTTGGCAGTAACAGTGTTAATTTCCAGGTTTAACTCTCTTTTCTCCTATATGGATACGTGTAGTTGGAACTCTGAATCAAACACGGTTTGTGCTAGATCTTTGAAACGTGACACAATAAAGTAGTTCCAAGTTTTATCTCTATGGTTTTTTTCCTATAGATGTAGCCTCAAGCAGAGACTGGCACAAATCACTTTCATGGAAAGGGGTTACCAAGCTTCCAAAAAACTACTAAATTCCTGAAATCTCAGCACACATTTTTTTCACCCAATCTTGATGACACTTTCAGTAATGATCAGTACCCCAATCCCACTTGGCTCACCAAATTTTGATCTTCTAAGCTAAACACTTCATTGGCAGTAACAGTTTAATTTTTAGGTTTCACTCTCTTTTCTCCTATATGGATACATGTATTTGGAACTCTAAATCAAACACGGTTTGTGCTAGCTCTTTGAAACTTGACACAATGAAGGAGTTCCAAGTTCTATTTCTATGGTTTGTTTCCTATTGATGTAGAACCAAGCAGAGACTGGAGCAAATCACTTTCATAGAAAGGGGTTGCCAATGTTCCAAAAGATGACGAGTTTCCTGATATCTCAGCACACATTTTTTCACCCAATCTTGATGACACTTTCAGGTAATGATCAGTACGATAATCTCCCTTAGCTCATCAAATTTCGTTCTTCTAGGTTAAACCGTTCGTTGGCAGTAACAGTTTTAATTTTTAGGTTTCACTCTGTTTTCTCCTCTATGGATACATGTATTTGGAATTCTAAATCAAACACACGTTGTGCTATGTCTTTGAAACTTGACACCATAAAATAGTTCCAAGTTCTATCTCTATGGTTTGTTTCCTATTGATGTAGCCCTAAGCAGAGACTGGCGCAAATCACTTCCATGGAAAGGAGTTGCCAAGCTTCCCAAAAACTACGATATTTCTGAAATTTCACCACACACTCTTTAATCCAATCTTGATGACACTTTCAGGTAATGATCAGTACCCCAATCCCACTTGGCTCACCAAATTTCATTCTCCTAGATTAAACCGTTCGTTGGCAGTAACAGTTTTAATTTTTAGGTTTCACTCTGTTTTCTCCTATATGGATACATGTAGTTGTAACTCTAAATCAAACACGGTTTTTTTCTAGCTCTTTGAAACTTGACACAATAAAGTAGTTCCAAGTTCTCCCTCTATGGTTTGTTTCCTATTGATGTAGCCCTAGCAGAGACTGGCGCAAATCACTTTCCTGGAAAGGGGTTGCCAAGTTTCCAAAAAACTACGAGTTTCCTGAAATCTCAGCACACATTTTTTCACCCAATCTTGATGACACTTTCAGGTAATGATCAGTACCCCAATCCCACTTGGCTCACCGAAATTCATTCTTCTAGGTTAAACCATTCGTTTTCAGTAACAGTTTTAATTTTTATTTTTCACTCTGATTTCTCCTATATGGTTACATGTAGTTGGAACTCTAAATCAAACACGGTTTGTGCTAGCTCTTTGAAAATTGACGCAATAAAGTAGTTGCAAGTTCTAACTCTATGGGTTGTTTCCTATTGATGTAGCTGTAAGCTGAGACTGGCGCAAATCACTTTCATGGAAAGGGGTTGCCAACCTTCCAAAAAACTACGAGTTTCCTGAAATATCAGCACACATTTTTTCACCCAATTTGATGACAGTTTTAGGTAATGATCCGTACCCCAATCCCACTTGGCTCACCAAATTTTGTTCTTCTAGATTAAAACGTTCGTTGGCAGTAACAGTTTTAATATTTAGGTTTCACTCTATTTTCTCCTATATGGATACATGTAGTTGGAACTCTAAATCAAACACATTTTGTGCTAGCTCTTTGAAACTTGACACAATAAAGTAGTTCCAAGTTGTTTCTCTATGGTTTATTTCCTATTCATATACCCCAAGCAGAGACTGGCCCAAAACACTTTCATGAAAAGGGGTTGCCAAGTTTCCAAAAAACTACGAGTTTCCTGAAATCTCAACACAATATTTTTCATCCAATCTTGATGACACTTTCAGGTAATGATCAGTACCCCAATCCCACTTGGCTCACCAAATTTCGTTCTTCTAGTTTAAACCGTTCATTGGCAGAAACAGTTTTAATTTTAGGTTTCACTCTGTTTTTTTCTATATGGATACATGTAGTTGGAACTCTAAATCAAACACGGTTTGTTCTAGCTCTTTGAAACTTGACACAATAAAGTAGTTCCAAGTTCTAACTCTATGGTTTGTTTCCTATTGATGTAGACCTAAGCAGAGACTGGCACAAATCACTTTCATGGAAGGGGTTGCCAAGCTTCCAAAAAACTACGAGTTTCCTGAAATCTCAGCACATATTTTTTCATCCAATCTTGATGACAATTTCAGGCAATGATGATTGCCAGAATCCCACTAGGCTCACCAAATTTCATTCTTCTAAGTTCAACCATTCGTTGGCAGTAACAGTTTTAATTTTTAGGTTTCTCTCTGTTTTCTCCTATACGGATACATGTATTTGGCACTCTAAATCAAACACGGTTTGTGCTATCTCTTGGAAACTTGACACAATAAACTAGTTCCAAGTTCTATCTCTATGGTATGTTTCCAATTGATGTAGCCCTAAGCAGAGACTGGCGCAAACCACTTTCATGGAAAGGCGTTGCCTAGCTTACAAAAAACGACGAGTTTCCTGAAATCTCAGCCCACATTTTTTCACGCAATCTTGATGACACTTTCAGGTAATGATCAGTATCCCAATCCCACTTGGATCTCCAGATTTCGTTCTTATAATTTAAACGGTTCGTTGGCAGTAATAGTTTTAATTTTTAGGTTTCAATCTGTTTTCTCCTATAGGAATACATGTAGTTGGCACTCTTAATCAAACACGGTTTGTGCTAGCTCTTTGAAACTTGATACAATAAACTAGTTCCAAGTTCTATCTCTATGGTTTGTTTCCTTATGATGTAGCCCTAAGCAGACACTGGCACAAATCACTTTCATTGAAAGGCGTTGCCAAGCTTCCAAAAAACTACGAGTTTCCTGAAATCTCAGCACACATTTTTTCACGCCATCGTGATGACACTTTCATGTAATAATCGGTACCCGAATCCCACTTGGCTCTCCAAATTTCATTCTTCTAGGTTAAACGGTTCGTTGGCAGTAACAGTTTTAATTTTTAGGTTTCACTCTGTTTTCTCCTATATGGATACATGTAGTTGGATCTCTAAATCAAACACGGTTTGTGCTAGCTCTTTGAAACTTGACACAATAAAGTAGTTCCAAGTTCTAACTCTATGGTTTGTTTCCTATTGATGTACCTCTAAGCAGGGACTAGCGCAAATCACTTTCATGAAAGGGGTTGCCAAGCTTCCGAAAAACTACGAGTTTCCTGAAATCTCAGCACACATTTTTTTCACCCAATCTTGATGACACTTGCAGGTAATGATCAGTAACCCAATCCCACTTGGCTCACCAAATTTCGTTGTTCTAGGTTAAACTGTTCGTTGGCAGTAACAGTGTTAATTTTTAGGATTCACTCTGTTTTCTCCTATATGGATACATGTAGTTGGAACTCTAAATCAAACACAGATTGTGCTAGCTCTTTGAAACTTGACACAATAAAGGAGTTCCTAGTTCTGTCTCTATGGTTTGTTTCCTATTGATGTACCTCTAAGCAGGGACTAGCGCAAATCACTTTCATGAAAGGGGTTGCCAAGCTTCCAAAAAACTACGAGTTTCCTGAAATCTCAGCACACATTTCTTCACCCAATCTTGATGACCCTTTCAGGTTATGATCACTACCCCACTCCCACTTGGCTCACCAAATTTCATTCTTCTAGGTTAAACAGTTCGTTGGCAATAACAGTGTTAATTTTGAGGTTTCACTGTGTTTTCTCCTATAAGGATACATGTAGTTCGAACTCTAAATCAAACACATTTTGTGCTAGCTCTGTCAAACTTGACACAATAAATTAGTTCCAAGTTCTATCTCTATGGTTTGTTTCCTATTGATGTAGCCCTAAGCAGAGACTGGCTCAAATCACTTTCATGGAAAGGCGTTGCCAAGCTTCCAAAAAACTACGAGTTTCCTTAATCTCAGCACACATTTTTTCACGCAATCTTGATGACACTTTCAGGTAATGATCAGTACCCCAATCCCACTTGGATCTCCAAATTTCGTTCTTCTAGGTTAAACGGTTCGTTGGCAGTAACAGTTTTAATTTTTAGGTTTCACTCTGTTTTCTCCTTTATGGATACATGTATTTGCACTCTAAATCAAACAGGGTTTGTGCTAGCTCTTTGAAACTTGACACCATAAAGTAGTTCCAAGTTCTATCTCTATGGTTTGTTTCCTATTGATGTAGCTCTAAGCAGAGATGGCGCAAATCACTTTCATAGAAGGGCTTGCCAATCTTCCAAAAAACTACGAGTTTCCTGAAATCTCAGCACACATTTTTTTCATCCAATCTTGATGAACCTTTCAGGCAATGATCATTGCCCCAATCTCACTGGGCTCACCAACTTTCGTTCTTCTAGGTTAATCCGTTCGTTGTCAGTAACAGTTTTAATTTATAGGTTTCACTCTGTTTTCTCCTATATGGATACATGTATTTGGAACTCTAAATCAAACACGGTTTGTGCTAGCTCTTTGAAACTTGACAAAATAAAGTAGTTCCAAGTTCTAACTCTATGGTTTGTTTCCTATTGATGTAGCCCTAAGCAGAGACTGGCACAAATCACTTTCATGGAAAGTGGTTGCCAAGCTTCCAAAAAACTACGAGTTTTTTTAAATCTCAGCACACATTTTTTTAAACAATCTTGATGACACTTTCAGGTAATCATCAGTACCCAAATCCAACTTGGCTCACCAAATTTCGTTCTTCTAAGTCCAACCGTTCGTTGGCAGTAACAGTTTTAATTTTTAGGTTTCACTCTGTTTTCTCCTATATGGATACATGTAGTTGGCACTCTAATTCAAACACGGTTTGTGCTAGCTCTTGGAAACTTGACAAAATAATCTAGTTCCAAGTTCTATCTCTATGTTTTGTTTCCTATTGATGTAGCCCTAAGCAGAGACTAGCACAAATAACTTTCATGGAAAGGGGTTGCCAAGCTTCCAAAAGACTATTAGTTTCCTGAAATCTCAGCACACATTTTTTCACCCAATCTTGATGACAATTTCAGATAATAATCAGTCCCGATTCCCACTTGGCTCACCAAATTTTGTTCTTCTAGGTTAAACCGTTCGTTGGCAGTAAGAGTTTTAATTTTTAGGTTTCACTCTGTTTTCTCCTATATGGATACGTGTAGTTGGAACTCTAAATCAAACACGGTTTGTGCTAGATCTTTGAAACGTGACATAATATAGTAGTTCCAAGTTCTATCTCTATGGTTTGTTTCTTATTGATGTAGCCCTAAGCAGAGACTGGCACAAATAACTTTCAGGAAAAGGGGTTGCCAAGCTTCCAAAAACTACGAGTTTCTGAAATCTCAGCACACATTTTTTCACCCAATCTTGATGACACTTTCTGGTAATGATCAGTACCCCAATCACACTTGGCTCACAAAATTTCATTCTTCTAGGTTAAACCGTTCCTTGGCAGTAACAGTTTTAATTTTTAGGTTTCACTCTGTTTTCTCCTATATGGATACATATATTTGGAACTCTAAATCAAACACGGTTTGTGCTAGCTCCTTGACTTGACACAATAATGTAGTTCCAAGTTCTGTCTCTATGGTTTTTTTCCTATTGATGCAGCTCTAAGCAGAGACTGGCACAAATCACTTTCATTGAAAGTGTTTGCCAAGCTTCCAAAAAACTACGAGTTTCCTGATATCTCAGCACACATTTTTTAACCCAATCTTGATGACACTTTCAGGCAATGATCAGTACCCCAATCCTGCTTGGCACACCAAATTTGTTTCTTTTATGTTAGACCATTAGTTGGCAGTAAGAGTTTAAATTTTTAGGTTTCACTCTGTATTCTCCTATACGGATACATGTAGTTGGAACTCTAAATCAAAAACGGTTTGTGCTAGCTCTTTGAAACTTGACACAATAAAGTAGTTCCAAGTTCTGTCTCTATGGTTTGTTTCCTATTGATGTAGACCTAAGGAGAGACTGGTGCAAATAACTTTCATGGAAATGGTTGGCCAAGCTTTCGAAAAACTACGAATTTCCTGAAATTTCAGCACATATATTTTCAGAAAATCTTGATGACACTTGCAGGTAATGATCTGTACCCCAATCCCACTTGGCTCACCAAATTTCGTTCTTCTAGGTTAAATAGTTCGTTGGCAGTAACAGTGTCAATTTTCAGGTTTCACTCTATTTTCTCCTATATGGATACAAGTAGTTGGAACTCTAAATCAAACACGGTTTGTTATAGGTCTTTGAAACTTGACACAATAAAGTATTTCCAAGTTCTGTCACTCTGGTTTTTTTCCTATTCATGTATCCCTTAGCAGAGACTGGCACAAAGCACTTTCATGGAAAGGGGTTGCCAAGCTTCCAAAAAACTACCATTTTCCTGAAATCTCTGCATACATTTTTTTACCCAATCTTGGTGACACTTTCAGGTAATGATCACTACCCCAATCCCACTTGGCTCACCAAATTTCGTTCTTCTATCTTCAACCGTTCGTTAGCAGTAACAGTTTTAATTTCTAGGTTTCACTCTGTTTTCTCCTATATGGATACATTTAGTTGGAACTCTAAATCAAACACGGTTTGTGCTAGCTCTTTGAAACTTGACACAATAAAGTAGTTCCAAGTTCTAACACTATGGATTGTTTCATATTGATGTAGCCCTAGGTAGAGACTGGCGCAAATCACTTTCATGGAAAGGGTTGCCAAGCTTTCGAAAAACTACGAGTTTCCTGAAATCTCAGCACACATTTTTTCACACAATCTTGATGACACTTTCAGGTAATGATCAGGACCATAAACCCACTGGGCTCACCAAATTTCGTTCTTCTAGGTTAAACCCTTCATTGGCAGTAACGGTTTAAAATTTTAGGTTTCACTCTGTTATCTCCTATATGGATACATGTAGTTGGAACTCTAAATCAAACACGGTTTGTGCTAGCTCTTTCAAACTTGACAGTATAAAGTAGTTCCAAGTTCTATCTCTATGTTTTGTTTCCTATTCATGTATCCCTTAGCAGAGACTGGCACAAAGCACTTTCATGGAAAGGGGTTGCAAAGCTTCCAAAAAACTACGAGTTTTCTGATATCTCAGCACACATTTTTTCACCCAATCTTGATGACACTTGCAGGTAATGATCAGTACCCCAATCCCACTTGGCTCACCAAATTCCGTTTTTATAGGTTCAACCGTTCCTTGGCAGTAACAGTTTTAATTATTAGGTTTCACTCTGTTTTCTTCTATATGGATACATGTAGTTGGAACTCTAAAACCAACATGGATTGTGCTAGCTCTTTGAAACTTGACACACTAAAGTACTTCCAAGTTCTTTCTCTATGGTTTGTTTCGTATTGATGTAGCCCTAAGCAGAGACTGGCACAATCACTTTCATGGAAAGGTGTTGCCCAGCTTCCGAAACTACGAGTTTCCTGATATCTTAGCACACATTTTTTCACCCAATCTTGATACACTTTCAGGTAATGATCAGTACATCAATCACACTTGGCTCACCAAATTTTGTTCTTCTAGGTTAAACCGTTCATTGTCAGTAACACTTTTAATTTTTAGGTTTCACTCTGTTTTCTTCTATATGGATACATGTAGTTGGAACTCTAAATCAAACACGATTTGGCCTAGCTCTTTGAAACTTGAAACAATAAAGTAGTTCCCAGTTCTGTCTCTATGGTTTGTTTCCTATTGATGTAGCCCTAAGCAGAGACAAGCGCAAATCACTTTCATGGAAAGGGGTTGACAAGCTTCCAAAAAACTTCGAGTTTCCTGAAATCTCAGCACACATTTTTTCACCCAATCTTGATGTCACTTTCAGGTAATGATCACTACCCCAATCCCACTTGGCTCACCAAATTTCGTTCTTCGACGTTAAACCGTTCGTTAGCTGTAACAGTTTTAATTTTTAGGTTTCACTCTGTTTTCTCCTTTATGGATACATGAAGCTGGAACTCTAAATCAAACACGGTTTGTGCTAGCTCTTTCAAACTTGACACAGTAAAGTAGTTCCAAGTTCTGTCTCTACGGTTTGTTTCCCATTGATGTAGGCCTAAGCAAAGACTGCCGCAAATCTCTTTCATGGAAAGGGGTTGCCAAGCTTCCAAAATACTACGAGTTTCCTGAAATCTCAGCACACATTTTTTCACCCTATCTAGATGACACTTGCAGGTAATGATCAGTACCACAATCCCACGTGGCTCACCAAATTTCGTTCTTCTAAGTTAAACCGTTCGGTGGCAGTGACAGTTAAAATTTTTAGGTTTCACTCTGTTTTCTCTTATATGGATACATGTAGTTGGAACTCCAAATCAAACACGGTTTGTGCTAGCTCTTTCAAACTTGACACAAATAAGTAGTTACAAGTTCTGTCTCTATGGTTTGTTTCCTGTTGATGTAGCCCAAAGCAGAGACTAGAGAAAATCACTTTCATGGAAAGGGTTTGCCAAGCGTCCAAAAAACTACGAGTTTCCTGAAATCACAGCACACATTTTTTCACCCAGTCGTGATCAAACTTTCAGTTAATGATCAGTACCCCAATCCCACTTGGCTAACCAAATTTCGTTTTTCTAGGTTAAACCATTCGTTGGCAGTAACACTTTTAATTTTTAGGTTTCACTCTGTTTTCTCCTATATGAATACATGTAGTTGGAACTCTAAATCAAACACGGTTTGTGCTAACTCTATGAAACTTGACACCATAAAGTAGTTCCAAGTTCTATCTCCATGGTTTGTTTCCTATTGATGTAGCCCTAAGCAGAGACTGGCAAAAATCACTTTCATGGAAAGGGGTTGCCAAGCTTCCAAAAAACTTCGAGTTTTCTGAAATCTCAGCACACATTTTTTCACCCAATATTGATGACATTTTCAGGTAATGATCTGTACATCAATCCCAGTTGGCTCACTAAATTTCATTCTTCTAGGTTAAACCATTCATTGGCAGTAACACTTTTAATTTTTAGGTTTCACTCTGTTTTCTCCAAATGGATACATGTGGTTGGAATTCTAAATCAAACACGGTTTGGCCTAGCTCTTTGAAACTTGACACAAATACGTAGTTACAATTTCTGTCTCTGTGGTTTGTTCCCTATTGACGTAGCCCTAAGCAGAGACTGGCACAAATCACTTTCATGGAAAGGGGTTGCCAAGCTTCCAAAAAACTACGAGTTTCCTGAAATCTCAGCACATATTTTTCACCCAATATTGATGACACTTTCAGGTAATGATCAGTACATCAATCCCACTTGGCTCACCAAATTTCATTCTCTAGGTTAAGCCCTTCATTGGCAGTAAAACTTTAAATTTTTAGGTTTCACTCTGTTTTCTCCTATATGGGTACATGTAGTTGGAACTCTAAATCAAACACGGTTTGTGCTAGATCTTTGAAACTTGACACAATAAAGTAGTTCCATGTTCTGTCTCTATGGTTTGCTTCCAAATCACGTAGCCCTAAGCAGAGACTGGCGCAAATCACTTTCATGGAAAGGGGTTGCCAAGGTTCCAAAAAACTACGAGTTTCCTGAAATCTCAGCACATATATTTTTACCCAAACTTGATGACACTTTCAGGTAATGATGAGTAAACCAATCACACATGGCTCACCAACTTTCGTTCTTCTAGGTTAAACCATTCGTTGGAATTAACAGTTTTAATTTTTAGGTTTCACCCTGTTTTCTCCTACATGGATACATGTAGTTGGAACTTTAAATCAAACACGGTTTGTGCTAGCTCTTTGAAACTTGACACAATAAAGTAGTTCCCAGTTCTGTCTCTATGGTTTGTTTCCTTAGCCCTGAGCAGAGACTGGCGCAAATCACTTTCATGGAAAGGGGTTGCCAAGCTTCCAAAAAACTACGAGTTTCCTGAAATCTCAGCACACATTTTTTCACCCAATCTTGATGACACTTTCAGGTAATTATCAGTACCCCAATCCCACTTGGCTCACCAAATTTCATTCATCGACATTAAACCGTTCGTTGGAAGTAACAGTTTTAATTTTTAGGTTTCACTCTGTTTTCTCCTATATGGGTACATGTAGTTGGAACTCGAAATTAACCACGGTTTGTGCTAGCTCTTTGAAACTTGACACCATAAAGTAGTTCCAAGTTCTATCTCTATGGTTTGTTTCCTATTGATGTAGCCCAAAGTAGAGACTGGCGCTAATCACTTTCATGGAAAGCGGTTGCCAATCTTCCGAAAAACTACGAGTTTCCTGTAATCTCAGCACACATTTTTTACCCAAACTTGATGACACTTTCAGGTAATGATGAGTACCCCAATCACACATGGCTCACCAACTTTCGTTCTTCTAGGTTAAACCATTCGTTGGAATTAAAATTTTAATTTTTAGGTTTCACCCTGTTTTCTCCTACATGGATACATGTAGTTGGAACTCTAAATCAAACACGGTTTGTGCTAGCTCTTTGAAATTTGACACAATAAAGTAGTTCCCAGTTCTGTCTCTATGGTTTGTTTCCTATTGATGTAGCCCTGAGCAGAGACTGGCGCAAATCACTTTCATGGAAAGGGGTTGCCAAGTTCCAAAAAACTACGAGTTTCCTGAAATCTCAGCACACAATTTTTCACCCAATCTTGATGACACTTTCAGGTAATTATCAGTACCCCAATTCCACTTGGCTCACCAAATTTTGTTCATCGACGTTAAACCGTTCGTTTTCAGTAACAGTTTTAATTTTTAGGTTTCACTCTGTTTTCTCCTATATGGATACATGTAGTTGGAACTCGAAATTAACCACGGTTTGTGCTAGCTCTTTGAATCTTGACACAGTAAAGTAGTTCCAAGTACTGTCTCTATTGTTTGTTTCCCATTGATGTAGGCCTAAGCAGACACTGCCGCAAATCTCTTTCATGGAAAGGATTTGCCAAGCTTCCAAAAAACTGCGAGTTTAATGAAATCTCAACACACATTTTTACCCAATCTTGATGACACTTTCAGGTAATGATCAGTACCACAATGCCACTTGGCTCAACAAATTTCGTTTTTCTAGTTTAAACCGTTCGTTGGCAGTAACACTTTTTATTTTTAGGTTTCACTCTGTTCTCTCCTAATGGATACATGTAGTTGGAACTCTAAATCAAGTACGTTTTGGCCTAGCCCTTTGAAACTTGACACAAATACGTAGTTTCAAGTTCTATCTCTATGGTTTATTTCCTATTGATGTAGCCCTAAGCAGAGACTGGCACAAATCACTTTAATTGAAAGGGGTTGCCAGGCGTCCAAAAAACTACGAGTTTCCTGAAATCTCTGCACACATTTTTTCAAGCAATGTTGATGACACTTTCAGGAAATGAACAGTACCCCAATCCCACTTGGCTCACCAAATTTCGTTCTTCTAGGTTAAACCGTTCGTTGGAATTAACAGTTTTAATTTTAAGTTTCACCCTATTTTCTCCAATATGGATACATGTAGTTGGAACTCTAAATCAAACACGGTTTGTGCTAGCTCTTTGAAACTTGACACAGTAAAGTACTTCCAAGAACTGTCTCTATGGTTTGTTTTCTATTGATGTAGCCCAAAGTAGAGACTGGCACAAATCAGTTTCATGGAAAGGGGTTGCCAAGCTTCCAAAAAAATTCGAGTTTCCTGAAATCTCAGGACACATTTTTTCTCCCAATCTTGACGACACTTTCAGGTAATGATCAGTACCCCAATCCCACTTGGCTCATCAAATTTTGTTCTTCGACGTTAAACAGTTCGTTGGCACTAACAGTTTTATTTTTTAGGTTTCACTCTGTTTTCTCCTATATGGATACATGTAGTTGGAACTCTAAATCAAACACGGTTTGTGCTACCTCTTTGAAACTTGACACAGTAAAGTAGTTCCAAGTTCTGTCTCTACGGTTTGTTTCCCATTGATGTAGGCCTAAGCAGAGACTGCCGCAAATCTCTTATTTGGAAAGGGGTTGCCAAGTTTCCAAAAAACTACGAGTTTCCTGATCTCAGCACACATTTTTTCACCCAATCTTGATGACACTTGCAGGTAATGATCAAATCCACAATCCCACTTGGCTCACCAAATTTCGTTCTTCTAGGTTAAACCGTTCGTTGGCAGTAACAGTTTTAATTTTTACCTTTCACTCTGTTTTCTCCTATATGGATACATGTAGTTGGAACTCTAAATCAAACACGGTTTGTGCAAGCTCCTTGAAACTTGACACCATAAAGTAGTTCCCAGTTCTGTCTCTATGGTTTGTTTCCTATTGATGCAGCCCTAAGCAGAGACTGGCGCAAAACACTTTCATGGAAGGGGATGCCAAGCTTAAAAAACTACGAGTTTCCTGAAATCTCAGCACACATTTGTTCACCCAATCCTGATGACACTTTCAGGTAATGATCACAACCCCAATCCCACTGGGATCACCAAAGTTTGTTCTTCTATGTTAAACCATTCGTTGGCAGTAAAAGTTTTAATGTTTAGGTTTCACACTGTTTTCTCCTCTATGGATACATGCATTTGGTACTCTAAACCAAACACGGTTTGTGCTAGCTCTTTGAAACGTGACACAATAAAATAGTTCCAAGTTCTATCTCTATGGTTTGTTTCCTATAGATGTAGCCCTAAGCAGAGACTGGCACAAATCACTTTCATGGAAGAAGTTGCCAAGCTTCCAAAAAACTACGAATTTCCTGAAATATCAGCACACATTTGTTCACCCAATCCTGAACACACTTTCAGGTAATGATCACAACCCTAATCCCACTTGGATCACCAAAGTTTGTTCTTCTATGTTAAACCGTTCGTTGGCAGTAACAGTGCTAATTTTTAGGTTTCACTCTGTTTTCTCCTCTATGGATACATGCATTTGGAACTCTAAATCAAACACGGTTTGTGCTAGTTCTTTGAAACATGACACAATAAAATATTTCCACGTTCTATCACTATGGTTTGTTTCCTATTGATGTAGCAATAAGCAAAGACTGGCGCAAATCACTTTCAGGGAAAGGGGTTGCGAAGCTTCCAAAAAACTATGAGTTTCTTGAAATCTCAGCACACATTTTTTCACCCAATCTTGATGATAATTTCAGGTAATCATCAGTACCCCAATCCCACTTGGCTCACCAAATTTCGTTCTTCTACGTTAAAACGTTCGTTGGCAGTAACAGTTTAATTTTTTTGGTTTCACTCTGTTTTCTCCTATATGGATACATGTAGTTGGAACTCTAAATCAAACACGGTTTGTCTAGCTCTTTGAATCTTGACACATTAAAGTAGTTCCAGGTTCTATCTCTATGGTTTCTTTCCTATTGATGTAGCCCTAAGCAGAGAATGGCGCAAATCACTTTCATGGAAAGGGGTTGCCAGGTTTACATAAAACTACAAGTTTCCTGAAATCTCGGCACACATTTTTTAACCAAATATTGATGACACTTTTAGGTAATGATCAGAAACCCAAATCCACTTGATTCACGAAATTTCATTCTTCCAGATTAAACCGTTCATTGGCAGTAACAGTTTTAATTATTAGGTTTCACTCTCTTTTCTCCTATATGGATACATGTAGTGTGAACTCTAAATCAAACACGGTTTGTGCTAGCTCATTGAAACTTGACACAATAAAGTAGTTCCAAGTTCTATCTCTATGGTTTATTTCCTATCAAAGTAGCCATAAGCAGAGACTGGCGCAAATCACTTTCAGTGAAAGGGGTTGCCAAGCTTCCAAAAAACTAGGAGTTTCCTCATATTTCAGCACACATTTGTTCACCCAATCCTGATGACACTTTCAGGTAATGATCACAACCCCAATCCCACTTGGCTCACCAAAGGTTGTTCTTCTAGGTTAAACCATTCATTGGCAGTAACAGTTTTAATGTTTAGGTTTCACTCTGTTTTCTCCTCTGTGGATACATGCAGTTGGAACTCTATATCAAACACGGTTTGTGCTAGCTCTTCGAAACTTGACAAAATAAAGTTGTTCCAATTTCCATCCCTATGGTTTGTTTCCTATTGATGTAGCCCTAAGCAGACACTGGCGCAAATCACTTTCATGGAAAGGGGTTGCAAAGCTTCCAAAAACCTACGTGTTTTTTTGAAATCTCAGCACACATTTTTTCACCCAAACTTGATGACACTTTCAGGTAATGATCAGAACCTCAATCCCACTTGTATCACCAAATTTGTTCTTCTAGGTTAAACCGTTTGTTGGTAGTAACAGTTTTAATTTTTAGGTTTCACTCTGTTTTCTCCTATATGAATACATGTAATTGAAACTCTAAATCAAACATGGTTTGTGCTAGCTCTTTGAAACTTGACACAGTAAAGAAGTTATAAGTTTTATCTCTATGGTTTCTTTCCTATTGATTTAGCACTAAGCAATGACTGGCGCAAATCACTTTCATGGAAAGGGGTTGCCAAGCTTCCAAAAAACTACGAGTTTCCTGAAATCTCAGCACACATTTTTTCACACAATCTTGATGACACTTTCTGGTAATGATCAGTAACCCAATCCCACTTGGTTCACCAAATTTCGTTCTCCTAGGTTAAGCCGTTCGTTGGCAGAAACAGTTTTAATTTTTAGGTTTCACTCTGTTTTCTCCTATATGGATACATGTAGTTGGAACTCTAAATCAAACACGGTTTGTGCTAACTCTTTGAAAGTTGACAAAATAAATATTTCCAATTTCTATCTCTATCGTTTGTTTCCTATTGATGTAGCCCTAAGCAGGGACTGGCGCAAATCACTTTCATGGAAAGGGTTTGCCAAGCTTCTAAAAAACTACGAGTTTCCTGAAATCTCAGCACACAATTTTTCACCCAATCTTGATGACACTTTCATGTAATGATCAGTACCCTAATCCCACTTGGATCACCAAATTTCGTTCTTCTTGGTTAAACCGTTCGTTGGCAGTAACAGTTTTAATTTTTAGGTTTCACTGTGTTTTCTCCTATATGGATACATGTAGTTGGAACTCTAAATCAAACACGTTTTGTGCTAGCTCTTTGAAACTTGACACAATAAAGTAGTTCCAAGTTCTGTCTCTATTGTTTGTTTCCTATTGATGTAGCCCTAAGCTTAGACTGGGGCAAATCACTTTCATGGAAAGGGGTTGCCAGGCTTCCAAAAAACTACGAGTTTCCTGAAATCTCAGCACACATTTTTTTCACCCAATCTTGATGACACTTTCAGGTAATGATCTGTACCCCATTCCGACTTGGCTCACCAAATTTCGTTCTTCTAGGTTAAACCGTTCATTGGCAGTAACAGTTGTAATTTTTAGGTTTCACTCTGTTTTCTCCTATATGGATACACATATTTGGAACTCTAAATCAAACACAGTTTGTGCTAGCTCTTTGAAACTTGACACAATAAAGTAGTTCCAAGTTCTGTCTCTATGGTTTGTTTCCTATAGATGTAGCCCTAAGCAGAGACTGGTGCAAATTACTTTCATGGAAAGGGGTTGCCAAGGTTAAAAAAACTACGAGTTTCCTGAAATCTCTGCACACATTTTTTTACCCAGTCTTTATGACACTTTCAGGTAATGATCAGTACCCCAATTCGACTTGGCTCACCGAATTTCGTTCTTCTAGGTTCAACCGTTCGTTGGCAGTAACAGTTTTAATTTTTAGGTTTCACTCTGTTTTCTCCTATATGGATACATGTAGTTGGAACTCTAAATCAAACACGGTTTGTGCTAGCTCTTTGAAACTTGACACAATAAAGTAGTTCCAAGTTCTACCTCTATGGTTTGTTTCCTATTGATGTACCCCTAAGCAGAGCCTCGCGCAAATCACTTTCATGGAAACGGGTTTCCAAGCTTCCAAAAAACTACGAGTTTCCTGAAATCTCAGCACACATTTTTTCACCCAATCTTTTTTATTTTATTTTTTATTGATTATTTAAAGCATTACATAGTTCATGATATATCATCTTTCATACATTTGACTCAAATTGTGTTTTGAACTCCCATTTTCACCCCAAATACAGATTGCAGAATTACATCTGTTACATATTCACATTTTTACATAATGCCATATTAGTGACTGTTGTATTCTGCTACCTTTCTTACCCCCTACTATCCCCCCTCCCCTCCCCTCCCCTCCCATCTTCCCTCCTTACCTCCCCTGCTGTTGTTCAATTTTCTCCCTCTTTTTCTCTCCCCCTTGCTTCTCATAACCTCTTATAATTTTATGTATCATTGAAGTTCTCCTACCATTTCCATGTGCTTTCTCTTCTCTCCCCGATTCTCTCCCCCCATTGGTCTTTGTTTACTGTAGTCTTTTCCTCCTGTTCTTCCTTCCTGTTCTGTTCTTAGTTGTTCTCTTTATATCAAAGCAGACATTTGGCATTTGTTTTTTAGGGCTTGGCTGGCTTCACTTAGCATAATCTGTTCTAATGCCATCCATTTCTCTGCAAATTCTATGATTTTTTCATTTCTTAGTGCTGCATAATACTCCGTTGTGTATATATGCCACATTTTTTATCCATTCATCTATTGAGGGGCATCTAGATTGGTTCCACAGTCTAGCTATTGCGAATTGTGCCGCTATAATCATTGATGCAGCCGTATCCCTATAGAGCGCTTTTTTTAAGGTCCTCTGAGAATAGTTCGAGAAGTGTGATAGCTGGGTCAAATGGTGGATCCATTCCCAGCTTTCCCAGGAATCTCCATACTGCTTTCCAAATTGGCCTCACCATTTTGCAGCCCCACCAGCAGTGTACAAGTGTGCCCTTTTCCCCACATCCCTGCCAACACTTATTGTTGTTTGACTTCATAATGGCTTCCAATCTTACTGGAGTGAGATGGTATCTTAGGGCGGTTTTGATTCGCATTTCTCTGATTGCTAGAGATGGTGAGCATTTTTTCATGTACTTGTTGATTGATTGTATGTCCTCCTCTGAGAAGTGTCTGTTTAGGTCCTTGGCCCATTTGTTAATTGGGTTATTTGTTATTTTATTGTTTAATTTTTTGAGTTCTTTCTACATTCTGGATATTAGGGCTCTATCGGAGGTGTGAGGGGTAAAAATTTGTTCCCAGGAAGTAGGCTCTCTATTTACCTCTTTATTGTTTATCTTGTTGAGAAAAAACTTTTTAGTTTAAGTAAGTCGCATTTGTTTATTCTACTTGTTAACTCTTGGGCTGTGGGTGTCCTATTAAGGAATTTGGAGCCCGACCCCACAATATGTATATCGTATCCAACTTTTTCTTCTATCAGACGAAGTGTCTCTGATTTGATATCTAGCTCCCTGATCCATTTTGAGTTAATTTTTGTGGATGGCGAGAGAAAGGGATTCAATTTCATTTTGTTGCATATGGATTTCCAATTTTCCCAGCACCATTTGTTGAAGATGCTATCCTTTCTCCATTGCATGCTTTTAGCCCCTTTATCAAATATAAGATAGTTGTAACTTTGTGGATTAGTCTCTGTGTCTTCTATTCTGTACCATTGGTCCACCTGCCTGTTTTGGTACCAGTACCATGCTGTTTTTGTTACTATTGCTTTGTAGTACAGTTTGACCTCCGGTATCACTATACCTCCAGATTCACACTTCCTGCTTAGAATTGCTTTTGCTATTCTGGGTCTTTTGTTTTTCCATATGAATTTCATGATTGCTTTGTCTATTTCTACAAGATATGCCATTGGAATTTTGATTGGCATCGCATTAAAACTGTAGAGAACTTTGGGTAACATCGCCATTTTGATGATGTTAGTTCTGCCTATCCATGAACAGGGTACATTTTTCCATCTTCTGAGATCTTCTTCTATCTCTCTCTTTAGGGTTCTGTAGTTTTCATTGTATAAATCTTTCACCTCTTTTGTTAGGTTGATTCCCAAGTATCTTATTTTCTTTGAGGATATTGTGAATGGAGTGGTTTTCCTTATTGCCATTTCAGAGTTTTTGTTGCTGATATACAGGAATGCCTTTGATTTATGCGTGTTGATTTTATAACCTGCCACTTTGCTGAATTCATTTATTAACTCTTGCAGCTTCTTTGTAGACTCTTTTGGGTCTGTTAAGTATATTATCATGTCATCCGCAAATAGCGATAGTTTAGTTTCTTCTTTTCCTATTTTTATGCCTTTAATTTCTTTTGTCTGTCTAATTGCTCTGGCTAGTACTTCGAGAACTAAATTGAATAGAAGTGGTGATAGAGGGCATCCCTGTCTTGTTCCAGGTTTTAGAGGGAATGCCTTCAGTTTTTCTCCATTTAGGATGATGCTAGCCTGAAGTTTAGCATATATCGCTTTTACAATGTTGAGGTAAGTTCCTGTTATCCCTAGTTTTTCAAATGTTTTGAACATAAAGGGATGCTGTACTTTGTCAAATGCTTTTTCTGCATCCATCGAGATGATCATGTGGTTCTTGTCTTTAAGTCTATTGATGTGGTGAATAGCATTTATTGATTTCCATATATTGAACCATCCTTGCATCCCAGGAATGAATCCTACTTGATCATGGTGCACAAGTTTTCTGATATGTTTTTGTATTCGATTCGCCAGAATTTTATTGAGAATTTTTGCATCCAAGTTCATTAGAGATATTGGTCTGTAGTTTTCTTTCTTTGAAGTATCTTTGTCTGGTTTTGGGATCAAAGTGATGTTGGCCTCATAGAATGAATTTGGAAGAGCTCCTTCTTTTTCTATTTCTTCAAATAGCTTGAAAAGTATTGGTATTAATTCTTCTTTGAAGGTTTTATAGAACTCTGCTGTATACCCATCTGGTCCAGGGCTTTTCTTGGTTGGTAGTCTTTTGATGGCTTCTTCTATTTCTTCTTTTGTTATTGGTCTGTTTAAATTGTGTGTGTCTTCCTGTCTCAATCTGGGCAAATCATATGCCTTAAGAAATTTATCGATATCTTTATTATCTTCTATTTTATCGGAATATAGGGTTTTAAAATACTTTCTAATTATCTTCTGTATTTCTGTAGTGTCTGTTGTGATATTGCCTTTTTCATCCCGTATGTTAGTAATTTGAGTTCTCTCTCTTCTTCTTTTCGTTAGCATGGCTAAGAGCTTGTCTATCTTATTTATTTTTTCAAAGAACCAACTTTTAGTTTTATCAATTTTTTCAATGGTTTCTTTTGTTTCAATTTCGGGGATTTCTTTTTTTTTTTTTAGAATTTTATTTTTAATATTTATTTTTTAGTTCTCGGCGGACACAACATCTTTGTTGGTGTGTGGTGCTGCGGATCGAACCCCGGCCGCACGCACTCCAGGCGAGCGCACTACCAGTTGAGCCACAACCCAGCCCAATTTCGTTGATTTCTGCTCTAATTTTAATTATTTCTTGTCTTCTACTACATTTGCTGTTGTTTTGCTCTTCCTTTTCTAGGTTTTTGAGGTGTTGCGTGAGTTCATTTATTTGTTGTTTTTTTTTTTCTTTTTTTGAGGTAAGAACTCCAAGAAATGAATTTCCCTCTTAAAACTGCTTTCATTGTGTCCCATAGATTCCGGTATGTTGTGTCTGTGTTATCATTTGATTCTAAGAATTTTTTCATCTCCTCCTTTATGTCTTCTATAACCCATTGATCAGTCAATAACATATTGTTCATTTTCCATGTGATGTAGGATTTTTCCTTCCTTCTTTTATCATTGATTTCCAATTTCATTCCATTATGATCAGATATGGTGCATGGTATTATCTCCACACCTTTATATTTACTAAGAGTTGCCTTATGGCATAATATATGGTCTATCTTTGAGTAGGAACCATGTGCTGCTGAGAAGAACGTATACCCACTTGATGATGGTTGATATATTCTATATATGTTGGTTAAGTCTAGGATATTGATTGTGCTGTTGAGTTCTATAGTTTCTTTATTCAGCTTTTGTCTAGAGGATCTGTCTAATGGCGAGAGCAGTGTGTTGAAGTCACCCATAATTATTGTGTAGTGGTCTATTTGACTCTTGAACTTGAGGAGAGTTTGTTTTATGAACATTGCAGCTCCATTGTTTGGTGCATACAAATTGATGATTGTTATGTCTTCTTGGTGGATGGTTCCTTTTAACAGTATATAGTGACCTTCTTTATCCTTCTTGATTAACTTAGGTTTGAAGTTGATTTTATTCGATATGAGTATGGCCACTCCTGCTTGCTTCCGAGGGCCATGTGAGTGGTATGATTTTTCCCAACCTTTTACTTTCAGCCTGTGTATGTCTTTTCCTATCATATGAGTCTCCTGAAGGCAGCATATTGTTGGATTTGTTTTTTTTGATCCAGGTTACTAGCCTATGTCTCTTGATTGGTGAGTTTAGGCCATTAACATTTAAGGTTACAATTGAGATATGATTTGTACTTCCAGTCATGCTTCTTTATTTATTTATTTTAGTTTGGCTAGTTTTGCTTTTTGGTTATTTTCCTCCCCCTTTACTGAGATACCTCCTGCTGTTAGTTTTGGGCACTATTTTTCAATTCCTCTTCTTGTAGTGTTTTGTTCAGAATGCTTTGCAGAGCTGGTTTTCTTGCTGCAAATTCTTTTAGCTTTTGTTTATCGTGAAAGATTTTAATTTCATTGTCAAATTTGAAGCTCAATTTTGCTGGATATAGTATTCTTGGTTGGAATCCATTATTTTTCAGTGTTTGAAATACATTATTCCAGGATCTTCTCGCTTTCAAAGTTTGTGATGAGAAATCGGTCATTAACCTAATCGGTTTACCCCTGAATGTAATCTGCCTCTTTTCTCTCGTAGCTTTTAATATTCTCTCCTTGTTCTGTACGTTGGCTATCTTCATAATTATATGTCTTGGAGTTGGTCTATTATGGTTTTGAATGTTTGGGGTCCTGTAGGCTTCCAGGATTTGGCAATCCATTCCATCTTTCATCTCTGGGAAGTTTTCTAGAATTATTTCATTTAATATGCTGTCCATTCCTTTGGTTTGAAACTCTGTGCCTTCTTCTACCCCTATGACTCTCAGATTTGGCTTTTTTATGACATCCCATATCTCTTGAATAGATTGCTCGTGGGATTTAAGCATCTTTTCTGTGTTGACTATATTCTTTTCAAGTTGATAAACCTTGTCTTCATTATCTGATGTTCTGACTTCTACTTGATGAAGTCTATTTGTGATATTCTCGTTTGAGTTTTTAATTTGGTTTATAGTTTCCTGCAATTCTAGGATTATTGTTTGATTTTTTTTTAAGATCTCGATCTCCTGGTAGAGCTTGTTCTTTGCCATTTGAATTTGTTTGTTTAATTCATTTTCAAAATATATTTTATTTCTTGGACTTGCTGTCTCATGTCTTCTCTAATATTCCTTTCCATTCGAGTTAGGTATGCCTTGAGTTCTTTCGCTATCCCTGTTTCTGATGTTTCTATGTCCTCCTGGAGAATTGAGTTGTCTTGCATTGTTTGTAATCCTTTTTTCCCTTGTTTTCTCATGTTGTCCACGTTACTTTTTAGCTCTTTTTGATTGTCGTGTTTCTGCTCTCTTCTATAGATTTGTTTTGTTTCTGTATTACTCTGATGTCTCTCCTTTGTGTTGTTAAACTATGCCTGCTAACGTGGATTCCGCTGGGAAGGAATTCCGATGTCCAAGCTCCAGTGACGACACTACTCTGCTATGACGGGCCCAGTCTCCTTGCTGGGGTGCCCTAATGGGGGGTTGTGACTGCACTGTCTCTGCTTGGTTTCAGCTCCCTGTCACGGCAGGCGGGCAGTCTCCAGCCGCCCAGTATCACAGGCCGTGGGCAGGTGATCATTCGCCAGCGGGTGGGCATTCTCCTACATCCCAGTTACGCGGGCAGTGGTTGAGCTGTCGTCGGCGGGCCTGCAGTTTACAGCTGCCCAGTCGCGAGGGCCTTGCCTCTAGTCTCCTGGTTTCTCCTGCTAGTCTTGGTTTCTCCTGCTAGACCAGATATCCCCTGAGTGATGGTTCTCAGCAGTTCAAACTGTACTCTGGGCCTGCCGTTTGTTGGGTGTAGAGTGTGGCTATTGGGAACCCCGGCACTCTATTGTTTTGTTTCCCTTGTGGGAAATAGAACTGTACCGCTTCCTTCCCCATCTGAAATCCCGTACTCAACCCGGGGGTCAGTGCGGGCTTGGCTGGCGGGATTCAACTTTGTGGCAACCACTTATCTCCCTGCTTGCTAGTTAATCCCTTCTCTGCAGCGCCACGCCTTCTGTAGCCGCAGGGCAGGCCGCCAGAATCAGACAGCCTGGATCTCCGGGGTCACACCATTGGCTTTTGGGAACCCCGGCACTCTATGGTTTTGATTTTTTCTGGTTGCCCCTCCCTCAGCGCTGGCTAGACAGGTTTTGTTTTGGCTGCTGATGGGAGGGGGGGTTGAAGGTCAGGTGCCTCTAGTTCTCCTTTAGTCTTTATGCAGGCTCACTGTGATACTCCCTTCCCCTGAAAGTCTAGGAGAGATTTTATGCAAAATCCCCCTATGTATGGGGGCTGAACTGAGGGACACACACCTGTTTTATTGTTGCAATCTGTCTGAGAGTGGCGGTGGATACTTCAGCTCTCCAAGATGGTGGCCGTTGGTTGCCTCAGTGGAGTGTACCTTGTGGGGGATGGGACTGTACCGCTTCCTTCCCTGTCTGCAATCCCGAACTCAGCCCGGGGGTCAGTGCCTGCTTGGCAGTTGGGACACCACCATGTTGCAGGCACCTATCTCCCTGCTTACCATTTAATCCCTTCTCTGTGGCACCACGCCTTCTGTAGCCACAAGGCAGGCTGCCAGAATCAGACAGCCTGGATCTCCGGGGTCACACCGTTGGCTTTTGGGATCCCCGGCACTGTGGCGCCACGCCTTTTGTAGCCGCGGGGCAGGCCGCCAGAATCAGACAGCCTGGATCTTCGGGGTCACACCGTTGGCTTTTGGGATCCCCGGCACTCTATGGTTTTGATTTTTTCTGGTTGCCCCTCCCCCAGCCCTGGCTAGACAGGTTTTGTTTTGGCTGCTGATGGGAGGGGGAGTTGAAGGTCAGGTGCCTCTCCTTCTCCTTTAGTCTTTATGCAGGCTCACTGTGACACTCCCTTCCCCTGAAAGTCAAGGAGAGATTTTATGCAAAATCCCCCTAAGTATGGGGGCTGAACTGAGTGACACAGACCAGTTTTATTGTTGCAATCTGTCTGAGAGTGGCGGTGGATACTTCAGCTCTCCAAGATGGTGGCCGCTGATTGCCTTAGTGGAGTGTCCCTTGTGGGGGAAGGGACTGCACCGCCTCCTTCCCTGTCTGCAATCCCGAACTCAGCCCGGGGGTCAGTGCCCGCTTGGCAGTTGGGACACCACCATGTTGCAGGCACCTATCTCCCTACTTACCATTTAATCCCTTCTCTGTGGTGCCACACCTTCTGTAGCCCCGGGGCAGGCCACCAGAATCAGACAGCCTGGATCTCCGGGTTCACACCATTGGCTTTTGGGATCCCCGGAACTGTGGCGCCACGCCTTCTGTAGCCGCGGGGCAGGCCGCCAGAATCAGATAGCCTGTATTGCTGGGGTCACACCGTTGGCTTTTGTGATCCCTGGCACTCTATGGTTTTGATATTTTCTGTTTACACCTCCCCCAGCGCTGGCTAGACAGGTTTTGTTTTGGCTGCTGATGAAAGGGGGAGTTGAAGGTCAGGTTCCTCTCCTACTCCTTTAGTCTTTATGCAGGCTCACTTTGATACTCCCTTCCCCTGAAAGTCTAGGAGAGATTTTATGCGAAATCCCCCTATGTATGGGGGCTGAACTGAGTGACACACACCCGTTTTGCCGGTGCAATCTGTCGGAGACTGGCGGAGGATACCTCAACTCTCCAAGATGGTGGCCGCTGGTTGCCTTAGGGGAGAGTCCCCTGTGGGGGGAGGGACTTCACTGCCTCCTTCCCCATCTGCAATCCCGAACTCAGCCCGGGGGTCAGTGCCCGCTTGGCAATAGGGACACCACCATGTCGTAGGCACCTATCACCCTGCGTACCATTTAATCCCTTCTCTGTGGCTCCATGCCTTCTGTAGACGCGGGACAGGCTGTCAGAATCAGAGAGCCTGGATCTCCGGGGTCACACCTTTGGCTTTTGGGATCCACGGCAATTGGCGCCACACCTTCTGTAGCCGCAAGGCACGCCGCCAGAATCAGACAGCCTGGATCTCAGGGGTCACACCGTTGGCTTTTCACCGAATCTTGATGACACTTTCAGGTAAGGATCAGTACCACAATCCCACTTGGCTCACCAAATATCATTCTTCTAGGTTAAACCGTTCATTGGCAGTAACTGTTTTAATTTTTAGGTTTCACTCTGTTTTCTCATATATGGATACATGTAGTTGAAACTCTAAATCAAACACGGTTTGTGCTAGCTCTTTAAAACCTGACACAATAAAGTAGTTCCAAGTTCTGTCTCTATGGTTTCTTTCTTATTGATGTAGCCCTAAGAAGAGCCTGGCGCAAATCACTTTCATGGAAAAGGGTCGCCAAGCTTCCAAAAAACTATGAGTTTCCTGAAATCTCAGCACACATTTTTTCACCCAATCTTGATGACACTTTCTGGTAATGATCAGTACCACAATCCCACTTGGATCACCAAATTTCGTTCTTCTAGGTTAAACCGTTTGTTGGCAGTAGCAGTGTAAATTTTAGGATTCACTCTGTTTTCTCCTATATGGATACATGTAGTTGGAACTCTAAATCAAACACGGTTTGTGCTAGCTCTTTGAAACTTGACACAATAAAGTAGTTCCAAGTTCTATTTATATGGTTTGTTTCCTATTGATGTAAACTAAGCAGAGAGTGGCGCAAATCACTTTCATGGAAAGAGGTTGCCAAGCTTCCAAAATACAAAGAGTTTCCTGAAATCTCAGCACACATTTTTTCACCCAATCTTGATGGCGCTTTTAGGTAATGATCAGTACCCCAATCCCACTTGGCTCACCAAATTTCGTTCTTCTAGTTTAAACCATTCGTTGGCAGTAACAGTTTTAATTTTTAGGTTTCACTCTGTTTTCTCCTATATGGATACATGTATTTGGAACTCTAAAACAAACACGGTTTGTGCTAGCTCTTTGAAATTTGACACAATAAAGTAGTTCCTAGTTCTCTCTCTATGGTTTGCTTCCTATTGATGTAGCCCTAAGCAGAGACAGGCGAAAATCACTTTCATGGAAAGGGGTTGCCAAGCTTCCAAAAAACTACGAGATTCCCGAAATCTCAGCACACATTTTTTCACCCAAACTTGATGACACTTTCAGGTAATGATCAGTACCCCAATCGCACTTGGCACACCAAATTTCGTTCTTCTAGGTTAAACCGTTCTTTGGCAGTAACAGTTTTGATTTTTAGGTTTCACTCTGTTTTCTCCTATATGGATACATGTAGATGAAACTCTAAATCAAACACAGTTTGTGCTAGCTCTTTGAAACTTGACACAATAAAGTAGTTCCAAGTTCTATCTCTATGTTTTGTTTGCTATTGATGTAGCCCTAAGCAGAGGCTAGCGCAAATCACTTTCATGGAAAGGGGTTGTTAAGCTTCCAAAAACCTACCAGTTTCCTGAAATTTCAGCACACATTTTTTCACCCAATCTTGATGACACTTTTAGGTAATGATCAGTACCCCAATCACACTTGGCTCACCAAATTTCGTTCTTCTAGTTTACTCCATTCGTTGGCAGTAACAGTTTTAATTTTTAGGTTTCACTCTGATTTCTCCTATTTGGATAGATATAGTGGGAACTCTAAATCAAACACGGTTTGTGCTATCTCTTTGAAACTTGACACAATAAAGTAGTACCAAGTTCTATCTCTAGGGTTTGCTTCTTATTGATGTAGCCATAACAGAGTCTGGCGCAAATCACTTTCATGGAAAGGGGTTGCCAAGCTTCCAAAAAATTACGAGTTTCCTGAAATCCAAGCACACATTTTTTCACCCAATCTCGATGACAATTTAAGGTAATGATCAGTACCCAAATCCCACTTGGCTCACCAAATTTCGTTCTTGTAGGTTAAACCGTTCTTTGGCAGTAAGAGGTTAAATTTTTAGGTTTCACTCTGTTTTCTCCTATATGGATACATGTATTTGGAACTGTAAATAAAACATGATTTGTGCTAGGTCTTTGAAACTTGACAGAATAATGTAGTTCCAACTTCTGTCTCTCTGGTTTGTTTCCTATTGATGTAGCCCTATGCAGAGACTCACCCAATTCACTTTCATGGAAAGGGGTTGCCAAGCTGTCGAAAAACTACGAGTTTCCTGAAATCTCAGCACACATTTTTTCACCCAATCTTGATGACACTTTCAGGTAATGATCAGTACCACAATCCCACTTGGCTCACCAAATTTCGTTCTTCTAGGTTAAACCGTTCATTGGCAGGAATAGTTTTAATTTTTATGTTTCACTCTGTTTTCTCCAATATGGATACATGTAGTTTGAACTCTAAATCAAACACGGTTTGTGCTAGCTTTTGAAACTTGAAACAATAAAGTAGTTCCAAGTTCTCTCTCTCTGGTTTCTTTCCTATTGATGTAGCCCTAAGCAGAGACTGGCACAAATCACTTTCATGGAAATGGGTTGACAAGCTTCCAAGACACTACGAGTTTCCTGAAATATCAGCACACATTTTTTCACCCAACCTTGATGACACTTTCAGGTAATGATCAGTACACCAATCCCACTTGGCTCACCAAATTTGGTTCATTTATGTTAAACCGTTCCTTGGCAGTAACAGTTTTAATTTTGAGGTTTCACTCTGTTTTCTCCTATGTGGATACATGTAGTTGGAACTCTAAATCAAACACGGTTTGTGCTAGCGCTTTGAAACTTGAAACAACAAAGTAGTTCCAAGTTCTAACTCTATGGTTTGTTTCCAATTGATGTACCCCTAAGCAGAGACTGGCACAAATCATTATCATGGAAAGGGGTTGCCAATCTTCCAAAATCTACGAGTTTCCTGAAATCTCAGCACGCATTTTTAACCCAATCTTGATGACACTTTCAGGTAATGATCAGTACCCCAATCCCGCTTGGCTCACCAAATTTCGTTCTTGTATGTTAAACCATTCGTTGGCAGTAACATTTTAAATTTTAGGTTTCACTCTGTTTTCTCCAATATGGATACATGTAGTTGGAACTCTAAATCAAACACCATTTGTGCTAGCTCTTTGAAAATTGTTACAATAAAGCAGTTCCATGTTCTATCTCTATGGTTTGATACTAGTGATGCAGCCCTAAGCAGAAACTGGCGCAAATCACTTTTATGGAAAGGGGTTGCAAGATTCCAAAAAACTACGAGTTTTCTGAAATCTCAGCACATATTTTTTCTTCCAATCTTGATGACACTTTCACGTAATGATTAGTACCCCATTCCCAATTGGCTCACCAAATTTCATTCTTCTAGTTTAAACCGTTCGTTGGTAGTAACAGTTTTAATTTTTAGGTTTCACTCTGTTTTGTCCTGTATGGATACATGTAGTTGGACTCCAAATCAAACACCGTTTCTGCCAGCTCTTTGAAACCTGACATAAAGATGTAGTTCAAAGTCTGTCTGTATGTTTTTTTTTTTTTTTCTTATTGATGTAGCCCTAAGCAGAGACTGGCGCAAATCACGTTAATTGAAAGGGGTTGCCAAGCTTCCATAAAAATACGAGTTTCCTGAAATCTCAGCACACTTTTTTTAATCAATCTTTATGACACTTTCAGGTAAGGATCAGTACGTCAATCCCCCTTGGCTCACCAAATTTCGTTCTTCTAGTTTAAACCGTTCCTTGGCAGTAACAGTTTTAATTTTTAGATTTCACTCTGTTTTCTCCTATATGGATACATGTAGTTGGAACTCTAAATCAAACACGGTTTGTGATAGCTCTTTGAAACTTGACACAGTAACGTAGTTCCAAGTTCTGTCTCTACGGTTTGTTTCCCATTGATGTAGGCCTAAGCAGAGACTGCCGCAAATCTCTTTCATGGAAAGGGGTTGCCAAGTTTCCAAAAAACTACGAGTTTCCTGAAATCTCAGCACATATTTTTTCACCCAATCTTGATGACACTTGCAGGTAATGATCAGTTCCACAATCCCACTTGGCTCACCAAATTTCGTTCTTCTAGGTTAAACCGTTCGTTGGCAGTAACAGTTTTAATTTTTAGGTTTCACTCTGTTTTCTCCTATATGGATACATGTAGTTGGAACTTAAATCAAACACGGTTTGTGCTAGCTCTTTCAAACTTGACACAAATAAGTAGTTACAAGTTCTGTCTCTATGGTTTGTTTCCTATTGATGTAGCCCAAAGCAGAGACTTGAGCAAATCACTTTCATGGAAAAAGTTTGCCAAGCTTCCAAAACACTAGGAGTTTTTTTTAAATTTAAGCACAAATTCTTTCACCCAGTCTTGATTACACTTTCAGTTAATGATCAGTACCACAATCCCACTTGGCTCACCAAATTCGTTTTTCTTGGTTAAACCATTCATTGGCAGTAACACTTTTAATTTTTAGGTTTCACTCTGTTTTCTCCTAATGGATACATGTAGTTGGAACTCTAAATCAAACACGGTTTGTGCTAGCTCTTTGAAACTTGACACCATAAAGTAGTTCCAAGTTCTATCTCTATGGATTGTTTCCTATTGATGTTGCCCTAAGAAGAGAATGGCACAAATCACTTTAATTGAAAGGGGTTGCCAAGCTTCCAAGAAACTACGAGTTTCCTGAAATCTCAGCATACATTTTTACACCCAATCTTGATGAGACTTGCAGGTAATGATCAGAACCACAATCCCACTTGGCTCACCAAATTTCGTTCTTCTAGGTTAAACCGTTCATTGGCAGTAACACTTTAAATTTTTAGGTTTCACTCTGTTTTCTCCTATATGGATACATGTAGTTGGAACTCTAAATCAAACATGGTTTATGCTAGCTCTTTGAAACTTGACACAATAAAGTAGTTCCAAGTTCTGTCTCTATGGTTTGTTTCCTATTGATGTAGCCCAAAGCAGAGACTGGAGCAAATCACTTTCATGGAAAGGGTTTGCCAAGCTTCCAAAAATCTACGAGTTTCCTGAAATCTCAGGACACATTTTTTCACCCAATCTTGATGACACTTTCAGGTAATGATCATTACCCCAATCACAGTTGGCTCACCAACTTTCGTTCTTCTAAGTTACACCGTTCGTTGGCAGTAACAGTTTTAATTTTTAGGTTTCACTCTGTTTTCTCCTATATGGATACATGTAGTTGGAACTCTAAATCAAACACGGTTTGGCCTAGCTCTTTGAAACTTGACACAAATACGTAGTTTGAAGTTCTATCTCTATGGTTTATTTCCTGTTGATGTAGCGCTAAGCAGAGACTGGTGCAAATCACTTTAATTGAAAGGGGTTGCCAAGCTTCCAAAAAACTATGAGTTTCCTGAAATCTCAGCACACATTTTTTCACCCAATGGTGATGACACTTTCAGGTAATGATCAGTACCCCAATCCCACTTGGCTCACCAAATTTCGTTCCTCTAGTTTAAACCGTTGGTTGGCAGTAACAGTTTTAATTTTTAGGTTTCACTCTGTTTTCTCCTATATGGATACATGTAGTTGGAACTCTAAATGAAACACGGTTTGTGCTAGCTCTTTCAAACTTGACACAAATAAGTAGTTACAAGTTCTGTCTCTATGGTTGTTTCCTGTTGATGTAGCCCAAAGCAGAGACTGGAACAAATCACTTTCATGGAAAAGTTTTGGAAGCTTCCAAAACACTAGGATTTTCATGAAATTACAGCAAATATTCTTTCACCCAGTCTTGATGACGCTTTCAGTTAACGATCAGTACCCCAATCACACTTGGCTCACCAAATTTCGTTTTTCTTGGTTAAACCATTCATTGGCAGTAACACTTTTAATTTTTAGGTTTCACTCTGTTTTCTCCTATATGGATACATGTATTTGGAACTCTATGTCAAACACGGTTTGTGCTAGCTCTTTGAAACTTGACAGAATAAAATAGTTCCAAGTTCTATCTCTATGATTTGTTTCCTATTGATGTAGCCCTAAGCAGAGAATGGCACAAATCACTTTAATTGAAAGGGGTTGCCAAGCTTCCAAAAAACTACGAGTTTCCTGAAATCTCAGCACACATTTTTACAACCAATCTTGATGACACTTGCAGGTAATGATCAGTACCACAATCCCACTTGGCTCACCAAATTTCGTTCTTCTAGGTTAAACTGTTCGTTGGCAGTAACAGTTTTAGTTTTTAGGTTTCACTCTGTTTTCTCCTATATGGATACATGTAGTTGGAACTCTAAATCAAACACGGTTTGTGCTAGCTCTTTCAAACTTGAAACAAATAAGTAGTTACAAGTTCTGTCTCTATGGTTTTTTTCCTATTGATGTAGCCCAAAGCAGAGACTGTAACAAATCACTTTCATTGAAAGGTTTTGCCAAGCTTCCAAAACACTAGGATTTTCCTGAAATTACAACACACATTCTTTCACACAGTATTGATGACGCTTTCAGTTAACGATCAGTACGCCAATCCCACTTGGCTCACCAAATTTCGTTTTTCTTAGTTAAACCATTCATTGGCAGTAACACTTTTAATTTTTAGGTTTCACTCTGTTTTCTCCTATATGGATACATGTAGTTGGAACTCTAAATCAAACACGGTTTGTGCTAGCTCCTTGAAACTTGATGCAGTAAAGTAGTTCCAAGTTCTGTCTCTATGGTTTGTTTCCCATTGATGTAGGCCTAAACAGAGACTGCCGCAAACATCTTTCATGGAAAGGGGTTGCGAAGCTTTCAATATACTACGATTTTCCTGAAATCTCAACACACATTTTTTACCCAATCTTGATGACACTTTCAGGTAATGATCATTACACCAATCCCACTTGGCTCACCAAATTTCGTTCTTCTAGGTTAAACTGTTCTTTGGCAGTAGCAGTTTAAATTTTTAGGTTTTACTCTAATTTCTCCTATATGGGTACATGTAGTTAAAACTCTAAATCAAACACGGTTTGGCCTAGCTCTTTGACACTTGACACAAATACATAGTTACAAGTTCTACCTCTATGGTTTGTTTCCTATTGATGTAGCCCTAAGCAGAGACTGGCGCAAATCACTTTCATGGAAAGGGGTTGCCAAGCTTCCAAAAAACTACGAGTTTCCTGAAATCTCAGCACACATTTTTTTACCCAAACTTGATGACACTTTCAGGTAATGAAGAGTACACCAATCACACATGGCTCACCAACTTTCATTCTTCTAGGTTAAACCATTCTTTGGAATTAACAGTTTTAATTTTTAGGTTTCACCCTGTTTTCTCCTATATGGATACATGTAATTGGAACTCTAAATCAAACACGGTTTGTGCTAGCTCTTTCAAACTTGACACAAATAAGTAGTTACAAGTTCTGTCTCTATGTTTTTTTTCCTATTGATGTAGCCCAAAGCAGAGACTGTAACAAATCACTTTCATTGAAAGGTTTTGCCAAGCTTCCAAAACACTAGGATTTTCCTCAAATTACAGCACACATTCTTTCACACAGTATTGATGACGCTTTCAGTTAACGATCAGTACGCCAATCCCACTTGGCTCACCAAATTTCGTTTTTCTTAGTTAAACCATTCATTGGCAGTAACACTTTTAATTTTTAGGTTTCACTCTGTTTTCTCCTATATGGATACATGTAGTTGGAACTCTAAATCAAACACGGTTTGTGCTAGCTCCTTGAAACTTGATGCAGTAAAGTAGTTCCAAGTTCTGTCTCTATGGTTTGTTTCCCATTGATGTAGGCCTAAACAGAGACTGCCGCAAACATCTTTCATGGAAAGGGGTTGCGAAGCTTTCAATATACTACGATTTTCCTGAAATCTCAACACACATTTTTTACCCAATCTTGATGACACTTTCAGGTAATGATCATTACACCAATCCCACTTGGCTCACCAAATTTCGTTCTTCTAGGTTAAACTGTTCTTTGGCAGTAGCAGTTTAAATTTTTAGGTTTTACTCTAATTTCTCCTATATGGGTACATGTAGTTAAAACTCTAAATCAAACACGGTTTGGCCTAGCTCTTTGACACTTGACACAAATACATAGTTACAAGTTCTACCTCTATGGTTTGTTTCCTATTGATGTAGCCCTAAGCAGAGACTGGCACAAATCACTTTCATGGAAAGGGGTTGCCAAGCTTCCAAAAAACTACGAGTTTCCTGAAATCTCAGCACATATTTTTTTACCCAAACTTGATGACACTTTCAGGTAATGAAGAGTACACCAATCACACATGGCTCACCAACTTTCATTCTTCTAGGTTAAACCATTCTTTGGAATTAACAGTTTTAATTTTTAGGTTTCACCCTGTTTTCTCCTATATGGATACATGTAGTTGGAACTCTAAATCAAACACGGTTTGTGCTTGCTCTTTGAAACTTGACACAACAAAGTAGTTCCCAGTTCTGTCTCTATGGTTTGTTTCCTATTGATGTAGCCCTAAGCAGAGACTGGCGCAAATCAGTTTCATGGAAAGGGGTTGCCAAGCTTCCAAAAAACTACGAGTTTCCTGAAATCTCAGCACACATTTTTTCACCCAATCTTGATGACACTTTTTGGTAATGATCAGTACCCCAATTCCACTTGGCTCACCTAATTTCGTTCTTTGACGTTAAACCGTTCATTGGCAGTAACAGTTTTAATTTTTAGGTTTCACTCTGTTTTCTCCTATATGGATACATGTAGTTGGAACTCTAAAGCAAACACGGTTTGTGCTAGCTCTTTCAAACTTGACACAAATAAGTAGTTACAAGTTCTGTCTCTACGGTTTGTTTCCTATTGATGTAGCCCAAAGAAGAGACTGGAGCAAATCTCTTTCATGGAAAGGGTTTGCCAAGCTTCCAAAAAACTACGAGTTTCCTGAAATCTCAACACACATTTTTTCACCCAGTCTTGATGACACTTTCAAGTAATGATAAGTACTCCAATCCCACTTGGATCACCAAATTTCGTTCTTCTAGGTTAATCTTTTCGTTGGCACTAACAGCTTTAATTTTTTGTTTCATTCTGTTTTTTCCTATATGGTTACATGTATTTGGAACTCTGAATCAAACACGGTTTGTGCTAGCTCTTTGAAACTTGACAAAATAAAGTAGTTCGAAGCTCTATCTCTATGGTTTGTTTCCTATTGATGTAGCCCTAAGCAGAGACTGGCGCAAATCACTTTTATATAAAGGGTTTGCCAAGCTTCCAAAAAAATACTAGTTTCCTGAAATCTCAGCACACATTTTTTCACCCAATCTTGATGACACTTTCAGGTAATGATCAGTACCCCAATCCCACTTGGCTCACCAAATTTGGTTCTTTTATGTTAAACCATTCATTGGCAGTAACAGTTTAAATTTTTAGGTTTCACTCTGTTTTCTCCTATATGGATACATGTAGTTGGAATTCTAAATCAAACACGGTTTGTTCTAGCTCTTTGTAACTTGACACAATAAAGTAGTTCCAAATTCTATTTCTAGGGTTTGTCTCCCATTGATGTAGCCCTAAGCAGAAACTGGCGCAAATCACTTCCATGGAAAGGGGTTACCAAGCTTCCAAAAACTACGAGTTTCCTGAAATCTCAGCACACATTTTTTCACCCAATCTTGATGACACTTTCAGGTAATGATAAGTACACCAATCCCACTTGGATCACCAAATTTTGTTCTTCTAGGTTAATTTTTTCGTTGGCACTATCAGTTTTAATTTTTTGGTTTCATTCTGTTTTCTCCTATATGGATACATGTAGTTGGAACTCTGAATCAAACACGGTTTGTGCTAGCTCTTTGAAACATGACACAATAAAGTATTTCGAAGCTCTATCTCCATGATTTGTTTCCTATTGATGTAGCCCTAAGCAGAGACTGGCGCAAATCACTTTCATATAAAGGGATTGCCAAGCTTCCAAAAAAATACGAGTTTCCTGAAATCTCAGCACATATTTTTTCACCCAATCTTGATGACACTTTCAGGTAATGATCAGTACCCCAATCCCACTTGGCTCACCAAATTTTGTTCTTCTAGGTTAAACAGTTCCTTGGCAGTAACAGTTTTAATTTTTAGGTTTCACTCTGTTTTCTCCTATATGGATACATATATTTGGATCTCTAAATCAAACACGGTTTGTGCTATCGCTTTGAAACTTGACACAATAAAGTAGTTCCATGTTCTAATTCTCTGGTTTGTTTCCTATTGATGTAGTCCTAAGCAGAGACTGGCGCAAATCACTTTCATGGAATGTGGTTTCCAAGCTTCCAAAAAACTACGAGATTCCTGAAATCACAGCACGCATTTTTAACCCAATCTTGATGATACTTTCAGGTAATGATCAGTACACCAAACCCACTGAGCTCAGCAAATTTCTTTCTTCTAGGTTAAACCGTTCGTTGGCAGTAACAGTGTTAATTTTTACGCTTCACTCTGTTTTCTCCTATATGGATACATGTAGAGGGAACTCTAAATCAAACACGGTTTGTGCTAGTTCTTTGAAACTTGACACAATAAAGGAGTTCCAAGTTCTGTCTCTATGGTTTGTTTCCTATTAATGTAGCCGTAAGAGGAGACTGGCGCAAATCACTTTCATGGAAAGGGGTTGCTAAGCTTCCAGGAAACTACGAGTTTTCTGAAATCTCAGCACACATTTTTTCACCCAATGTTGATGACACTTGCAGGTAATGATCAGTACCTCAATCCCACTTGGCTCACCAAATTTCGTTCTTCTAGGTGAAATCGTTCGTTGGCAGTAACAGTGTTAATTTTCAGGTTTCACTCCGTTTTCTCCTATATGGATACATGTAGTTGGAACTCTAAATCAAACACGGTTTGTGCTAGCTCTTTGAAACTTGACACAATAAAGTAGTTCCAAGTTCTATCTCTATGGTTGGTTTCCTATTGAGTTAGCCATAAGCAGAGATTAGCGCAAATCTCTTTCATGGGAAGGTGTTGCCAAGCTTCAGAAAAATACGAGTTTCTTGAAATATCAGCACACATTTTTTCACCCAATCTTGATGACGCTTTCAGGTAATGATCAGTACCCCAATCCCACTGGGCTCACCAAATTTCGTTCTTCTAGGTTAAACCGTTCGTTGGCTGTAACAGTTTTAATTTTTAGGTTTCACTCTGTTTTCTCCCTTATGGATAAATGTAGTTGGAACTCTAAATCAAACACGGTTTGTGATAGCTCTTTCAAACTTGACACAATAAAGGAGTTCCAAGTTCTGTCTCTATGGTTTGTTTCCTATTAATGTAGCCCTAAGCAGAGACTGGCACAAATCACTTTCATGGAAAGGGTTGCCTAGCTTCCAAAAAACTACGAGTTTCCTGAATTCTCACCACACATTTTTTACCCAATCTAGATGACACTTGCAGGTAATTATCAGTACCTCAATCCCACTTGGCTCACCAAATTTCGATCCACTAGGTTAAATCGTTCATTGGCAGTAAAAGTGTTAATTTTCAGGTTTCACTCTGTTTTTTCCTATATGGATACATGTAGTTGGAACTCTAAATCAAACACGGTTTGTGCTAGCTATTTGAAACTTGACACAATAAAGTAGTTCCATGTTCTCTCTCTATGGTTTGTTTCCTATTGATGTACCCTAAGCAGAGACTGGCGCAAATCACTTTCATGGAAAGTGGTTGCCATGCTTCCAAAAAACTACGAGTTTCCTGAAATATCAGCATACATTTTTTCACCCAATCTTGATGACACTTTCAGGTAATGATCAGTTCTCCATACCCACTGGGCTCAGCAAATTTCTTTCTTCCAGATTAAACCATTCATTGGCAGTAACAGTTTTAATTTTTACCTTTCACTCTGTTTTCTCCTATATGGATACATGTAGTTGGAACTCTAAATCAAACACGGTTTGTGCTAGCTCTTTGAAATTTGACACAATAAAGGAGTTCCAAGTTCTGTCTCTATTGTTTGTTTCCTATTAATGTAGCCGTAAGCAGAGACTGGCGCAAATCACTTTCATGGAAAGGGGTTGCCAAGCTTCCAGATAACTACGAGTTTTCTGAAATCTCAGCACACATTTTTTCACCCAATGTTGATGACACTTGCAGGTAATGATCAGTACCTCAATCCCACTTGGCTCACCAAATTTCCTTCTTCTACGTTAAATTGTTCGTTGGCAGTAACAGTGTTAATTTTTTGGTTTCACTCCGTTTTCTCCTATTCTTGAAACTTGACCCAGTAAAGCAGTTTCACGGTCTGTCTCTATGTTTTGTTTCCTCTTGATATAGCCCTAAGCAGTGACTGGCGAGAAACACTTTCATTGAAAGGGGTTGCCAAGCTTCCAAAAATTACGAGTCTCCAGAAATCTCAGCAAATATTTTTTCACCCAAACTGGATGATACTTTCAGGTAATGATCAGTACACTAAGCCCACTTGGTTCCCCAAATTTTGTTCTTCTATGTTGAAGCGTTCATTTCCACTATCAGATTGCATTTTGGCGTTTCACTCTGTTTTCTCCCATATTGATAGATGTATTTGTAACTCTAAATCAAACACGGTTTGTGCTAGGTTCTTGAAACTTGATACACTAAAGGAGTTTCACATTCTAACTCTATGTTTTGTTTTCTTTTCATGTAGCCCTAAGCAGTGACTGGCGAGAAACACTTTCATTGAAAGGGGATGCAAGCTTCCAAAAATTACGAGTCTCCAGAAATCTCAGCAAATATTTTTTCACCCAAACTGGATGATACTCTCAGGTAATGATCAGTACACTAAGCCCACTTGGTTCCCCAAATTTTGTTCTTCTATGTTGAAGCGTTCGTTTCCAGTAACTGTTTCCATTCTGGCATTTCACTCTGTTTTCTCCTATATTGATAGATGTATTTGGAACTCTAAATCAAACACGGTTTGTGCTAGCTTCTTGAAACTTGACACAGTAAAGCAGTTTCACATACTAACTTTATGATTTATTTCCTTTTCATGTAGCCCTAAGCAGTGACTGGTGAGAAACACTTTCATTGAAAGGCTTTGCAAGCTTCCAAAAATTACGAGTCTCCAGAAATCTCAGCAAATATTTTTTCAACCAAACTGGATGATACTTTCAGGTAATGATCAGAACACTAAGCCCACTTGGTTCCCCAAATTTCGTTCTTCTATGTTGAATCGTTCGTTTCCAGTAACTTTTTCCATTCTGGCATTTCACTCTGTTTTCTCCTATATTGATAGATGTATTTGGAACTCTAAATCAAACACGGTTTGTGCTAGCTTCTTGAAACTTGACACAGTAAAGCAGTTTCACATTCTAACTCTATGTTTTGTTTCCTTTTCATGTAGCCCTAAGCAGTGACTGCCAAGAAACACTTTCATTGAAAGAGGTTGCAAGCTTCCAAAAATTACGAGTATCCAGAAATCTCAGCAAATATTTTTTCAACCAAACTGGATGATACTTTTAGGTAATGATCAGCACACTAATCCCACTTGGTTCCCCAAATTTCGTTCTTCTATGTTGAACCGTTCCTTTCCAGTAACAGTTTGAATTTTGGCGTTTCACTCTGTTTTCTCCTATATTGATAGATGTATTTGGAACTCTAAATCAAACACGGTTTGTGCTAGCTTCTTGAAACTTGACCCAATAAAGCAGTTTCACGGTCTGTCTCTATGTTTTGTTTCCTCTTGATATAGCCCTAAGCAGTGACTGGCGAGAAACACTTTCATTGAAAGGGGTTGCGAAGCTTCCAAAAATTACGAGTCTCCAGAAATCTCAGCAAATATTTTTTCACCCAAACTGGATGATACTTTCAGGTAATGATCAGTACACTAAGCCCACTTGGTTCCCCAAATTTCGTTCTTCTATGTTGAAGCGTTCGTTTCCACTATCAGTTTGCATTTTGGCATTTCACTCTGTTTTCTCCTATATTGATAGATGTATTTGGAACTCTAAATCAAACACGGTTAGTGCTAGTTTCTTGAAACTTGGCACAGTAAAGCAGCTTCACATTCTAACTCTATGTTTTGTTTCCTTTTTATGTAGCCTTAAGCAGTGACTGGCGAGAACCACTTTAATTGAAAGGGGTTGCAAGTTTCCAAAAATTACGAGTCTCCAGAAATCTCAGCAAATATTTTTTCAACCAAACTGGATGATACTTTTAGGTAATGATCAGTACACTAAGCCCACTTGGTACCCCAAATTTCGTTCTTCTATGTTGAAGCGTTCGTTTCCAGTAACAGTTTCCATTCTGGCATTTCACTCTGTTTTCTCCTATATTGATAGATGTATTTGGAACTCTAAATCAAACACGGTTCGTGCTAGCTTCTTGAAACTTGACACAGTAAAGCATTCTCACGTTCTATCTCTATGTTTTGTTTCCTCTTGATGTAGCCCTAAGCAGTGACTGGCGAGAAACACTTTAATGGAAAGGGGTTGCCAAGCTTCCAAAAATTACGAGTCTCCAGAAGTCTCAGCAAATATTTTTTCACCTAAACTGGATGATACTGTCAGGTAATGATCAGAACACTAAGCCCACTTGGTTCCCCAAATTTCGTTCTTCTATGTTGAATCGTTCGTTTCCAGTAACAGTTTGCATTCTGGCATTTCACTCTGTTTTCTTCTATATTGATAGATGTATTTGGAAGTCTAAATCAAACACGCTTTGTGCTAGCTTCTTGAAACTTGACACAGTAAAGCAGTTTCAGTTTCTATCTTTATGTTTTGGTTCCTCTTGATGTAGCCCTAAGCAGTGACTGGCGAGAAACACTTTCATTGAAAGGGGTTGCAAATTTTCCAAAAATTACGTGTCTCCAGAAATCTCAGCAAATATTTTTTCACGCAAACTGGATGATACTTTCAGGTAATGATCAGTATACTAAGCTAACTTGGTTCCCCAAATTTGGTTCTTCTGTGTTGAAGCGTTCGTTTCCAGTAACAGTTTGAATTTTGGCCTTTCTCTGTTTTCTCCTATATTGATAGATGTATTTAGAACAATAAATCAAACACGGTTTGTGCTAGCTTCTTGCAACTTGACCCAGTAAAGCAGTTTCACGGTCTGTCTCTATGTTTTGTTTCCTCTTGATATAGCCCTAAGCAGTGACTGGGGAGAAACACTTTCATTGAAAGGGGTTGCCAAGCTTCCAAAAATTACGAGTCTCCAGAAATCACAGCAAATATTTTTTCACCCAAACTGGATGATACTTTCAGGTAATGATCAGTACACTAATCCCACTTGGTTCCCCAAATTTCATTCTTCTATGTTGAAACCTTCGTTTCCATTAACAGTTTGAATTTTGGCGTTTCACTCTGTTTTCTCCTATATTGATAGATGTATTTGGAACTCTATATCAAACACGGTTTGTGCTAGCTTCTTGAACCTTGACCCAGTAAAGCAGTTTCACATTCTAACTCTATGTTTTGTTTCCTTTTCATGTAGCCCTAAGCAGTGACTGGCGAGAAACACTTTCATTGAAAGTGGTTGCCAAGCTTCCAAAAATTACGAGTCTCAAGAAATCTCAGGAAATATTTTTTCACCCAAACTAGATGATACTTTCAGGTAATGATCAGTACACTAAGCCCACTTGGTTCCCCAAATTTCGTTCTTCTATGTTGAAGCGTTCGTTTCCACTATCAGGTTGCATTATGGCGTTTCTCTTTTTTTTTTCCTATATTGATAGAGGTATTTGGAACTCTAAATCAAACACGGTTTGTGCTAGTTTCTTGAAACTTGACGCAGTAAAGCAGTTTCACATTCTAACTCTATGTTTTGTTTCATTTTCATGTAGCCATAAGCAGTGAATGGCGAGAAACACTTTCATTGAAAGAGGTTGCAAGCTTCCAAAAATTACGAGTCTCCAGAAATCTCAGCAAAAATTTTTTCACCCAAACTGGATGATACTTTCAGGTAATGATCAGTACACTAAGCCCACTTGGTTCCCCAAATTTCGTTCTTCTATGTTGAAGCGTTCGTTTCCACTATCAGTTTGCATTTTGGCATTTCACTCTGTTTTCTCCTATATTGATAGATGTATTTGGAACTCTAAATCAAACACGGTTAGTGCTAGTTTCTTGAAACTTGGCACAGTAAAGCAGCTTCACATTCTAACTCTATGTTTTGTTTCCTTTTTATGTAGCCTTAAGCAGTGACTGGCGAGAAACACTTTAATTGAAAGGGGTTGCAAGCTTCCAAAATTTACGAGTCTCCAGAAATCTCAGCAAATATTTTTTCAAACACACTGGATGATACTTTTAGGTAATGATCAGTACACTAATCCCACTTGGTTCCCCAAATTTCGTTCTTCTATGTTGAAGCGTTCGTTTCCAGTAACAGTTTGAATTTTGGTGTTTCACTACGTTTTCTCCTATATTGATAGATGTATTTGGAACGCTAAATCAAACACGGTTTGTGCTAGCTTCTTGAAACTTGACACAGTAAAGCAGTTGCACATTCTAACTCTATTTTTTGTTTCCTTTTCATGTAGTCCTAAGCAGTGACTGGCGAGAAAAACTTTCATTGAAAGGGGTTGCAAGCTTCCAAAAATTACGAGTCTCCTGAAATCTCAGCAAATATTTTTTCACCCAAACTGGATGAAACTTACAGGTAATGATCAGTACACTAAGCCCACTTGGTTCCCCAAATTTCGTTCTTCTATGTTGAAGCGTTTGTTTCCATTAACAGTTTGCATTCTGGCATTTCACTCTGTTTTCTCCTATATTGATAGATGTATTTGGAACTCTAAATCAAACATGGTTTGTGCTAGCTTCTTGAAACTTGACACAGTAAAGCAGTTTCACATTCTAAATCTATGTTTTGTTTCTTTTTCATGTAGCCCTAAGCAGTGACTGGCGAGAAACACTTTCATTGAAAGGGGTTGCAAGCTTCCAAAAATTACGAGTCTCCAGAAATCTCAGCAAATATTTTTTCACCAAAACTGGATGATACTTTCAGGTAATGATCTGTACACTAAGCACACTTGGTTCCCCAAATTTCGTTCTTCTATGTTGAAGCGTTCGTTTCCAGTAACTGTTTCCATTCTGGCATTTCACTCTGTTTTCTCCTATATTGATAGATGTATTTGGAACTCTAAATCAAACACGGTTTGTGCTAGCTTCTTGAAACTTGACACAGTAAAGCAGTTTCACATTCTAACTCTATATTTTGTTTCCTTTTCATGTAGCTCTAAGCAGTGACTGGCGAGAAACACTTTCATTGAAAGGGGTTGCAAGCTTCCAAAAATTACGAGTCTCCAGAAATCTCAGCAAATATTTTTTCACCCAAACTGGATGATACTTTCAGGTAATGATCAGTACACTAAGCCCACTTGGTTCCCCAAGTTTCTTTCTTCTATGATGAAGCGTTCGTTTCCAGTAACTGTTTCCATTCTGGCATTTCACTCTGTTTTCTCCTATATTGATAGATGTATTTGGAACTCTAAATCAAACACGGTTTGTGCTAGCTTATTGAAACTTGACACAGTAAAGCAGTTTCACATTCTAACTCTATTTTTGTTTCCTCTTGATGTAGCCCTAAGCAGTGACTGGCGACAAGCACTTTCATGGAAAGGGGTTGCCAAGCTTCCAAAAATTACGAGTCTCCAGAAGTCTCAGCAAATATGTTTTCACCTAAACTGGATGATACTTTCAGGTAAAGATCAGAACACTAAGCCCACTTGGTTCCTCAAATTTCGTTCTTCTATGTTGAAGCTTTCGTTTCCAGTAACAGTTTGAATTCTGGCATTTCACTCTGTTTTCTCCTATATTGATAGATGTATTTGGAACTCTAAATCAAACACGGTTTGTGATAGCTTCTTGAAACTTGACGCAGTAAAGCAGTTTCACATTCTAACTCTATGTTTTGTTTCATTTTCATGTAGCCATAAGCAGTGAATGGCGAGAAACACTTTCATTGAAAGAGGTTGCAAGGTTCCAAAAATTACGAGTCTCCAGAAACCTCAGCAAATATTTTTTCACCCAAACTGGATGATACTTTCAGGTAATGATCAGTACACTAAGCCCACTTGGTTCCCCAAATTTCGTTCTTCTATGTTGAAGCGTTCGTTACCACTATCAGTTTGCATTTTGGCATTTCACTCTGTTTTCTCCTATATTGATAGATGTATTTGGAACTCTAAATCAAACACGGTTTGTGCTAGTTTCTTGAAACTTGGCACAGTAAAGCAGCTTCACATTCTAACTCTATGTTTTGTTTCCTTTTTATGTAGCCTTAAGCAGTGACTGGCGAGAAACACGTTAATTGAAAGGGGTTGCAAGCTTCCAAAATTTACGAGTCTCCAGAAATCTCAGCAAATATTTTTTCAAACACACTGGATGATACTTTTAGGTAATGATCAGTACACTAATCCCACTTGGTTCCCCAAATTTCGTTCTTCTATGTTGAAGCGTTCGTTTCCAGTAACAGTTTGAATTTTGGTGTTTCACTACGTTTTCTCCTATATTGATAGATGTATTTGGAACGCTAAATCAAACACGGTTTGTGCTAGCTTCTTGAAACTTGACACAGTAAAGCAGTTGCACATTCTAACTCTATTTTTTGTTTCCTTTTCATGTAGCCCTAAGCAGTGACTGGCGAGAAAAACTTTCATTGAAAGGGGTTGCAAGCTTCCAAAAATTACGAGTCTCCTGAAATCTCAGCAAATATTTTTTCACCCAAACTGGATGATACTTACAGGTAATGATCAGTACACTAAGCCCACTTGGTTCCCCAAATTTCGTTCTTCTATGTTGAAGCGTTTGTTTCCATTAACAGTTTGCATTCTGGCATTTCACTCTGTTTTCTCCTATATTGATAGATGTATTTGGAACTCTAAATCAAACATGGTTTGTGCTAGCTTCTTGAAACTTGACACAGTAAAGCAGTTTCACATTCTAAATCTATGTTTTGTTTCCTTTTCATGTAGCCCTAAGCAGTGACTGGCGAGAAACACTTTCATTGAAAGGGGTTGCAAGCTTCCAAAAATTACGAGTCTCCAGAAATCTCAGCAAATATTTTTTCACCAAAACTGGATGATACTTTCAGGTAATGATCAGTACACTAAGCACACTTGGTTCCCCAAATTTCGTTCTTCTATGTTGAAGCGTTCGTTTCCAGTAACTTTTTCCATTCTGGCATTTCACTCTGTTTTCTCCTATATTGATAGATGTATTTGGAACTCTAAATCAAACACGGTTTGTGCTAGCTTCTTGAAACTTGACACAGTAAAGCAGTTTCACATTCTAACTCTATTTTTGTTTCCTTTTCATGTAGCCCTAAGCAATGACTGGCGAGAAACACTTTCATTGAAAGGGGTTGCAAGCTTCCAAAAATTACGAGTCTCCAGAAATCTCAGCAAATATTTTTTCACCCAAACTGGATGATACTTTCAGGTAATGATCAGTACACTAAGCCCACTTGGTTCCCCAAATTTCGTTCTTCTATGATGAAGCGTTCGTTTCAAGTAACTGTTTCCATTCTGGCATTTCACTCTGTTTTCTCCTATATTGATAGATGTATTTGGAACTCTAAATCAAACACGGTTTGTGCTAGCTTCTTGAAACTTGACACAGTAAAGCAGTTTCACATTCTAACTCTATTTTTGTTTCCTCTTGATGTAGCCCTAAGCAGTGACTGGCGACAAACACTTTCATGGAAAGGGGTTGCCAAGCTTCCAAAAATTACGAGTCTCCAGAAGTCTCAGCAAATATTTTTTCACCTAAACTGGATGATACTTTCAGGTAAAGATCAGAACACTAAGCCCACTTGGTTCCTCAAATTTCGTTCTTCTATGTTGAAGCTTTCGTTTCCAGTAACAGTTTGAATTCTGGCATTTCACTCTGTTTTCTCCTATATTGATAGATGTATTTGGAACTCTAAATCAAACACGGTTTGTGATAGCTTCTTGAAACTTGACACAGTAAAGCAGTTTCACATTCTAACTCTATGTTTTGTTTCATTTTCATGTAGCCATAAGCAGTGAATGGCGAGAAACACTTTCATTGAAAGGGGTTGCAAGCTTCCAAAAATTACGAGTCTCCAGAAATCTCAGCAAATATTTTTTCACCCAAACTGGATGATACTTTCAGGTAATGATCAGTACACTAAGCCCACTTGGTACCCCAAATTTCGTTCTTCTATGTTTAAGCGTTCGTTTCCAGTAACAGTTTCCATTCTGGCATTTCACTCTGTTTTCTCCTATATTGATAGATGTATTTGGAACTCTAAATCAAAAACGGTTTGTGCTAGCTTCTTGAAACTTGACACAGTAAAGCAGTTTCACGTTCTATCTTTATGTTTTGTTTCCTCTTGATGTAGCCCTAAGCAGTGACTGGCGAGAAACACTTTCATTGAAAGAGGTTGCAAATTTTCCAAAAATTACGTGTCTCCAGAAATCTCAGCAAATATTTTTTCACCCAAACTAGATGATACTTTCAGGTAATGATCAGTATACTAAGCCAACTTGGTTCCCCAAATTTCGTTCTTCTGTGTTGAAGCGTTCGTTTCCAGTAACAGTTTGAATTTTGGCCTTTCTCTCTGTTTTCTCCTATATTGATAGATGTATTTAGAACAATAAATCAAACACGGTTTGTGCTAGCTTCTTGAAACTTGACCCACTAAAGCAGTTTCACAGTCTGTCTCTATGTTTTGTTTCCTCTTGATATAGCCCTAAGCAGTGACTGGGGAGAAACACTTTCATTGAAATGGGTTGCCAAGCTTCCAAAAATTACGTGTCTCCAGAAATCACAGCAAATATTTTTTCACCCAAACTGGATGATACTTTCAGGTAATGATCAGTACACTAATCCCACTTGGTTCCCCAAATTTCATTCTTCTATGTTGAAGCCTTCGTTTCCAGTAACAGTTTGAATTTTGGCATTTCACTCTGTTTTCTCCTATATTGATAGATGTATTTGGAACTCTAAATCAAACACGGTTTGTGCTAGCTTCTTGAAACTTGACACAGTAAAGCAGTTTCACATTCTAACTCTATGCTTTGTTTCCTTTTCATGTAGCCCTAAGCAGTGACTGGCGAGAAACACTTTCATTGAAAGGGTTTGCAAGCTTCCAAAAATTACGAGTCTCCAGAAATCTCAGCAAATATTTTTTCACCCAAACTCGATGATACTTTCAGGTAATGATCAGTACACTAAGCCCACTTGGTTCCCCAAATTTCATTCTTCTATGTTGAAGCCTTCGTTTCCAGTAACAGTTTGCATTCTGGCATTTCACTCTGTTTTCTCCTATATTGATAGATGTATTTGGAACTGTAAATCAAACACGGTTTGTGCTAGCTTCTTGAACCTTGACACAGTAAAGCAGTTTCACGTTCTCTATTTATGTTTTGTTTCCTCTTGATGTAGCCCTAAGCAGTGACTGGGGAGAAACACTTTCATTGAAATGGGTTGCCAAGCTTCCAAAAATTACGTGTCTCCAGAAATCACAGCAAATATTTTTTCACCCAAACTGGATGATACTTTCAGGTAATGATCAGTACACTAATCCCACTTGGTTCCCCAAATTTCATTCTTCTATGTTGAAGCCTTCGTTTCCAGTAACAGTTTGCATTCTGGCATTACACTCTGTTTTCTCCTATATTGATAGATGTATTTGGAACTCTAAATCAAAAACGGTTTGTGCTAGCTTCTTGAAACTTGACACAGTAAAGCAGTTTCACGTTCTATCTTTATGTTTTGTTTCCTCTTGATGTAGCCCTAAGCAGTGACTGGCGAGAAACACTTTCATTGAAAGAGGTTGCAAATTTTCCAAAAATTACGTGTCTCCAGAAATCTCAGCAAATATTTTTTCACCCAAACTAGATGATACTTTCAGGTAATGATCAGTATACTAAGCCAACTTGGTTCCCCAAATTTCGTTCTTCTGTGTTGAAGCGTTCGTTTCCAGTAACAGTTTGAATTTTGGCCTTTCTCTCTGTTTTCTCCTATATTGATAGATGTATTTAGAACAATAAATCAAACACGGTTTGTGCTAGCTTCTTGAAACTTGACCCACTAAAGCAGTTTCACAGTCTGTCTCTATGTTTTGTTTCCTCTTGATATAGCCCTAAGCAGTGACTGGGGAGAAACACTTTCATTGAAATGGGTTGCCAAGCTTCCAAAAATTACGTGTCTCCAGAAATCACAGCAAATATTTTTTCACCCAAACTGGATGATACTTTCAGGTAATGATCAGTACACTAATCCCACTTGGTTCCCCAAATTTCATTCTTCTATGTTGAAGCCTTCGTTTCCAGTAACAGTTTGAATTTTGGCATTTCACTCTGTTTTCTCCTATATTGATAGATGTATTTGGAACTCTAAATCAAACACGGTTTGTGCTAGCTTCTTGAAACTTGACACAGTAAAGCAGTTTCACATTCTAACTCTATGCTTTGTTTCCTTTTCATGTAGCCCTAAGCAGTGACTGGCGAGAAACACTTTCATTGAAAGGGTTTGCAAGCTTCCAAAAATTACGAGTCTCCAGAAATCTCAGCAAATATTTTTTCACCCAAACTCGATGATACTTTCAGGTAATGATCAGTACACTAAGCCCACTTGGTTCCCCAAATTTCATTCTTCTATGTTGAAGCCTTCGTTTCCAGTAACAGTTTGCATTCTGGCATTTCACTCTGTTTTCTCCTATATTGATAGATGTATTTGGAACTGTAAATCAAACACGGTTTGTGCTAGCTTCTTGAACCTTGACACAGTAAAGCAGTTTCACGTTCTCTATTTATGTTTTGTTTCCTCTTGATGTAGCCCTAAGCAGTGACTGGGGAGAAACACTTTCATTGAAATGGGTTGCCAAGCTTCCAAAAATTACGTGTCTCCAGAAATCACAGCAAATATTTTTTCACCCAAACTGGATGATACTTTCAGGTAATGATCAGTACACTAATCCCACTTGGTTCCCCAAATTTCATTCTTCTATGTTGAAGCCTTCGTTTCCAGTAACAGTTTGCATTCTGGCATTACACTCTGTTTTCTCCTATATTGATAGATGTATTTGGAACTGTAAATCAAACATGGTTTGTGCTAGCTTCTTGAACCTTGACACAGTAAAGCAGTTTCACGTTCTCTCTTTATGTTTTGTTTCCTCTTGATGTAGCCCTAAGCAGTGACTGGCGAGAAACACTTTCATTGAAAGGGGTTGCCAATCTTCCAAAAATTACGATCTCCAGAAATCTCAGCAAATATTTTTTCACCCAAACTGGATGATACTTTCAGGTAATGATCAGTATACTAAGCCAACTTGGTTCCCCAAATTTCGTTCTTCTGTGTTGAAGCGTTCTTTTCCAGTAACAGTTTGAATTTTGGCCTTCTTCTCTGTTTTCTTCTATATTGATAGATGTATTTAGAACAATAAATCAAACATGGTTTGTGCTAGCTTCTTGAAACTTGACCCTGTAAAGCAGTTTCACGGTCTGTCTCTATGTTTTGTTTCCCAAAATATAGCCCTAAGCAGTGACTGGCGAGAAACACTTTCATTGAAAGGGGTTGCCAAGCTTCCAAAAATTACGAGTCTCCAGAAATCTCAGCAAATATTTTTTCACCCATACTGGATGATACTTTCAGGTAATGATCAGTACACTAAGCCCACTTGGTTCCCCAAATTTCTTTCTTCTATGTTGAAGCGTTCATTTCCACTATCAGTTTGCATTTGATATATTGATAGATGTATTTGTAACTCTAAATCAAACACGGTTTGTGCTAGTTTCTTGAAACTTGACACAGTAAAGCAGCTTCACATTCTAACTCTATGTTTTGTTTCCTTTTCATGTAGCCTTAAGCAGTGACTGGCGAGAAACACTTATATTGAAAGGAGTTGCAAGCTTCGAAAAATTACGAGTCTCCAGACATCTCAGCAAATATTTTTTCAACCAAACTGGATGATACTTTCAGGTAATGATCAGTATACTAAGCCAACTTGGTTCCCCAAATTTCGTTCTTCTGTGTTGAAGCGTTCGTTTCCAGTAACAGTTTGAATTTTGGCCTTTCTCTCTGTTTTCTCCTATATTGATAGATGTATTTGGAACTCTAAATCAAACACGGTTTGTGCTAGCTTCTAGAAACTTGACACAGTAAAGCAGCTTCACATTCTAACTTTATGTTTTGTTTCCTTTTCATGTAGCCCTAAGCAGTGACTGGCGAGAAACACTTTCATTGAAAGGGGTTGCAAGCTTCCAAAAATTACGAGTCTCCAGAAATCTCAGCAAATATTTTTTCAACCAAACTGGATGATACTTTCAGGTAATGATCAGTACACTAAGCCCACTTGGTACCCCAAATTTCGTTCTTCTATGTTGAAGCGTTCGTTTCCAGTAACAGTTTCCATTCTGGCATTTCACTCTGTTTTCTCCTATATTGATAGATGTATATGGAACTCTAAATCAAAAACGGTTTGTGCTAGCTTCTTGAAACTTGACACAGTAAAGCAGTTTCACGTTCTATCTTTATGTTTTGTTTCCTCTTGATGTAGCCCTAAGCAGTGACTGGCGAGAAACACTTTCATTGAAAGAGGTTGCAAATTTTCCAAAAATTACGTGTCTCCAGAAATCTCAGCAAATATTTTTTCACCCAAACTAGATGATACTTTCAGGTAATGATCAGTATACTAAGCCAACTTGGTTCCCCAAATTTCGTTCTTCTGTGTTGAAGCGTTCGTTTCCAGTAACAGTTTGAATTTTGGCCTTTCTCTCTGTTTTCTCCTATATTGATAGATGTATTTAGAACAATAAATCAAACACGGTTTGTGCTAGCTTCTTGAAACTTGACCCACTAAAGCAGTTTCACAGTCTGTCTCTATGTTTTGTTTCCTCTTGATATAGCCCTAAGCAGTGACTGGGGAGAAACACTTTCATTGAAATGGGTTGCCAAGCTTCCAAAAATTACGTGTCTCCAGAAATCACAGCAAATATTTTTTCACCCAAACTGGATGATACTTTCAGGTAATGATCAGTACACTAATCCCACTTGGTTCCCCAAATTTCATTCTTCTATGTTGAAGCCTTCGTTTCCAGTAACAGTTTGAATTTTGGCATTTCACTCTGTTTTCTCCTATATTGATAGATGTATTTGGAACTCTAAATCAAACACGGTTTGTGCTAGCTTCTTGAAACTTGACACAGTAAAGCAGTTTCACATTCTAACTCTATGCTTTGTTTCCTTTTCATGTAGCCCTAAGCAGTGACTGGCGAGAAACACTTTCATTGAAAGTGTTTGCAAGCTTCCAAAAATTACGAGTCTCCAGAAATCTCAGCAAATATTTTTTCACCCAAACTCGATGATACTTTCAGGTAATGATCAGTACACTAAGCCCACTTGGTTCCCCAAATTTCGTTCTTCTATGTTGAAGCGTTCGTTTCCAGTAACAGTTTCCATTCTGGCATTTCACTCCGTTTTCTCCTATATTGATGGATGTATTTGGAACTCTAAATCAAATATGGTTTGTGCTAGCTTCTTGAAACTTGACACAGTAAAGCAGTTTCACATATTAACTCTATGTTTTATTTCCTTTTCATGTAGCCCGAAGCAGTGACTGGCGAGAAACACATTCATGGAAAGGGGTTGCCAAGCTTCCAAAAATTACGAGTCTCCAGAAGTCTCAGCAAATATTTTTTCACCTAAACTGGATGATACTTTCAGGTAATGATCAGAACACTAAGCCCACTTGGTTCCCCAAATTTCGTTCTTCTATGTTGAAGCGTTCGTTTCCAGTAACAGTTTGCATTCTGGCATTTCACTCTGTTTTCTCCTATATTGATAGATGTATTTGGAACTGTAAATCAAACACGGTTTGTGCTAGCTTCTTGAACCTTGACACAGTAAAGCAGTTTTACGTTCTCTCTTTATGTTTTGTTTCCTCTTGATGTAGCCCTAAGCAGTGACTGGCGAGAAACACTTTCATTGAAAGGGGTTGCAAATTTTCCAAAAATTACGTGTCTCCAGAAATCTCAGCAAATATTTTTTCACCCATACTGGATGATACTTTCAGGTAATGATCAGTATACTAAGCCAACTTGGTTCCCCAAATTTGGTTCTTCTGTGTTGAAGCGTTCGTTTCCAGAAACAGTTTGAATTTTGGCCTTTCTCTCTGTTTTCTCTTATATTGATAGATGTATTTAGAACTCTAAATCAAACACGGTTTGTGCTAGCTTCTTGAAACTTGACCCATTAAGCAGTTTCACGGTCTGTCTCTATGTTTTGTTTCCTCTTGATATAGCCCTAAGCAGTGACTGGCGAGAAACACTTTCATTGAAAGGGGTTGCCAAGCTTCCAAAAATTACGAGTCTCCAGAAATCTCAGCAAATATTTTTTCAACCAAACTGGATGATACTTTTATGTAATGATCAGTACACTAATCCCACTTGGTTCCCCAAATTTCGTTCTTCTATGTTGAAGCCTTCGTTTCCAGTAACAGTTTGAATTTTGGCGTTTCACTCTGTTTTCTCCTATATTGATAGATGTATTTGGAACTCTAAATCAAACACGGTTTGTGCTAGCTTCTTGAAACTTGACACAGTAAAGCAGTTTCACATTCTAACTCTATGCTTTGTTTCCTTTTCATGTAGCCCTAAGCAGTGGCTGGCGAGAAACACTTTCATTGAAAGGGGTTGCAAGCTTCCAAAAATTACAAGTGTCCAGAAATCTCAGCAAATATTTTTTCACCAAAACTGGATGATACTTTCAGGTAATGATCAGTACACTAAGCCCACTTGGTTCCCCAAATTTCGTTTTTCTATGTTGAAGCGTTCGTTTCCAGTAACAGTTTCCATTCTGGCATTTCACTCTGTTTTCTCCTATATTGATAGATGTATTTGGAACTCTAAATCAAACACGGTTTGTGCTAGCTTCTTGAAACTTGACACAGTAAAGCAGTTTCACATTCTAACTCTATGTTTTGTTTTCTTTTCATGTAGCCTTAAGCAGTGACTGGCAAGAAACACTTTCATGGAAAGGGGTTGCCAAGCTTCTAAAAATTACGAGTCTCCAGAAGACTCAGCAAATATTTTTTCACCTAAACTGGATGATACTTTCAGGTAATGATCAGAACACTAAGCCCACTTGGTTCCCCAAATTTCGTTCTTCTATGTTGAAGCGTTCGTTTCCAGTAACAGTTTGCATTCTGGCATTTCACTCTGTTTTCTCCTACATTGATTGATGTATTTGGAACTCTAAATCAAACACGCTTTGTGCTATCTTCTTGAAACTTGACACAGTAAAGCAGTTTCACGTTCTATCTTTATGTTTTGTTTCCTCTTGATGTAGCCCTAAGCAGTGACTGGCGAGAAACACTTTCATTGAAAGGGGTTGCAAATTTTCCAAAAATTACGTGTCTCCAGAAATCTCAGCAAATATTTTTTCACCCAAACTGGAAGATACTTTCAGGTAATGATCAGTATACTAAGCCAACTTGGTTCCCCAAATTTCGTTCTTCTGTGTTGAAGCGTTCGTTTCCAGTAACAGTTTGAATTTTGGCCTTTCTGTCTGTTTTCTCCTATATGGATAGATGTATTTGGAACTCTAAATCAAACACGGTTTGTGCTAGCTTCTTGAAACTTGAACCAGTAAACCAGTTTCACGGTCTGTCTCTATGTTTTGTTTCCTCTTGATATAGCCCTAAAAGTGATTTGCGAAAAACTCTTTAATTGAAAGGGTTTGCCAATCTTCCAAAAATTACGATCTCCAGAAATCTCAGCAAATATTTTTTCACCCAAACTGGATGATACTTTCAGGTAATGATCAGTATACTAAGCCAACTTGGATCCCCAAATTTCGTTCTTCTGTGTTGAAGCGTTCGTTTCCAGTAACAGTTTGAATTTTGGCCTTCTTCTCTGTTTTCTTCTATATTGATAGATGTATTTAGAACAATAAATCAAACATGGTTTGTGCTAGCTTCTTGAAACTTGACCCTGTAAAGCAGTTTCACGGTCTGTCTCTATGTTTTGTTTCCCCTTGATATAGCCCTAAGCAGTGACTGGCGAGAAACACTTTCATTGAAAGGGGTTGCCAAGCTTCCAAAAATTACGAGTCTCCAGAAATCTCAGCAAATATTTTTTCACCCATACTGGATGATACTTTCAGGTAATGATCAGTACACTAAGCCCACTTGGTTCCCCAAATTTCTTTCTTCTATGTTGAAGCGTTCATTTCCACTATCAGTTTGCATTTGATATATTGATAGATGTATTTGTAACTCTAAATCAAACACGGTTTGTGCTAGTTTCTTGAAACTTGACACAGTAAAGCAGCTTCACATTCTAACTCTATGTTTTGTTTCCTTTTCATGTAGCCTTAAGCAGTGACTGGCGAGAAACACTTATATTGAAAGGAGTTGCAAGCTTCGAAAAATTACGAGTCTCCAGACATCTCAGCAAATATTTTTTCAACCAAACTGGATGATACTTTCAGGTAATTATCAGTATACTAAGCCAACTTGGTTCCCCAAATTTCGTTCTTCTGTGTTGAAGCGTTCGTTTCCAGTAACAGTTTGAATTTTGGCCTTTCTCTCTGTTTTCTCCTATATTGATAGATGTATTTGGAACTCTAAATCAAACACGGTTTGTGCTAGCTTCTAGAAACTTGACACATTAAAGCAGCTTCACATTCTAACTTTATGTTTTGTTTCCTTTTCATGTAGCCTTAAGCAGTAACTGGCGAGAAACACTTTCATTGAAAGGGGTTGCCAAGCTTCCAAAAATTACGAGTCTCCAGAAATCTCAGCAAATATTTTTTCACCCAAACTGGATGATACTTTCAGGTAATGATAGGTACACTACACCCACTTGGTTCCCCAAATTTCATTCTTCTATGTTGAAGTGTTCGTTTCCAGTAACAGTTTGAATTTTGGCGTTTCACTATGTTTTCTCCTATATTGATAGATGTATTTGGAACTCTAAATCAAACCGGTTTGTGCTAGCTTCTTGAAACTTGACACTGTAAAGCAGCTTCACATTCTAACTCTATGTTTTGTTTCCTTTTCATGTAGCCCTAAGCAGTGACTTGCGAGAAACACTTTCATTGAAAGGGGTTGCAAGCTTCCAAAAATTACGAGTCTCCAGAAATCTCAGCAAATATTTTTCACCCAAACTGGATGATACTTTCAGGTAATGATCAGTATACTAAGCCAACTTGGTTCCCCAAATTTCGTTCTTCTGTGATGAAGCGTTCGTTTCCAGTAACAGTTTGAATTTTGGCCTTTCTCTCTGTTTTCTCCTATATTGATAGATGTATTTGGAACTCTAAATCAAACACGGTTTGTGCTAGCTTCTTGAAACTTGACACAGTAAAGCAGCTTCACATTCTAACTCTATGTTTTGTTTCCTTTTCATGTAGCCTTAAGCAGTGACTGGCGAGAAACACTTTCATTGAAAGGGGTTGCAAGCTTCCAAAAATTACGAGTCTGCAGACATCTCAGCAAATATTTTTTCACCCAAACTGGATGATACTTTTAGGTAATGATCAGTACACTAATCCCACTTGGTTCCCCAAATTCCGTTCTTCTGTGTTGAAGCGTTCGTTTCCAGTAACAGTTTGAATTTTGGCGTTTCACTCTGTTTTCTCCTATATTGATAGATGTATTTGGAACTCTAAATCAAACACGGTTTGTGCTAGCTTTTTGAAACTTGACACAGTAAAGCAGTTTCACATTCTAACTCTAAGTTTTGTTTCCTTTTCATGTAGCCCTAAGCAGTGACTGGCGAGAAACACTTTCATTGAAAGGGGTTGCCAATCTTCCAAAAATTACGAGTCTCCAGAAATCTCAGCAAATATTTTTTCACCCATACTGGATGATACTTTCAGGTAATGATCAGTACACTAAGCCCACTTGGTTCCCCAAATTTCTTTCTTCTATGTTGAAGCGTTCGTTTCCACTATCAGTTTGCATTTGATATATTGATAGATGTATTTGTAACTCTAAATCAAACACGGTTTGTGCTAGTTTCTTGAAACTTGACACAGTAAAGCAGCTTCACATTCTAACTCTATGTTTTGTTTCCTTTTCATGTAGCCTTAAGCAGTGACTGGCGAGAAACACTTATATTGAAAGGAGTTGCAAGCTTCGAAAAATTACGAGTCTCCAGACATCTCAGCAAATATTTTTTCAACCAAACTGGATGATACTTTCAGGTAATGATCAGTATACTAAGCCAACTTGGTTCCCCAAATTTCGTTCTTCTGTGTTGAAGCGTTCGTTTCCAGTAACAGTTTGAATTTTGGCCTTTCTCTCTGTTTTCTCCTATATTGATAGATGTATTTGGAACTTTAAATCAAACACGGTTTGTGCTAGCTTCTAGAAACTTGACACAGTAAAGCAGCTTCACATTCTAACTTTATGTTTTGTTTCCTTTTCATGTAGCCTTAAGCAGTGACTGGCGAGAAACACTTTCATTGAAAGGGGTTGCCAAGCTTCCAAAAATTACGAGTCTCCAGAAATCTCAGCAAATATTTTTTCACCCAAACTGGATGATACTTTCAGGTAATGATAGGTACACTACACCCACTTGGTTCCCCAAATTCCGTTCTTCTGTGTTGAAGCGTTCGTTTCCAGTAACAGTTTGAATTTTGGCGTTTCACTCTGTTTTCTCCTATATTGATAGATGTATTTGGAACTATAAATCAAACATGGTTTGTGCTAGCTTCTTGAAACTTGACCCAGTAAACCAGTTTCACGGTCTGTCTCTATGTTTTGTTTCCTCTTGATATAGTGCTAAACAGAGACTGGCGAGAAACAGATTCATTGAAAGGGGTTGCCAAGTTTCCAAAAAATACGAGTCTCCAGAAATCTCAGCAAATATTTTTTCAACCAAACTGGATGATACTTTCAGGTAATGATCAGTACACTAAACCCACTTGGGTCCCCAAATTTCGTTCTTCTATGTTGAAGCATTCGTTTCCAGTAACAGTTTGCATTCTGGCATTTCACTCTGTTTTCTCCTATATTGATAGATGTATTTGGAACTCTAAATCAAACACGGTTTGTGCTAGCTTCTTGAACCTCGACCCAGTAAAGCAGTTTCACATTCTAACTCTAAGTTTTGTTTCCTTTTCATGTAGCCCTAAGCAGTGACTGGCGAGAAACACATTCATGGAAAGGGGTTGCAAGCTTCCAAAAATTACGAGTCTCCAGAAATCTCAGCAAATATTTTTTCACCCAAACTGGATGATACTTTCAGGTAATGATCAGTACACTAAGCCCACTTGGTTCCCCATATTTCGTTCTTCTATGTTGAAGCGTTCGTTTCCAGTAACAGTTTCCATTCTGGCATTTCACTCTGTTTTCTCCTATATTGATAGATGTATTTGGAACTCTAAATCAAACACGCTTTGTGCTATCTTCTTGAAACTTGACACAGTAAAGCAGTTTCACGTTCTATCATTATGTTTTGTTTCCTCTTGATGTACCCCTAAGCAGTGACTGGTGAGAAACACTTTCATGGAAAGAGGTTGCAAATTTTCCAAAAATTACGTGCCTCCAGAAATCTCAGCAAATATTTTTTCACCCAAACTGGATGATACTTTCTGGTAATGATCAGTATACTAAGCCTACTTGGTTCCCCAAATTTTGTTCTTCTGTGTTGAAGCGTTCGTTTCCAGTAACAGTTTGAATTTTGGACTTTCACTCTGTTTTCTCCTATATTGATAGATGTATTTGGAACTCTAAATCAAACATGGTTTGTGCTAGCTTCTTGAAACTAGACCCAGTAAAGCAGTTTCACGGTCTGTCTCTATGTTTTGTTTCCTCTTGATATAGTGCTAAGCAGTGACTGGCGAGAAACACTTTCATTGAAAGGGGATGCCAAGCTTCCAAAAATTACGAGTCTCCAGAAATGTCAGCAAATATTTTTTCACCCAAACTTGATGATACTTTCAGGTAATGATCAGTACACTAAGCCCACTTAGTTCCCCAAATTTCGTTCTTCTATGTTGAAGCGTTCGTTTCCACTATCAGTTTGCATTTTGGCGTTTCACTCTGTTTTCTCCTATATTGATAGATGTATTTGGAACTCTAAATCAAACACGGTTTGTGCTAGCTTCTTGAAACTTGACACAGTAAAGCAGTTTCACATTCTAACTCTATGTTTTGTTTCCTTTTCATGTAGCCCTAAGCAGTGACTGGCGAGAAACACTTTCATTGAAAGGGGTTGCAAGCTTCCAAAAATTACGAGTCTCCAGAAATCTCAGCAAATATTTTTTCACCCAAACTGGATGATACTTTCAGGTAATGATCAGTACACTAAGCCCACTTGGTTCCCCAAATTTCGTTCTTCTATGTTGAAGCGTTCGTTTCCACTATCAGTTTCCATTTTGGTGTTTCACTCTCTTTTCTCCTATATTGACAGATGTATTTGGAACTCTAAATCAAACACGGTTTGTGCTAGTTTCTTAAAACTTGACACAGTAAAGCAGTTTCACTTTCTAACTCTATGTTTTGTTTCCTTTTCATGTACCCCTACGCATTGCCTGGCGAGAAACACTTTCATTGAAAGGGGTTGCAAGCTTCCAAAAATTACGAGTCTCCAGAAGTCTCAGCAAAATTTTTTCACCCAAACTGGATGATACTTTCAGGTAATTATCAGTACACTAAGCCCACTTGGTTCCCCAAATTTCCTTCTTCTATGTTGAAGCGTTCGTTTCCAGTAACAGTTTGCACTTTGGCATTTCACTCTGTTTTCTCCTATATTGATAGATGTATTTGGAACTCTAAATCAAACACGCTTTGTGCTATCTTCTTGAAACTTGACACAGTAAAGCAGTTTCACGTTCTATCTTTATGTTTTGTTTCCTCTTGATGTACCCCTAAGCAGTGACTGGCGAGAAACACTTTCATTGAAAGAGGTTGCAAATTTTCCAAAAATTACGTGTCTCCAGAAATCTCAGCAAATATTTTTTCACCCAAAGTGGATGATACTTTCAGGTAATGATCAGTATACTAAGCCTACTTGGTTCCCCAAATATCGTTCTTCTGTGTTGAAGCGTTCGTTTCCAGTAACAGTTTGAATTTTGGACTTTCACTCTGTTTTCTCCTATATTGATAGATGTATTTGGAACTCTAATTCAAACATGGTTTGTGCTAGCTTCTTGAAACTAGATCCAGTAAAGCAGTTTCACTGTCTGTCTCTATGTTTTGTTTCCTCTTGGTATAGTGCTAAGCAGTGACTGGCGAGAAACACTTTCATTGAAAGGGGTTGCCAAGCTTCCAAAAATTACGAGTCTCCAGAAATCTCAGCAAATATTTTTTCACCCAAACTGGATGATACTTTCAGGTAATGATCAGTACACTAAGCCCACTTGGTTCCCCAAATTTCGTTCTTCTATGTTGAAGCGTTCGTTTCCACTATCAGTTTGCATTTTGGTGTTTCACTCTGTTTTCTCCTATATTGATAGATGTATTTGTAACTCTAAATCAAACACGGTTTGTGCTAGTTTCTTGAAACTTGACACAGTAAAGGAACTTCATATTCTAATTCTATGTTTTGTTTCCTTTTCATGTAGCCTTAAGCAGTGACTGGTGAGAAACACTTTCATTGAAAGGGGTTGCAAGCTTCCAAAAATTACGAGTCTCCAGAAATCTCAGCAAATATTTTTTCACCCAAACTGGATGATACTTTCAGGTAATGATCAGTACACTAAGCCCACTTGGTTTCCCAAATTTCGTTCTTCTATGATGAAGCGTTCGTTTCCAGTAACAGTTTGAATTTTGGCGTTTCGCTCTGTTTTCTCCTATATTGATAGATGTATTTGGAACTCTAAATCAAACACGGTTTGTGCTAGTTTCTTGAAACTTGACACAGTAAAGCAGTTTCACATTCTAACTCTATGTTTTGTTTCCTTTTCATGTAGCCCTAAGCAGTGACTGGCGAGAAACACTTTCATTGAAAGGGGTTGCAAGCTTCCAAAAATTAAGAGTCTCCAGAAACCTCAGCAAATATTTTTTCACCCAAACTGGATGATACTTTCAGGTAATGATCAGTACACTAAGCCCACTTGGTTCCCCAAATTTCGATCTTCTATGTTGAAGCGTTCGTTTCCACTATCAGTTTCCATTTTGGTGTTTCACTCTGTTTTCTCCTATATTGATAGATGTATTTGGAACTCTAAATCAAACACGGTTTGTGCTAGTTTCTTAAAACTTGACACAGTAAAGCAGTTTCACATTCTAACTCTATGTTTTGTTTCCTTTTCATGTAGCCCTAAGCAGTGACTGGCGAGAAACACTTTCATTGAAAGGGGTTGCAAGCTTCCAAAAATTACGAGTCTCCAGAAATCTCATCAAATATTTTTTTCAACAAAACTGGATGATACTTTTAGGTAATGATCAGTACACTAAGCCCACATGGTTCCCCAAATTTCGTTCTTCTATGTTGAAGCGTTCGTTTCCAGTAACAGTTTGAATTTTGGCGTTTCACTCTGTTTTCTCCTATATTGATAGATGTATTTGGAACTCTAAATCAAAGAGGGTTTGTGCTAGCTTCTTGAAACTTGACACAGTAAAGCAGTTTCAGGTTCTATCTCTATGTTTTTTTGCCTCTTGATGTAGCCCTAAGCAGTGACTGGCGAGATACTCTTTCATTGAAAGGGGTTGCAAGCTTCCAAAAATTACGAATCTCCAGAAATCTCAGCAAATATTTTTTCACCCAAACTTGATGATACTTTGAGGTAATGATCAGTACACTAAGCCCACTTGGTTCCCCAAATTTCGTTCTTCTATGTTGAAGCGTTCGTTTCAACTATCAGTTTGCATTTTGGTGTTTCACTCTGTTTTCTCCTATATTGATAGATGTATTTGTAACTCTAAATCAAACACGGTTTGTGAGAGTTTCTTGAAACTTGACACAGTAAAGCAGCTTCATATTCTAATTCTATGTTTTGTTTCCTTTTCATGTAGCCCTAAGCAGTGACTGGCAAGAAACACTTTCATTGAAAGGGGTTGCAAGCTTCCAAAATTTACGAGTCTCCAGAAATCTCAGCAAATATTTTTTAACCCAAACTGGATGATACTTTCAGGTAATGATCAGTACACAAAGCCCACTTGGTTCCCCAAATTTCGTTCTTCTATGTTGAAGCGTTCGTTTCCACTATCAGTTTGCATTTTGGCGTTTCACTCTGTTTTCTCCTATATTGATAGATGTATTTGGAACTCTAAATCAAACACGGATTGCGCTAGTTTCTTGAAACTTGACACAGTAAAGCAGTTTCACATTCTAACTCTATGTTTTGTTTCCTTTTCATGTAGCCCTAAGCAGTGACTGGCGAGAAACACTTTCATTGAAAGAGGTTGCAAGCTTCCAAAAATTACGAGTCTCCAGAAATCTCAGCAAATATTTTTTCACCCAAACTGGATGATACTTTCAGGTAATGATCAGTACACTAAGCCCACTTGGTTTCCCAAATTTCGTTCTTCTATGTTGAAGCGTTCCTTTCCAGTAACTGTTTCCATTCTGGCATTTCACTCTGTTTTCTCCTATATTGATAGATGTATTTGGAACTCTAAATCAAACACGGTTTGTGCTACCTTCTTGAAACTTGACAGAGTAAAGCAGTTTCACATTCTAACTCTATGTTTTTTTTCCTTTTCATGTAGCCCTAAGCAGTGACTGGCGAGAAACACTTTCATAGAAAGGGGTTGCAAGCTTCCAAAAATTACGAGTCTCCAGAAATCTCAGCAAATATTTTTTGAACCAAATTGGATGATACTTTTAGGTAATGATCAGTACACTAATCCCACCTGGTTCCTAAAATTTCGTTCTTCTATGTTGAAGCGTTTGTTTCCAGTAACAGTTTGAATTTTGACGTTTCACTCTGTTTTCTCCTATATTGATAGATGTATTTGGAACTCTAAATCAAACACGGTTTTTGCTAGCTTCTGGAAACTTGACACAGTAAAGCAGTTTCACATTCTAACTCTATGTTTTGTTTCCTTTTCATGTAGCCCTAAGCAGTGACTGGCGAGAAACACTTTCATTGAAAGGGGTTGCAAGCTTCCAAAAATTACGAGTCTCCAGAAATCTCAGCAAATATTTTTTCACGCAAACTGGATGATACTTTCAGGTAATGATCAGTACACTAATCCCACTTGGTTCCCCATTTTTCGGTCTTCTATGTTGAAGCGTTCGTTTCCAGTAACAGTTTGAATTTTGGCGTTTCACTCTGTTTTCTCCTATATTGATAGATGTATTTGGAACTCTAAATCAAACACGGTTTGTGCTAGCTTTTTGAAACTTGACACAGTAAAGCAGTTTCACATTCTAACTCTAAGTTTTGTTTCCTTTTCATGTAGCCCTAAGCAGTGACTGGCGAGAAACACTTTCATTGAAAGGGGTTGCAAGCTTCCAAAAATTACGCGTCTCCAGAAATCTCAGCAAATATTTTTTCACCGAAACTGGATGATACTTTCAGGTAATGATCAGTACACTAAGCCCACTTGGTTCCCCAAATTTCGTTCTTCTATGTTGAAGCGTTCGTTTCCAGTAACAGTTTCCATTCTGGCATTTCACTCTGTTTTCTCCTATATTGATAGATGTATTTGGAACTATAAATCAAACATGGTTTGTGCTAGCTTCTTGAAACTTGACCCAGTAAACCAGTTTCACGGTCTGTCTCTATGTTTTGTTTCCTCTTGATATAGTGCTAAACAGAGACTGGCGAGAAATAGATTCATTGAAAGGGGTTGCCAAGTTTCCAAAAATTACGAGTCTCCAGAAATCTCAGCAAATATTTTTTCAACCAAACTGGATGATACTTTCAGGTAATGATCAGTACACTAAACCCACTTGGGTCCCCAAATTTCGTTCTTCTATGTTGAAGCATTCGTTTCCAGTAACAGTTTGCATTCTGGCATTTCACTCTGTTTTCTCCTATATTGATAGATGTATTTGGAACTCTAAATCAAACACGGTTTGTGCTAGCTTCTTGAACCTCGACCCAGTAAAGCAGTTTCACATTCTAACTCTAAGTTTTGTTTCCTTTTCATGTAGCCCTAAGCAGTGACTGGCGAGAAACAATTTCATTGAAAGGGGTTGCAAGCTTCCAAAAATTACGAGTCTCCAGAAATCTCAGCAAATATTTTTTCACCCAAACTGGATGATACTTTCAGGTAATGATCAGTACACTAAGCCCACTTGGTTCCCCATATTTCGTTCTTCTATGTTGAAGCGTTCGTTTCCAGTAACAGTTTCCATTCTGGCATTTCACTCTGTTTTCTCCTATATTGATAGATGTATTTGGAACTCTAAATCAAACACGCTTTGTGCTATCTTCTTGAAACTTGACACAGTAAAGCAGTTTCACGTTCTATCTTTATGTTTTGTTTCCTCTTGATGTACCCCTAAGCAGTGACTGGCGAGAAACACTTTCATGGAAAGAGGTTGCAAATTTTCCAAAAATTACGTGTCTCCAGAAATCTCACCAAATATTTTTTCACCCAAAGTGGATGATACTTTCAGGTAATGATCAGTATACTAAGCCTACTTGGTTCCCCAAATTTTGTTCTTCTGTGTTGAAGCGTTCGTTTCCAGTAACAGTTTGAATTTTGGACTTTCACTCTGTTTTCTCCTATATTGATAGATGTATTTGGAACTCTAAATCAAACATGGTTTGTGCTAGCTTCTTGAAACTAGACCCAGTAAAGCAGTTTCACGGTCTGTCTCTATGTTTTGTTTCCTCTTGATATAGTGCTAAGCAGTGACTGGCGAGAAACACTTTCATTGAAAGCGGATGCCAAGCTTCCAAAAATTACGAGTCTCCAGAAATGTCAGCAAATATTTTTTCACCCAAACTTGATGATACTTTCAGGTAATGATCAGTACACTAAGCCCACTTAGTTCCCCAAATTTCGTTCTTCTATGTTGAAGCGTTCGTTTCCACTATCAGTTTGCATTTTGGCGTTTCACTCTGTTTTCTCCTATATTGATAGATGTATTTGGAACTCTAAATCAAACACGGTTTGTGCTAGCTTCTTGAAACTTGACACAGTAAAGCAGTTTCACATTCTAACTCTATGTTTTGTTTCCTTTTCATGTAGCCCTAAGCAGTGACTGGTGAGAAACACTTTCATTGAAAGGGGTTGCAAGCTTCCAAAAATTACGAGTCTCCAGAAATCTCAGCAAATATTTTTTCACCCAAACTGGATGATACTTTCAGGTAATGATCAGTACACTAAGCCCACTTGGTTCCCCAAATTTCGTTCTTCTATGTTGAAGCGTTCGTTTCCACTATCAGTTTCCATTTTGGTGTTTCACTCTCTTTTCTCCTATATTGATAGATGTATTTGGAACTCTAAATCAAACACGGTTTGTGCTAGATTCTTAAAACTTGACACAGTAAAGCAGTTTCACTTTCTAACTCTATGTTTTGTTTCCTTTTCATGTACCCCTACGCATTGCCTGGCGAGAAACACTTTCATTGAAAGGGGTTGCAAGCTTCCAAAAATTACGAGTCTCCAGAAGTCTCAGCTAAATTTTTTCACCCAAACTGGATGATACTTTCAGGTAATTATCAGTACACTAAGCCCACTTGGTTCCCCAAATTTCCTTCTTCTATGTTGAAGCGTTCGTTTCCAGTAACAGTTTGCACTTTGGCATTTCACTCTGTTTTCTCCTATATTGATAGATGTATTTGGAACTCTAAATCAAACACGCTTTGTGCTATCTTCTTGAAACTTGACACAGTAAAGCAGTTTCACGTTCTATCTTTATGTTTTGTTTCCTCTTGATGTACCCCTAAGCAGTGACTGGCGAGAAACACTTTCATTGAAAGAGGTTGCAAATTTTCCAAAAATTACGTGTCTCCAGAAATCTCACCAAATATTTTTTCACCCAAAGTGGATGATACTTTCAGGTAATGATCAGTATACTAAGCCTACTTGGTTCCCCAAATATCGTAATTCTGTGTTGAAGCGTTCGTTTCCAGTAACAGTTTGAATTTTGGACTTTCACTCTGTTTTCTCCTATATTGATAGATGTATTTGGAACTCTAATTCAAACATGGTTTGTGCTAGCTTCTTGAAACTAGACCCAGTAAAGCAGTTTCACTGTCTGTCTCTATGTTTTGTTTCCTCTTGGTATAGTGCTAAGCAGTGACTGGCGAGAAACACTTTCATTGAAAGGGGTGGCCAAGCTTCCAAAAATTACGAGTCTCCAGAAATCTCAGCAAATATTTTTTCATCCAAACTGGATGATACTTTCAGGTAATGATCAGTACACTAAGCCCACTTGGTTCCCCAAATTTCGTTCTTCTATGTTGAAGCGTTCGTTTCCACTATCAGTTTGCATTTTGGTGTTTCACTCTGTTTTCTCCTATATTGATAGATGTATTTGTAACTCTAAATCAAACACGGTTTGTGCTAGTTTCTTGAAACTTGACACAGTAAAGGAGCTTCATATTCTAATTCTATGTTTTGTTTCCTTTTCATGTAGCCTTAAGCAGTGACTGGTGAGAAACACTTTCATTGAAAGGGGTTGCAAGCTTCCAAAAATTACGAGTCTCCAGAAATCTCAGCAAATATTTTTTCACCCAAACTGGATGATACTTTCAGGTAATGATCAGTACACTAAGCCCACTTGGTTTCCCAAATTTCGTTCTTCTATGATGAAGCGTTCGTTTCCAGTAACAGTTTGAATTTTGGCGTTTCGCTCTGTTTTCTCCTATATTGATAGATGTATTTGGAACTCTAAATCAAACACGGTTTGTGCTAGTTTCTTGAAACTTGACACAGTAAAGCAGTTTCACATTCTAACTCTATGTTTTGTTTCCTTTTCATGTAGCCCTAAGCAGTGACTGGCGAGAAACACTTTCATTGAAAGGGGTTGCAAGCTTCCAAAAATTAAGAGTCTCCAGAAACCTCAGCAAATATTTTTTCACCCAAACTGGATGATACTTTCAGGTAATGATCAGTACACTAAGCCCACTTGGTTCCCCAAATTTCGATCTTCTATGTTGAAGCGTTCGTTTCCACTATCAGTTTCCATTTTGGTGTTTCACTCTGTTTTCTCCTATATTGATAGATGTATTTGGAACTCTAAATCAAACACGGTTTGTGCTAGTTTCTTAAAACTTGACACAGTAAAGCAGTTTCACATTCTAACTCTATGTTTTGTTTCCTTTTCATGTAGCCCTAAGCAGTGACTGGCGAGAAACACTTTCATTGAAAGGGGTTGCAAGCTTCCAAAAATTACGAGTCTCCAGAAATCTCATCAAATATTTTTTTCAACAAAACTGGATGATACTTTTAGGTAATGATCAGTACACTAAGCCCACATGGTTCCCCAAATTTCGTTCTTCTATGTTGAAGCGTTCGTTTCCAGTAACAGTTTGAATTTTGGCGTTTCACTCTGTTTTCTCCTATATTGATAGATGTATTTGGAACTCTAAATCAAAGAGGGTTTGTGCTAGCTTCTTGAAACTTGACACAGTAAAGCAGTTTCAGGTTCTATCTCTATGTTTTTTTGCCTCTTGATGTAGCCCTAAGCAGTGACTGGCGAGATACTCTTTCATTGAAAGGGGTTGCAAGCTTCCAAAAATTACGAATCTCCAGAAATCTCAGCAAATATTTTTTCACCCAAACTTGATGATACTTTGAGGTAATGATCAGTACACTAAGCCCACTTGGTTCCCCAAATTTCGTTCTTCTATGTTGAAGCGTTCGTTTCAACTAACAGTTTGCATTTTGGTGTTTCACTCTGTTTTCTCCTATATTGATAGATGTATTTGTAACTCTAAATCAAACACGGTTTGTGAGAGTTTCTTGAAACTTGACACAGTAAAGCAGCTTCATATTCTAATTCTATGTTTTGTTTCCTTTTCATGTAGCCCTAAGCAGTGACTGGCAAGAAACACTTTCATTGAAAGGGGTTGCAAGCTTCCAAAATTTACGAGTCTCCAGAAATCTCAGCAAATATTTTTTAACCCAAACTGGATGATACTTTCAGGTAATGATCAGTACACAAAGCCCACTTGGTTCCCCAAATTTCGTTCTTCTATGTTGAAGCGTTCGTTTCCACTATCAGTTTGAATTTTGGCGTTTCACTCTGTTTTCTCCTATATTGATAGATGTATTTGGAACTCTAAATCAAACACGGATTGCGCTAGTTTCTTGAAACTTGACACAGTAAAGCAGTTTCACATTCTAACTCTATGTTTTGTTTCCTTTTCATGTAGCCCTAAGCAGTGAGTGGCGAGAAACACTTTCATTGAAAGAGGTTGCAAGCTTCCAAAAATTACGAGTCTCCAGAAATCTCAGCAAATATTTTTTCACCCAAACTGGATGATACTTTCAGGTAATGATCAGTACAGTAAGCCCACTTGGTTCCCCAAATTTCCTTCTTCTATGTTGAAGCGTTCGTTTCCATTAACAGTTTGAATTTTGGCGTTTCACTCTGTTTTCTCCTATATTGATAGATGTATTTGGAACTCTAAATCAAACACGGTTTGTGCTAGCTTCTTAAAACTTGACCCAGTAAAGCAGTTTCACATTCTAACTCTATGTTTTGTTTCCTTTTCATGTAGCCCTAAGCAGTGACTGGCGAGAAACACTTTCATTGAAAGGGGTTGCCAAGCTTCCAAAAATTACGAGTCTCCAGAAATCTCAGGAAATATTTTTTCACCCAAACTGGATGATACTTTCAGGTAATGATCAGTACACTAAGCCCACTTGGTTCCCCAAATTTCGTTCTTCTATGTTGAAGCGTTCGTTTCCAGTAAGTCTCCATTCTGGCATTTCACTCTGTTTTCTCTTATATTGATAGATGTAATTGGAACTCTAAATCAAACACGGTTTGTGCTAGCTTCTTTAAACTTGACACAGTAAAGCAGTTTCAAGTTCTATCTCTATGTTTTGTTTCCTCTTGATGTAGCCCTAAGCAGTGACTGGCGAGAAACACTTTCATGGAAAGGGGTTGCCAAACTTCCAAAATTTACGAGTCTCCAGAAATCTCAGCAAATATTTTTTCACCCAAACTGGATGATACTTTCAGGTAATGATCAGTACACTAATCCCACTTGGTTCCCCAAATTTCGTTCTTCTATGTTGAAGCGTTCGTTTCCAGTAACAGTTTGAATTTTGGCGTTTCACTCTGTTTTCTCCTATATTGATAGATGTATTTGGAACTCTAAATCAAACAGGGTTTGTGCTAGCTTCTTGAAACTTGACCCTGTAAAGCAGTTTCACATTCTAACTCTATGTTTTGTTTCCTTTTCATGTAGCCCTAAGCAGTGACTGGCGAGAAACACTTTCATTGAAAGGGGTTGCAAGCTTCCAAAAATTACGAGTCTCCAGAAATCTCAGGAAATATTTTTTCACCCAAACTGGATGATACTTTCAGGTAATGATGAGTACACTAAGCCCACTTGGTTCCCCAAATTTCGTTCTTCTATGTTGAAGCGTTCGTTTCCACTATCAGGTTGCATTATGGCGTTTCTCTCTGTTTTCTCCTATATAGATAGATGTATTTGGAACTCTAAATCAAACACGGTTTGTGCTAGTTTCTTGAAACTTGACGCAGTAAAGCAGTTTCACATTCTAACACTATGTTTTGTTTCCTTTTCATGTAGCCCTATGCATTGCCTGGCGAGAAACACTTTCATTGAAAGGGGTTGCAAGCTTCCAAAAATTACGAGTCTCCAGAAGTCTCAGCAAATATTTTTTCACCCAAACTGGATGATACTTTCAGGTAATGATCAGTACACTAAGCCCACTTGGTTCCCCAAATTTCCTTCTTCTATGTTGAAGCGTTCGTTTCCAGTAACAGTTTGCATTTTGGCCTTTCACTCTGTTTTCTCCTATATTGATAGATGTATTTGGAACTCTAAATCAAACACGCTTTGTGCTATCTTCTTGAAACTTGACACAGTAAAGCAGTTTCACGTTCTATCTTTATGTTTTGTTTCCTCTTGATGTACCCCTAAGCAGTGACTCTCGAGAAACGCTTTCATTGAAAGAGGTTGCAAATTTTTCAAAAATTACGTGTCTCCAGAAATCTCAGTAAATATTTTTTCACCCAAACTGGATGATACTTTCAGGTAATGATGAGTATGCTAAGCCTACTTGGTTCCCCAAATTTCGTTCTTCTGTGTTGAAGCGTTCGTTTCCAGTAACAGTTTGAATTTTGGACTTTCACTCTGTTTTCTCCTATATTGATAGATGTATTTGGAACTCTAATTCAAACATGGTTTCTGCTAGCTTCTTGAAACTAGACCCAGTAAAGCAGTTTCACGGTCTGTCTCCATGTTTTGTTTCCTCTTGATATAGTGCTAAGAAGTGACTGGCGAGAAACACTTTCATTGAAAGGGGTTGCCAAGCTTCCAAAAATTACGAGTCTCCAGAAATCTCAGCAAATATTTTTTCACCCAAACTGGATGATACTTTCAGGTAATGATCAGTACACTAAGCCCACTTGGTTCCCCAAATTTTGTTCTTCTATGTTGAAGCGTTCGTTTCCACTATTAGTTTCCATTTTGGTGTTTCACTCTGTTTTCTCCTATATTGATAGATGTATTTGTAACTCTAAATCAAACACGGTTTGTGCTAGTTTCTTGAAACTTGACAGAGTAAAGCAGCTTCATATTCTAAATCTATGTTTTGTTTCCTTTTCTTGTAGCCTTAAGCAGTGACTGGTGAGAAACACTTTCATTGAAAGGGGTTGCAAGCTTCCAAAAATTACGAGTCTCCAGAAATCTCAGCAAATATTTTTTCACCCAAACTGGATGATACTTTCAGGTAATGATCAGTACACTAAGCCCACTTGGTTCCCCAAATTTCGTTCTTCTATGATGAAGCGCTCGTTTCCAGTAACAGTTTGAATTTTGGCGTTTCACTCTGTTTTCTCCTATATTGATAGATGTATTTGGAACTCTAAATCAAACACGTTTTGTGCTAGCTTCTTGAAACTTGACACAGTAAAGCAGTTTCACATTCTAACTCTATGTTTTGTTTCCTTTTCATGTAGCCCTAAGCAGTGACTGGCGAGAAACACTTTCATTGAAAGGGGTTTCAAGCTTCCAAAAATTACGAGTCTCCAGGAACCTCAGCAAATATTTTTTCACCCAAACTGGATGATACTTTCAGGTAATGATCAGTACACTAAGCCCACTTGGTTCCCCAAATTCCGTTCTTCTATGTTGAAGCGTTCGTTTCCAGTAACAGTTTGCATTCTGGCATTTCACTCTGTTTTCTCTTATATTGATAGATGTATTTGGAACTCTAAATCAAACACGGTTTGTGGTAGCTTCTTGAAACTTGACTCAGTAAAGCAGTTTCACATTCTAACACTATGTTTTGTTTCCTTTTCATGTAGCCCTAAGCAGTGACTGGCGAGAAACACTTTCACTGAAAGGGGTTGCAAGCTTCCTAAATTTACGAGTCTCAAGAAATCTCAGCAAATATTTTTTTACCCAAACTGGATGATACTTTCAGGTAATGATCAGTACACAAAGCCCACTTGGTTCTCCAAATTTCGTTCTTCTATGTTGAAGCGTTCGTTTCCACTATCAGTTTGCATTTTGGCGTTTCACTCTGTTTTCTCCTATATTGATAGATGTATTTGGAACTCTAAATCAAACACGCATTGCGCTAGTTTCTTGAAACTTGACACAGTAAAGCAGTTTCACATTCTAACTCTATGTTTTGTTTCCTTTTCATGTAGCCCTAAGCAGTGACTGGCGAGAAACACTTTCATTGAAAGCGGTTGCAAGCTTCCAAAAATTACGAGTCTCCAGAAATCTCAGCAAATATTTTTTCAACCAAACTGGATGATACTTTCAGGTAATGATCAGTACACTAAGCCCACTTGGTTCCCCAAATTTCGTTCTTCTATGATGAAGCGTTCGTTTCCAGTAACAGTTTGAATTTTGGCGTTTCACTCTGTTTTCTCCTATATTGATAGATGTATTTGGAACTCTAAATCAAACACGTTTTGTGCTAGCTTCTTGAAACTTGACACAGTAAAGCAGTTTCACATTCTAACTCTATGTTTTGTTTCCTTTTCATGTAGCCCTAAGCAGTGACTGGCGAGAAACACTTTCATTGAAAGGGGTTTCAAGCTTCCAAAAATTACGAGTCTCCAGGAACCTCAGCAAATATTTTTTCACCCAAACTGGATGATACTTTCAGGTAATGATCAGTACACTAAGCCCACTTGGTTCCCCAAATTCCGTTCTTCTATGTTGAAGCGTTCGTTTCCAGTAACAGTTTGCATTCTGGCATTTCACTCTGTTTTCTCTTATATTGATAGATGTATTTGGAACTCTAAATCAAACACGGTTTGTGGTAGCTTCTTGAAACTTGACTCAGTAAAGCAGTTTCACATTCTAACACTATGTTTTGTTTCCTTTTCATGTAGCCCTAAGCAGTGACTGGCGAGAAACACTTTCACTGAAAGGGGTTGCAAGCTTCCTAAATTTACGAGTCTCAAGAAATCTCAGCAAATATTTTTTTACCCAAACTGGATGATACTTTCAGGTAATGATCAGTACACAAAGCCCACTTGGTTCTCCAAATTTCGTTCTTCTATGTTGAAGCGTTCGTTTCCACTATCAGTTTGCATTTTGGCGTTTCACTCTGTTTTCTCCTATATTGATAGATGTATTTGGAACTCTAAATCAAACACGCATTGCGCTAGTTTCTTGAAACTTGACACAGTAAAGCAGTTTCACATTCTAACTCTATGTTTTGTTTCCTTTTCATGTAGCCCTAAGCAGTGACTGGCGAGAAACACTTTCATTGAAAGCGGTTGCAAGCTTCCAAAAATTACGAGTCTCCAGAAATCTCAGCAAATATTTTTTCAACCAAACTGGATGATACTTTTAGGTAATGATCAGTATACTAAGCCAACTTGGTTCCCCAAATTTCGTTCTTCTGTGTTGAAGCGTTCGTTTCCAGTAACAGTTTGCATTCTGGCATTTCACTCTGTTTTCTCTTATATTGATAGATGTATTTGGAACTCTAAATCAAACACGGTTTGTGCTAGCTTCTTGAAACTTGACACAGTAAAGCAGTTTCACGTTCTATCTTTATGTTTTGTTTCCTCTTGATGTAGCCCTAAGCAGTGACTGGCGAGAAACACTTTCATTGAAAGGGGTTGCATATTTTACAAAAATTACGTGTCTCCAGAAATCTCAGCAAATATTTTTTCACCCAAACTGGATGATACTTTCAGGTAATGATCAGTACACAAAGCCCACTTGGTTCCCCAAATTTCGTTCTTCTATGATGAAGCGTTCGTTTCCAGTAACAGTTTGAAATTTGGCGTTTCACTCTGTTTTCTCCTATATTGATAGATGTATTTGGAACTCTAAATCAAACACGTTTTGTGCTAGCTTCTTGAAACTAACACAGTAAAGCAGTTTCACATTCTAACTCTATGTTTTGTTTCCTTTTCATGTAGCCTTAAGCAGTGACTGGCGAGAAACACTTTCATTGAAAGGGGTTGCAAGCTTCCAAAAATAACGAGTCTCCAGAAACCTCAGCAAATATTTTTTCACCCAAACTGGATGATACTTTCAGGTAATGATCAGTACACTAAGCCCACTTGGTTCCCCAAATTTCGTTCTTCTATGTTGAAGCGTTCGTTTCCAGTAACAGTTTGCATTCTGGCATTTCACTCTGTTTTCTCTTATATTGATAGATGTATTTGGAACTCTAAATCAAACACGGTTTGTGCTAGCTTCTTGAAACTTGACCCAGTAAAGCAGTTTCACATTCTAACTCTATGTTTTGTTTCCTTTTCATGTAGCCCTAAGCAGTGACTGGCGAGAAACACTTTCATTGAAAGGGGTTGCAAGCTTCCAAAAATTACGAGTCTCCAGAAATCTCAGCAAATATTTTTTCAACCAAACTGGATGATACTTTTAGGTAATGATCAGTACACTAATCCCACTTGTTTCCCCAAATTTCGTTCTTCTATGTTGAAGCGTTCGTTTCCACTATCAGTTTGCATTTTGGCGTTTCACTCTGTTTTCTCCTATATTGATAGATGTTTGGAACTCTAAATCAAACACGGTTTGTGCTAGCTTCTTGAAACTTGACACAGTAAAGCAGCTTCACATTCTAACTCTATGTTTTGTTTCCTTTTCATGTAGCCCTAAGCAGTGACTGGCGAGAAACACTTTCATTGAAAGGGGTTGCAAGCTTCCAAAAATTACGAGTCTCCAGAAATCTCAGCAAATATTTTTTCACCCAAACTGGATGATACTTTCAGGTAATGATCAGTACACTAAGCCCACTTGGTTCCCCAAATTTCGTTCTTCTATGATGAAGCGTTCGTTTCCAGTAACAGTTTGAATTTTGGCGTTTCACTCTGTTTTCTCCTATATTGATAGATGTATTTGGAACTCTAAATCAAACACGTTTTGTGCTAGCTTCTTGAAACTAACACAGTAAAGCAGTTTCACATTCTAACTCTATGTTTTGTTTCCTTTTCATGTAGCCTTAAGCAGTGACTGGCGAGAAACACTTTCATTGAAAGGGGTTGCAAGCTTCCAAAAATAACGAGTCTCCAGAAACCTCAGCAAATATTTTTTCACCGAAACTGGATGATACTTTCAGGTAATGATCAGTACACTAAGCCCACTTGGTTCCCCAAATTTCGTTCTTCTATGTTGAAGCGTTCGTTTCCAGTAACAGTTTGCATTCTGGCATTTCACTCTGTTTTCTCTTATATTGATAGATGTATTTGGAACTCTAAATCAAACACGGTTTGTGCTAGCTTCTTGAAACTTGACCCAGTAAAGCAGTTTCACATTCTAACTCTATGTTTTGTTTCCTTTTCATGTAGCCCTAAGCAGTGACTGGCGAGAAACACTTTCATTGAAAGGGGTTGCAAGCTTCCAAAAATTACGAGTCTCCAGAAATCTCAGCAAATATTTTTTCAACCAAACTGGATGATACTTTTAGGTAATGATCAGTACACTAATCCCACTTGTTTCCCCAAATTTCGTTCTTCTATGTTGAAGCGTTCGTTTCCACTATCAGTTTGCATTTTGGCGTTTCACTCTGTTTTCTCTTATATTGATAGATGTTTGGAACTCTAAATCAAACACGGTTTGTGCTAGCTTCTTGAAACTTGACACAGTAAAGCAGCTTCACATTCTAACTCTATGTTTTGTTTCCTTTTCATGTAGCCCTAAGCAGTGACTGGCGAGAAACACTTTCATTGAAAGGGGTTGCAAGCTTCCAAAAATTACGAGTCTCCAGAAATCTCAGCAAATATTTTTTCACCCAAACTGGATGATACTTTCAGGTAATGATCAGTACACTAAGCCCACTTGGTTCCCCAAATTTCGTTCTTCTATGTTGAAGCGTTCGTTTCCAGTAACAGTTTGCATTCTGGCATTTCACTCTGTTTTCTCCTATATGATAGATGTATTTGGAACTCTAAATCAAACACGCTTTGTGCTAGCTTCTTGAAACTTGACACAATAAAGCAGTTTCACGTTCTATCTTTATGTTTTGTTTCCTCTTGATATACCCCTAAGCAGTGACTGGCGAGAAACACTTTCATGGAAAGAGGTTGCAAATTTTCCAAAAATTACATGTTTCCAGAAATCTCAGCAAATATTTTTTCACCCAAACTGGATGATACTTTCAGGTAATGATCAGTATACTAAGCCAACATGGTTCCCCAAATTTCGTTCTTCTGTGTTGGAGCGTTCGTTTCCAGTAACAGTTTGAATTTTGGCCTTTCTCTCTGTTTTCTCCTATATTGATAGATGTATTTGGAACTCTAAATCAAACACGGATTGTGCTAGCTTCTTGAAACTTGACCCAGTAAAGCAGTTTCACGGTCTGTATCTATGTTTTGTTTCCTGTTGATATAGCCCTAAGCAGTGACTGGCGAGAAACACTTTCATTGAAAGGGGTTGCAAGCTTCCAAAAATTACGAGTCTCCAGAAATCTCAGCAAATATTTTTTCACCCAAACTGGATGATACTTTCAGGTAATGATCAGTGCACTAAGCCCACTTGGTTCCCCAAATTTTGTTCTTCTATGTTGAAGCGTTCGTTTCCACTATCAGTTTGAATTTTGGCGTTTCACTCTGTTTTCTCCTATATTGAGAGATGTATTTGGAACTCTAAATCAAACACGGTTTGTGCTAGCTTCTTGAACCTTGACCCAGTAAAGCAGTTTCCCATTCTAACTCTATGTTTTGTTTCCTTTTCATGTAGCCCTAAGCAGTGACTGGCGAGAAACACTTTCATTGAAAGTGGTTGCCAAGTTTCCAAAAATTACGAGTCTCCAGAAATCTCAGGAAATATTTTTTCACCCAAACTAGATGATACTTTCAGGTAATGATCAGTAAACTAAGCCCACTTGGTTCCCCAAATTTCGTTCTTCTATGTTGAAGCGTTCGTTTCCACTATCAGGTTGCATTATGGCGTTTCTCTCTGTTTTTTCCTATATTGATAGATGTATTTGGAACTCTAAATCAAACACGGTTTGTGCTAGTTTCTTGAAACTTGATGCAGTAAAGCAGTTTCACATTCTAACTCTATGTTTTGTTTCATTTTCATGTAGCCATAAGCAGTGAATGGCGAGAAACACTTTCATTGAAAGAGGTTGCAAGGTTCCAAAAATTACGAGTCTCCAGAAATCTAAGCAAATATTTTTTCACCCAAACTGGATGATACTTTCAGGTAATGATCAGTACACTAAGCCCACTTGGTTCCCCAAATTTCGTTCTTCTATGTTGAAGCGTTCGTTTCCAGTAAGTTTCCATTCTGGCATTTCACTCTGTTTTCTCCTATATTGATAGATGTATTTGGAACTGTAAATCAAACACGGTTTGTGCTAGCTTCTTTAAACTTGACACAGTAAAGCAGCTTCACATTCTAACTCTATGTTTTGTTTCCTTTTCATGTAGCCCTAAGCAGTGACTGGCGAGAAACACTTTCATTGAAAGGGGTTTCAAGCTTCCAAAAATTACGAGTCTCCAGGAACCTCAGCAAATATTTTTTCACCCAAACTGGATGATACTTTCAGGTAATGATCAGTACACTAAGCCCACTTGGTTCCCCAAATTTCGTTCTTCTATGATGAAGCGTTCGTTTCCAGTAACAGTTTGAATTTTGGCGTTTCACTCTGTTTTCTCCTATATTGATAGATGTATTTGGAACTCTAAATCAAACACGTTTTGTGCTAGCTTCTTGAAACTTGACACAGTAAAGCAGTTTCACATTCTAACTCTATGTTTTGTTTCCTTTTCATGTAGCCCTAAGCAGTGACTGGCGAGAAACACTTTCATTGAAAGGGGTTTCAAGCTTCCAAAAATTACGAGTCTCCAGGAACCTCAGCAAATATTTTTTCACCCAAACTGGATGATACTTTCAGGTAATGATCAGTACACTAAGCCCACTTGGTTCCCCAAATTCCGTTCTTCTATGTTGAAGCGTTCGTTTCCAGTAACAGTTTGCATTCTGGCATTTCACTCTGTTTTCTCTTATATTGATAGATGTATTTGGAACTCTAAATCAAACACGGTTTGTGGTAGCTTCTTGAAACTTGACTCAGTAAAGCAGTTTCACATTCTAACACTATGTTTTGTTTCCTTTTCATGTAGCCCTAAGCAGTGACTGGCGAGAAACACTTTCACTGAAAGGGGTTGCAAGCTTCCTAAATTTACGAGTCTCAAGAAATCTCAGCAAATATTTTTTTACCCAAACTGGATGATACTTTCAGGTAATGATCAGTACACAAAGCCCACTTGGTTCTCCAAATTTCGTTCTTCTATGTTGAAGCGTTCGTTTCCACTATCAGTTTGCATTTTGGCGTTTCACTCTGTTTTCTCCTATATTGATAGATGTATTTGGAACTCTAAATCAAACACGCATTGCGCTAGTTTCTTGAAACTTGACACAGTAAAGCAGTTTCACATTCTAACTCTATGTTTTGTTTCCTTTTCATGTAGCCCTAAGCAGTGACTGGCGAGAAACACTTTCATTGAAAGCGGTTGCAAGCTTCCAAAAATTACGAGTCTCCAGAAATCTCAGCAAATATTTTTTCAACCAAACTGGATGATACTTTTAGGTAATGATCAGTATACTAAGCCAACTTGGTTCCCCAAATTTCGTTCTTCTGTGTTGAAGCGTTCGTTTCCAGTAACAGTTTGCATTCTGGCATTTCACTCTGTTTTCTCTTATATTGATAGATGTATTTGGAACTCTAAATCAAACACGGTTTGTGCTAGCTTCTTGAAACTTGACACAGTAAAGCAGTTTCACGTTCTATCTTTATGTTTTGTTTCCTCTTGATGTAGCCCTAAGCAGTGACTGGCGAGAAACACTTTCATTGAAAGGGGTTGCATATTTTACAAAAATTACGTGTCTCCAGAAATCTCAGCAAATATTTTTTCACCCAAACTGGATGATACTTTCAGGTAATGATCAGTACACAAAGCCCACTTGGTTCCCCAAATTTCGTTCTTCTATGATGAAGCGTTCGTTTCCAGTAACAGTTTGAAATTTGGCGTTTCACTCTGTTTTCTCCTATATTGATAGATGTATTTGGAACTCTAAATCAAACACGTTTTGTGCTAGCTTCTTGAAACTAACACAGTAAAGCAGTTTCACATTCTAACTCTATGTTTTGTTTCCTTTTCATGTAGCCTTAAGCAGTGACTGGCGAGAAACACTTTCATTGAAAGGGGTTGCAAGCTTCCAAAAATAACGAGTCTCCAGAAACCTCAGCAAATATTTTTTCACCCAAACTGGATGATACTTTCAGGTAATGATCAGTACACTAAGCCCACTTGGTTCCCCAAATTTCGTTCTTCTATGTTGAAGCGTTCGTTTCCAGTAACAGTTTGCATTCTGGCATTTCACTCTGTTTTCTCTTATATTGATAGATGTATTTGGAACTCTAAATCAAACACGGTTTGTGCTAGCTTCTTGAAACTTGACCCAGTAAAGCAGTTTCACATTCTAACTCTATGTTTTGTTTCCTTTTCATGTAGCCCTAAGCAGTGACTGGCGAGAAACACTTTCATTGAAAGGGGTTGCAAGCTTCCAAAAATTACGAGTCTCCAGAAATCTCAGCAAATATTTTTTCAACCAAACTGGATGATACTTTTAGGTAATGATCAGTACACTAATCCCACTTGTTTCCCCAAATTTCGTTCTTCTATGTTGAAGCGTTCGTTTCCACTATCAGTTTGCATTTTGGCGTTTCACTCTGTTTTCTCCTATATTGATAGATGTTTGGAACTCTAAATCAAACACGGTTTGTGCTAGCTTCTTGAAACTTGACACAGTAAAGCAGCTTCACATTCTAACTCTATGTTTTGTTTCCTTTTCATGTAGCCCTAAGCAGTGACTGGCGAGAAACACTTTCATTGAAAGGGGTTGCAAGCTTCCAAAAATTACGAGTCTCCAGAAATCTCAGCAAATATTTTTTCACCCAAACTGGATGATACTTTCAGGTAATGATCAGTACACTAAGCCCACTTGGTTCCCCAAATTTCGTTCTTCTATGATGAAGCGTTCGTTTCCAGTAACAGTTTGAATTTTGGCGTTTCACTCTGTTTTCTCCTATATTGATAGATGTATTTGGAACTCTAAATCAAACACGTTTTGTGCTAGCTTCTTGAAACTAACACAGTAAAGCAGTTTCACATTCTAACTCTATGTTTTGTTTCCTTTTCATGTAGCCTTAAGCAGTGACTGGCGAGAAACACTTTCATTGAAAGGGGTTGCAAGCTTCCAAAAATAACGAGTCTCCAGAAACCTCAGCAAATATTTTTTCACCGAAACTGGATGATACTTTCAGGTAATGATCAGTACACTAAGCCCACTTGGTTCCCCAAATTTCGTTCTTCTATGTTGAAGCGTTCGTTTCCAGTAACAGTTTGCATTCTGGCATTTCACTCTGTTTTCTCTTATATTGATAGATGTATTTGGAACTCTAAATCAAACACGGTTTGTGCTAGCTTCTTGAAACTTGACCCAGTAAAGCAGTTTCACATTCTAACTCTATGTTTTGTTTCCTTTTCATGTAGCCCTAAGCAGTGACTGGCGAGAAACACTTTCATTGAAAGGGGTTGCAAGCTTCCAAAAATTACGAGTCTCCAGAAATCTCAGCAAATATTTTTTCAACCAAACTGGATGATACTTTTAGGTAATGATCAGTACACTAATCCCACTTGTTTCCCCAAATTTCGTTCTTCTATGTTGAAGCGTTCGTTTCCACTATCAGTTTGCATTTTGGCGTTTCACTCTGTTTTCTCTTATATTGATAGATGTTTGGAACTCTAAATCAAACACGGTTTGTGCTAGCTTCTTGAAACTTGACACAGTAAAGCAGCTTCACATTCTAACTCTATGTTTTGTTTCCTTTTCATGTAGCCCTAAGCAGTGACTGGCGAGAAACACTTTCATTGAAAGGGGTTGCAAGCTTCCAAAAATTACGAGTCTCCAGAAATCTCAGCAAATATTTTTTCACCCAAACTGGATGATACTTTCAGGTAATGATCAGTACACTAAGCCCACTTGGTTCCCCAAATTTCGTTCTTCTATGTTGAAGCGTTCGTTTCCAGTAACAGTTTGCATTCTGGCATTTCACTCTGTTTTCTCCTATATGATAGATGTATTTGGAACTCTAAATCAAACACGCTTTGTGCTAGCTTCTTGAAACTTGACACAATAAAGCAGTTTCACGTTCTATCTTTATGTTTTGTTTCCTCTTGATATACCCCTAAGCAGTGACTGGCGAGAAACACTTTCATGGAAAGAGGTTGCAAATTTTCCAAAAATTACATGTTTCCAGAAATCTCAGCAAATATTTTTTCACCCAAACTGGATGATACTTTCAGGTAATGATCAGTATACTAAGCCAACATGGTTCCCCAAATTTCGTTCTTCTGTGTTGGAGCGTTCGTTTCCAGTAACAGTTTGAATTTTGGCCTTTCTCTCTGTTTTCTCCTATATTGATAGATGTATTTGGAACTCTAAATCAAACACGGATTGTGCTAGCTTCTTGAAACTTGACCCAGTAAAGCAGTTTCACGGTCTGTATCTATGTTTTGTTTCCTGTTGATATAGCCCTAAGCAGTGACTGGCGAGAAACACTTTCATTGAAAGGGGTTGCAAGCTTCCAAAAATTACGAGTCTCCAGAAATCTCAGCAAATATTTTTTCACCCAAACTGGATGATACTTTCAGGTAATGATCAGTGCACTAAGCCCACTTGGTTCCCCAAATTTTGTTCTTCTATGTTGAAGCGTTCGTTTCCACTATCAGTTTGAATTTTGGCGTTTCACTCTGTTTTCTCCTATATTGAGAGATGTATTTGGAACTCTAAATCAAACACGGTTTGTGCTAGCTTCTTGAACCTTGACCCAGTAAAGCAGTTTCCCATTCTAACTCTATGTTTTGTTTCCTTTTCATGTAGCCCTAAGCAGTGACTGGCGAGAAACACTTTCATTGAAAGTGGTTGCCAAGTTTCCAAAAATTACGAGTCTCCAGAAATCTCAGGAAATATTTTTTCACCCAAACTAGATGATACTTTCAGGTAATGATCAGTAAACTAAGCCCACTTGGTTCCCCAAATTTCGTTCTTCTATGTTGAAGCGTTCGTTTCCACTATCAGGTTGCATTATGGCGTTTCTCTCTGTTTTTTCCTATATTGATAGATGTATTTGGAACTCTAAATCAAACACGGTTTGTGCTAGTTTCTTGAAACTTGATGCAGTAAAGCAGTTTCACATTCTAACTCTATGTTTTGTTTCATTTTCATGTAGCCATAAGCAGTGAATGGCGAGAAACACTTTCATTGAAAGAGGTTGCAAGGTTCCAAAAATTACGAGTCTCCAGAAATCTAAGCAAATATTTTTTCACCCAAACTGGATGATACTTTCAGGTAATGATCAGTACACTAAGCCCACTTGGTTCCCCAAATTTCGTTCTTCTATGTTGAAGCGTTCGTTTCCAGTAAGTTTCCATTCTGGCATTTCACTCTGTTTTCTCCTATATTGATAGATGTATTTGGAACTGTAAATCAAACACGGTTTGTGCTAGCTTCTTTAAACTTGACACAGTAAAGCAGTTTCAAGTTCTATCTCTATGTTTTGTTTCCTCTTGATGTAGCCCTAAGCAGAGACTGGCGAGAAACACTTTCATGGAAAGGGGTTGCCAAGATTCCAAAAATTACGAGTCTTTAGAAATCTCAGCAAATATTTTTTCACCCAAACTGGATGATACTTTCAGGTAATGATCAGTACACTAAGCCCACTTGGTTCCCCAAATTTCGTTCTTCTATGTTGAAGCATTCGTTTCCGGTAACAGTTTGCATTCTGGCATTTCACTCTGTTTTCTCTTATATTGATAGATGTATTTGGAACTCTAAATCAAACACGGTTTGTGCTAGCTTCTTGAAACTTGACCCAGTAAAGCAGTTTCTCATTCTAACTCTATGTTTTGTTTCCTTTTCATGTAGCCCTAAGCAGTGACTGGCGAAGAACACTTTCATTGAAAGGGGTTGCAAGCTTCCAAAAATTACGAGTCTCCAGAAATCTCAGCAAATATTTTTTCACCCAAACTGGATGATACTTTCAGGTAATGATCAGCACACTAAGCCCACTTGGTTCCCCAAATTTCGTTCTTCTATGTTGAAGCGTTCGTTTCCAGTAACAGTTTGCATTCTGGCATTTCACTCTGTTTTCTCCTATATTGATAGATGTATTTGGAACTCTAAATCAAACACACTTTGTGCTAGCTTCTTGAAACTTGACACATTAAAGCAGTTTCACGTTCTGTCTTTATGTTTTGTTTCCTCTTGATGTACCCCTAAGCAGTGACTGGCGAGAAACACTTTCATGGAAAGAGGTTGCAAATTTTCCAAAAATTACATGTCTCTTGAAATCTCAGCAAATATTTTTTCACCCAAACTGGATGATACTTTCAGGTAATTATCAGTATACTAAGCCCACTTGGTTCCCCAAATTTCGTTCTTCTATGTTGAAGCGTTCGTTTCCAGTAACAGTTTGAATTTTGGCCTTTCTCTCTGTTTTCTCCTATATTGATAGATGTATTTGGAACTCTAAATCAAACACGGTTTGTGCTAGCTTCTTGAAACTTGACCCAGTAAAGCAGTTTCACGGTCTGTATCTATGTTTTGTTTCCTGTTGATATAGCCCTAAGCAGTGACTGGCGAGAAACACTTTCATTGAAAGGGGTTGCAAGCTTCCAAAAATTACGAGTCTCCAGAAATCTCAGCAAATATTTTTTCACCCAAACTGGATGATACTTTCAGGTAATGATCAGTACACTAAGCCCACTTGGTTCCCCAAATTTTGTTCTTCTATGTTGAAGCGTTCGTTTCCACTATCAGTTTGAATTTTTGCGATTCACTCTGTTTTCTCCTATATTGAGAGATGTATTTGGAACTCTAATTCAAACACGGTTTGTGCTAGCTTCTTGAACCTTGACCCAGTAAAGCAGTTTCCCATTCTCACTCTATGTTTTGTTTCCTTTTCATGTAGCCCTAAGCAATGACTGGCGAGAAACACTTTCATTGAAAGTGGTTGCCAAGTTTCCAAAAATTACGAGTCTCCAGAAATCTCAGGAAATATTTTTTCACCCAAACTAGATGATACTTTCAGGTAATGATCAGTACACTAAGCCCACTTGGTTCCCCAAATTTCGTTCTTCTATGTTGAAGCGTTCGTTTCCAGTAAGTTTCCATTCTGGCATTTCACTCTGTTTCTCCTATATTGATAGATGTATTTGGAACTGTAAATCAAACACGGTTTGTGCTAGCTTCTTTAAACTTGACACAGTAAAGCAGTTTCAAGTTCTATCTCTATGTTTTGTTTCCTCTTGATGTAGCCCTAAGCAGTGACTGGCGAGAAACACTTTCATGGAAAGGGGTTGCCAAGCTTCCAAAAATTACGAGTCTCCAGAAATCTCAGCAAATATTTTTTCACCCAAACTGGATGATACTTTCAGGTAATGATCAGTACACTAAGCCCACTTGGTTCCCCAAATTTCGTTCTTCTATGTTGAAGCGTTTGTTTCCAGTAACAGTTTGCATTCTGGCATTTCACTCTGTTTTCTCTTATATTGATAGATGTATTTGGAAGTCTAAATCAAACACGGTTTGTGCTAGCTTCTTGAAACTTGACCCAGTAAAGCAGTTTCACATTCTAACTCTATGTTTTGTTTCCTTTTCATGTAGCCCTAAGCAGTGACTGGCGAGAAACACTTTCATTGAAAGGGGTTGCAAGCTTCCAAAAATTACGAGTCTCCAGAAATCTCAGCAAATATTTTTTCACCCAAACTGGATGACATTTTCAGGTAATGATCAGAACACTAAGCCCACTTGGTTCCCCAAATTTCATTCTTCTATGTTGAAGCGTTCGTTTCCAGTAACAGTTTGCATTATGGCATTTCACTCTGTTTTCTCCTATATTGATAGATGTATTTGGAACTCTAAATCAAACACGCTTTGTGCTAGCTTCTTGAAAGTTGACAAAGTAAAGCAGTTTCACGTTCTACCTTTATGTTTTGTTTCCTCTTGATGTACCCGTAAGCAGTGACTTTCGAGAAACACTTTCATGGAAAGAGGTTGCAAATTTTCCAAAAATTAAGTGTCTCCAGAAATCTCAGCAAATATATTTTCACCCAAACAGGATGATACTTTCAGGTAACGATCAGTACACTAAGCCCACTTGGTTCCCCATTTTTCGTTCTTCTATGTTGAAGCGTTCGTTTCCACTATCAGTTTGCATTTTGGCGTTTCACTCTGTTTTCTCCTATATTGATAGATGTATTTGTAACTCTAAATCAAGCACGGTTTGTGCTAGTTTCTTGAAACTTGACACAGTAAAGCTGCTTCACATTCTATCTCTATGTTTTGTTTCCTTTTCATGTAGCCTTAAGCAGTGACTGGCGAGAAACACTTTCATTGAAAGGGGTTGCAACCTTCCAAAAATTACGAGTCTCCAGAAATCTCAGCAAATATTTTTTCAACCAAACTGGATGATACTTTTAGGTAATGATCAGTACACTAATCCCACTTGGTTCCCCAAATTTCGTTCTTCTATGTTGAAGCGTTCGTTTCCAGTAACAGTTTGAATTTTGGCGTTTCACTCTGTTTTCTTCTATATTGATAGATGTATTTGGAACTCTAAATCAAACACGGTTTGTGCTAGCTTCTTGAAACTTGACACAGTAAAGCTGCTTCACATTCTATCTCTATGTTTTGTTTCCTTTTCATGTAGCCTTAAGCAGTGACTGGCGAGAAACACTTTCATTGAAAGGGGTTGCAAGCTTCCAAAAATTACGAGTCTCCAGAAATCTCAGCAAATATTTTTTCACCCAAACTGGATGATACTTTCAGGTAATGATCAGCACACTAAGCCCACTTGGTTCCATAAATTTCGTTCTTCTATGTTGAAGCGTTCGTTTCCAGTAACAGTTTGCATTCTGGCATTTCACTCTGTTTTCTCCTATATTGATAGATGTATTTGGAACTCTAAATCAAACACACTTTGTGCTAGCTTCTTGAAACTTGACACATTAAAGCAGTTTCACGTTCTTTCTTTATGTTTTGTTTCCTCTTGATGTACCCCAAAGCAGTGACTGGCGAGAAACACTTTCATGGAAAGAGGTTGCAAATTTTCCAAAAATTAAGTGTCTCCAAAAATCTCAGCAAATATATTTTCACCCAAACAGGATGATACTTTCAGGTAATGATCAGTATACTACGCCAACTTGGTTCCCCAAATTTCGTTCTTCTGTGTTGAAGCGTTCGTTTCCAGTAACAGTTTGAATTTTGGCCTTTCTCTCTGTTTTCTCCTATATTGATAGATGTATTTGGAACTCTAAATCAAACACGGTTTGTGCAAGCTTCTTGAAACTTGACCCAGTAAAGCAGTTTCACGGTCTGTCTCTATGTTTTCTTTCCTCTTGATATAGCCCTAAGCAGTGACTGGCGAGAAACACTTTCATTGAAAGGGGTTGCCAAGCTTCCAAAAATTACGAGTCTCCAGAAATCTCAGCAAATATTTTTTCACCCAAACTGGATGATACTTTCAGGTAATGATCAGTACACTAAGCCCACTTGGTTCCCCATTTTTCGTTCTTCTATGTTGAAGTGTTCGTTTCCACATTCAGTTTGAATTTTGGCGTTTCACTCTGTTTTCTCCTATATTGATAGATGTATTTGGAACTCTAAATCAAACAGGGTTTGTGCTAGCTTCTTGAAACTTGACACAGTAAAGCAGATTCAGGTTCTATCTCTATGTCTTTTTGCCTCTTGATGTAGCCCTAAGCAGTGACTGGCGAGAAACACTTTCATTGAAAGGGGTTGCAAGCTTCCAAAAATTACGAATCTCCAGAAATCTCAGCAAATATTTTTTCACCCAAACTTGATGATACTTTGAGGTAATGATCAGTGCACTAAGCCCACTTGGTTCCCCAAATTTCGTTCTTCTATGTTGTAGCGTTCGTTTCCACTATCAGTTTGCATTTTGGTGTTTCACTCTGTTTTCTCCTATATTGATAGATGTATTTGGAACTCTAAATCAAACACGGTTTGTGCTAGCTTCTTAAAACTTGACACAGTAAAGCAGTTTCACATTCTAACTCTATGTTTTATTTCCTTTTCATGTAGCCCTAAGTAGTGACTGGCGAGAAACACTTTCATTGAAAGGGGTTGCAAGCTTCCAAAAATTACGAGTCTCCAGAAATCTCAGCAAATATTTTTTCACCCAAACTGGATGATACTTTCAGGTAATGATCAGCACACTAAGCCCACTTGGTTCCCCAAATTTCGTTCTTCTATGTTGAAGCGTTCGTTTCCAGTAACAGTTTGCATTCTGGCATTTCACTCTGTTTTCTCCTATATTGATAGATGTATTTGGAACTCTAAATCAAACACACTTTGTGCTAGCTTCTTGAAACTTGACACATTAAAGCAGTTTCACGTTCTTTCTTTATGTTTTGTTTCCTCTTGATGTACCCCAAAGCAGTGACTGGCGAGAAACACTTTCATGGAAAGAGGTTGCAAATTTTCCAAAAATTAAGTGTCTCCAAAAATCTCAGCAAATATATTTTCACCCAAACAGGATGATACTTTCAGGTAATGATCAGTATACTACGCCAACTTGGTTCCCCAAATTTCGTTCTTCTGTGTTGAAGCGTTCGTTTCCAGTAACAGTTTGAATTTTGGCCTTTCTCTCTGTTTTCTCCTATATTGATAGATGTATTTGGAACTCTAAATCAAACACGGTTTGTGCAAGCTTCTTGAAACTTGACCCAGTAAAGCAGTTTCACGGTCTGTCTCTATGTTTTGTTTCCTCTTGATATAGCCCTAAGCAGTGACTGGCGAGAAACACTTTCATTGAAAGGGGTTGCCAAGCTTCCAAAAATTACGAGTCTCCAGAAATCTCAGCAAATATTTTTTCACCCAAACTGGATGATACTTTCAGGTAATGATCAGTACACTAAGCCCACTTGGTTCCCCATTTTTCGTTCTTCTATGTTGAAGTGTTCGTTTCCACATTCAGTTTGAATTTTGGCGTTTCACTCTGTTTTCTCCTATATTGATAGATGTATTTGGAACTCTAAATCAAACAGGGTTTGTGCTAGCTTCTTGAAACTTGACACAGTAAAGCAGATTCAGGTTCTATCTCTATGTCTTTTTGCCTCTTGATGTAGCCCTAAGCAGTGACTGGCGAGAAACACTTTCATTGAAAGGGGTTGCAAGCTTCCAAAAATTACGAATCTCCAGAAATCTCAGCAAATATTTTTTCACCCAAACTTGATGATACTTTGAGGTAATGATCAGTACACTAAGCCCACTTGGTTCCCCAAATTTCGTTCTTCTATGTTGTAGCGTTCGTTTCCACTATCAGTTTGCATTTTGGTGTTTCACTCTGTTTTCTCCTATATTGATAGATGTATTTGGAACTCTAAATCAAACACGGTTTGTGCTAGCTTCTTAAAACTTGACACAGTAAAGCAGTTTCACATTCTAACTCTATGTTTTATTTCCTTTTCATGTAGCCCTAAGTAGTGACTGGCGAGAAACACTTTCATTGAAAGGGGTTGCAAGCTTCCAAAAATTACGAGTCTCCAGAAATCTCAGCAAATATTTTTTCACCCAAACTGGATGATACTTTCAGGTAATGATCAGCACACTAAGCCCACTTGGATCCCCAAATTTCGTTCTTCTATGTTGAAGCGTTCGTTTCCAGTAACAGTTTGCATTCTGGCATTTCACTCTGTTTTCTCCTATATTGATAGATGTATTTGGAACTCTAAATCAAACACACTTTGTGCTAGCTTCTTGAAACTTGACACATTAAAGCAGTTTCACGTTCTTTCTTTATGTTTTGTTTCCTCTTGATGTACCCCAAAGCAGTGACTGGCGAGAAACACTTTCATGGAAAGAGGTTGCAAATTTTCCAAAAATTAAGTGTCTCCAAAAATCTCAGCAAATATATTTTCACCCAAACAGGATGATACTTTCAGGTAATGATCAGTATACTACGCCAACTTGGTTCCCCAAATTTCGTTCTTCTGTGTTGAAGCGTTCGTTTCCAGTAACAGTTTGAATTTTGGCCCTTCTCTCTGTTTTCTCCTATATTGATAGATGTATTTGGAACTCTAAATCAAACACGGTTTGTGCTAGCTTCTTGAAACTTGACCCAGTAAAGCAGTTTCACGGTCTGTCTCTATGTTTTGTTTCCTCTTGATATAGCCCTAAGCAGTGACTGGCGAGAAACACTTTCATTGAAAGGGGTTGCCAAGCTTCCAAAAATTACGAGTCTCCAGAAATCTCAGCAAATATTTTTTCACCCAAACTGGATGATACTTTCAGGTAATGATCAGTACACTAAGCTCACTTGGTTCCCCATTTTTCGTTCTTCTATGTTGAAGCGTTCGTTTCCTCATTCAGTTTGAATTTTGGCGTTTCACTCTGTTTTCTCCTATATTGATAGATGTATTTGGAACTCTAAATCAAACAGGGTTTGTGCTAGCTTCTTGAAACTTGACACAGTAAAGCAGATTCAGGTTCTATCTCTATGTTTTTTTGCCTCTTGATGTAGCCCTAAGCAGTGACTGGCGAGAAACACTTTCATTGAAAGGGGTTGCAAGCTTCCAAAAATTACGAATCTCCAGAAATCTCAGCAAATATTTTTTCACCCAAACTTGATGATACTTTGAGGTAATGATCAGTACACTAAGCCCACTTGGTTCCCCAAATTTCGTTCTTCTATGTTGTAGCGTTCGTTTCCACTATCAGTTTGCATTTTGGTGTTTCACTCTGTTTTCTCCTATATTGATAGATGTATTTGGAACTCTAAATCAAACACGGTTTGTGCTAGCTTCTTAAAACTTGACACAGTAAAGCAGTTTCACATTCTAACTCTATGTTTTATTTCCTTTTCATGTAGCCCTAAGTAGTGACTGGCGAGAAACACTTTCATTGAAAGGGGTTGCAAGCTTCCAAAAATTACGAGTCTCCAGAAATCTCAGCAAATATTTTTTCACCCAAACTGGATGATACTTTCAGGTAATGATCAGCACACTAAGCCCACTTGGATCCCCAAATTTCGTTCTTCTATGTTGAAGCGTTCGTTTCCAGTAACAGTTTGCATTCTGGCATTTCACTCTGTTTTCTCCTATATTGATAGATGTATTTGGAACTCTAAATCAAACACACTTTGTGCTAGCTTCTTGAAACTTGACACATTAAAGCAGTTTCACGTTCTATCTTTATGTTTTGTTTCCTCTTGATGTACCCCTAAGCAGTGACTGGCGAGAAACACTTTCATGGAAAGAGGTTGCAAATTTTCCAAAAAATACATGTCTCTTGAAATCTCAGCAAATATTTTTTCACCCAAACTGGATGATACTTTCAGGTAATTATCAGTATACTAAGCCCACTTGGTTCCCCAAATTTCGTTCTTCTATGTTGAAGCGTTCGTTTCCAGTAACAGTTTGAATTTTGGCCTTTCTCTCTGTTTTCTCCTATATTGATAGATGTATTTGGAACTCTAAATCAAACACGGTTTGTGCTAGCTTCTTGAAACTTGACCCAGTAAAGCAGTTTCACGGTCTGTATCTATGTTTTGTTTCCTGTTGATATAGCCCTAAGCAGTGACTGGCGAGAAACACTTTCATTGAAAGGGGTTGCAAGCTTCCAAAAATTACGAGTCTCCAGAAATCTCAGCAAATATTTTTTCACCCAAAGTGGATGATACTTTCAGGTAATGATGAGTACACTAAGCCCACTTGGTTCCCAAAATTTTGTTCTTCTATGTTGAAGCGTTCGTTTCCACTATCAGTTTGAATTTTTGCGTTTCACTCTGTTTTCTCCTATATTGAGAGATATATTTGGAACTCTAAATCAAACACGGTTTGTGCTAGCTTCTTGAACCTTGACCCAGTAAAGCAGTTTCCCATTCTCACTCTATGTTTTGTTTCCTTTTCATGTAGCCCTAAGCAATGACTGGCGAGAAACACTTTCATTGAAAGTGGTTGCCAAGTTTCCAAAAATTACGAGTCTCCAGAAATCTCAGGAAATATTTTTTCACCCAAACTAGATGATACTTTCAGGTAATGATCAGTACACTAAGCCCACTTGGTTCCCCAAATTTCGTTCTTCTATGTTGAAGCGTTCGTTTCCAGTAAGTTTCCATTCTGGCATTTCACTCTGTTTTCTCCTATATTGATAGATGTATTTGGAACTGTAAATCAAACACGGTTTGTGCTAGCTTCTTTAAACTTGACACAGTAAAGCAGTTTCAAGTTCTATCTCTATGTTTTGTTTCCTCTTGATGTAGCCCTAAGCAGTGACTGGCGAGAAACACTTTCATGGAAAGGGGTTGCCAAGCTTCCAAAAATTACGAGTCTCCAGAAATCTCAGCAAATATTTTTTCACCCAAACTGGATGATACTTTCAGGTAATGATCAGTACACTAAGCCCACTTGGTTTCCCAAATTTCGTTCTTCTATGATGAAGCGTTCGTTTCCAGTAACAGTTTGAATTTTGGCGTTTCACTCTGTTTTCTTCTATATTGATAGATGTATTTGGAACTCTAAATCAAACACGGTTTGTGCTAGCTTCTTGAAACTTGACACAGTAAAGCAGCTTCACATTCTAACTCTATGTTTTGGTTCCTTTTCATGTAGCCCTAAGCAGTGACTGGCGAGAAACACTTTCATTGAAAGGGGTTGCAAGCTTCCAAAAATTACGAGTCTCCAGAAATCTCAGCAAATATTTTTTTCGCCCAAACTGGATGATACTTTCAGGTAATGATCAGTACACTAAGCCCACTTGGTTCCCCAAATTTCGTTCTTCTATGTTGAAGCGTTTGTTTCCAGTAACAGTTTGCATTCTGGCATTTCACTCTGTTTTCTCTTATATTGATAGATGTATTTGGAACTCTAAATCAAACACGGTTTGTGCTAGCTTCTTGAAACTTGACCCAGTAAAGCAGTTTCACATTCTAACTCTATGTTTTGTTTCCTTTTCATGTAGCCCAAAGCAGTGACTGGCGAGAAACACTTTCATTGAAAGGGGTTGCAAGCTTCCAAAAATTACGAGTCTCCAGAAATCTCAGCAAATATTTTTTCACCCAAACTGGATGACATTTTCAGGTAATGATCAGTACACTAATCCCACTTGGTTCCCCAAATTTCGTTCTTCTATGTTGAAGCGTTCGTTTCCAGTAACAGTTTGAATTTTGGCGTTTCACTCTGTTTTCTTCTATATTGATAGATGTATTTGGAACTCTAAATCAAACACGGTTTGTGCTAGCTTCTTGAAACTTGACACAGTAAAGCAGCTTCACATTCTAACTCTATGTTTTGGTTCCTTTTCATGTAGCCCTAAGCAGTGACTGGCGAGAAACACTTTCATTGAAAGGGGTTGCAAGCTTCCAAAAATTACGAGTCTCCAGAAATCTCAGCAAATATTTTTTCACCCAAACTGGATGATACTTTCAGGTAATGATCAGCACACTAAGCCCACTTGGTTCCCCAAATTTCGTTCTTCTATGTTGAAGCGTTCGTTTCCAGTAACAGTTTGCATTCTGGCATTTCACTCTGTTTTCTCCTATATTGATAGATGTATTTGGAACTCTAAATCAAACACACTTTGTGCTAGCTTCTTGAAACTTGACACATTAAAGCAGTTTCACGTTCTATCTTTATGTTTTGTTTCCTCTTGATGTACCCCAAAGCAGTGACTGGCGAGAAACACTTTCATGGAAAGAGGTTGCAAATTTTCCAAAAATTAAGTGTCTCCAGAAATCTCAGCAAATATATTTTCACCCAAACAGGATGATACTTTCAGGTAATGATCAGTATACTACGCCAACTTGGTTCCCCAAATTTCGTTCTTCTGTGTTGAAGCGTTCGTTTCCAGTAACAGTTTGAATTTTGGCCTTTCTCTCTGTTTTCTCCTATATTGATAGATGTATTTGGAACTCTAAATCAAACACGGTTTGTGCTAGCTTCTTGAAACTTGACCCAGTAAAGCAGTTTCACGGTCTGTCTCTATGTTTTGTTTCCTCTTGATATAGCCCTAAGCAGTGACTGGCGAGAAACACTTTCATTGAAAGGGGTTGCCAAGCTTCCAAAAATTACGAGTCTCCAGAAATCTCAGCAAATATTTTTTCACCCAAACTGGATGATACTTTCAGGTAATGATCAGTACACTAAGCCCACTTGGTTCCCCATTTTTCGTTCGTCTATGTTGAAGCGTTCGTTTCCACATTCAGTTTGAATTTTGGCGTTTCACTCTGTTTTCTCCTATATTGATAGATGTATTTGGAACTCTAAATCAAACAGGGTTTGTGCTAGCTTCTTGAAACTTGACACAGTAAAGCAGATTCAGGTTCTATCTCTATGTTTTTTTGCCTCTTGATGTAGCCCTAAGCAGTGACTGGCGAGAAACACTTTCATTGAAAGGGGTTGCAAGCTTCCAAAAATTACGAATCTCCAGAAATCTCAGCAAATATTTTTTCACCCAAACTTGATGATACTTTGAGGTAATGATCAGTACACTAAGCCCACTTGGTTCCCCAAATTTCGTTCTTCTATGTTGTAGCGTTCGTTTCCACTATCAGTTTCCATTTTGGTGTTTCACTCTGTTTTCTCCTATATTGATAGATGTATTTGGAACTCTAAATCAAACACGGTTTGTGCTAGCTTCTTAAAACTTGACACAGTAAAGCAGTTTCACATTCTAACTCTATGTTTTATTTCCTTTTCATGTAGCCCTAAGTAGTGACTGGCGAGAAACACTTTCATTGAAAGGGGTTGCAAGCTTCCAAAAATTACGAGTCTCCAGAAATCTCAGCAAATATTTTTTCACCCAAACTGTATGATACTTTCAGGTAATGATCAGCACACTAAGCCCACTTGGTTCCCCAAATTTCGTTCTTCTATGTTGAAGCGTTCGTTTCCAGTAACAGTTTGCATTCTGGCATTTCACTCTGTTTTCTCCTATATTGATAGATGTATTTGGAACTCTAAATCAAACACACTTTGTGCTAGCTTCTTGAAACTTGACACATTAAAGCAGTTTCACGTTCTATCTTTATGTTTTGTTTCCTCTTGATGTACCCCTAAGCAGTGACTGGCGAGAAACACTTTCATGGAAAGAGGTTGCAAATTTTCCAAAAATTACATGTCTCTTGAAATCTCAGCAAATATTTTTTCACCCAAACTGGATGATACTTTCAGGTAATTATCAGTATACTAAGCCCACTTGGTTCCCCAAATTTCGTTCTTCTATGTTCAAGCGTTCGTTTCCAGTAGAAGTTTGACTTTTGGCCTTTCTCTCTGTTTTCTCCTATATTGATAGATGTATTTGGAACTCTAAATCAAACACGGTTTGTGCTAGCTTCTTGAAACTTGACCCAGTAAAGCAGTTTCACGGTCTGTATCTATGTTTTGTTTCCTGTTGATATAGCCCTAAGCAGTGACTGGCGAGAAACACTTTCATTGAAAGGGGTTGCAAGCTTCCAAAAATTACGAGTCTCCAGAAATCTCAGCAAATATTTTTTCACCCAAACTGGATGATACTTTCAGGTAATGATCAGTGCACTAAGCCCACTTGGTTCCCCAAATTTTGTTCTTCTATGTTGAAGCGTTCGTTTCCACTATCAGTTTGAATTTTGGCGTTTCACTCTGTTTTCTCCTATATTGAGAGATGTATTTGGAACTCTAAATCAAACACGGTTTGTGCTAGCTTCTTGAACCTTGACCCAGTAAAGCAGTTTCCCATTCTAACTCTATGTTTTGTTTCCTTTTCATGTAGCCCTAAGCAGTGACTGGCGAGAAACACTTTCATTGAAAGTGGTTGCCAAGTTTCCAAAAATTACGAGTCTCCAGAAATCTCAGGAAATATTTTTTCACCCAAACTAGATGATACTTTCAGGTAATGATCAGTAAACTAAGCCCACTTGGTTCCCCAAATTTCGTTCTTCTATGTTGAAGCGTTCGTTTCCACTATCAGGTTGCATTATGGCGTTTCACTCTGTTTTCTCCTATATTGATAGATGTATTTGGAACTCTAAATCAAACACGGTTTGTGCTAGTTTCTTGAAACTTGATGCAGTAAAGCAGTTTCACATTCTAACTCTATGTTTTGTTTCATTTTCATGTAGCCATAAGCAGTGAATGGCGAGAAACACTTTCATTGAAAGAGGTTGCAAGGTTCCAAAAATTACGAGTCTCCAGAAATATAAGCAAATATTTTTTCACCCAAACTGGATGATACTTTCAGGTAATGATCAGTACACTAAGCCCACTTGGTTCCCCAAATTTCGTTCTTCTATGTTGAAGCGTTCGTTTCCAGTAAGTTTCCATTCTGGCATTTCACTCTGTTTTCTCCTATATTGATAGATGTATTTGGAACTGTAAATCAAACACGGTTTGTGCTAGCTTCTTTAAACTTGACACAGTAAAGCAGTTTCAAGTTCTATCTCTATGTTTTGTTTCCTCTTGATGTAGCCCTAAGCAGTGACTGGCGAGAAACACTTTCATGGAAAGGGGTTGCCAAGCTTCCAAAAATTACGAGTCTTTAGAAATCTCAGCAAATATTTTTTCACCCAAACTGGATGATACTTTCAGGTAATGATCAGTACACTAAGCCCACTTGGTTCCCCAAATTTCGTTCTTCTATGTTGAAGCGTTCGTTTCCAGTAACAGTTAGCATTCTGGCATTTCACTCTGTTTTCTCTTATATTGATAGATGTATTTGGAACTCTAAATCAAACACGGTTTGTGCTAGCTTCTTGAAACTTGACCCAGTAAAGCAGTTTCTCATTCTAACTCTATGTTTTGTTTCCTTTTCATGTAGCCCTAAGCAGTGACTGGCGAGAAACACTTTCATTGAAAGGGGTTGCAAGCTTCCAAAAATTACGAGTCTCCAGAAATCTCAGCAAATATTTTTTCACCCAAACTGGATGACATTTTCAGGTAATGATCAGAACACTAAGCCCACTTGGTTCCCCAAATTTCATTCTTCTATGTTGAAGCGTTCGTTTCCAGTAACAGTTTGCATTATGGCATTTCACTCTGTTTTCTCCTATATTGATAGATGTATTTGGAACTCTAAATCAAACACGCTTTGTGCTAGCTTCTTGAAACTTGACAAAGTAAAGCAGTTTCACGTTCTACCTTTATGTTTTGTTTCCTCTTGATGTACCCGTAAGCAGTGACTTTCGAGAAACACTTTCATGGAAAGAGGTTGCAAATTTTCCAAAAATTAAGTGTCTCCAGAAATCACAGCAAATATATTTTCACCCAAACAGGATGATACTTTCAGGTAATGATCAGTACACTAAGCCCACTTGGTTCCCCAAATTTCGTTCTTCTATGTTGAAGCGTTTGTTTCCAGTAACAGTTTGCATTCTGGCATTTCACTCTGTTTTCTCTTATATTGATAGATGTATTTGGAACTCTAAATCAAACACGGTTTGTGCTAGCTTCTTGAAACTTGACCCAGTAAAGCAGTTTCACATTCTAACTCTATGTTTTGTTTCCTTTTCATGTAGCCCTAAGCAGTGACTGGCGAGAAACACTTTCATTGAAAGGGGTTGCAAGCTTCCAAAAATTATGAGTCTCCAGAAATCTCAGCAAATATTTTTTCACCCAATCTGGATGACATTTTCAGGTAATGATCAGTACACTAATCCCACTTGGTTCCCCAAATTTCGTTCTTCTATGTTGAAGCGTTCGTTTCCAGTAACAGTTTGAATTTTGGCGTTTCACTCTGTTTTCTTCTATATTGATAGATGTATTTGGAACTCTAAATCAAACACGGTTTGTGCTAGCTTCTTGAAACTTGACACAGTAAAGCAGCTTCACATTCTAACTCTATGTTTTGGTTCCTTTTCATGTAGCCCTAAGCAGTGACTGGCGAGAAACACTTTCATTGAAAGGGGTTGCAAGCTTCCAAAAATTACGAGTCTCCAGAAATCTCAGCAAATATTTTTTCACCCAAACTGGATGATACTTTCAGTTAATGATCAGCACACTAAGCCCACTTGGTTCCCCAAATTTCGTTCTTCTATGTTGAAGCGTTCGTTTCCAGTAACAGTTTGCATTCTGGCATTTCACTCTGTTTTCTCCTATATTGATAGATGTATTTGGAACTCTAAATCAAACACACTTTGTGCTAGCTTCTTGAAACTTGACACATTAAAGCAGTTTCACGTTCTATCTTTATGTTTTGTTTCCTCTTGATGTACCCCAAAGCAGTGACTGGCGAGAAACACTTTCATGGAAAGAGGTTGCAAATTTTCCAAAAATTAAGTGTCTCCAGAAATCTCAGCAAATATATTTTCACCCAAACAGGATGATACTTTCAGGTAATGATCAGTATACTACGCCAACTTGGTTCCCCAAATTTCGTTCTTCTGTGTTGAAGCGTTCGTTTCCAGTAACAGTTTGAATTTTGGCCTTTCTCTCTGTTTTCTCCTATATTGATAGATGTATTTGGAACTCTAAATCAAACACGGTTTGTGCTAGCTTCTTGAAACTTGACCCAGTAAAGCAGTTTCACGGTCTGTCTCTATGTTTTGTTTCCTCTTGATATAGCCCTAAGCAGTGACTGGCGAGAAACACTTTCATTGAAAGGGGTTGCCAAGCTTCCAAAAATTACGAGTCTCCAGAAATCTCAGCAAATATTTTTTCACCCAAACTGGATGATACTTTCAGGTAATGATCAGTACACTAAGCCCACTTGGTTCCCCATTTTTCGTTCTTCTATATTGAAGCGTTCGTTTCCACATTCAGTTTGAATTTTGGCGTTTCACTCTGTTTTCTCCTATATTGATAGATGTATTTGGAACTCTAAATCAAACAGGGTTTGTGCAGGCTTCTTGAAACTTGACACAGTACAGCAGATTCAGGTTCTTTCTCTATGTTTTTTTGCCACTTGATGTAGCCCTAAGCAGTGACTGGCGAGAAACACTTTCATTGAAAGGGGTTGCAAGCTTCCAAAAATTACGAATCTCCAGAAATCTCAGCAAATATTTTTTCACCCAAACTTGATGATACTTTGAGGTAATGATCAGTACACTAAGCCCACTTGGTTCCCGAAATTTCGTTCTTCTATGTTGTAGCGTTCGTTTCCACTATCAGTTTGCATTTTGGTGTTTCACTCTGTTTTCTCCTATATTGATAGATGTATTTGGAACTCTAAATCAAACACGGTTTGTGCTAGCTTCTTAAAACTTGACACAGTAAAGCAGTTTCACATTCTAACTCTATGTTTTATTTCCTTTTCATGTAGCCCTAATTAGGGACTGGCGAGAAACACTTTCATTGAAAGGGGTTGCAAGCTTCCAAAAATTACGAGTCTCCAGAAATCTCAGCAAATATTTTTTCACCCAAACTGGATGATACTTTCAGGTAATGATCAGCATACTAAGCCCACTTGGTTCCCCAAATTTCGTTCTTCTATGTTGAAGCGTTCGTTTCCAGTAACAGTTTGCATTCTGGCATTTCACTCTGTTTTCTCCTATATTGATAGATGTATTTGGAACTCTAAATCAAACACACTTTGTGCTAGCTTCTTGAAACTTGACACATTAAAGCAGTTTCACGTTCTATCTTTATGTTTTGTTTCCTCTTGATGTACCCCTAAGCAGTGACTGGCGAGAAACACTTTCATGGAAAGAGGTTGCAAATTTTCCAAAAATTACATGTCTCTTGAAATCTCAGCAAATATTTTTTCACCCAAACTGGATGATACTTTCAGGTAATTATCAGTATACTAAGCCCACTTGGTTCCCCAAATTTCGTTCTTCTATGTTGAAGCGTTCGTTTCCAGTAACAGTTTGACTTTTGGCCTTTCTCTCTGTTTTCTCCTATATTGATAGATGTATTTGGAACTCTAAATCAAACACGGTTTGTGCTAGCTTCTTGAAACTTGACCCAGTAAATCAGTTTCACGGTCTGTATCTATGTTTTGTTTCCTGTTGATATAGCCCTAAGCAGTGACTGGCGAGAAACACTTTCATTGAAAGGGGTTGCAAGCTTCCAAAAATTACGAGTCTCCAGAAATCTCAGCAAATATTTTTTCACCCAAACTGGATGATACTTTCAGGTAATGATCAGTACACTAAGCCCACTTGGTTCCCCAAATTTTGTTCTTCTATGTTGAAGCGTTCGTTTCCACTATCAGTTTGAATTTTTGCGTTTCACTCTGTTTTCTCCTATATTGAGAGATGTATTTGGAACTCTAAATCAAACACGGTTTGTGCTAGCTTCTTGAACCTTGACCCAGTAAAGCAGTTTCCCATTCTCACTCTATGTTTTGTTTCCTTTTCATGTAGCCCTAAGCAATGACTGGCGAGAAACACTTTCATTGAAAGTGGTTGCCAAGTTTCCAAAAATTACGAGTCTCCAGAAATCTCAGGAAATATTTTTTCACCCAAACTAGATGATACTTTCAGGTAATGATCAGTACACTAAGCCCACTTGGTTCCCCAAATTTCGTTCTTCTATGTTGAAGCGTTCGTTTCCAGTAAGTTTCCATTCTGGCATTTCACTCTGTTTTCTCCTATATTGATAGATGTATTTGGAACTGTAAATCAAACACGGTTTGTGCTAGCTTCTTTAAACTTGACACAGTAAAGCAGTTTCAAGTTCTATCTCTATGTTTTGTTTCCTCTTGATGTAGCCCTAAGCAGTGACTGGCGAGAAACACTTTCATGGAAAGAGGTTGCAAATTTTCCAAAAATTACATATCTCCAGAAATCTCAGCAAATATTTTTTCACCCAAACTGGATGATACTTTCAGGTAATGATCAGTATACTAAGCCAACTTGGTTCCCCAAATTTCGTTCTTCTGTGTTGAAGCGTTCGTTTCCAGTAACAGTTTGAATTTTGGCCTTTCTCTCTGTTTTCTCCTATATTGATAGATGTATTTGGAACTCTAAATCAAACACGGATTGTGCTAGATTCTTGAAACTTGACCCAGTAAAGCAGTTTCACGGTCTGTATCTATGTTTTGTTTCCTGTTGATATAGCCCTAAGCAGTGACTGGCGAGAAACACTTTCATTGAAAGGGGTTGCAAGCTTCCAAAAATTACGAGTCTCCAGAAATCTCAGCAAATATTTTTTCACCCAAACTGGATGATACTTTCAGGTCATGATCAGTGCACTAAGCCCACTTGGTTCCCCAAATTTTGTTCTTCTATGTTGAAGCGTTCGTTTCCACTATCAGTTTGAATTTTGGCGTTTCACTCTGTTTTCTCCTATATTGAGAGATGTATTTGGAACTCTAAATCAAACACGGTTTGTGCTAGCTTCTTGAACCTTGACCCAGTAAAGCAGTTTCCCATTCTAACTCTATGTTTTGTTTCCTTTTCATGTAGCCCTAAGCTGTGACTGGCGAGAAACACTTTCATTGAAAGTGGTTGCCAAGTTTCCAAAAATTACGAGTCTCCAGAAATCTCAGGAAATATTTTTTCACCCAAACTAGATGATACTTTCAGGTAATGATCAGTAAACTAAGCCCACTTGGTTCCCCAAATTTCGTTCTTCTATGTTAAAGCGTTCGTTTCCACTATCAGGTTGCATTATGGCGTTTCTCTCTGTTTTTTCCTATATTGATAGATGTATTTGGAACTCTAAATCAAACACGGTTTGTGCTAGTTTCTTGAAACTTGATGCAGTAAAGCAGTTTCACATTCTAACTCTATGTTTTGTTTCATTTTCATGTAGCCATAAGCAGTGAATGGCGAGAAACACTTTCATTGAAAGAGGTTGCAAGGTTCCAAAAATTACGAGTCTCCAGAAATCTAAGCAAATATTTTTTCACCCAAACTGGATGATACTTTCAGGTAATGATCAGTACACTAAGCCCACTTGGTTCCCCAAATTTCGTTCTTCTATGTTGAAGCGTTCGTTTCCAGTAAGTTTCCATTCTGGCATTTCACTCTGTTTTCTCCTATATTGATAGATGTATTTGGAACTGTAAATCAAACACGGTTTGTGCTAGCTTCTTTAAACTTGACACAGTAAAGCAGTTTCAAGTTCTATCTCTATGTTTTGTTTCCTCTTGATGTAGCCCTAAGCAGTGACTGGCGAGAAACACTTTCATGGAAAGGGGTTGCCAAGCTTCCAAAAATTACGAGTCTTTAGAAATCTCAGCAAATATTTTTTCACCCAAACTGGATGATACTTTCAGGTAATGATCAGTACACTAAGCCCACTTGGTTCCCCAAATTTCGTTCTTCTATGTTGAAGCGTTCGTTTCCAGTAACAGTTTGCATTCTGGCATTTCACTCTGTTTTCTCTTATATTGATAGATGTATTTGGAACTCTAAATCAAACACGGTTTGTGCTAGCTTCTTGAAACTTGACCCAGTAAAGCAGTTTCTCATTCTAACTCTATGTTTTGTTTCCTTTTCATGTAGCCCTAAGCAGTGACGGGCGAGAAACACTTTCATTGAAAGGGGTTGCAATCTTCCAAAAATTACGAGTCTCCAGAAATCTCAGCAAATATTTTTTCACCCAAACTGGATGACATTTTCAGGTAATGATCAGAACACTAAGCCCACTTGGTTCCCCAAATTTCATTCTTCTATGTTGAAGCGTTCGTTTCCAGTAACAGTTTGCATTATGGCATTTCACTCTGTTTTCTCCTATATTGATAGATGTATTTGGAACTCTAAATCAAACACGCTTTGTGCTAGCTTCTTGAAACTTGACAAAGTAAAGCAGTTTCACGTTCTATCTTTATGTTTTGTTTCCTCTTGATATACCCCTAAGCAGTGACTGGCGAGAAACACTTACATGGAAAGAGGTTGCAAATTTTCCAAAAATTACGTGTCTCCAGAAATCTCAGCAAATATTTTTTCACCCAAACTGGATGATACTTTCAGGTAATGATCAGTATACTAAGCCAACTTGGTTCCCCAAATTTCGTTCTTCTGTGTTGAAGCGTTCGTTTCCAGTAACAGTTTGAATTTTGGCCTTTCTCTCTGTTTTCTCCTATATTGATAGATGTATTTGGAACTATAAATCAAACACGGATTTTGCTAGCTTCTTGAAACTTGAACCAGTAAAGCAGTTTCATGGTCTGTCTCTATGTTTTGTTTCCTCTTGATATATCCCTAAGCAGTGACTGGCGAGAAACACTTTCATTGAAAGGGGTTGCAAGCTTCCAATAATGACGAGTCTCCAGAAATCTCAGCAAATATTTTTTCACCCAAACTGGATGATACTTTCAGGTAATGATCAGTACACTAAGCCCACTTGGTTCCCCAAATTTCGTTCTTTTTGTTGAAGCGTTCGTTTCTACTATGAGGTTGCATTATGGCGTTTCTCTCTGTTTTCTCCTATATTGATAGATGTATTTGGAAGTCTAAATTAAACACGGTTTGTGCTAGCTTCTTAAAACTTGACAGTGTAAAGCAGTTTCACATTCTAACTCTATGTTTTGTTTCCTTTTCATGTAGCCCTAAGTAGTGACTGGCGAGAAACACTTTCATTGAAAGGGGTTGCAAGCTTCCAAAAATTACGAGTCTACAGAAATCTCAGCAAATATTTTTTCAACCAAACTGGATGATTCTTTTAAGTAATGATCAGTACACTAATCCCACTTGGTTCCCCAAATTTCGTTCTTCTATGTTGAAGCGTTCGTTTCTAGTAACTGTTTGAATTTTGGCGTTTCACTCTGTTTTCTCCTATATTGATTGATGTATTTGGAACTCTAAATGAAACACGGTTTGTGCTAGCTTCTTGAAACTTGACACAGTAAAGCAGTTTCAGGTTCTATCTCTATGTTTTGTTTCCTTTTCATGTATCCCTAAGCAGTGACTGGCGAGAAACACTTTCATTGAAAGGGGGTGCAATCTTCCAAAAATTACGAGTCTCCAGAAATATCAGCAAATATTTTTTCACCCAAACTAGATGATACTTTCAGGTAATGATCAGTACACTAAGCCCAGTTGGTTTCCCAAATTCCGTTCTTCTATGTTGAAGCGTTCGTTTCCAGTAACAGTTTGCATTCTGGCATTTTACTCTGTTTTCTCCTATATTGATAGATGTATTTGGAACTCTAAATCAAACACGGTTTGTGTTACCTTCTTGAAACTTGACCCAGTAAAGCAGTTTAACATTCTAACTCTATGTTTTGTTTCCTTTTCATGTAGCCCTAAGCAGTGACTAGCGAGAAACACTTTCATTGAAAGGGGTTGCAAGCTTCCAAAAATTACGAGTCTCCAGAAATCTCAGCAAATATTTTTTCACCCAAACTGGATGACATTTTCAGGTAATGATCAGAACACTAAGCCCACTTGGTTCCCCAAATTTCATTCTTCTATGTTGAAGCGTTCATTTCCAGTAACAGTTTGCATTATGGCATTTCACTCTGTTTTCTCCTATATTGATAGATGTATTTCGAACTCTAAATCAAACACGCTTTGTGCTAGCTTCTTGAAACTTGAGAAAGTAAAGCAGTTTCACGTTCTACCTTTATGTTTTGTTTCCTCTTGATGTACCCCTAAGCAGTGACTTTCGAGAAACACTTTCATGGAAAGAGGTTGCAAGCTTCCAAAAATTAAGTGTCTCCAGAAATCTCAGCAAATATATTTTCAGCCAAACAGTATGATACTTTCAGGTAATGATCAGTATACTAAGCCGACTTGGTTCCCCAAATTTCGTTCTTCTGTGTTGAAGCGTTCGATTGCAGTAACTGTTTGAATTTTGGCCTTTCTCTCTGTTTTCTCCTATATTGATAGATGTATTTGGAACTCTAAATCAAACACGGTTTGTGCTAGCTTCTTGAAACTTGACCCAGTAAAGCAGTTTCATGGTCTGTCTCTATGTTTTGTTTCCTCTTGATATAGCCCTAAGCAGTGACTGGCGAGAAACACTTTCATTGAAAGGGGTTGCAAGCTTCCAAAAATGACGAGTCTCCAGAAATCTCAGCAAATATTTTTTCACCCAAACTGGATGATACTTTCAGGTAATGATCAGTACACTAAGCCCACTTGGTTCCCCAAATTTCGTTCTTCTATGTTGAAGCGTTCGTTTCCACTATCAGTTTGCATTTTGGCGTTTCACTCTGTTTTCTCCTATATTGATAGATGTATTTGGAACTCTAAATCAAACACGGTTTGTGCTAGTTTCTTGAAACTTGACACAGTAAAGCAGCTTCACATTCTAACTCTATGTGTTGTTTACTTTTCATGTAGCCTTAAGCAGTGACTGGCGAGAAACACTTTCATTGAAAGGGGTTGCAAGCTTCCAAAAATTACGAGTCTCCAGAAATCTCAGCAAATATTTTTTCAACCAAATTGGATGATACTTTTAGGTAATGATCAGTACACTAATCCCACTTTTTTCCCCAAATTTCGTTCTTCTATGTTGAAGCGTTCGTTTCCAGTAACAGTTTGAATTTTGGTGTTTCACTCTGTTTTCTCCTATATTGATAGATGTATTTGGAACTCTAAATCAAACACGGTTTGTGCTAGCTTCTTGAAACTTGGCACAGTAAAGCAGTTTCACATTCTAACACTATGTTTTGTTTCCTTTTCATGTAGCCCTAAGCAGTGACTGGCGAGAAACACTTTCATTGAAAGGGGTTGCAAGCTTCCAAAAATGACGAGTCTCCAGAAATCTCAGCAAATATTTTTTCACCCAAACTGGATGATACTTTCAGGTAATGATCAGTACACTAAGCCCACTTGGTTCCCCAAATTTCGTTCTTCTATGTTGAAGCGTTCGTTTCCAGTAACAGTTTGCATTCTGGCATTTCACTCTGTTTTCTCCTATATTGATAGATGTATTTGGAACTCTAAATCAAACACGCTTTGTGCTAGCTTCTTGAAACTTGCAACAGTAAAGCAGTTTCACGTTCTATCTTTATGTTTTGTTTCCTCTTGATATACCCCTAAGCAGTGACTGGCGAGAAACACTTACATGGAAAGAGGTTGCAAATTTTCCAAAAATTACGTGTCTCCAGAAATCTCAGCAAATATTTTTTCACCCAAACTGGATGATACTTTCAGGTAATGATCAGTATACTAAGCCAACTTGGTTCCCCAAATTTCGTTCTTCTGTGTTGAAGCGTTCGTTTCCAGTAACAGTTTGAATTTTGGCCTTTCTCTCTGTTTTCTCCTATATTGATAGATGTATTTGGAACTATAAATCAAACACGGATTTTGCTAGCTTCTTGAAACTTGACCCAGTAAAGCAGTTTCATGGTCTGTCTCTATGTTTTGTTTCCTCTTGATATAGCCCTAAGCAGTGACTGGTGAGAAACACTTTCATTGAAAGGGGTTGCAAGCTTCCAAAAATGACGAGTCTCCAGAAATCTCAGCAAATATTTTTTCACCCAAACTGGATGATACTTTCAGGTAATTATCAGTACACTAAGCCCACTTGGTTCCCCAAATTTCGTTCTTTTGTTGAAGCGTTCGTTTCCACTATGAGGTTGCATTATGGCGTTTCTCTCTGTTTTCTCCTATATAGATAGATGTATTTGGAACTCTAAATCAAACACGGTTTGTGCTAGTTTCTTGAAACTTGACGCAGTAAAGCAGTTAAACATTCTAACTCTATGTTTTGTTTCATTTTCATGTAGCCATAAGCAGTGACTGGCGAGAAACACTTTCATTGAAAGAGGTTGCAAGCTTCCAAAAATTACGAGTCTCTAGAAATCTCAGCAAATATTTTTTCACCCAAACTGGATGATACTTTCAGGTAATGATCAGTACACTAAGCCCACTTGGTTCCCCAAATTTCGTTCTTCTATGTTGAAGCGTGCGTTTCCAGTAAGTTTCCATTCTGGCATTTCACTCTGTTTTCTCCTATATTGATAGATGTATTTGGAACTCTAAATCAAACACGGTTTGTGCTAGCTTCTTGAAACTTGACACAGTAAAGCAGTTTCACATTCTAACTCTATGTTTTGTTTCCTTTTCATGTAGCCCTAAGCAGTGACTGGCGAGAAACACTTTCATTGAAAGGGGTTGCAAGCTTCCAAAAATTACGAGTCTCCAGAAATCTCAGCAAATATTTTTTCACCCAAACTGGATGATACTTTCAGGTAATGATCAGTACACTAAGCCCACTTGGTTCCCCAAATTTCGTTCTTCTATGTTGAAGCGTTCGTTTCCACTATCTGTTTGAATTTTGGCGTTTCACTCTGTTTTCTCCTATATTGATAGATGTATTTGGAACTCTAAATCAAACACGGTTTGTGCTAGCTTCTTGAAACTTGACCCAGTAAAGCAGTTTCACATTCTAACTCTATGTTTTGTTTCCTTTTCATGTAGCCCTAAGCAGTGACTGGCGAGAAACACTTTCATTGAAAGGGGTTGCCAAGCTTCCAAAAATTACGAGTCTCCAGCAATCTCAGGAAATATTTTTTCACCCAAACTGGATGATACTTTCAGGTAATGATCAGTACACTAAGCCCACTTGGTTCCCCAAATTTTGTTCTATGTTGAAGCGTTCGTTTCCACTATCAGGTTGCATTGTGGCGTTTCTCTCTGTTTTCTCCTATATTGATAGATGTATTTGGAACTCTACATCAAACACGGTTTGTGCTAGTTTCTTGAAACTTGATGCAGTAAAGCAGTTTCACATTCTAACTCTATGTTTTGTTTCATTTTCATGTAGCCATAAGCAGTGAATGGCGAGAAACACTTTCATTGAAAGGGGTTGCAAGCTTCCAAAAATTACGAGTCTCCAGAAATCTCAGCAAATATTTTTTCACCCAAACTGGATGATACTTTCAGGTAATGATCAGTACACTAAGCCCACTTGGTTCCCCAAATTTCGTTCTTCTATGTTGAAGCGTTCGTTTCCAGTAAGTTTCCATTCTGGCATTTCACTCTGTTTTCTCCTATATTGATAGATGTATTTGGAACTCTAAATCAAACACGGTTTGTGCTAGCTTCTTTAAACTTGACACAGTAAAGCAGTTTCAAGTTCTATCTCTATGTTTTGTTTCCTCTTGATGTAGCCCTAAGCAGTGACTGGCGAGAAACACTTTAATGGAAAGGGGTTGCCAAGCTTATAAAAATTACGAGTCTCCAGAAATCTCAGCAAATATTTTTTCACCCAAACTGGATGATACTTTCAGGTAATGATCAGTACACTAAGCCCACTTGGTTTCCCAAATTTCGTTCTTCTATGTTGAAGCGTTGGTTTCCAGTAACAGTTTGAATTTTGAGGTTTCACTCTGTTTTCTCCTTTATTGATAGATGTATTTGGAAGTCTAAATCAAACACGGTTTGTGCTAGCTTCTTAAAACTTGACACAGTAAAGCAGTTTCACATTCTAACTCTGTGTTTTGTTTCCTTTTCATGTAGCCCTAAGTAGTGACTGGCGAGAAACACTTTCATTGAAAGGGGTTGCAAGCTTCCAAAAATTACGAGTCTACAGAAATCTCAGCAAATATTTTTTCAACCAAACTGGATGATTCTTTTAGGTAATGATCACTACACTAATCCCACTTGGTTCCCCAAATTTCGTTATTCTATGTTGAAGCGTTCGTTTCTAGTAACTGTTTGAATTTTGGCGTTTCACTCTGTTTTCCCTATATTGATAGATGTGTTTGGAACTCTAAATGAAACGCGGTTTGTGCTAGCTTCTTGAAACTTGACACAGTAAAGCAGTTTCACGTTCTATCTTTATGTTTTGTTTCCTCTTGATGTACCCCTAAGCAGTGACTGGCGAGAAACACTTTCATGGAAAGATGTTGCAAATTTTCCAAAAATTACGTGTCTCCAGAAATCTCAGCAAATATTTTCTCACCCATCAGGATGATACTTTCAGGTAATGATCAGTATACTAAGCCAACTTGGTTCCCTAAATTTCGTTCTTCTGTGTTTAAGCTTCGTTACCAGTAACAGTTTGAATTTTGGCCTTTCTCTCTGTTTTCTCCTATATTGATAGATGTATTTGGAACTCTAAATCAAACACGGTTTGTGCTAGATTCTTGAAACTTGACCCAGTAAAGCAGTTTCACGGTCTGTCTCTATGTTTTGTTTCCTCTTGGTATAGCCCTAAGCAGTGACTGACGAGAAACACTTTTATTGAAAGGGGTTGCCAAGCTTCCAAAAATTACGAGTCTCCAGAAATCTCAGCAAATATTTTTTCACCCAAACTGGATGATACTTTCAGGTAATGATCAGTACACAAAGCCCACTTGGTTCCCCAAATTTCGTTCTTCTATGTTGAAGCGTTCGTTTCCATTAACAGTTTCCATTCTGGAATTTCACTCTGTTTTCTCCTATATTGATAGATGTATTTGGAACTCTAAATCAAACACGGTTTGTGCTAGCTTCTTGAAACTTGACCCAGTTAAGCAGTTTCACATTCTAACTCTATGTTTTGTTTCCTTTTCATGTAGCCCTAAGCAGTGACTGGCGAGAAACACTTTAATTGAAAGGGGTTGCAAGCTTCCAAAAATTACGAGTCTCCAGAAATCTCAGCAAATATTTTTTCAACCAAACTGGATGATACTTTTAGGTAATGATCAGTACACTAATCCCACTCGGTTCCCCAAATTTCGTTCTTCTTTGTTGAAGCGTTGGTTTTCAGTAACAGTTTGAATTTTGGCGTTTCACTCTGTTTTCTCCTATATTGATAGATGTATTTGGAACTCTAAATCAAACAGGGTTTGTGCTAGCTTCTTGAAACTTGAGACAGTAAAGCAGTTTCACATTCTAACTCTATGTTTTGTTTCCTTTTCATGTAGCCCTAAGTAGTGACTGGTGAGAAACACTTTCATTGAAAGGGGTTGCAAGCTTCCAAAAATTACGAGTCTCCAGAAATCTCAGCAAATATTTTTTCACCCAAACTGGATGATACTTTCAGGTAATGATCAGTACACTAAGCCCACATGGTTCCCCAAATTTTGTTCTTCTATGTTGAAGCGTTCGTTTCCAGTAACAGTTTCCATTCTGGCATTTCACTCTATTTTCTCCTATATTGATAGATGTATTTGGAACTCTAAATCAAACACGGTTTGTGCTAGCTTCTTGAAACTTGACCCAGTAAAGCAGTTTCACGGTCTGTCTCTATGTTTTGTTTCCTCTTGATATAGCCCTAAGCAGTGACTGGCGAGAAAGACTTTCATTGAAAGGGGTTGCCAAGCTTCCAAAAATTACGAGTCTCCAAAAATCTCAGCAAATATTTTTTCACCCAAACTGGATGATACTTTCACGTAATGATCAGTACACTAAGCCCACTTGGTTCCCCATTTTTCGGTCTTCTATGTTGAAGCGTTCGTTTCCAGTAACAGTTTGAATTTTGGCGTTTCACTCTGTTTTCTCCTATATTGATAGATGTATTTGGAACTCTAAATCAAACACGGTTTGTGCTAGCTTCTTGAAACTTGACACAGTAAAGCAGTTTCACATTCTAACTCTATGTTTTGTTTCCTTTTCATGTAGTCCTAAGCAGTGACTGGCGAGAAACACTTTCATTGAAAGGGGTTGCAAGCTTCCAAAAATTATGAGTCTCCAGAAATCTCAGCAAATATTTTTTCACCCAAACTGGATGATACTTTCAGGTAATGATCAGTACACTAATCCCACTTGGTTCCCCAAATTTCGTTCTTCTAAGTTGAAGCGTTCGTTTCCAGTAACAGTTTGCATTCTGGCATTTCACTCTGTTTTCTCCTATATTGATAGAAGTATTTGGAACTCTAAATCAAACACGCTTTGTGCTAGCTTCTTGAAACTTGACACAGTAAAGCAGTTTCACGTTCTATCTTTATGTTTTGTTTCCTTTTCATGTACCCCTAAGCAGTGACTGGCGAGAAACACTTTCATGGAAAGAGGTTGCAAATTTTCCAAAAATTACGTGTCTCCAGAAATCTCAGCAAATATTTTTTCACCCAAACTGGATGATACTTTCAGGTAATGATCAGTATACTAAGCCAACTTGGTTCCCCAAATTTCGTTCTTCTGTGTTGAAGCGTTCGTTTCCAGTAACAGTTTGAATTTTGGCCTTTCTCTCTGTTTTCTCCTTTATTGATAGATGTATTTGGAACTCTAAAACAAACACGGTTTGTGCTAGCTTCTTGAAACTTGACCCAGTAAAGCAGTTTCACGGTCTGTCTCTATGTTTTGTTTCCTCTTGATATAGCCCTAAGCAGTGACTGGCGAGAAACACTTTCATTGAAAGGGGTTGCCAAGCTTCCAAAAATTACGAGTGTCCAGAAATCTCAGCAAATATTTTTTCACCCAAACTGGATGATACTTTCAGGTAATGATCAGTACATGAAGCCCACTTGGTTCCCCATTTTTCGTTCTTATATGTTGAAGCGTTCGTTTCCACTATCAGTTTGCATTTTGGCGTTTCACTCTGTTTTCTCCTATATTGATAGATGTATTTGTAACCCTAAATCAAACACGGTTTGTGCTAGTTTCTTGAAAATTGACACAGTAAAGCAGCTTCTCATTCTAACTCTATGTTTTGTTTCCTTTTAATGTAGCCTTAAGCAGTGACTGGCGAGAAACACTTTCATTGAAAGGGGTTGCAAGCTTCCAAAAATTACGAGTCTCCAGAAATCTCAGCAAATATTTTTTCAACCAAACTGGATGATACTTTTAGGTAATGATCAGTACACTAATCCCACTCGGTTCCCCAAATTTCGTTCTTCTTTGTTGAAGCATTGGTTTCCAGTAACAGTTTGAATTTTGGCGTTTCACTCTGTTTTCTCCTATATTGATAGATGTATTTGGAACTCTAAATCAAACACGGTTTGTGCTAGCTTCTGGAAACTTGAGACAGTAAAGCAGTTTCACATTCTTACTCTACATTTTGTTTCCTTTTCATGTGGCCCTAAGCAGTGTCTGGCGAGAAACACTTACATTGAAAGGGTTTGCAAGCTTCCAAAAATTACGAGTCTCCAGAAATCTCAGCAAATATTTTTTCACCAAAACTGGATGATACATTCAGGTAATGATCAGTATACTAAGCCCACTTGGTTCCCCAAATTTCGTTCTTCTATGTTGAAGCGTTCGTTTCCAGTAACAGTTTCCATTCTGGCATTTCACTCTGTTTTCTCCTATATTGATAGATGTATTTGGAACTCTAAATCATACACGGTTTGTGCTAGCTTCTTGATACTTGACACAGTAAAGCAGTTTCACATTCTAACTCTACGTTTTGTTTCCTTTTCATGTAGCCCTAAGCAGTGACTGGCGAGAAACACTTTCATTGAAAGGGGTTGCAAGCTTCCATAAATTACGAGTCTCCAGAAATATCAGCAAATATTTTTTCACCCAAACTGGATGATACTTTCAGGTAATGATCAGTACACTAAGTCCACTTGGTTCCCCAAATTTCCTTCTTCTATGTTGAAGCGTTCATTTCCCGTAACAGTTTCTATTCTGGCATTTCACTCTGTTTTCTCCTATATTGATAGATGTATTTGGAACTCTAAATAAAACACGGTTTGTGCTAGATTCTTGAAACTTGACACAGTAAAGCAGCTTCACATTCTAACTCTATGTTTTGTTTCCTTTTCATGTAGCCTTAAGCAGTGACTGGCGAGAAACACTTTCATTGAAAGGGGTTGCAAGCTTCCAAAAATTACGAGTCTCCAGAAATCTCAGCAAATATTTTTTCAACCAAACTGGATGATACTTTTAGGTAATGATCAGTACACTAATCCCACTTGATTCCCCAAATTTCGTTCTTCTATGTTGAAGCGTTCGTTTCCCGTAACAGTTTGCATTCTGGCATTTCACTCTGTTTTCTCCTATATTGATAGATGTATTTGGAACTCTAAATCAAACACGCTTTGTGCTAGCTTCTTGAAACTTGACACAGTAAAGCAGTTTCACGTTCTATCTTTATGTTTTGTTTCCTCTTGATGTACCCCTAAGCAGTGACTGGCGAGAAACACTTTCATGTAAAGAGGTAGCCAATTTTCCAAAATTACGTGTCTCCAGAAATCTCAGCAAATATTTTTTCACCCAAACTGGATGATACTTTCAGGTAATGATCAGTATACTAAGCCAACTTGGTTCCCCAAATTTCGTTCTTCTGTGTTGAAGCGTTCGTTTCCAGTAACAGTTTGAATTTTGGCCTTTCTCTCTGTTTTCTCCTATATTGATAGATGTATTTGGAACTCTAAATCAAACACGGTTTGTGCTAGCTTCTTGAAACTTGACCTAGTAAAGCAGTTTCACGGTCTGTCTCTATGTTTTGTTTCCTCTTGATATAGCCCTAAGCAGTAACTGGAGAGAAACACTTTAATTGAAAGGGGTTGCCAAGCTTCCAAAAATTACGAGTCTCCAGAAATCTCAGCAAATATTTTTTCACCCAAACTGGATGATACATTCAGGTAATGATCAGTACACTAAGCCCACTTGGTTCCCCAAATTTCGTTCTTCTATGTTGAAGCGTTCGTTTCCAGTAACAGTTTGCATTCTGGAATTTCACTCTGTTTTCTCCTATATTGATAGATGTATTTGGAACTCTAAATCAAACACGGTTTGTGGTAGCTTCTTCAAACTTGACACAGTAAAGCAGTTTCACATTCTAACTCTATGTTTTGTTTCCTTTTCATGTAGCCCTAAGCAGTGACTGGCGAGAAACACTTTCATTGAAAGGGGTTGCAAGTTTCCAAAATTTACGAGTCTCCGGAAATCTCAGCAAATATTTTTTTACCCAAACTGGATGATACGTTCAGGTAATGATCAGTACACAAAGCCCACTTGGTTCCCCAAATTTCGTTCTTCTATGTTGAAGCGTTCGTTTCCACTATCAGTTTGCATTTTGGCGTTTCACTCTGTTTTCTCCTATATTGATAGATGTATTTGGAACTCTAAATCAAACACGCATCGCGCTAGTTTCTTGAAACTTGACACAGTAAAGCAGTTTCACATTCTAACTCTATGTTTTGTTTCCTTTTCATGTAGCCCTAAGCAGTGACTGGCGAGAAACACTTTCATTGAAAGAGGTTGCAAGCTTCCAAAAATTACGAGTCTCCAGAAATCTCAGCAAATATTTTTTCAACCAAACTGGATGATACTTTTAGGTAATGATCAGTATACTAAGCCAACTTGGTTCCCCAAATTTCGTTCTTCTATGTTGAAGCGTTCGTTTCCAGTAACAGTTTCCATTCTGGCATTTCACTCTGTTTTCTCCTATATTGATAGATGTATTTGGAACTCTAAATCAAACACGGTTTGTGCTTGCTTCTTGAAACTTGACACAGTAAAGCAGTTTCACATTCAAACTCTATGTTTTGTTTCCTTTTCATGTAGCCCTAAGCAGTGACTGGCGAGAAACACTTTCATTGAAAGGGGTTGCAAGCTTCCAAAAATTACGAATCTCCAGAAATCTCAGCAAATATTTTTTCACCAAAACTTCATGATACTTTGAGGTAATGATCAGTACACTAAGCCCACTTGGTTCCCCAAATTTCGTTCTTCTATGATGAAGCGTTCGTTTCCAGTAACAGTTTGCATTCTGGAATTTCACTCTGTTTTCTCCTATATTGATAGATGTATTTGGAACTCTAAATCAAACACGGTTTGTTCTAGCTTCTTGAAACTTGACACAGTAAAGCAGTTTCACATTCTAACTCTACGTTTTGTTTCCTTTTCATGTAGCCCTAAGCAGTGACTGGCGAGAAATACTTTCATTGAAAGGGGTTGCAAGCTTCCAAAAAATACGAATCTCCAGATATCTCAGCAAATATTTTTTTACCCAAACTGGATGATACTTTCAGGTAATGATCAGTACACAAAGCCCACTTGGTTCCCCAAATTTCGTTCTTCTATGTTGAAGCGTTCGTTTCCACTATCAGTTTCCATTTTGGCGTTTCACTCTGTTTTCTCCTATATTGATAGATGTATTTGGAACTCTAAATCAAACACGCATTGCGCTAGTTTCTTGAAACTTGACACAGTAAAGCAGTTTCACATTCTAACTCTATGTTTTGTTTCCTTTTCATGTAGCCCTTAAGCAGTGACTGGCGAGAAACACTTTCATTGAAAGAGGTTGCAAGCTTCCAAAAATTACGAGTCTCCAGAACTCTCAGCAAATATTTTTTCACCAAAACTTCATGATACTTTGAGGTAATGATCAGTATTCTAAGCCAACTTGGTTCCCCAAATTTCGTTCTTCTATGTTGAAGCGTTCGTTTCCAGTAACAGTTTCCATTCTGGCATTTCACTCTGTTTTCTCCTATATTGATAGATGTATTTGGAACTCTAAATCAAACACAGTTTGTGCTAGCTTCATGAAACTTGACACAGTAAAGCAGTTTCACATTCTAACTCTATGTTTTGTTTCCTTTTCATGTAGCCCTACGCATTGCCTGGCGAGAAACACTTTCATTGAAAGGGTTGGAAGCTTCCAAAAATTACGAGTCTCCAGAAGTCTCAGCAAATATTTTTTCACCCAAACTGGATGATACATTCAGGTAATGATCAGTACACTAAGACCACTTGGTTCCCTAAATTTCGTTCTTCCATGTTGAAGCGTTCGTTTCCAGTAACAGTTTGAATTTTGGCATTTCACTCTGTTTTCTCCTATATTGATAGATGTATTTGGAACTCTAAATCAAACACGGTTTGTGCTAGCTTCTTGAAACTTGACACAGTAAAGCAGTTTCACGTTCTATCTCTATGTTTTGTTTCCTCTTGATGTAGCCCTAAGCAGTGACTGGCGAGAAACACTTTCATTGAAAGGGGTTGCAAGCTTCCAAAAATTACGAGTCTCCAGAAATCTCAGCAAATATTATTTCACCCAAAATGGATGATACTTTCAGGTAATGATAAGTACACTAAGCCCACTTGGTTCCCCAAATTTCGTTCTTCTATGTTGAAGCGTTCGTTTCTAGTAACAGTTTGAATTTTGGCGTTTCACTCTGTTTTCTGCTTTATTAATAGATGTATTTGGAACTCTAAATCAAAGACGGTTTGTGCTAGCTTCTTGAAACTTGACACAGTAAAGCAGTTTCACATTCTAACTCTATGTTTTGTTTCCTTTTCATGTAGCCCTAAGCAGTGACTGGCGAGAAACACTTTCATTGAAAGGGGTTGCAAGCTTCCAAAAATTACGAGTCTCCAGAAATCTCAGCAAATATTTTTTCACCCAAACTGGATGATACTTTCAGGTAATGATCAGTACACTAAGCCCACTTGGTTCCACAAATTTCGTTCTTCTATGTTGAAGCGTTCGTTTACAGTAACAGTTTGCATTCTGGCATTTCACTCTGTTTTCTCCTATATTGATAGATGTATTTGGAACTCTAAATCAAACACGCTTTGTGCTATCTTCTTGAAACTTGGCACAGTAAAGCAGTTTCACGTTCTATCTTTATGTTTTTTTCCTCTTGATGTACCCCTAAGCAGTGACTGGCGAGAAAAACTTTCATGGAAAGAGGTTGCAAATTTTCCAAAAATTACGTGTCTCCAGAAATCTCAGCAAATATTTTTTCACCCAAACTGGATGATACTTTCAGGTAATGATCAGTATACTAAGCCTACTTGGTTCCCCAAATTTCGTTCTTCTATGTTGAAGCGTTCATTTCCAGTAACAGTTTGAATTTTGGACTTTCACTCTGTTTTCTCCTATATTGATAGATGTATTTGGAACTCTAAATCAAACATGGTTTGTGCTAGCTTCTTGAAACTAGACCCAGTAAAGCAGTTTAACGGTCTGTCTCTATGATTTGTTTCCTCTTGATATAGTGCTAAGCAGTGACTGGCGAGAAACACTTTCATTGAAAGGGGTTGCCAAGCTTCCAAAAATTACGAGTCTCCAGAAATCTCAGCAAATATTTTTTCACCCAAACTGGATGATACTTTCAGGTAATGATCAGTACACTAAGCCCACTTGGTTCCCCAAATTTCGTTCTTCTATGTTGAAGCGTTCGTTTCCAGTAACAGTTTGAATTCTGGCATTTCACTCTGTTTTCTCTTATATTGATAGATGTATTTGGAACTCTAAATCAAACACGCTTTGTGCTAGCTTCTTGAAACATGACACAGTAAAGCAGTTTCACATTCTATCTTTATGTTTTGTTTCCTCTTGATGTACCCCTAAGCAATGACTGGCGAGAAACACCTTCATGGAAAGAGGTTGCAAATTTTCCAAAAATTACGTGTCTCCAGAAATCTCAGCAAATATTTTCTCACCCATCTGGATGATACTTTCAGGTAATGATCAGTATACTAAGCCAACTTGGTTCCCTAAATTTCGTTCTTCTGTGTTGAAGCTTCGTTACCAGTAAAAGTTTGAATTTTGGCCTTTCTCTCTGTTTTCTCCTATATTGATAGATGTATTTGGAACTCTAAATCAAACACGGTTTGTGCTAGCTTCTTGAAACTTGACCCAGTAAAGCAGTTTCACGGTCTGTCTCTATGTTTTGTTTCCTCTTGATATAGCCCTAAGCAGTGACTGGCGAGAAACACTTTAATTGAAAGGGGTTGCCAAGCTTCCAAAAATTACGAGACTCCAGAAATCTCAGCAAATATTTTTTCACCCAAACTGGATGATACTTTCAGGGAATGATCAGTACACTAAGCCCACTTGGTTCCCCAAATTTCGTTCTTCTATGTTGAAGCGTTCGTTTCCAGTAACAGTTTGAATTTTGGCGTTTCACTCTGTTTTTTCCTATATTGATAGATGTATTTGGAACTCTAAATCAAACACGGTTTGTGCTATCTTCTTGAAACTTGACACAGTAAAGCAGTTTCACATTCTAACTCTATGTTTTGTTTCCTTTTCATGTAGCCCTAAGCAGTGACTGGCGAGAAACACTTTCATTGAAAGCGGTTGCAAGCTTCCAAAAATTACGAGTCTCCAGAAATCTCAGCAAATATTTTTTCAACCAAACTGGATGATACTTTTAGGTAATGATCAGTACACTAATCCCACTCGGTTCCCCAAATTTCGTTCTTCTTTGTTGAAGCATTGGTTTCCAGTAACAGTTTGAAGTTTGGCGTTTCACTCTGTTTTCTCCTATATTGATAGAGGTATTTGGAACTCTAAATCAAACAGGGTTTGTGCTAGCTTCTTGAAACTTGAGACAGTAAAGCAGTTTCACATTCTAACTCTATGTTTTGTTTCCTTTTCATGTAGCCCTAAGTAGTGACTGGTGAGAAACACTTTCATTGAAAGGAGTTGCAAGCTTCCAAAAATTACGAGTCTCCAGAAATCTCAGCAAATATTTTTTCACCCAAACTGGATGATACTTTCAGGTAATGATCAGTACACTAAGCCCACTTGGTTCCCCTAATTTTGTTATTCTATGTTGAAGCGTTCGTTTCCAGTAACAGTTTCCATTCTGGCATTTCACTCTATTTTCTCCTATATTGATAGATGTATTTGGAACTCTAAATCAAACACGGTTTGTGCTAGCTTCTTGAAACTTGACCCAGTAAAGCAGTTTCACGGTCTGTCTCTATGTTTTGTTTCCTCTTGATATAGCCCTAAGCAGTGATTGGCGAGAAACACTTTTATTGAAAGGGGTTGCCAAGCTTCCAAAAATTACGAGTCTACAAAAATCTCAGCAAATATTTTTTCACCCAAACTGGATGATACTTTCAGGTAATGATCAGTACACTAAGCCCACTTGGTTCCCCATTTTTCGGTCTTCTATGTTGAAGCGTTCGTTTCCAGTAACAGTTTGAATTTTGGCGTTTCACTCTGTTTTCTCCTATATTGATAGATGTATTTGGAACTCTAAATCAAACACGGTTTGTGCTAGCTTCTTGAAACTTGACACAGTAAAGCAGTTTCACATTCTAACTCTATGTTTTGTTTCCTTTTCATGTAGTCCTAAGCAGTGACTGGCGAGAAACACTTTCATTGAAAGGGGTTGCAAGCTTCCAAAAATTACGAGTCTCCAGAAATCTCAGCAAATATTTTTTCACCCAAACTGGATGATACTTTCAGGTAATGATCAGTACACTAAGCCCACTTGGTTCCCCAAATTTCGTTCTTCTAAGTTGAAGCGTTCGTTTCCAGTAACAGTTTGCATTCTGGCATTTCACTCTGTTTTCTCCTATATTGATAGAAGTATTTGGAACTCTAAATCAAACACGCTTTGTGCTAGCTTCTTGAAACTTGACACAGTAAAGCAGTTTCACGTTCTATCTTTATGTTTTGTTTCCTTTTCATGTACCCCTAAGCAGTGACTGGCGAGAAACACTTTCATGGAAAGAGGTTGCAAATTTTCCAAAAATTACGTGTCTCCAGAAATCTCAGCAAATATTTTTTCACCCAAACTGGATGATACTTTCAGGTAATGATCAGTATACTAAGCCAACTTGGTTCCCCAAATTTCGTTCTTCTGTGTTGAAGCGTTCGTTTCCAGTAACAGTTTGAATTTTGGCCTTTCTCTCTGTTTTCTCCTTTATTGATAGATGTATTTGGAACTCTAAATCAAACACGGTTTGTGCTAGCTTCTTGAAACTTGACCCAGTAAAGCAGTTTCACGGTCTGTCTCTATGTTTTATTTCCTCTTGATATAGCCCTAAGCAGTGACTGGCGAGAAACACTTTCATTGAAAGGGGTTGCCAAGCTTCCAAAAATTACGAGTGTCCAGAAATCTCAGCAAATATTTTTTCACCCAAACTGGATGATACTTTCAGGTAATGATCAGTAAATGAAGCCCACTTGGTTCCCCATTTTTCGTTCTTATATGTTGAAGCGTTCGTTTCCACTATCAGTTTGCATTTTGGCGTTTCACTCTGTTTTCTCCTATATTGATAGATGTATTTGTAACTCTAAATCAAACACGGTTTGTGCTAGTTTCTTGAAAATTGACACAGTAAAGCAGCTTCTCATTCTAACTCTATGTTTTGTTTCCTTTTAATGTAGCCTTAAGCAGTGACTGGCGAGAAACACTTTCATTGAAAGGGGTTGCAAGCTTCCAAAAATTACGAGTCTCCAGAAATCTCAGCAAATATTTTTTCGACCAAACTGGATGATACTATTAGGAAATGATCAGTACACTAATCCCACTTGGTTCCCCAAATTTCGTTCTTCTATGTTGAAGCATTGGTTTCCAGTAACAGTTTGAATTTTGGCGTTTCACTCTGTATTCTCCTATATTGTTAGATGTATTTGGAACTCTAAATCAAACACGCTTTGTGCTAGCTTCTTGAAACTTGACACAGTAAAGCAGTTTCACGTTATATCGTTATGTTTTGTTTTCTTTTCATGTACCCCTAAGCAGTGACTGGCGAGAAACACTTTCATGGAAAGAGGTTGCAAATTTTCCAAAAATTACGTGTCTCCAGAAATCTCAGCAAATATTTTTTTCACCCCAACTGGATATACATTCAGGTAATGATCAGTACACTAAGCCAACTTGGTTCCCCAAATTTCGTTCTTCTGTGTTGAAGCGTTCGTTTCCAGTAACAGTTTGAATTTTGGCCTTTCTCTCTGTTTTCTCCTATATTGATAGATGTATTTGGAACTCTAAATCAAACACGGTTTTTGCTAGCTTCTTGAAACTTGACCCAGTAAAGCAGTTTCACGGTCTGACTCTATGTTTTGTTTCCTCTTGATATAGCCCTAAGCAGTGACTGGCGAGAAACACTTTCATTGAAAGGGGTTGCCAAGCTTCCAAAAATTACGAGTCTCCAGAAATCTCAGCAAATATTTTTTCACCCAAACTGGATGATACTTTCAGGTAATGATCAGTACACTAAGCCCACTTGGTTCCCCATTTTTCTGTCTTCTATTTTGAAGCGTTCGTTTCCAGTAACAGTTTGAATTTTGGCGTTTCACTCTGTTTTCTCCTATATTGATAGATGTATTTGGAACTCTAAATCAAACACGGTTTGTGCTAGCTTCTTCAAACTTGACCCAGTAAAGCAGTTTCACGGTCTGTCTCTATGTTTTGTTTCCTTTTCATGTAGTCCTAAGCAGTGACTGGCGAGAAACACTTTAATTGAAAGGGGTTGCAAGCTTCCAAAAATTACGAGTCTCCAGATATCTCAGCAAAAATTTTTTCACACAAACTGGATGATACTTTCAGGTAATGATCAGTACACTAAGTCAACTTGGTTCCCCAAATTTCGTTCTTCTATATTGAAGCGTTCGTTTCCAGTAACAGTTTGCATTCTGGCATTTCACTCTGTTTTTTCCTATATTGATAGAAGTATTTGGAACTCTACATCAAACACGCTTTGTGCTAGCTTCTTGAAACTGACAAAGTAAAGCAGTTTCACATTCTATCTTTATGTTTTGTTTCCTTTTCATGTACCCCTAAGCAGTGACTGGCGAGAAACACTTTCATGGAAAGAGATTGCAAATTTTCCAAAAATTACGTGTCTCCAGAAATCTCAGCAAATATTTTTTCACCCAAACTGGATGATACTTTCAGGGAATGATCAGTATGTTAGGCCAACTTGGTTCCCCAAATTTCGTTCTTCTGTGTTGAAGCGTTCGTTTCCAGTAACAGTTTGAATTTTGGCCTTTCTCTCTGTTTTCTCCTATATTGATAGATGTATTTGGAACTCTAAATCAAACACGGTTTGTGCTAGTTTCTTGAAACTTGACACAGTAAAGCAGCTTCTCATTCTAACTCTATGTTTTGTTTCCTTTTAATGTAGCCTTAAGCAGTGACTGGCGAGAAACTCTTTCATTGAAAGGGGTTGCAAGCTTCCAAAAATTACGAGTCTCCAGAAATCTCAGCAAATATTTTTTCAACCAAACTGGATGATACTTTTAGGTAATGATCAGTACACTAATCCCACTTGGTTCTCCAAATTTCGTTCTTCTATGTTGAAGCATTGGTTTCCAGTAACAGTTTGAATTTTGGCGTTTCACTCTGTATTCTCCTATATTGTTAGATGTATTTGGAACTCTAAATCAACCACGGTTTGTGCTAGCTTCTTGATACTTGACACAGTAAAGCAGTGTCATGGTCTGTCTCTATGTTTTGTTTCCTCTTGATATAGCCCTAAGCAGTGACTGGCGAGAAACACTTTCATTGAAAGGGGTTGCAAGCTTCCAAAAATTACGAGTCTCCAGAAATCTCAGCAAATACTTTTTCACCCAAACTGGATGATACTTTCAGGTAATGATCAGTACACTAATCCCACTTGGTTCCCCAAATTTTGTTCTTCTATGTTGAAGCGTTCGTTTCCAGTAACAGTTTGCATTCTGGCATTTCACTCTGTTTTCTCATATATTGATAGAAGTATTTGGAACTCTAAATCAAACAGGCTTTTTGCTAGCTTCTTGAAACTTGACACAGTAAAGCAGTTTCACGTTCTATCTTTATGTTTTGTTTCCTTTTCATGTACCCCTAAGCAGTGACTGGCGAGAAACACTTTCATGGAAAGAGGTTGCAAATTTTCCAAAAATTACGTGTCTCCAGAAATCTCAGCAAATATTTTTTCACCCAAACTGGATGATACTTTCAGGTAATTATCAGTATACTAAGCCAACTTGGTTCCCCAATTTCGTTCTTCTGTGTTGAAGCGTTCGTTTCCTGTAACAGTTTGAATTTTGGCCTTTCTCTCTGTTTTCTCCTATACTGATAGATGTATTTGGAACTCTAAATCAAACACGGTTTGTTCTAGCTTCTTGAAACTTGACCCAGTAAAGCAGTTTCACGGCCTGTCTCTATGATTTGTTTCCTCTTGATATAGCCCTAAGCAGTGACTGGCGAGAAACCCTTTAATTGAAAGGGGTTGCCAAGCTTCCAAAAATTACGTGTCTCCAGAAATCTCAGCAAATATTTTTTCACCCAAACTGGATGATACTTTCAGGTAATGATCAGTACACTAATCCCACTTGGTTCCCCAAATTTCGTTCTTCCATATTGAAGCGTTCGTTTCCAGTAACTGTTTGAATTTTGGAGTTTCACTCTGTTTTCTCCTATATTGATAGATGTATTTGGAACTCTAAATCAAACTCGGTTTGTGCTAGCTTCTTGAAACTTGACACAGTAAAGCATTTTCAGGTTCTATCTCTATGTTTTGTTTCCTTTTCATGTAGCCCTATTTTTCACCCAAACTGGATGATACATTCAGGTAATGATCAGTACACTAAGCCCACTTGGTTCCCCAAATTTTGTTCTTCTATGTTGAAGCGTTCGTTTCCACTATCAGTTTGCATTTTGGCGTTTCACTCTTTTTTCTGTTATATTGATAGTTGTATTTGGAACTCTAAATCAAACACGGTTTGTGCTAGCTTCTTGAAACTTGACACAGTAAAGCAGTTTCACATTCTAACTCTATGTTTTGTTTCCTTTTCATGTAGCCCTAAGCAGTGACTGGCGAGAAACACTTTCATTGAAAGGGGTTGCAAGCTTCCAAAAATTACGAGTCTCCAGAAATCTCGCAAATATTTTTTCACCCAAACTGGATATACTTTCAGGTAATGACCAGTACACTAAGCCCACTTGGTTCCCCAAATTTCATTCTTCTATGTTGAAGCGTTCGTTTCCAGTAACAGTTTGCATTCTGGCATTTCACTCTGTTTTCTCCTATATTGATAGATGTATTTGGAACTCTAAATCAAACACGGTTTGTGCTAGCTTCTTGAAACTTGACACAGTAAAGCAGTTTCACATTCTAACTCTATGTTTTGTTTCCTTTTCATGTAGCCCTAAGCAGTGACTGGCGAGAAACACTTTCGTTGAAAGGGGTTGCAAGCTTCCAAAAATTACGAGTCTCCAGAAATCTCGCAAATATTTTTTCACCCAAACTGGATGATACTTTCAGGTAATGATCAGTACACTAAGCCCACTTGGTTCCCCATTTTTCGGTCTTCTATGTTGAAGCATTCGTTTCCAGTAACAGTTTGAATTTTGGCGTTTCACTCTGTTTTCTCTTATATTGATAGGTGTATTTGGAACTCTAAATCAAACACGGTTTGTGCTAGCTTCTTGAAACTTGACACAGTAAAGCAGTTTCACATTCTAACTCTATGATTTTTTTTTTTTTTTCATGTGGCCCTAAGCAGTGACTGGCGAGAAACACTTTCATTCAAAGGGGTTGCAAGCTTCCAAAAATTACGAGTCTCCAGAAATCTCAGCAAATATATTTTCACCCAAACTGGATGATACTTTCAGGTAATGATCAGTACACTAAGCCCACTTGGTTCCCCAAATTTCGTTCTTCTATGTTGAAGCGTTCGTTTCCAGTAACAGCTTGCATTCTGGCATTTCACTCTGTTTTCTCCTATATTGATAGATGTATTTGGAACTCTAAATCAAACACGCTTTGTGCTAGCTTCTTGAAACTTGACACAGTAAAGCAGTTTCACGTTCTATCTTTATGTTTTGTTTCCTCTTCATGTACCCCTAAGCAGTGACTGGCGAGAAACACTTTCATGGAAAGAGGTTGCAAATTTTCCAAAAATTACGGGTCTCCAGAAATCTCAGCAAACATTTTTTCACCCAAACTGGATGATACTTTCAGGTAATGATCAGTACACTAAGCCCACTTGGTTCCCCAAATTTCGTTCTTCTATGTTGAAGCGTTCGTTTCCAGTAACAGTTTGCATTCTGCCATTTCACTCTGTTTTCTCCTATATTGATAGATGTATTTGGAACTCTAAATCAAACACGGTTTGTGCTAGCTTCTTGAAACTTGACACAGTAAACAGTTTTACGTTCTATCTCTATGTTTTGTTTCCTCTTTATGTAGCCCTAAGCAGTGACTGGCGAGAAACACTTTCATGGAAAGGGGTTGCAAGCTTCCAAAAATTACGAGTCTCCTGAAACTTCAGCAAATATTTTTTCACCCAAACTGGATGATACTTTCAAGTAATGATCAGTATACTAAGCCAACTGGGTTCCCCAAATTTCGTTCTTCTGTGTTGAAGCGTTCGTTTCCAGTAACAGTTTGAATTTTGGCCTTTCTCTCTGTTTTCTCCTATATTGATAGATGTATTTGGAACTCTAAATCAAACACGGTTTGTGCTAGCTTCTTAAAACTTGACCCAGTAAAGAAGTTTCACGGTCTGTCTCTATGTTTTGTTTCCTCTTGATATAGCCCTAAGCAGTGACTGGCGAGAAACACTTTCATTGAAAGGGGTTGCCAAGCTTCCAAAAATTAAGAGTCTACAGAAATCTAAGCAAATATTTTTTCACCCAAACTGGATGATACTTTCAGGTAATGATCAGTACACTAAGCCCACTTGGTTCCCCAAATTTCGTTCTTCTATGTTGAAGCGTTCGTTTCCAGTAACAGTTTGCATTCTGGCATTTCACTCTGTTTTCTCTTATATTGATAGATGTATTTGGAACTCTAAATCAAACACGGTTTGTGCTAGCTTCTTGAAACTTGACCCAGTAAAGCAGTTTCACATTCTAACTCTGTGTTTTATTTCCTTTTCATGTAGCCCTAAGCAGTGACTGGCTAGAAACACTTTCATTGAAAGGGGTTGCAAGCTTCCAAAAATTACGAGTCTCCAGAAATCTCAGCAAATATTTTTTCACCCAAACTGGATGACATTTTCAGGTAATGATCAGAACACTAAGCCCACTTGGTTCCCCAAATTTCATTCTTCTATGTTGAAGCGTTCATTTCCAGTAACAGTTTCCGTTCTGGCATTTCACTCTGTTTTCTCCTATATTGATAGATGTATTTGGAACTCTAAATCAAACAGGGTTTGTGCTAGCTTCTTGCAACTTGACACAGTAAAGCAGTTTCACATTCTAACTCTATGTTTTGTTTCCTTTTCATGTAGCCCAAAGCAGTGACTGGCGAGAAACACTTTCATTGAAAGGGGTTGCAAGCTTCCAAAAATTACGAGTCTCCAGAAATCTCGCAAATATTTTTTCACCCAAACTGGATATACTTTCAGGTAATGATCAGTACACTAAGCCCACTTGGTTCCCCAAATTTCATTCTTCTATGTTGAAGCATTCGTTTCCAGTAACATTTTCCGTTCTGGCATTTCACTCTGTTTTCTCCTATATTGATAGATATATTTGAACTCTAAATCAAACACGGTTTGTGCTAGCTTCTTGAAACTTGACACAGTAAAGCAGTTTCACATTCTAACTCTATGTTTTGTTTCCTTTTCTTGCAGCCCTAAGCAGTGACTGGCGAGAAACACTTTCATTGAAAGGGGTTGCAAGCTTCCAAAAATTACGAGTCTCCAGAAATCTCTGAAAATATTTTGTCACCCAAACTGGATGATACTTTCAGGTAATGATCAGTACACTAAGCCCACTTGGTTCCCCAAATTTCGTTCTTCTATGTTGAAGCGTTCGTTTCCAGTAACAGTTTGCATTCTGGCATTTCACTCTGTTATCTCCTATATTGATAGATGTATTTGGAACTCTAAATCAAACACGGTTTGTGCTAGCTTCTTGAAACTTGACACAGTAAAGCAGTTTCACATTCTAACTCTATGTTTTGTTTCCTTTTCATGTAGCCCTAAGCAGTGACTGGCGAGAAACACTTTCCTGGAAAGAGGTTGCAAATTTACCAAAAATTACTTGTCTCCAGAAATCTCAGCAAGTATTTTTTCACCCAAACGGGGTGATACTTTCAGGTAATGATCAGTATATGATGCCAACTTGGTTCCCCAAATTTCGTTCTTCTGTGTTGAAGCGTTCGTTTCCAGTAACAGTTTGAATTTTGGCCTTTCTCTCTGTTTTCTCCTATATTGATAGATGTATTTGGAACTCTAAATCAAACACGGTTTGTGCTAGCTTCTTAAAACTTGACCCAGTAAAGAAGTTTCACGGTCTGTCTCTATGTTTTGTTTCCTCTTGATATAGCCCTAAGCAGTGACTGGCGAGAAACCCTTTCATTGAAAGGGGTTGCCAAGCTTCCAAAAATTACGAGTCTCCAGAAATCTCAGCAAATATTTTTTCACCCAAACTGGATGATACTTTCAGGTAATGATCAGTACACTAAGCCCACTTGGTTCCCCAAATTTCGTTCTTCTATGTTGAAGCATTCGTTTCCAGTAACAGTTTGAATTTTGGCGTTTCACTCTGTTTTCTCCTATATTGATAGATGTATTTGGAACTCTAAATCAAACACGGTTTGTGCTAGCTTCTTGAAACTTGACACAGTAAAGCAGTTTCACATTCTAACTCTATGTTTTGTTTCCTTTTCATGTAGCCCTAAGCAGTGACTGGCGAGAAACACTTTCATTGAAAGGTGTTGCAAGCTTCCAAAAATTACGAGTCTCCAGAAATCTCAGCAAATATTTTTTCACACAAACTGGATGATACTTTCAGGTAATGATCAGTACACTAAGCCCACTTGGTTCCCCAAATTTCGTTCTTCTATGTTGAAGCGTTCGTTTCCAGTAACAGTTTCCATTCTGATCTTTCACTCTGTTTTCTCCTATATTGATAGAAGTATTTGGAAATCTAAATCAAACACGGTTTGTGCTAGCTTCTTGAAACTTGACACAGTAAAGCAGTTTCACATTCTAACTCTATGTTTTTTTTTTTTCATGTGGCCCAAAGCAGTGACAGGCGAGAAACACTTACATTGAAAGGTGTTGCAAGCTTCCAAAAATTACGAGTCTCCAGAAATCTCAGCAAATATTTTTTCACCCAAACTGGATGATACTTTCAGGTAATGATCAGTACACTAAGCCCACTTGGTTCCCCAAATTTCGTTCTTCTATGTTGAAGCGTTCGTTTCCAGTAACAGTTTCCATTCTGGCATTTCACTCTGTTTTCTCCTATATTGATAGATGTATTTGGAACTCTAAATCGAACACGGTTTGTGCTAGCTTCTTGAAACTTGACACAGTAAAGCAGTTTCACATTCTGACTCTACGTTTTGTTTCCTTTTCATGTAGCCCTAAGCAGTGACAGGCGAGAAACACTTTCATTGAAAGGGGTTGCAAGCTTTCATAAATTACGAGTCTCCAGAAATCTCAGCAAATATTTTTTTCACCAAACTGGATGATACTTTCATGTAAAGATCAGTACACTAAGCCCACTTGGTTCCCCAAATTTCGTTCTTCTATGTTGAAGCATTCGTTTCCAGTAACAGTTTGAATTTTGGCGTTTCACTCCGTTTTCTCCTATATTGATAGATGTATTTGGAACTCTAAATCAAACACGGTTTGTGCTAGCTTCTTGAAACTTGACACAGTAAAGCAGTTTCACATTCTAACTGTATGTTTTGTTTCCTTTTCATGTAGCCCTAAGCAGTGACTGGCGAGAAACACTTTCATTGAAAGGGGTTGCAAGCTTCCAAAAATTACGAGTCTCCAGAAATCTCAGCAAATATTTTTTCACACAAACTGGATGATACTTTCAGGTAATGATCAGTACACTAAGCCCACTTGGTTCCCCAAATTTCGTTCTTCTATGTTGAAGCGTTCGTTTCCAGTAACAGTTTCCGTTCTGGCATTTCACTCTGTTTTCTCCTATATTGATAGATGTATTTGGAACTCTAAATCAAACACGGTTTGTGCTAGCTTCTTGAAACATGACCTAATAAAGCAGTTTCACGGTCTGTCTCTATGTTTTGTTTCCTCTTGATATAGCCCTAAGCAGTAACTGGAGAGAAACACTTTCATTGAAAGGGTTGCCAAGCTTCCAAAAATTACGAGACTCCAGAAATCTCAGCAAATATTTTTTCACCCCAACTGGATGACACTTTCAGGTAATGATCACTACACTAAGCCCACTTGGTTCCCCAAATTTCGTTCTTCTATGTTGAAGCGTTCGTTTCCACAATCAGTTTGCATTTTGGCATTTCACTCTGTTTTCTCCTATATTGATAGATGCATTTGGAACTCTAAATCAAACACGGTTTGTGCTAGCTTCTTGAAACTTCACACAATAAAGCAGTTTCACATTCTAACTCTATGTTTTGTTTCCTTTTCATGTAGCCCTAAGCAGTGACTGGCGAGAAACACTTTCATTGAAAGGGGTTTCAAGCTTCCAAAAAAAACGAGTCTCCAGAAATCTCAGCAAATATTTTTTCACCCAAACTGGATGATATTTCTGGTAATGATCAGTACACTAATCCCACTTGGTTCCCCAAATTTCGTTCTTCTATGTTGAAGCGTTCGTTTCAAGTACCAGTTTGCATTCTGGCATTTCACTCTGTTTTCTCCTATATTGATAGATGTATTTGGAACTCTAAATGAAACACGGTTTGTGCTAGCTTCTTGAAACTTGACCTAGTAAAGCAGTTTCACGGTCTGTCTCTATGTTTTGTTTCCTCTTGATATAGCCCTAAGAAGTAACTGGAGAGAAACTCTTTCATTGAAAGGGGTGGCAAGCTTCCAAAAATTACGAGACTCCAGAAATCTCAGCAAATATTTTTTCACCCAAACTGGATGACACTTTCAGGTAATGATCACCACACTAAGCCCACTTGGTTCCCCAAATTTCGTTCTTCTATGTTGAAGCGTTCGTTTCCAGTATCAGTTTGCATTTTGGCATTTCACTCTGTTTTCTCCTATATTGATAGATGTATTTGGAACTCTAAATCAAACACGGTTTGTGCTAGCTTCTTGAAACTTGACACAGTAAAGCAGTTTCACATTCTAAGTCTATGTTTTGTTTCCTCTTCATGTAGCCCTAAGCAGTGACTGGCGAGAAACACTTTCATTGAAAGGGGTTGCAAGCTTCCAAAAATTACGAGTCTCCAGAAATCTCAGCAAATATTTTTTCACCCAAACTGGATGATACTTTCATGAAATGATCAGTACACTAAGCCCACTTGGTTCCCTAATATTCGTTCTTCTATGTTGAAGCGTTCGTTTCCAGTAACAGTTTGCATTCTGGCAGTTCACTCTGTTTTCTCCTATATTGATAGATATATTTGGAACTCTAAATCAAACACGGTTTGTGCTAGCTTCTTGAAACTTGACACAGTAAAGCAGTTTCACATTCTAACTCTATGTTTTGTTTCCTTTTCTTGTAGCCCTAAGCAGTGACTGGCGAGAGACACTTTCATTGAAAGGGGTTGCCAAGCTTCCAAAACTTACGAGTCTCCAGAAATCTCAGCTAATATTTTTTCACCCAAACTGTATGATACTTTCAGGTAATGATCAGTACACTAAGCCCACTTGGTTCCCCAAATTTCGTTCTTCTATGTTGAAACGTTCGTTTCCAGTAACAGTTTGCATTCTGGCATTTCACTCTGTTTTCTCCTATATTAATAGATGTATTTGGAACTCTAAATCAAACACGGTTTGTGCTAGCTTCCTGAAACTTGACACAGTAAAGCAGTTTCACATTCTATCTCTATGTTTTGTTTCCTCTTGATGTAGCCCTAAACAGTGACTGGGGAGAAACACTTTCATGGAAAGGGGTTGCCAAGCTTCCAAAAATTACGAGTCTCCAGAAGTCTCAGCAAATATTTTTTCACCCAAACTGGATGATACTTTCAGGTAATGATCAGAACACTAAGCCCACTTGGTTCCCCAAGTTTCGTTCTTCTATGTTGAAGCGTTCGTTTCCAGTAACAGTTTGCATTCTGGCATTTCACTCTGTTTTCTCCTATATTGATAGATGTATTTGGAACTCTAAATCAAACACGGTTTGTGCTAGCTTCTTGAAACTTGGCACAGTAAGCAGTTTCACATTCTACCTCTATGTTTTGTTTCCTTTTCTTGTAGCCCTAAGCAGTGACTGGCGAGAAACACTTTCATTGAAAGGGGTTGCAAGCTTCCAAAAATTACAAGTCTCCAGAAATCTCAGCAAATATTTTTTCACCCAAACTGGATGATACTTTCAGGTAATGATCAGTATTCTAAGCCAACTTGGTTCCCCAAATTTCGTTATTCTGTGTTGAAGCGTTCGTTTCCAGTAACAGTTTGAATTTTGGCCTTTCTCTCTGTTTTCTCCTATATTGATAGATGTATTTGGAACTCTAAATCAAACACGGTTTGTGCTAGCTTCTTCAAACTTAACCCAGTAAAGAAGTTTCACGGTCTGTCTCTATGTTTTGTTTCCTCTTGATATAGCCTTAAGCAGTGACTGGCGAGAAATACTTTCAGTGAAACGGGTTGCAAGCTTCCAAAAATTACGAATCTCCTGAAATCTCAGCAAATATTTTTTCAACCAAATTGGATGATACTTTTAGGTAATGATCAGTAAACTAATCTGACTTGGTTCCCCAAATTTCGTTCTTCTATGTTGAAGTGTTGGTTTCCAGTAACAGTTTGAATTTTGGCGTTTCACTCTGTTTTCTCCTATATTGATAGATGTATTTGGAACTCTAAATCAAACACGGTTTGTGCTAGCTTCTTGAAACTTGACACAGTAAAGCAGTTTCACATTCTAACTCTATGTTTTGTTTCCTTTTCATGTAGCCCTAAGCAGTGACTGGCGAGAAACACTTTTATTGAAAGGGGTTGCAAGCTTCCAAAAATTACGAGTCTCCAGAAATCTCAGCAAATATTTTTTCAACCAAACTGGATGATACTTTCAGGTAATGATCAGTACACCAATCCCACTTGGTTCCCCAAATTTCGTTCTTCTGTATTGAAGCATTCGTTTTCAGTAACAGTTCGAATTTTGGCCTTTCTCTCTGTTTTCTCCTATATTGATAGATGTATTTGGAACTCTAAATCAAACACGGTTTGTGCTGGCTTCTTGAAACTTGACACAGTAAAGCAGTTTCACATTCTAACTCTATGTTTTGTTTCCTTTTCATGTAGCCCTAAGCAGTGACTGGCGAGAAACACTTTCATTGAAAGAGGTTGCAAGCTTCCAAAAAATACGAGTCTTCAGAAATCTCAGCAAATATTTTTTCAACCAAACTGGATGATACTTTTAGGTAATAATCACTACACTAATCCCACTTGGTTCCCCAAATTTCGTTCTTCTATGTTGAAACGTTCGTTTCTAGTAACAGTTTGAATTTTGGCGTTTCACTCTGTTTTCTCTTATATTGATAGATATATTTGGAACTCTAAATGAAACACGGTTTGTGCTAACTTCTTGAAACTTGACACAGTAAAGCAGTTTCAGGTTCTATCTGTATGTTTTTTTTTTTCCTTTTCATGTAGCCCTAAGCAGTGACTGGCGAGAAACACTTTCATTGAAATGGGTTGCAAGCTTCCAAAAATTACGAGTCTCCAGAAATCTCAGCAAATATTTTTTCACCCAAACTGGATGATACTTTCAGGTAATGATCAGCACACTAAGCCCACTTGGTTCCCCAAATTTCGTTCTTCTATGTTGAAGCGTTCGTTTTCAGTAACAGTTTCCATTCTGGCATTTCACTCTGTTTTCTCCTATATTGATAGATGTATTTGGAACTCTAAATCAAACACGGTTTGTGCTAGCTTCTTGAAACTTGACACAGTAAAGCAGTTTCACATTCTAAGTCTATATTTTGTTTCCTTTTCATGTAGCCCTAAGCAGTGACTGGCGAGAAACACTTTCATTGAAAGGGGTTGCAAGCTTCCAAAAATTACGAGTCTCCAGAAATCTCAGCAAATATTTTTTCACGCAAACTGGATGATGGTTTCAGGTAATGATCAGTACACTAATCCCACTTGGTTCCCCAAATTTCGTTCTTCTATGCTGAAGCATTCGTTTCCAGTAACAGTTTGAATTTTGGCGTTTCACTCTGTTTTCTCCTAGATTGATAGATGTATTTGGAACTCTAAATCAAACACGCTTTGTGCTAGTTTCTTGAAACTTGACACAGTAAAGCAGTTTCACGTTCTATCTTTATGTTTTGTTTCCTCTTGTTGTACCCCTAAGCAGTGACTGGTGAGAAACACTTTCATGGAAAGAGGTTGCAAATTTTCCAAAAATTACATTTCTCCAGAAATCTCAGCAAATATTTTTTCACCCAAACTGGATGATACTTTCAGGTAATGATCAGTACACTAATCCCACTTGGTTCCCCAAACTTTGTTCTTCTATGTTGAAGCGTTCGTTTCCAGTAACAGTTCGAATTTTGGCCTTTCTCTCTGTTTTCTCCTATATTGATAGATGTATTTGGAACTCTAAATCAAACACGGTTTGTGCTAGCTTCTTGAAACTTGACACAGTAAAGCAGTTTCACATTCTAACTCTATGTTTTGTTTCCTTTTCATGTAGCCCTAAGCAGTGACTGGCGAGAAACACTTTCATTTAAAGGGGATGGAAGCTTCCAAAAATTACGTGTCTCCAGAAATCTCTGCAAATTTTTTTCAACCAAACTGGATGATACTTTTAGGTAATGATCAGTACACTAATCCCACTTGGTTCCCCAAACTTTGTTCTTCAATGTGGAAGCGTTCGTTTCCAGTAACAGTTTGCATTTTGGCGTTTCACTCTGTTTTCTCCTATATTGATACATGTATTTGGAACTCTAAGTCAAACACGGTTTGTGCTAGCTTCTTGAAACTTGACACAGTAAAGCAGTTTCACGTTCTATCTTTATGTTTTGTTTCTTTTTCATGTAGCCCTAAGCAGTGACAAGCGAGAAACACTTTCATTGAAAGGGGTTGCAAGTTTCCAAAAATTACGAGTCTCCAGAAATCTCAGCAAATATTTTTTCACCCAAACTGGATGATACTTTCAGGTAATGATCAGTACACTAAGCCCACTTGGTTCCCCAAATTTCGTTCTTCTATGTTGAAGCGTTCGTTTCCAGTAACAGTTTCCATTCTGGCATTTCACTCTGTTTTCTCCTATATTGATAGATGTATTTGGAACTCTAAATCAAACACGGTTTGTTCTAGCTTCTTGAAACTTGACACAGTAAACAGATTCACATTCTAACTCTATGTTTTGTTTCCTTTTCATGTTTCCTTAAGCAGTGACTGGCGAGAAACACTTTCATTGAAAGGGGTTGCTAGCTTCCAAAAATTACGAGTCTCCAGAAATCTCAGCAAATATTTTTTCAACCAGACTGTATTATACTTTTAGGTAATGATCAGTATACTAAGCCAACTTGGTTCCCCAAATTTCGTTTTTCTGTGTTGAAGCGTTCGTTTCCAGTAACAGTTTGCATTCTGGCATTTCACTCTGTTTTCTCTTATATTGATAGATGTATTTGGAACTTTAAATCAAACACGCTTTGTGCTAGCTACTTGAAACTTGACACAGTAAAGCAGTTTCACGTTCTATCTTTATGTTTTGTTTCCTCTTGATGTACCCCTAAGTAGTGACTGGCGAGAAACACTTTCATGGAAAGAGGTTGCAAATTTTCCAAAAATTACGTGTCACCAGAAATCTCAGCAAATATTTTTTCACCCAAACTGGATGATACTTTCAGGTAATGATCAGTATACTAAGCCCACTTGCTTCCCCAAATTTCGTTCTTCTGTGTTGAAGCGTTCGTTTCCAGTAACAGTTTGAATTTTGGCCTTTCTCTCTGCTTTCTCCTATATTGATAGATGTATTTGGAACTGTAAATCAAACACGTTTTGTGCTAGCTTCTTGAAACTTGCTCCAGTAAAGCAGTTTCACATTCTGACTCTAGGTTTTGTTTCCTTTTCATGTAGCCCTAAGCAGTGACTGGTGAGAAACACTTTCATTGAAAGTGGTTGCAAGCTTCCAAAAATTACGAGTCTCCAGAAATCTCCGCAAATATTTTTTCACCCAAACTGGATGATACTTTCAGGTAATGATCAGTACACGAAGCCCACTTGGTTCCCAAAATTTCGTTCTTCTATGTTCAAGCGTTCGTTTCCAGTAACAGTTTGCATTCTGGCATTTCACTTTGTTTTCTCCTATATTGATAGATGTTTTTGGAACTCTAAATCAAACACGCTTTGTGCTAGCTTCTTGAAACTTGACACAGTAAAGCAGTTTCACGTTCTATCTTTATGTTTTGTTTCCTCTTGATGTACCCCTAAGCAGTGACTGGCGAGAAACACTTTCATGGAAAGAGGTTGCAAATTTTCCAAAAATTACGTGTCTCCAGAAATCTCAGCAAATATTTTTTCAACCAAACTGGATGATACTTTCAGGTAATGATCAGAACACTAAGCCCACTTGGTTCCCCAAATTTCGTTCTTCTATGTTGAAGCGTTCGTTTCCAGTAACAGTTTCCATTCTGGCATTTCACTCTGTTTTCTCCTATGTTGATAGATGTATTTGGAACTCTAAATCAAACACGGTTTGTGCTAGCTTCTTGAAACTTGACACAGTAAAGCAGTTTCATATTCTAACTCTATGTTTTCTTTCCTTTCATGTAGTCCTAAGCAGTGACTGGTGAGAAACACTTTCATTGAAAGGGGTTGCAAGCTTCCAAAAATTAGGAGTCTCCAGAAATCTCAGCAAATATTTTTTCACCCAAACTGGATGATACTTTCAGGTAATGATCAGAACACTAAGCCCACTTGGTTCTCCAAATTTCGTTCTTCTATGTTGAAGCGTTCGTTTCCAGTAACAGTTTGAATTTTGGCCTTTCTCTCTGTTTTCTCCTATATTGATAGATGTATTTGGAACTCTAAATCAAACACGGTTTGTGCTAGCTTCTTCAAACTTGACCCAGTAAAGAAGTTTCACGGTCTGTCTCTATGTTTTGTTTCCTCTTGATATAGCCTTAAGCAGTGACTGGCGAGAAATACTTTCAGTGAAACGGGTTGCAAGCTTCCAAAAATTACGAATCTCCTGAAATCTCAGCAAATATTTTTTCAACCAAATTGGATGATACTTTTAGGTAATGATCAGTAAACTAATCTGACTTGGTTCCCCAAATTTCGTTCTTCTATGTTGAAGCGTTGGTTTCCAGTAACAGTTTGAATTTTGGCGTTTCACTCTGTTTTCTCCTATATTGATAGATGTATTTGGAACTCTAAATCAAACACGGTTTGTGCTAGCTTCTTGAAACTTGACACAGTAAAGCAGTTTCACATTCTAACTCTATGTTTTGTTTCCTTTTTATGTAGCCCTAAGCAGTGACTGGCGAGAAACACTTTTATTGAAAGGGGTTGCAAGCTTCCAAAAATTACGAGTCTCCAGAAATCTCAGCAAATATTTTTTCAACCAAACTGGATGATACTTTCAGGTAATGATCAGTACACCAATCCCACTTGGTTCCCCAAATTTCGTTCTTCTGTATTGAAGCATTCGTTTTCAGTAACAGTTCGAATTTTGGCCTTTCTCTCTGTTTTCTCCTATATTGATAGATGTATTTGGAACTCTAAATCAAACACGGTTTGTGCTGGCTTCTTGAAACTTGACACAGTAAAGCAGTTTCACATTCTAACTCTATGTTTTGTTTCCTTTTCATGTAGCCCTAAGCAGTGACTGGCGAGAAACACTTTCATTGAAAGAGGTTGCAAGCTTCCAAAAATTACGAGTCTTCAGAAATCTCAGCAAATATTTTTTCAACCAAACTGGATGATACTTTTAGGTAATAATCACTACACTAATCCCACTTGGTTCCCCAAATTTCGTTCTTCTATGTTGAAACGTTCGTTTCTAGTAACAGTTTGAATTTTGGCGTTTCACTCTGTTTTCTCTTATATTGATAGATATATTTGGAACTCTAAATGAAACACGGTTTGTGCTAACTTCTTGAAACTTGACACAGTAAAGCAGTTTCAGGTTCTATCTGTATGTTTTTTTTTCCTTTTCATGTAGCCCTAAGCAGTGACTGGCGAGAAACACTTTCATTGAAATGGGTTGCAAGCTTCCAAAAATTACGAGTCTCCAGAAATCTCAGCAAATATTTTTTCACCCAAACTGGATGATACTTTCAGGTAATGATCAGCACACTAAGCCCACTTGGTTCCCCAAATTTCGTTCTTCTATGTTGAAGCGTTCGTTTTCAGTAACAGTTTCCATTCTGGCATTTCACTCTGTTTTCTCCTATATTGATAGATGTATTTGGAACTCTAAATCAAACACGGTTTGTGCTAGCTTCTTGAAACTTGACACAGTAAAGCAGTTTCACATTCTAAGTCTATATTTTGTTTCCTTTTCATGTAGCCCTAAGCAGTGACTGGCGAGAAACACTTTCATTGAAAGGGGTTGCAAGCTTCCAAAAATTACGAGTCTCCAGAAATCTCAGCAAATATTTTTTCACGCAAACTGGATGATGGTTTCAGGTAATGATCAGTACACTAATCCCACTTGGTTCCCCAAATTTCGTTCTTCTATGCTGAAGCATTCGTTTCCAGTAACAGTTTGAATTTTGGCGTTTCACTCTGTTTTCTCCTAGATTGATAGATGTATTTGGAACTCTAAATCAAACACGCTTTGTGCTAGTTTCTTGAAACTTGACACAGTAAAGCAGTTTCACGTTCTATCTTTATGTTTTGTTTCCTCTTGTTGTACCCCTAAGCAGTGACTGGTGAGAAACACTTTCATGGAAAGAGGTTGCAAATTTTCCAAAAATTACATTTCTCCAGAAATCTCAGCAAATATTTTTTCACCCAAACTGGATGATACTTTCAGGTAATGATCAGTACACTAATCCCACTTGGTTCCCCAAACTTTGTTCTTCTATGTTGAAGCGTTCGTTTCCAGTAACAGTTCGAATTTTGGCCTTTCTCTCTGTTTTCTCCTATATTGATAGATGTATTTGGAACTCTAAATCAAACACGGTTTGTGCTAGCTTCTTGAAACTTGACACAGTAAAGCAGTTTCACATTCTAACTCTATGTTTTGTTTCCTTTTCATGTAGCCCTAAGCAGTGACTGGCGAGAAACACTTTCATTGAAAGGGGATGGAAGCTTCCAAAAATTACGTGTCTCCAGAAATCTCTGCAAATTTTTTTCAACCAAACTGGATGATACTTTTAGGTAATGATCAGTACACTAATCCCACTTGGTTCCCCAAACTTTGTTCTTCAATGTTGAAGCGTTCGTTTCCAGTAACAGTTTGCATTTTGGCGTTTCACTCTGTTTTCTCCTATATTGATACATGTATTTGGAACTCTAAGTCAAACACGGTTTGTGCTAGCTTCTTGAAACTTGACACAGTAAAGCAGTTTCACGTTCTATCTTTATGTTTTGTTTCTTTTTCATGTAGCCCTAAGCAGTGACAAGCGAGAAACACTTTCATTGAAAGGGGTTGCAAGTTTCCAAAAATTACGAGTCTCCAGAAATCTCAGCAAATATTTTTTCACCCAAACTGGATGATACTTTCAGGTAATGATCAGTACACTAAGCCCACTTGGTTCCCCAAATTTCGTTCTTCTATGTTGAAGCGTTCGTTTCCAGTAACAGTTTCCATTCTGGCATTTCACTCTGTTTTCTCCTATATTGATAGATGTATTTGGAACTCTAAATCAAACACGGTTTGTTCTAGCTTCTTGAAACTTGACACAGTAAAGCAGATTCACATTCTAACTCTATGTTTTGTTTCCTTTTCATGTTTCCTTAAGCAGTGACTGGCGAGAAACACTTTCATTGAAAGGGGTTGCTAGCTTCCAAAAATTACGAGTCTCCAGAAATCTCAGCAAATATTTTTTCAACCAGACTGTATTATACTTTTAGGTAATGATCAGTATACTAAGCCAACTTGGTTCCCCAAATTTCGTTTTTCTGTGTTGAAGCGTTCGTTTCCAGTAACAGTTTGCATTCTGGCATTTCACTCTGTTTTCTCCTATATTGATAGATGTATTTGGAACTTTAAATCAAACACGCTTTGTGCTAGCTACTTGATACTTGACACAGTAAAGCAGTTTCACGTTCTATCTTTATGTTTTGTTTCCTCTTGATGTACCCCTAAGCAGTGACTGGCGAGAAACACTTTCATGGAAAGAGGTTGCAAATTTTCCAAAAATTACGTGTCACCAGAAATCTCAGCAAATATTTTTTCACCCAAACTGGATGATACTTTCAGGTAATGATCAGTATACTAAGCCCACTTGCTTCCCCAAATTTCGTTCTTCTGTGTTGAAGCGTTCGTTTCCAGTAACAGTTTGAATTTTGGCCTTTCTCTCTGCTTTCTCCTATATTGATAGATGCATTTGGAACTGTAAATCAAACACGTTTTGTGCTAGCTTCTTGAAACTTGCTCCAGTATAGCAGTTTCACATTCTGACTCTAGGTTTTGTTTCCTTTTCATGTAGCCCTAAGCAGTGACTGGTGAGAAACACTTTCATTGAAAGTGGTTGCAAGCTTCCAAAAATTACGAGTCTCCAGAAATCTCCGCAAATATTTTTTCACCCAAACTGGATGATACTTTCAGGTAATGATCAGTACACGAAGCCCACTTGGTTCCCAAAATTTCGTTCTTCTATGTTCAAGCGTTCGTTTCCAGTAACAGTTTGCATTCTGGCATTTCACTCTGTTTTCTCCTATATTGATAGATGTTTTTGGAACTCTAAATCAAACACGCTTTGTGCTAGCTTCTTGAAACTTGACACAGTAAAGCAGTTTCACATTCTATCTTTATGTTTTGTTTCCTCTTGATGTACCCCTAAGCAGTGACTGGCGAGAAACACTTTCATGGAAAGAGGTTGCAAATTTTCCAAAAATTACGTGTCTCCAGAAATCTCAGCAAATATTTTTTCAACCAAACTGGATGATACTTTTAGGTAATGATCAGTACACTAATCCCACTTGGTTCCCCAAATTTCATTCTTCTATGTTGAAGCGTTCGTTTCCACTATCAGTTTGCATTTTGGCGTTTCACTCTGTTTTCTCCTATATTGATAGATGCATTTGGAACTCTAAATCAAACACGGTTTGTGCTAGCTTCTTGAAACTTGACACAGTAAAGCAGTTTCACATTCTAACTCTATGTTTTGTTTCCTTTTCATGTAGCCCTAAGCAGTGCCTGGCGAGAAACACTTTCATTGAAAGGGGTTGCAAGCTTCCAAAAATTAGGAGTCTCCAGAAATCTCAGCAAATATTTTTTCACCCAAACTGGATGATACTTTCAGGTAATGATCAGAACACTAAGCCCACTTGGTTCCCCAAATTTCGTTCTTCTATGTTGAAGCGTTCGTTTCCAGTAACAGTTTCCATTCTGGCATTTCACTCTGTTTTCTCCTATGTTGATAGATGTATTTGGAACTCTAAATCAAACACGGTTTGTGCTAGCTTCTTGAAACTTGACACAGTAAAGCAGTTTCATATTCTAACTCTATGTTTTCTTTCCTTTTCATGTAGTCCTAAGCAGTGACTGGTGAGAAACACTTTCATTGAAAGGGGTTGCAAGCTTCCAAAAATTAGGAGTCTCCAGAAATCTCAGCAAATATTTTTTCACCCAAACTGGATGATACTTTCAGGAAATGATCAGAACACTAAGCCCACTTGGTTCCCCAAATTTCGTTCTTCTATGTTGAAGCGTTCGTTTCCAAAAACACTTTCCATTCTGGCATTTCACTCTGTTTTCTCCTATATTGATAGATGTATTTGGAACTCTAAATCAAACACGGTTTGTGCTAGCTTCCTGAAACTTGAAAGAGTAAAGAAGATTCACATTCTAATTCTGTGTTTTGTTTCCTTTTCATGTAGCCCTAAGCAATGACTGACGAGAAACACTTTCATTGAAAGGGGTGCCAAGCTTCCAAAAATTACCAGTCTCCAGAAATCTCAGCAAATATTTTTTCACCCAAACTGGATGATACTTTCAGGTAATGATCAGTATACTAAGCCAACTTGGTTCCCCAAATTTCGTTCTTCTATGTTGAAGCGTTCGTTTCTAGTAACAGTTTGAATTTTGGCGTTTCACTCTGTTTTCTCCTATATTGATAGATATATTTGGAACTCTAAATCAAACACGGTTTGTGCTAGCTTCTTGAAACTTGACACAGTAAAGCAGTTTTAGGTTTTATCTCTATGTTTTGTTTCTTTTTCATGTAGCCCTAAGCAGTGACAGGCGAGAAACACTTTCATTGAAAGGGGTTGCAAGTTTCCAAAAATTACGAGTCTCCAGAAATCTCAGCAAATATTTTTTCACCCAAACTGGATGATACTTTCAGGTAATGATCAGTACACTAAGCCCACTTGGTTCCCCAAATTTCGTTCTTCTATGTTGAAGCGTTCGTTTCCAGTAACAGTTTCCATTCTGGCATTTCACTCTGTTTTCTCCTATATTGATAGATGTATTTGGAACTCTAAATCAAACACGGTTTGTTCTAGCTTCTTGAAACTTGACACAGTAAAGCAGATTCACATTCTAACTCTATGTTTTGTTTCCTTTTCATGTTTCCTTAAGCAGTGACTGGCGAGAAACACTTTCATTGAAAGGGGTTGCTAGCTTCCAAAAATTACGAGTCTCCAGAAATCTCAGCAAATATTTTTTCAACCAGACTGTATTATACTTTTAGGTAATGATCAGTATACTAAGCCAACTTGTTTCCCCAAATTTCGTTTTTCTGTGTTGAAGCGTTCGTTTCCAGTAACAGTTTGCATTCTGGCATTTCACTCTGTTTTCTCCTATATTGAATGATGTATTTGGAACTTTAAATCAAACACGCTTTGTGCTAGCTACTTGAAACTTGACACAGTAAAGCAGTTTCACGTTCTATCTTTATGTTTTGTTTCCTCTTGATGTACCCCTAAGCAGTGACTGGCGAGAAACACTTTCATGGAAAGAGGTTGCAAATTTTCCAAAAATTACGTGTCACCAGAAATCTCAACAAATATTTTTTCACCCAAACTGGATGATACTTTCAGGTAATGATCAGTATACTAAGCCCACTTGCTTCCCCAAATTTTGTTCTTCTGTGTTGAAGCGTTCGTTTCCAGTAACAGTTTGAATTTTGGCCTTTCTCTCTGTTTTCTCCTATATTGATAGATGTATTTGGAACTGTAAATCAAACACGTTTTGTGCTAGCTTCTTGAAACTTGCTCCAGTAAAGCAGTTTCACATTCTGACTCTAGGTTTTGTTTCCTTTTCATGTAGCCCTAAGCAGTGACTGGCGAGAAACACTTTCATTGAAAGTGGTTGCAAGCTTCCAAAAATTACGAGTCTCCAGAAATCTCCGCAAATATTTTTTCACCCAAACTGGATGATACTTTCAGGTAATGATCAGTACACGAAGCCCACTTGGTTCCCAAAATTTCGTTCTGCTATGTTCAAGCGTTCGTTTCCAGTAACAGTTTGCATTCTGGCATTTCACTCTGTTTTCTCCTATATTGATAGATGTTTTTGGAACTCTAAATCAAACACGCTTTGTGCTAGCTTCTTGAAACTTGACACAGTAAAGCAGTTTCACGTTCTATCTTTATGTTTTGTTTCCTCTTGATGTACCCCTAAGCAGTGACTGGCGAGAAACACTTTCATGGAAAGAGGTTGCAAATTTTCCAAAAATTACGTGTCTCCAGAAATCTCAGCAAATATTTTTTCAACCAAACTGGATGATACTTTTAGGTAATGATCAGTACACTAATCCCACTTGGTTCCCCAAATTTCATTCTTCTATGTTGAAGCGTTCGTTTCCACTATCAGTTTGCATTTTGGCGTTTCACTCTGTTTTCTCCTATATTTATAGATGCATTTGGAACTCTAAATCAAACACGGTTTGTGCTAGCTTCTTGAAACTTGACACAGTAAAGCAGTTTCACATTCTAACTCTATGTTTTGTTTCCTTTTCATGTAGCCCTAAGCAGTGCCTGGCGAGAAACACTTTCATTGAAAGGGGTTGCAAGCTTCCAAAAATTAGGAGTCTCCAGAAATCTCAGCAAATATTTTTTCACCCAAACTGGATGATACTTTCAGGTAATGATCAGTATACTAAGCCAACTTGGTTCCCCAAATTTCGTTCTTCTGTGTTGAAGCATTCGTTTCCAGTAACAGTTCGAATTTTGGCCTTTCTCTCAGTTTTCTCCTATATTGATAGATGTATTTGGAACTCTAAATCAAACATGCTTTGTGCTAGCTTCTTGAAACTTGACACAGTAAAGCAGTTTCACGGTCTGTCTCTATGTTTTGTTTCCTCTTGATATAGCCCTAAGCAGTGACTGGCGAGAAACACTTTCATTGAAAGCGGTTGCCAAGCTTCCAAAAATTACGAGTCTCTAGAAATCTCAGCAAATATTTTTTTACCCAAACTGGATGATACTTTCAGCTAATGAATAGTACACTAATCCCACTTGGTTTCCCAAATTTCGTTCTTCTATGTCGAAGATTTCGTTTCCAGTAACAGTTTGAATTTTGGCGTTTCACTCTGTTTTCTCTTATATTGATAGATGTATTTGGAACTCTAAATCAAACACGGTTTGTGCTAGCTTCTTGAAACTTGACAGAGTAAAGCAGTTTCACATTCTAACTCTATATTTTGTTTCCTTTTCATGTAGCACTAAGCAGTGACTGGCGAGAAACACTTTCATTGAAAGGGGTTGCAAGCTTCCAAAAATTACGAGTCTCCAGAAATCTCAGCAAATATTTTTTCACCCAAACTGCATGATACTTTCAGGTAATGATCAGTACACTAAGCCCACTTGGTTCTCCAAATTTCGTTCTTCTATGTTGAAGCGTTTGTTTCCACTATCAGTTTGCATTTTGGCGTTTCACTCTGTTTTCTCCTATATTGATAGATGTATTTGGAACTCTAAATCAAACACGGTTTGTGCTAGCTTCTTGAAACTTGACACAGTAAAGCAGTTTCACATTCTAACTCTATGTTTTGTTTCCTTTTCATGTAGCCCAAGCAGTGACTGGCGAGAAACATTTTCATTTAGAGAGGTTGTAAGCTTCCAAAACTTACGAGTCTCCAGAAATCTCTGCAAATATTTTTTCTACCAAACTGGTTGATACTTTTAGGTAATGATCAGTACACGAAGCCCACTTGGTTCCACAAATTTCGTTCTTCTATGTTGAAGCGTTGGTTTCCAGTAACAGTTTGAATTTTGGCGTTTCACTCTGTTTTCTCCTATATGGATAGATGTATTTGGAACTCTAAGTCAAACATGGTTTGTGCTAGCTTCTTGAAACTTGACACAGTAAAGCAGTTTCATGGTCCGTCTCTATGTTTTGTTTCCTATTGATATAGCCCTAAGCACTGACTGGCAAGAAAACTTTCATTGAAAGGGGTTGCCAACCTTCCAAAAATTAAGAGTCTCCAGAAATCTCAGCAAATATTTTTTCACCCAAACTGGATGATACTTTCAGGTAACATCAGTACACTAAGCCCACTTGGTTCCCCATTTTTCAGTCTTCTATGTTGAAGCGTTCGTTTACAGTAACAGTTTGAATTTTGGCGTTTCACTCTGTCTTCTCCTATATTGATAGATGTATTTGGAACTCTAAATCAAACACGGTTTGTGCTAGCTTCTTGAAACTTGACACAGTAAAGCAGTTTCACATTCTAACTCTATGTTTTGTTTCCTTTTCATGTAGCCCTAAGCAGTGACTGGCGAGAAACACTTTCATTGAAAGGAGTTGCAAGGTCCAAAAATTACGAGTGTCCAGAAATCTCAGCAAATATTTTTTCACCCAAACTGGATGATACTTTCAGGTAATGATCAGTACACTAAGCCCACTTGGTTCCCCAAATTTCCTTCTTCTATGTTGAAGCGTTCGTTTCCAGTAACAGTTTGAATTTTGTCGTTTCACTCTGTATTCTCGTATATTGATAGATGTATTTGGAACTCTAAATCAAACACGCTTTGTGCTAGCTTCTTGAAAATTGACACAGTAAAGCAGTTTCACATTCTAAATCTATGTTTTGTTTCTTTTTCATGTAGCCCTAAGAAGTGACTGGCGAGAAACACTTTCATTGAAAGGGGTTGCAAGATTCCAAAAATTGCGAGTCTCCAGAAATCTTAGCAAATATTTTTTCACCCAAACTGGATGATACTTTCAGGTAATGATCACTACACTAAGCCCACTTGGTTCCCCAAATTTTGTTCTTCTATGTTGAAGCGTTCGTTTCCACTATCAGTTTGCATGTTGGCGTTTCACTCTGTTTTCTCCTATATTGATAGATGTATTTGTAACTCTAAATCAAACACGGTTTGTGCTAGCTTCATGAAACTTGCCACAGTAAAGCAGCTTCATATTCTAACTCTATGTTTTGTTTCCTTTTCATGTAGCCTTAAGCAGTGACTGGCGAAAAACACTTTCATTGAAAGGGGTTGCAAGTTTCCAAAAAAAACGAGTCTCCAGAAATCTCAGCAAATATTTTTTCACCCAAACTGGATGATATTTCAGGTAATGATCAGTACACTAATCCCACTTGGTTCCCCAAATTACGTTACTCTATGTTGAACTGTTCGTTTCCAGTAACAGTTTGAATTTTGGCGTTTCACTCTGTTTTCTCCTATATTGATAGATGTATTTGGAACTCTAAATCAAACACGGTTTGTGCTAGCTTCTTGAAACTTGACACAGTAAAGCAGTTTCACATTCTAACTCTATGTTTTGTTTCCTTTTCATGTAGCCCTAAGCAGTGACTGGCGAGAAACACTTTCATTGAAAGGGGTTGCAAGCTTCCAAAAATTACGAGTCTCCAGAAATCTCAGCAAATATTTTTTTCACCCAAACTGGATGATGCTTTCAGGTAATGATCAGTACACTAATCCCACTTGGTTCCCCAAATTTCATTCTTCTATGCTGAAGCATTCGTTTCCAGTAACAGTTTGAATTTTGGCGTTTCACTCTGTTTTCTCCTATATTGATAGATGTATTTGGAACTCTAAATCAAACACGCTTTGTGCTAGTTTCTTGAAACTTGACACAGTAAAGCAGTTTCACGTTCTATCTTTAAGTTTGTTTCCTATTGATGTACCCCTAAGCAGTGACTGGTGAGAAAAACTTTCATGGAAAAAGGTTGCAAATTATCCAAAAATTACTTTTCTCCAGAAATCTCAGCAAATATTTTTTCACACAAACTGGATGATACTTTCATGTAATGATCAGTATACTAAGCCAACTTGGTTCCCCAAATTTCGTTCTTCTGTGTTGAAGCATTCGTTTCCAGTAACAGTTCGAATTTTGGCCTTTCTCTCAGTTTTCTCCTATATTGATAGATGTATTTGGAACTCTAAATCAAACACGCTTTGTGCTAGCTTCTTGAAACTTGACACAGTAAAGCAGTTTCACGGTCTGAATCTATGTTTTGTTTCCTCTTGATATAGCCCTAAGCAGTGACTGGCGAGAAACACTTTCATGGAAAGAGGTTACAAATTTTCCAAAAATTACTTGTTTCCAGAAATCTCAGCAAATATTTTTTCACCCAAACTGGATGATACTTTCAGGTAATGATCAGTACACTAAGCCCACTTGGTTCCCCAAATTTCGTTCTTCTATATTGAAGCGTTCGTTTCCACTATCAGTTTGCATTTTGGCGTTTCACTCTGTTTACTCCTATATTGATAGATGTATTTGGAACTCTAAATCAAACACGGTTTGTGCTAGCTTCTTGAAACTTGACACAGTAAAGCAGTTTCACATTCTAACTCTATGTTTTGTTTCCTTTTCATGTAGCCCTAAGCAGTGACTGGCGAGAAACACTTTCATTGAAAGGGGTTGCAAGCTTCCAAAAATTACGAGTCTCCAGAAATCTCAGCAAATATTTTTTCACCAAAACTGGATGATACTTTCAAGTAATGATCAGAACACTAAGCCCACTTGGTTCCCCAAATTTCGTTCTTCTGTGTTGAAGCGTTCGTTTCCAGTAACATTTTGAATTTTCGCCTTTCTCTCTGTTTTCTCCTATATTGATAGATGTATTTGGAACTCTAAATCAAACACGGTTTGTGCTAGCTTCCTGAAACTTGACAGAGTAAAGAAGTTTCACATTCTAACTCTATGTTTTGTTTCCTTTTCATGTAGCCCTAAGCAGTGACTGGCGAGAAACACTTTCATTGAAAGGGCTGCCAAGCTTCCAAAAATTACCAGTCTCCAGAAATCACAGCAAATATTTTTTCACCCAAACTGGATGATACTTTCAGGTAATGATCAGAACACTAAGCCCACTTGGTTCCCAAAATATCATTCTTCTATGTTGAAGCGTTCTTTCCAGTATCAGTTTGCATTTTGGCGTTTCACTCTGTTTTCTCCTATATTGATAGATGTATTTGGAACTCTAAATCAAACACGGTTTGTGCTAGTTTCTTGAAAGTTGACACAGTAAAGCAGTTTCACATCTAATGCTATGTTTTGTTTCCTTTTTTGTAGCCCTAAGCAATGTATGGCGAGAAACACTTTCATTGGAAGGGGTTGCAAGCTTCCAAAAATTACGAATCTCCAGAAATCTCAGCAAATATTTTTTTCACCCAAACTGGATGATACTTTCAGGTAATGATCAGAACACTAAGCCCACTTGGTTCCCAAAATTTCGTTCTTCTATGTTGAAGCGTTCGTTTCCAGTAACAGTTTCCATTCTGGCATTTCACTCTGTTTTCTCCTATATTGATAGATGTATTTGGAACTCTAAATCAAACACGGTTTGTGCTAGCTTCCTGAAACTTGACAGAGTAAAGAAGTTTCACATTCTAACTCTATGTTTTGTTTCCTTTTCATGTAGCCCTAAGCAGTGCCTGGCGAGAAACACTTTCATTGAAAGGGGTTGCAAGCTTCCAAAAATTAGGAGTCTCCAGAAATCTCAGCAAATATTTTTACACCCAAACTGGATGATACTTTCAGGTAATGATCAGTATACTAAGCCAACTTGGTTCCCCAAATTTCGTTCTTCTGTGTTGAAGCATTCGTTTCCAGTAACAGTTCGAATTTTGGCCTTTCTCTCAGTTTTCTCCTATATTGATAGATGTATTTGGAACTCTAAATCAAACATGCTTTGTGCTAGCTTCTTGAAACTTGACACAGTAAAGCAGTTTCACGGTCTGTCTCTATGTTTTGTTTCCTCTTGATATAGCCCTAAGCAGTGACTGGCGAGAAACACTTTCATTGAAAGCGGTTGCCAAGCTTCCAAAAATTACGAGTCTCTAGAAATCTCAGCAAATATTTTTTTACCCAAACTGGATGATACTTTCAGCTAATGAATAGTACACTAATCCCACTTGGTTTCCCAAATTTCGTTCTTCTATGTCGAAGCGTTCGTTTCCAGTAACAGTTTGAATTTTGGCGTTTCACTCTGTTTTCTCTTATATTGATAGATGTATTTGGAACTCTAAATCAAACACGGTTTGTGCTAGCTTCTTGAAACTTGACAGAGTAAAGCAGTTTCACATTCGAACTCTATATTTTGTTTCCTTTTCATGTAGCTCTAAGCAGTGACTGGCGAGAAACACTTTCATTGAAAGGGGTTGCAAGCTTCCAAAAATTACGAGTCTCCAGAAATCTCAGCAAATATTTTTTCACCCAAACTGCATGATACTTTCAGGTAATGATCAGTACACTAAGCCCACTTGGTTCTCCAAATTTCGTTCTTCTATGTTGAAGCGTTTGTTTCCACTATCAGTTTGCATTTTGGCGTTTCACTCTGTTTTCTCCTATATTGATAGATGTATTTGGAACTCTAAATCAAACACGGTTTGTGCTAGCTTCTTGAAACTTGACACAGTAAAGCAGTTTCACATTCTAACTCTATGTTTTGTTTCCTTTTCATGTAGCCCAAGCAGTGACTGACGAGAAACACTTTCATTTAGAGAGGTTGTAAGCTTCCAAAACTTACGAGTCTCCAGAAATCTCTGCAAATATTTTTTCTACCAAACTGGTTGATACTTTTAGGTAATGATCAGTACACGAAGCCCACTTGGTTCCACAAATTTCGTTCTTCTATGTTGAAGCGTTGGTTTCCAGTAACAGTTTGAATTTTGGCGTTTCACTCTGTTTTCTCCTATATGGATAGATGTATTTGGAACTCTAAGTCAAACATGGTTTGTGCTAGCTTCTTGAAACTTGACACAGTAAAGCAGTTTCATGGTCCGTCTCTATGTTTTGTTTCCTATTGATATAGCCCTAAGCACTGACTGGCAAGAAAACTTTCATTGAAAGGGGTTGCCAACCTTCCAAAAATTAAGAGTCTCCAGAAATCTCAGCAAATATTTTTTCACCCAAACTGGATGATACTTTCAGGTAATATCAGTACACTAAGCCCACTTGGTTCCCCATTTTTCAGTCTTCTATGTTGAAGCGTTCGTTTACAGTAACAGTTTGAATTTTGGCGTTTCACTCTGTCTTCTCCTATATTGATAGATGTATTTGGAACTCTAAATCAAACACGGTTTGTGCTAGCTTCTTGAAACTTGACACAGTAAAGCAGTTTCACATTCTAACTCTATGTTTTGTTTCCTTTTCATGTAGCCCTAAGCAGTGACTGGCGAGAAACACTTTCATTGAAAGGAGTTGCAAGGTCCAAAAATTACGAGTGTCCAGAAATCTCAGCAAATATTTTTTCACCCAAACTGGATGATACTTTCAGGTAATGATCAGTACACTAAGCCCACTTGGTTCCCCAAATTTCCTTCTTCTATGTTGAAGCGTTCGTTTCCAGTAACAGTTTGCATTCTGGCATTTCACTCTGTTTTCTCGTATATTGATAGATGTATTTGGAACTCTAAATCAAACACGCTTTGTGCTAGCTTCTTGAAAATTGACACAGTAAAGCAGTTTCACATTCTAAATCTATGTTTTGTTTCTTTTTCATGTAGCCCTAAGAAGTGACTGGCGAGAAACACTTTCATTGAAAGGGGTTGCAAGATTCCAAAAATTGCGAGTCTCCAGAAATCTTAGCAAATATTTTTTCACCCAAACTGGATGATACTTTCAGGTAATGATCACTACACTAAGCCCACTTGGTTCCCCAAATTTTGTTCTTCTATGTTGAAGCGTTCGTTTCCACTATCAGTTTGCATGTTGGCGTTTCACTCTGTTTTCTCCTATATTGATAGATGTATTTGTAACTCTAAATCAAACACGGTTTGTGCTAGTTTCTTGAAACTTGCCACAGTAAAGCAGCTTCATATTCTAACTCTATGTTTTGTTTCCTTTTCATGTAGCCTTAAGCAGTGACTGGCGAAAAACACTTTCATTGAAAGGGGTTGCAAGTTTCCAAAAAAAACGAGTCTCCAGAAATCTCAGCAAATATTTTTTCACCCAAACTGGATGATATTTCAGGTAATGATCAGTACACTAATCCCACTTGGTTCCCCAAATTACGTTACTCTATGTTGAACTGTTCGTTTCCAGTAACAGTTTGAATTTTGGCGTTTCACTCTGTTTTCTCCTATATTGATAGATGTATTTGGAACTCTAAATCAAACACGGTTTGTGCTAGCTTCTTGAAACTTGACACAGTAAAGCAGTTTCACATTCTAACTCTATGTTTTGTTTCCTTTTCATGTAGCCCTAAGCAGTGACTGGCGAGAAACACTTTCATTGAAAGGGGTTGCAAGCTTCCAAAAATTACGAGTCTCCAGAAATCTCAGCAAATATTTTTTTCACCCAAACTGGATGATGCTTTCAGGTAATGATCAGAACACTAAGCCCACTTGGTTCCCCAAATTTCGTTCTTCTATGTTGAAGCATTCGTTTCCAGTAACAGTTTGCATTCTGGCGTTTCACTCTGTTTTCTCCTATATTGATAGATGTATTTGGAACTCTAAATCAAACACGCTTTGTGCCAGCTTCTTGAAACTTGACACAGTAAAGCAGTTTCACGTTTTATCTTTATAATTTGTTTCCTCTTGATGTACCCCTAAGCAGTGACTGGTGAGAAACACTTTCAAGGAAAGAGGTTGTAAATTTTCCAAAAATTACTTGTCTCCAGAAATCTCAGCAAATATTTTCTCACCCAAACTGGATGATACTTTCAGGTAATGATCAGTATACTAAGCCAACTTGGTTCCCCAAATTTCGTTCTTCTTTGTTGAAGCGTTCGTTTCCAGTAACAGTTCGAATTTTGGCCTTTCTCTCTGTTTTCTCCTATATTGATAGATGTATTTGGAACTCTAAATCAAACACGTTTTGTGCTAGCTTCTTGAAACTTGACCCAGTAAAGCAGTTTCACGGTCTGTCTCTATGTTTTGTTTCCTCTTGATATAGCCCTAAGCAGTGACTGGCGAGAAACACTTTCATTGAAAGGGGTTGCCAAGGTTCCAAAAATTACGAGTCTCCAGAAATCTCAACAACTATTTTTTTACCCAAACAAGATGATACTTTGAGGTAATGAATAGTACACTAATCCCTCTTGGTTTTCCAAATTTCGTTCTTCTATCTTGAAGCGTACGTTTCCAGTAACAGTTTGAATTTTGGCGTTTCACTCTGTTTTCTCCTATATTGATAGATGTATTTGGAACTCTAAATCAAACACGGTTTGTGCTAGTTTCTTGAAACTTGACACAGTAAAGCAGTTTCCCATCTAATGCTATGTTTTGTTTCCTTTTCATGTAGCCCTAAGCAATGACTGGCGAGAAACACTTTCATTGAAAGGGGTTGCAAGCTTCCAAAAATTAGGAGTCTCCAGAACTCTCAGCAAATATTTTTTCACCCAAACTAGATGATACTTTCAGGTAATGATCAGAACACTAAGCCCACTTGGTTCCCAAAATTACGTTCTTCTATGTTGAAGCGTTCGTTTCCAGTAACAGTTTGCATTTTGGCGTTTCACTCTGTTTTCTCTTATATTGATAGATGTATTTGGAACTCTAAATCAAACACGGTTTGTGCTAGTTTCTTGAAACTTGACACAGTAAAGCAGTTTCACATCTAATGCTATGTTTTGTTTCCTTTTCATGTAGCCCTAAGCAATGACTGGCGAGAAACACTTTCATTGAAAGGGGTTGCAAGCTTCCAAAAATTACGAGTCTCCTGAAATCTCAGCAAATATTTTTTCAACCAAACTGGATGTTACTTTTAGGTAATGATCAGTACACTAATCCCACTTTGTTCCCCAAATTTCGTTCTTATATGTTGAAGCATTCGTTTCCAGTAACAGTTTGAATTTTGGCGTTTCACTCTGTTTTCTCCTATATTGATAGATGTATTTGGAACTCTAAATCAAACACGGTTTGTGCTAGCTTCTTGAAACTTGACACAGTAAAGCAGTTTCACATTCTAACTCTATGTTTTGTTTCCTTTTCATGTAGCCCTAAGCAGTGACTGGCGAGAAACACTTTCATTGAAAGGGGTTGCAAGCTTCCAAAAATTACGTGTCTCCAGAAATCTCTGCAAATATTTTTTCAACCAAACTGGATGATACTTTTAGGTAATGATCAGTACACTAATCCCACTTGGTTCCCCAAACTTCGTTCTTCTATGTTGAAGCGTTCGTTTCCAGTAACAGTTTGAATTTTGTCGTTTCACTCTGTTTTCTCCTATATTGATAGATGTATTTGGAACTCTAAATCAAACACGGTTTGTGCTAGCTCTTGAAACTTGACACAGTAAAGCAGTTTCACATTCTAACTCTATGTTTTGTTTCCTTTTCATGTAGCCCTAAGCAGTGACTGGTGAGAAACACTTTCATTGAAAGGGGTTGCAAGCTTCCAAAAATTAGGAGTCTCCAGAAATCTCAGCAAATACTTTTTCACCCAAACTGGATGATACATTCAGGTAATGATCAGAACACTAAGCCCACTTGGTTCCCCAAATTTCGTTCTTCTATGTTGAAGCGTTCGTTTCCAAAAACACTTTCCATTCTGGCATTTCACTCTGTTTTCTCCTATATTGATAGATGTATTTGGAACTCTAAATCAAACATGGTTTGTGCTAGCTTCCTGAAACTTGTCAGAGTAAAGAAGTTTCACATTCTAACTCTGTGTTTTGTTTCCTTTTCATGTAGCCCTAAGCAGTGACTGGCGAGAAACACTTTCATTGAAAGGGGTGCCAAGCTTCCAAAAATTACCAGTCTCCAGAAATCACAGCAAATAATTTTTCACCCAAACTGGATGATACTTTCAGGTAATGATCAGTACACTAAGCCCACTTGGTTCCCCAAATTTCGTTCTTCTATGTTGAAGCGTTCGTTTCTAGTAACAGTTTGAATTTTGGCGTTTCACTCTGTTTTCTCCTATATTGATAGATATATTTGGAACTCTAAATCAAACACGGTTTGTGCTAGCTTCTTGAAATTGTCACAGTAAAGAAGTTTCAGGTTCTATCTCTATGTTTTGTTTCCTTTTCATGTAGCCCTAAGCAGTGACTGGCGAGAAACACTTTCATTGAAAGGGGTTGCAAGCTTCCAAAAATTACGAGTCTCCAGAAATCTCAGCAAATATTTTTTCACCCAAACTGGATGATACTTTCAGGTAATGATCAGTACACTAAGCCCACTTGGTTCCCCAAATTTCGTTCTTCTATGTTGAAGCGTTCGTTTCCAGTAACAGTTTGCATTCTGGCATTTCACTCTGTTTTCTCCTATATTGATAGATGTATTTGGAACTCTAAATCAAACACGGTTTCTGCTAGCTTCTTGAAACTTGACACAGTAAAGCAGTTTCACATTCTAACTCTATGTTTTGTTTCCTTTTCATGTGGCCCTAAGCAGTGACTGGCGAGAAACACTTTCATTGAAAGGGGTTGCAAGCTTCCAAAAATTACGAGTCTCCAGAAATCTCAGCAAATATTTTTTCACCCAAACTGGATGATGCTTTCAGGTAATGATCAGTACACTAATCCCACTTGGTTCCCCAAATTTCGTTCTTCTATGTTGAAGCGTTCGTTTCTAGTAACAGTTTGAAATTTGGCGTTTCACTCTGTTTTCTCCTATATTGATAGATGTATTTGGAACTCTAAATCAAACACGCTTTGTGCTAGTTTCTTGAAACTTGACACATTAAAGCAGTTTAACGTTCTATCTTATTTTTGTTTCCTCTTGATGTACCCCTAAGCAGTGATTGGTGAGAAACTCTTTCATGGAATGAGGTTGCAAATTTTCCAAAAATTACTTTTCTCCAGAAATCTCAGCAATATTTTTTCACCCAAACTGGATGATACTTTCAGGTAATGATCAGTATACTAAGCCAACTTGGTTCCCCAAATTTCGTTCATCTGTGTTGAAGCATTCGTTTCCAGTAACAGTTCGAATTTTGGCCTTTCTCTCTGTTTTCTCCTATATTGATAGATGTATTTGGAACTCTAAATCAAACACCGTTTGTGCTAGCTTCCTGAAACTTGACACAGTAAAGCAGTTTCACGGTCTGTCTCTATGTTTTGTTTCGTCTTGATATAGCCCTAAGCAGTGACTGCCGAGAAACACTTTCATTGAAAGGGGTTGCTAAGCTTCCAAAAATTACGAGTCTCCAGAAATCTCAGCAAATATTTTTTTACCCAAACTGGATGATACTTTCAGCTAATGAATAGTACACTAATCCCACTTGGTTTCCCAAATTTCGTTCTTCTATGTCGAAGCGTTCGTTTCCAGTAACAGTTTGAATTTTGGCGTTTCACTCTGTTTTCTCCTATATTGATAGATGTATTTGGAACTCTAAATCAAACACGGTTTGTGCTAGCTTCTTGAAACTTGACACAGTAAAGCAGTTTCACATTCTAACTCTATATTTTGTTTCCTTTTCATGTAGCCCTAAGCAGTGACTGGCGAGAAACACTTTCATTGAAAGGGGTTGCAAGCTTCCAAAAATTACGAGTCTCCAGAAATCTCAGCAAATATTTTTTCACCCAAACTGCATGATACTTTCAGGTAATGATCAGTACACTAAGCCCACTTGGTTCTCCAAATTTCGTTATTCTATGTTGAAGCGTTCGTTTCCACTATCAGTTTGCATTTTGGCGTTTCACTCTGTTTTCTCCTATAATGATAGATGTATTTGGAACTCTAAATCAAACACGGTTTGTGCTAGCTTTTTGAAACTTGACACAGTAAAGCAGTTTCACATTCTAACTCTATGTTTTGTTTCCTTTTCATGTAGCCCAAGCAGTGACTGGCGAGAAACACTTTCATTGAGAGAGGTTGTAAGCTTCCAAAACTTACGAGTCTCCAGAAATCTCAGCAAATATTTTTTCTACCAAACTGGATGATACTTTTAGGTAATGATCAGTACACGAAGCCCACTTGGTTCCACAAATTTCGTTCTTCTATGTTGAAGCGTTGGTTTCCAGTAACAGTTTGAATTTTGGCGTTTCACTCTGTTTTCTCCTATATGGATAGATGTATTTGGAAGTATAAATCAAACACGGTTTGTGCTAGCTTCTTGAAACTTGACACAGTAAAGCAGTTTCATGGTCCGTCTCTATGTTTTGTTTCCTATTGATATAGCCCTAAGCACTGACTGGCAAGAAAAATTTCATTGAAAGGGGTTGCCAAGCTTCCAAAAATTACGAGTCTCTAGAAATCTCAGCAAATATTTTTTCACCGAAACTGGATGATACTTTCAGGTAATATCAGTACACTAAGCCCACTTGGTTCCCCATTTTTCAGTCTTCTATGTTGAAGCGTTCGTTTACAGTAACAGTTTGAATTTTGGCGTTTCACTCTGTTTTCTCCTATATAGATAGATGTATTTTGAACTCTAAATCAAACACGGTTTGTGCTAGCTTCTTGAAACTTGACACAGTAAAGCAGTTTCACATTCTAAATCTATGTTTTGTTTCCTTTTCATGTAGACCTAAGCAGTGACTGGCGAGAAACACTTTCATTGAAAGGAGTTGCAAGATTCCAAAAATTACGAGTCTCCAGAAATCTCAGCAAATATTTTTTCACCCAAACTGGATGATACTTTCAAGTAATGATCAGTACACTAAGCCCACTTGGTTCCCCAAATTTCCTTCTTCTATGTTGAAGCGTTCGTTTCCAGTAACAGTTTGCATTCTGGCATTTCACTCTGTTTTCTCGTATATTGATAGATGTATTTGGAACTCTAAATCAAACACGCTTTTTGCTAGCTTCTTGAAACTTGACACAATAAAGCAGTTTCGCATTCTAAATCTATGTTTTGTTTCCTGTTCATGTAGCCCTAAGCAGTGACTGGCGAGAAACACTTTCATTGAAAGGGGTGCCAAGCTTCCAAAAATTACGAGTCTCCAGAAATCTTAGCAAATATCTTTTCACCCAAACTGGAAGATACTTTCAGGTAATGATCACTACACTAAGCCCACTTGGTTCCCCAAATTTTGTTCTTCTATGTTGAAGCGTTCGTTTCCACTATCAGTTTGCATTTTGGCGTTTCACTCTGTTTTCTCCTATATTGATAGATGTATTTGTAACTCTAAATCAAATACGGTTTGTGCTAGATTCTTGAAACTTGCCACAGTAAAGCAGCTTCATATTCTAACTCTATGTTTTGTTTCCTTTTCATGTAGCCTTAAGCAGTGACTGGCGAAAAACACTTTCATTGAAAGGGGTTGCAAGTTTCCAAAAAAAACGAGTCTCCAGAAATCTCAGCAAATATTTTTTCACCCAAACTGGATGATATTTCAGGTAATGATCAGTACACTAATCCCACTTGGTTCCCCAAATTACGTTACTCTATGTTGAAGCGTTCGTTTCCAGTAACAGTTTGAATTTTGGCGTTTCACTCTGTTTTCTCCTATATTGATAGATGTATTTGGAACACTAAATCAAACACGGTTTGTGCTAGCTTCTTGAAACTTGACACAGTAAAGCAGTTTCACATTCTAACTGTATGTTTTGTTTCCTTTTCATGTAGGCCTAAGCAGTGACTGGCGAGAAACACTTTCATTGAAAGGGGTTGCAAGCTTCCAAAAATTACGAGTCTCCAGAAATCTCAGCAAATATTTTTTCACCCAAACTGGATGATGCTTTCAGGTAATGATCAGTACACTAATCCCACTTGGTTCCCCAATTTTCGTTCTTCTATGCTGAAGCATTCGTTTCCAGTAACAGCTCGAATTTTGGCCTTTCTCTCTGTTTTCTCCTATATTGATAGATGTATTTGGAACTCTAAATCAAACACGCTTTGTGCTAGCTTCTTGAAACTTGACACAGTAAAGCAGTTTAACGGTCTGTCTCTATGTTTTGTTTCCTCTTGATATAGCCCTAAGCAGTGACTGGCGAGAAACACTTTCATTGAAAGGGGTTGCCAAGCTTCCAAAAATTATGAGTCTCCAGAAATCTCAGCAAATATTTTTTTACCCAAACTGGATGATACTTTGAGGTAATGAATAATACACTAATCCCACTTGGTTTCCCAAATTTCGTTCTTCTATGTCGAAGCATTCGTTTCCAGTAACAGTTTTAATTTTGGCGTTTCACGCTGTTTTCTCCTATATTGATAGATGTATTTGGAACTGTAAATCAAACACGGTTTGTGCTAGCTTCTTGAAACTTGACAGAGTAAAGCAGTTTCACATTCTAACTCTATGTTTTGTTTCCTTTTCATGTAGCCCTAAGCAGTGACTGGCGAGAAACACTTTCATTGAAAGGGGTTGCAAGCTTCCAAAAATTACGAGTCTCCAGAAATCTCTGCAAATATTTTTTCAACCAAAATGGATGATACTTTTAGGTAATGATCAGTACACTAATCCCACTTGGTTCCCCAAGCTTCGTTCTTGTATGTTGAAGCGTTCGTTTCCAGTAACTGTTTGCATTCTGGAATTTCACTCTGTTTTCTCCTTTATTGATAGATGTATTTGGAACTCTAAGTAAAACACCATTTGTGCTAGCTTCTTGAAACTTGACACAGTAAAGCAGTTTCACGTTCTATCTTTATGTTGTTGCCTCTTGATGTAGCCCTAAGCAGTGACTGGCGAGAAACACTTTCATGGAAAGAGGTTGCAAATTTTCCAAAAATTACTTGTCTCCAGAAATCTCAGCAAATATTTTTTCACCCAAACTGGATGATACTTTCAGGTAATGATCAGTACACTAAGCCCACTTGGTTCCCCAAATTTCGTTCTTCTATGTTGAAGCGTTCGTTTCCACTATCAGTTTGCATTTTGGCGTTTCACTCTGTTTACTCCTATATTGATAGATGTATTTGGAACTCTAAATCAAACACGGTTTGTGCTAGCTTCTTGAAACTTGACACAGTAAAGCAGTTTCACATTCTAACTCTATGTTTTGTTTCCTTTTCATGTAGCCCTAAGCAGTGACTGGCGAGAAACACTTTCATTGAAAGGGGTTGCAAGGTTCCAAAAATTACGAGTCTCCAGAAATCTCAGCAAATATTTTTTCACCAAAACTGGATGATACTTTCAAGTAATGATCAGAACACTAAGCCCACTTGGTTCCCCAAATTTCGTTCTTCTGTGTTGAAGCGTTCGTTTCCAGTAACAGTTTGAATTTTCGCCTTTCTCTCTGTTTTCTCCTATATTGATAGATGTATTTGGAACTCTAAATCAAACACGGTTTGTGCTAGCTTCCTGAAACTTGACAGAGTAAAGAAGTTTCACATTCTAACTCTATGTTTTGTTTCCTTTTCATGTAGCCCTAAGCAGTGACTGGCGAGAAACACTTTCATTGAAAGGGGTGCCAAGCTTCCAAAAATTACCAGTCTCCAGAAATCACAGCAAATATTTTTTCACCCAAACTGGATGATACTTTCAGGTAATGATCAGAACACTAAGCCCACTTGTTTCCCAAAATATCATTCTTCTATGTTGAAGCGTTATTTCCAGTAACAGTTTGCATTTTGTCGTTTCACTCTGTTTTCTCCTATATTGATAGATGTATTTGGAACTCTAAATCAAACACGGTTTGTGCTAGCTTCCTGAAACTTGACAGAGTAAAGAAGTTTCACATTCTAACTCTGTGTTTTGTTTCCTTTTCATGTAGCCCTAAGCAGTGAGTGGCGAGAAACACTTTCATTGAAAGGGGTACCAAGCTTCCAAAAATTACCAGTCTCCAGAAATCTCAGCAAATATTTTTTCACCCAAACTGGATGATACTTTCAGGTAAATATCAGTACACGAAGCCCACTTGGTTCCCCAAATTTCGTTCTTCTATGTTGAAGCGTTCGTTTCTAGTAACAGTTTGAATTTTGTCGTTTCACTCTGTTTTCTCCTATATTGATAGATATATTTGGAACTCTAAATCAAACACGGTTTGTGCTAGCTTCTTGAAACTTGACACAGTAAAGCAGTTTCAGGTTCTATCTCTATGTTTTGTTTCCTTTTCATGTAGCCCTAAGCAGTGACTGGCGAGAAACACTTTCATGGAAAGGGGTTGCCAAGCTTCCAAAAATTACGAGTCTACAGAAATCTCAGCAAATATTTTTTCACCCAATCTGGATGATACTTTCAGGTAATGATCAGAACACTAAGCCCACTTGGTTCCCCAAATTTCGTTCTTCTATTTTGAAGCATTCGTTTCCAGTAACAGTTTGTATTCTGGCGTTTCACTCTGTTTTCTCCTATATTGATAGATGTATTTGTAACTCTAAATCAAACACGGTTTGTGCTAGTTTCTTGAAAGTTGACACAGTAAAGCAGTTTCACATCTAATGCTATGTTTTGTTTCCTTTTTTGTAGCCCTAAGCAATGTCTGGCGAGAAACACTTTCATTGGAAGGGGTTGCAAGCTTCCAAAAATTACGAGTCTCCAGAAATCTCAGCAAATATTTTTTCACCCAAACTGGATGATACTTTCAGGTAATGATCACAACACTAAGCCCACTTGGTTCCCCAAATTTCGTTCTTCTATGTTGAAGCGTTCGTTTCCAGTAACAGTTTCCATTCTGGCATTTCACTCTGTTTTCTCCTATATTGATAGATGTATTTGGAACTCTAAATCAAACACGGTTTGTGCTAGCTTCCTGAAACTTGACAGAGTAAAGAAGTTTCACATTCTAACTCTGTGTTTTGTTTCCTTTTCATGTAGCCCTAAGCAGTGAGTGGCGAGTAACACTTTCATTGAAAGGGGTGCCAAGCTTCCAAAAATTACCAGTCTCCAGAAATCTCAGCAAATATTTTTTCACCCAAACTGGATGATACTTTCAGGTAATGATCAGTATACTAAGCCAACTTGATTCCCCAAATTTCTTTCTTCTTTGTTGAAGCGTTCATTTCCAGTAACAGTTCGAATTTTGGCCTTTCTCTCTGTTTTCTCCTATATTGATAGATGTATTTGGAACTCTAAATCAAACACGTTTTGTGCTAGCTTCTTGAAACTTGACCCAGTAAAGCAGTTTCACAGTCTCTCTCTATATTTTGTTTCCTCTTGATATAGCCCTAAGCAGTGACTGGCGAGAAACACTTTCATTGAAAGGGGTTGCCAAGGTTCCAAAAATTACGAGTCTCCAGAAATCTCAGCAAATATTTTTTCACCCAAACTGGATGACACTTTCAGGTAATGATCAGAACACTAAGCCCACTTGGTTCCCCATTTTTTGGTCTTCTATGTTGAAGCGTTCGTTTCCACTATCAGTTTGCATTTTGGCGTTTCACTCTGTTTTCTCCTATATTGATAGATGTATTTGTAACTCTAAATCAAACACGGTTTGTGCTAGTTTCTTGAAACTTGCCACAGTAAAGCAGCTTCATATTCTAACTCTATGTTTTGTTTCCTTTTCATGTTTCCTTAAGCAGTGACTCGCGAGAAACACTTTCATTGAAAGGGGTTGCAAGCTTCCAAAAATTACGAGTCTCCAGAAATCTCAGCAAATTTTTTTTCAACCAGAGTGTATGATACTTTTAGGTAATGATCAGTATACTAAGCCAACTTGGTTCCCCAAATTTCGTTCTTCTGTGTTGAAGCGTTCGTTTCCAGTAACAGTTTGAATTTTGGCCTTTCTCTCTGTTTTCTCCTATATTGATAGATGTATTTGGAACTCTAAATCAAACACGGTTTGTGCTAGCTTCTTGAAACTTGACACAGTAAAGCAGTTTCACGGTCTGTCTCTATGTTTTGTTTCCTCTTGATATAGCCCTAAGCAGTGACTGGCGAGAAACACTTTCATTGAAATGGGTTGCAAATTTTCCAAAAATTACGTGTCTCCAGAAATATCAGCAAATATTTTTTCACCCAAACTGGATGATACTTTCAGGTAATGATCAGTACACTAAGCCCATTTGGTTCCCCATTTTTTGTTCTTCTATGTTGAAGCGTTCGTTTCCACTATCAGTTTGCATTTTGGCGTTTCACTCTGTTTTCTCCTATATTGATAGATGTATTTGGAACTCTAAATCAAACACGGTTTGTGCTAGTTTCTTGAAACTTGACCCAGTAAAGCAGCTTCACATTCTAACTCTATGTTTTGTTTCCTTTTCATGTAGCCTTAAGCAGTGACTGGCGAGAAACACTTTCATTGAAAGGGGTTGCAAGCTTCCAAAAATTACGAGTCTCCAGAAATCTCAGCAAATATTTTTTGAACCAAATTGGATGATACTTTTAGGTAATGATCAGTACACTAATCCCACCTGGTTCCTAAAATTTCGTTCTTCTATGTTGAAGCGTTTGTTTCCAGTAACAGTTTGAATTTTGACGTTTCACTCTGTTTTCTCCTATATTGATAGATGTATTTGGAACTCTAAATCAAACACGGTTTTTGCTAGCTTCTGGAAACTTGACACAGTAAAGCAGTTTCACATTCTAACTCTATGTTTTGTTTCCTTTTCATGTAGCCCTAAGCAGTGACTGGCGAGAAACACTTTCATTGAAATGGGTTGCAAGCTTCCAAAAATTACGAGTCTCCAGAAATCTCAGCAAATATTTTTTCACGCAAACTGGATGATACTTTCAGGTAATGATCAGTACACTAAGCCCACTTGGTTCCCCATTTTTCGGTCTTCTATGTTGAAGCGTTCGTTTCCAGTAACAGTTTGAATTTTGGTGTTTCACCCTGTTTTCTCCTATATTGATAGATGTATTTGGAACTCTAAATCAAACACGGTTTGTGCTAGCTTCTTGAAACTTGACACACTAAAGCAGTTTCACATTCTAACTCTATATTTTGTTTCCTTTTCATGTAGCCCTAAGCAGTGACTGGCGAGAAACACTTTCATTGAAAGGGGTTGCAAGCTTCCAAAAATTACGAGTCTCCAGAAATCTCAGCAAATATTTTTCACCCAAACTGGATGATGCTTTCAGGTAATGATCAGTACACTAAGCCCACTTGGTTCCTTAAATTTCGTTCTTCTATTTTGAATCGTTCGTTTCCAGTAACAGTTTGCATTCTGGCATTTCACTCTGTTTTCTCCTATATTGATAGATGTATTTGGAACTCTAAATCAAACACACTTTGTGCTAGCTTCTTGAAACTTGACACAGTAAAGCAGTTTCAGGTTCTATCTTTATCTTTTGTTTCCTCTTGATGTAGCCCTAAGCAGTGACTGGCGAGAAACTCTTTCATGGAAAGAGGTTGCAAATATTCCAAAAATTACGTGTCTCCCGAAATCTCAGCAAATATTTTTTCACACAAACTGGATGATACTTTCAGGTAATGACCAGTATACTAAGCCAACTTGGTTCCCCAAATTTCGTTCTTCTGTGTTGAAGCGTTCGTTTCCAGTAACAGTTTCAATTTTGGCCTTTCTCTCTGTTTTCTCCTATAAGGATAGATGTATTTGGAACTCTAAATCAAACACGGTTTGTGCTAGCTTCTTGAAACTTGACACAGTAAAGCAGTTTCATGGTCCGTCTCTATGTTTTTTTTCCTATTGATATAGCCCTAAGCAGTGACTGGCGAGAAAACTTTCATTGAAAGGGGTTGCCAAGCTTCCAAAAATTACGAGTCTCCAGAAATCTCAGCAAATATTTTTTCACCCAAACTGGATGATACATTCAGGTTATATCAGTACACTAAGGGCACTTGGTTCCCCATTTTTCGGTCTTCTATGTTGAAGCGTTCGTTTCCAGTAACAGTTTGAATTTTGGCGTTTCACTCTGTTTTCTCCTATATTGATAGATGTATTTGGAACTCTAAATCAAACACGGTTTCTGCTAGCTTCTTGAACCTTGACACAGTAAAGCAGTTTCAGATTCTAACTCTATGTTTTGTTTCCTTTTCATGTAGCTTTAAGCAGTTACTGGCGAGAAACACTTTCATTGAAAGGGGTTGCAAGCTTCCAAAAATTACGAGTCTCCAGAAATCTCAGCAAATATTTTTTCACCCAAACTGGATGATACTTTCAGGTAATGATCAGTACACTAAGCCCACTTGGTTCCCCAAATTTCGTTCTTCTATGTTGAAGCGTTCGTTTCCAGTAACAGTTTGCATTCTGGCATTTCACTCTGTTTTCTCCTATACTGATAGATGTATTTGGAACTCTAAATCAAACACGGTTTGTGCTAGCTTCTTGAAACTTGACACAGTAAAGCAGATTCACATTCTAACTCTATGTTTTGTTTCCTTTTCATGTAGCCCTAAGCAGTGACTGGCGAGAAACACTTTCATTGAAAGGGGTAGCAAGCTTCCAAAAATTACGAGTCTCCAGGAATCTCAGCAAATATTTTTTCACCCAAAATGTATGATACTTTCAGGTAATGATCAGTGCACTAAGCCCACTTGGTTCCCCAAATTTCATTCCTCTATGTTGATGCGTTCGTTTCCAGTAACAGTTTGCATTCTGGCATTTCACTCTCTTTTCTCCTAATTGATAGATGTATTTGGAACTCTAAATCAAACACACTTTTTGCTAGCTTCTTGAAACTTGACACAGTAAAGCAGTTTCACATTCTAACTCTATTTTTTGTTTCCTTTTCATGTAGCCTTAAGCAGTGACTGGCGAGAAACACTTTCATGGAAAGGGGTTGCCAAGCTTCCAAAAATTACGAGTCTACAGAAGTCTCAGCAAATATTTTTTCACCTAAACTGGATGATACTTTGAGGTAATGATCAGAACACTAAGCCCACTTGGTTCCCCAAATTTCGTTCTTCTATGTTGAAGCGTTCGTTTCCAGTAACAGTTTGCATTCTGGCATTTCACTCTCTTTTCTCCTATATTGATAGATGTATTTGGAACTCTAAATCAAACACACTTTGTGCTAGCTTCTTGAAACTTGACACAGTAAACCAGTTTCACGTTCTATCTTTATGTTTTGTTTCCTCTTGATGTAGCCCTAAGCAGTGACTGGCGAGAAACACTTTCATTGAAAGGGGTTGCAAATTTTCCAAAAATTACGTGTCTCCAGAAATCTCAGCAAATATTTTTTCACCCAAACTGGATGATACTTTCAGGTAATGATCAGTATACTAAGCCAACTTGGTTCCCCGAATTTCGTTCTTCTGTGTTGAAGCGTTCGTTTCCAGTAACAGTTTGAATTTTGGCGTTTCACTCTGTTTTCTCCTATATTGATAGATGTATTTGGAACTCTAAATCAAACACGGTTTGTGCTAGCTTCTTGAAACTTGACACAGTAAAGCAGCTTCACATTCTAACTTTATGTTTTGTTTCCTTTTCATGTAGCCTTAAGCAGTGACTGGCGAGAAACACTTTCATTGAAAGGGGTTGCCAAGCTTCCAAAAATTACGAGTCTCCAGAAATCTCAGCAAATATTTTTTCACCCAAACTGGATGATACTTTCAGGTAATGATCAGTACACTACGCCCACTTGGTTCCCCAAATTTCGTTCTTCTATGTTGAAGCGTTCGTTTCCAGTAACAGTTTGAATTTTGGCGTTTCACTCTGTTTTCTCCTATATTGATAGATGTATTTGGAACTCTAAATCAAACCGGTTTGTGCAAGCTTCTTGAAACTTGACACAGTAAAGCAGCTGCACATTCTAACTCTATGTTTTGTTTCCTTTTCATGTAGCCCTAAGCAGTGACTGGCGAGAAACACTTTCATTGAAAGGGGTTGCAAGCTTCCAAAAATTACGAGTCTCCAGAAATCTCAGCAAATATTTTTTCAACCAGAGTGTATGATACTTTTAGGTAATGATCAGTATACTAAGCCAACTTGGTTCCCCAAATTTCGTTCTTCTGTGTTGAAGCGTTCGTTTCCAGTAACAGTTTGCATTCTGGCATTTCACTCTGTTTTCTCCTATATTGATAGATGTATTTGGAACTCTAAATCAAACACGCTTTGTGCTAGCTTCTTGAAACTTGACACAGTAAAGCAGTTTCACGTTCTATCTTTATGTTTTGTTTCCTCTTGATGTACCCCTAAGCAGTGACTGGCGAAAAACACTTTCATGGAAAGAGGTTACAAATTTTCCAAAAATTACGTGTCTCCTGAAATCTCAGCAAATATTTTTTCACCCAAACTGGATGATACTTTCAGGTAATGATCAGTATACTAAGCCCACTTGCTTCCCCAAATTTCGTTCTTCTGTGTTGAAGCGTTCGTTTCCAGTAACAGTTTAAATTTTGGCCTTTCTCTCTGTTTTCTCCTATATTGATAGATGTATTTGGAACTCTAAATCAAACACGGTTTGTGCTTGCTTCTTGAACCTTTACCCAGTAAAGCAGTTTCATGGTCTGTCTCTATGTTTTGTTTCCTTTTCATGTAGCCCTAAGCAGTGACTGGCGAGAAACACTTTCATTGAAAGTGGTTGCAAGCTTCCAAAAATTACGAGTCTCCAGAAATCTCAGCAAATATTTTTTCACCCAAACTGGATGATACTTTCAGGTAATGATAAGTACACGAAGCCCACTTGGTTCCCCAAATTTCGTTCTTCTATGTTCAAGCGTTCGTTTCCAGTAACAGTTTGCATTTTGGCGTTTCACTCTGTTTTCTCCTATATTGATAGATGTATTTGGAACTCTAAATCAAACACGGTTTGTGCTAGTTTCTTGAAACTTGACACAGTAAAGCAGTTTCACATAGTAAATCTATGTTTTGTTTCATTTTCATGTAGCCCTAAGCAGTGACTGGCGAGAAACACTTTCATTGAAAGGGGTTGCAAGCTTCCAAAAATTACGAGTTTCCAGAAATCTCAGCAAATATTTTTTCAACCAAACTGGATCATACTTTTAGGTAATGATCAGTACACTAATCCCACTTGGTTCCACAAATTTCGCTATTGTATGTTGAAGCGTTCGTTTCTAGTAACAGTTTGAATTTTGGCGTTTCACTCTGTTTTCTCCTATGTTGATAGATATATATGGAACTCTAAATCAAACACGGTTTGTGCTAGCTTCTTGAAACTTGACACAGTAAAGCAGTTTCACGTTCTATCTTTATGTTTTGTTTCCTCTTGATGTACCCCTAAGCAGTGACTGGCGAGAAACTCTTTCATGGAAAGAGGATGCAAATTTTCCAAAAATTACGTGTCTCCCGAAATCTCAGCAAATATTTTTTCACCCAAACTGGATGATACTTTCAGGTAATGACCAGTATATTAAGCCAACTTGGTTCTCCAAATTTTGTTCTTCTATGTTGAAGCGTTCGTTTCCAGTAACAGTTTCCATTCTGGCATTTCACTCTGTTTTCTCCTATATTGATAGATGTATTTGGAACTCTAAATCAAACACGGTTTGTGCTAGCTTCTTGAAACTTGACACAGTAAAGCAGTTTCACATTCTAACTCTATGATTTGTTTCCTTTTCATGTAGCCTTAAGCAGTGACTGGCGAGAAACACTTTCATTGAAAGGGGTTGTAATCTTCCAAAAATTACGAGTCTCCAAAAATCTCAGCAAATATTTTTTCAACCAAACTGGATGATACTTTTAGGTAATGATCAGTACACTAAGCCCACTTGGTTCCCCAAATTTCGTTCTTCTATGTTCAAGCGTTCGTTTCCAGTAACAGTTTGCATTCTGGCCTTTCTCTCTGTTTTCTCCTATATTGATAGATGTATTTGGAACTCCAAATCAAACACGTTTTGTGCTAGCTTCTTGAAACTTGACCCAGTAAAGCAGTTTCACGGTCTGTCTCTATGTTTTGTTTCCTCTTGATATAGCCCTAAGCAGTGACTGGCGAGAAACACTTTCATTGAAATGGGTTGCAAATTTTCCAAAAATTACGTGTCTCCAGAAATATCAGCAAATATTTTTTCACCCAAACTGGATGATACTTTCAGGTAATGATCAGTACACTAAGCCCACTTGGTTCCCCATTTTTTGTTCTTCTATGTTGAAGCGTTCGTTTCCACTATCAGTTTGCATTTTGGCGTTTCACTCTGTTTTCTCCTATATTGATAGATGTATTTGGAACTCTAAATCAAACACGGTTTGTGCTAGTTTCTTGAAACTTGACCCAGTAAAGCAGCTTCACATTCTAACTCTATGTTTTGTTTCCTTTTCATGTAGCCCTAAGCAGTGACTGGCGAGAAACACTTTCATTGAAAGGGGTTGCAAGCTTCCAAAAATTACGAGTCTCCAGAAATCTCAGCAAATATTTTTTGAACCAAATTGGATGATACTTTTAGGTAATGATCAGTACACTAATCCCACCTGGTTCCTAAAATTTCGTTCTTCTATGTTGAAGCGTTTGTTTCCAGTAACAGTTTGAATTTTGACGTTTCACTCTGTTTTCTCCTATATTGATAGATGTATTTGGAACTCTAAATCAAACACGGTTTTTGCTAGCTTCTGGAAACTTGACACAGTAAAGCAGTTTCACATTCTAACTCTATGTTTTGTTTCCTTTTCATGTAGCCCTAAGCAGTGACTGGTGAGAAACACTTTCATTGAAAGGGGTTGCAAGCTTCCAAAAATTACGAGTCTCCAGAAATCTCAGCAAATATTTTTTCACCCAAACTGGATGATACTTTCAGGTAATGATCAGTACACTAAGCCCACTTGGTTCCCCATTTTTCGGTCTTCTAGGTTGAAGCGTTCGTTTCCAGTAACAGTTTGAATTTTGGTGTTTCACTCTGTTTTCTCCTATATTGATAGATGTATTTGGAACTCTAAATCAAACACGGTTTGTGCTAGCTTCTTGAAACTTGACACACTAAAGCAGTTTCACATTCTAACTCTATGTTTTGTTTCCTTTTCATGTAGCCCTAAGCAGTGACTGACGAGAAACACTTTCATTCAAAGGGGTGGAAGCTTCCAAAAATTACGAGTCTCCAGAAATCTCAGCAAATATTTTTCACCCAAACTGGATGATACTTTCAGGTAATGATCAGTACACTAAGCCCACTTGGTTCCTTAAATTTTGTTCTTCTATGTTGAAGCGTTCGTTTCCAGTAACAGTTTGCATTCTGGCATTTCACTCTGTTTTCTCCTATATTGATAGATGTATTTGGAACTCTAATTCAAACACACTTTGTGCTAGCTTCTTGAAACTTGACACAGTAAAGCAGTTTCACGTTCTATCTTTATGTTTTGTTTCCTCTTGATGTACCCCTAAGCAGTGACTGGCGAGAAACTCTTTCATGGAAAGAGGTTGCAAATATTCCAAAAATTACGTGTCTCCCGAAATCTCAGGAAATATTTTTTCACCCAAACTGGATGATACTTTCAGGTAATGACCAGTATACTAAGCCAACTTGGTTCCACAAATTTCGTTCTTCTGTGTTGAAGCGTTCGTTTCCAGTAACAGTTTCAATTTTGGCTTTCTCTCTGTTTTCTCCTATATGGATAGATGTATTTGGAACTCTAAATCAAACACGGTTTGTGCTAGCTTCTTGAAACTTGACACAGTAAAGCAGTTTCATGGTCCGTCTCTATGTTTTGTTTCCTATTGATGTAGCCCTAAGCAGTGACTGGCGAGAAAACTTTCATTGAAAGGGGTTGCCAAGCTTCCAAAAATTACGAGTCTCCAGAAATCTCAGCAAATATTTTTTCACCCAAACTGGATGATACTTTCAGGTTATATCAGTACACTAAGCCCACTTGATTCCCCATTTTTCGGTCTTCTATGTTGAAGCGTTCGTTTCCAGTAACAGTTTGAATTTTGGCGTTTCACTCTGTTTTCTCCTATATTGATAGATGTATTTGGAACTCAAAAGCAAACACGGTTTGTGCTAGCTTCTTGAAACTTGACACAGTAAAGCAGTTTCACATTCTAACTCTATGTTTTGTTTCCTTTTCATGTAGCCCTAAGCAGTGACTGGCGAGAAACACTTTCATTGAAAGGGGTTGCAAGCTTCCAAAAATTACGAGTCTCCAGAAATCTCAGCAAATATTTTTTCACCAAAACTGGATGATACTTTCAGGTAATGATCAGTACACTAAGCCCACTTGGTTCCCCAAATTTCGTTCTTCTATGTTGAAGCGTTCGTTTCCACTATCAGTTTGCATTTTGGCGTTTCACTCTGTTTTCTCCTATATTGATAGATGTATTTGTAAGTCTAAATCAAACACGGTTTGTGCTAGTTTCTTGAAACTTGACACAGTAAAGCAGTTTCACATTCTAACTCTATGTTTTGTTTCATTTTCATGTAGCCCTAAGCAGTGACTGGCGAGAAACACTTTCATTGAAAGGGGTTGCAAGCTTCCAAAAATTACGAGTCTCCAGAAATCTCAGCAAATATTTTTAAAACCAAACTGGATGATACTTTCAGGTAATGATCAGTACACTAAGCCCACTTGGTTCCCCAAAGTTCGTTCTTCTATGTTGAAGCGTTCGTTTCCAGTAACAGTTTGAATTTTGGCGTTTCACTCTGTTTTCTCCTATATTGATAGATGTATTTGGAACTCTAAATCAAACACGGTTTGTGCTAGCTTCTTGAAACTTGACACAGTAAAGCAGTTTCACGTTCTATCTCTATGTTTGTTTCCTCTTCATATAGCCCTAAGCAGTGACTGGCGAGAAACACTTTCATTGAAAGGGGTTGCAAGCTTCCGAAAATTACTAGTCTCCAGAAATCTCAGCAAATATTTTTTCACCCAAACTGGATGATACTTTCAGGTAATGATCAGTACACTTAGCCCACTTGGTTCTCCAAATTTCGTTCTTCTATGTTGAAGCGTTCGTTTCCAGTAACAGTGTCCATTCTGGCATTTCACTCTGTTTTCTCCTATATTGATAGATGTATTTGGAACTCTAAATCAAACACGGTTTGTGCTAGCTTCTTGAAACTTGACACAGTTAAGCAGTTTCACATTCTAACTCTATGTTTTGTTTCCTTTTCATGTAGGCCTAAGCAGTGACTGGCGAGAATCACTTTCATTGAAAGGGGTTGCAAGCTTCCAAAAATTACGAGTCTCCAGAAATCTCAGCAAATATTTTTTCACCCAAACTGCATGATACTTTCAGGTAATGATCAGTACACTAAGCCCACTTGGTTCCCCAAATTTCGTTCTTCTATGTTGAAGCGTTCGTTTCCAGTAACAGTTTGAATTTTGGCGTTTCACTCTGTTTTCTCCTATATTGATAGATGTATTTGGAACTCTAAATCAAACACGGTTTGTGCTAGCTTCTTGAAACTTGACACAGTAAAGCAGTTTCACATTCTAACTCTATGTTTTGTTTCCTTTTCATGTAGCCCTAAGCAGTGACTGGCGAGAAACACTTTCATTGAAAGTGGTTGCAAGCTTCCAAAAATTACGAGTCTCCAGAAATCTCAGCAAATATTTTTCACCCAAACTGGATGATACTTTCAGGTAATGATCAGTACACTAAGCCCACTTGTTTCCCCAAATTTCGTTCTTCTATGTTGAAGCGTTCGTTTCCAGTAACAGTTTGAATTTTGGCGTTTCAGTCTGTTTTCTCCTATATTGATAGATGTATTTGGAACTCTAAATCAAACACAGTTTGTGCTAGCTTCTTGAATCTTGACACAGTAAAGCAGTTTCAGATTCTAACTCTATGTTTTGTTTCCTTTTCATGTAGCTTTAATCAGTGACTGGCGAGAAACGCTTTCATTGAAAGGGGTTGCAAGCTTCCAAAAATTACGAGTCTCCAGAAATCTCAGCAAATATTTTTTCACCCAAACTGGATGATACTTTCAGGTAATGATCAGTACACTAAGCCCACTTGGTTCTCCAAATTTTGTTCTTCTATGTTGAAGCGTTCGTTTCCAGTAACAGTTTCCATTCTGGCATTTCACTCTGTTTTCTCCTATATTGATAGATGTATTTGGAACTCTAAATCAAACACGGTTTGTGCTAGCTTCTTGAAACTTGACACAGTAATTCAGTTTCACATTCTAACTCTATGTTTTGTTACCTTTTCTTGTAGCCCTACGCAGTGACTGGCGAGAAACACTTTCATTGAAATGGGTTGCAAGCTTCCAAAAATTACGAGTCTCCAGAAATCTCAGCAAATATTTTTTCACCCAAACTGGATGATACTTTCAGGTAATGATCAGTACACTAAGCCCACTTGGTTCTCCAAATTTTGTTCTTCTATGTTGAAGCGTTCGTTTCCAGTAACAGTTTCCATTCTGGCATTTCACTCTGTTTTCTCCTATATTGATAGATGTATTTGGAACTCTAAATCAAACACGGTTTGTGCTAGCTTCTTGAAACCTGACACAGTAAAGCATTTTCAGATTCTAACTCTATGTTTTGTTTTTTTTTTCATGTAGCTTAAACAGTGACTGGTGAGAAACACTTTCATTGAAAGGGGTTGCAAGCTTCCAAAAATTATGAGTTTGCAGAAATCTCAGCAAATATTTTTCACCCAAACTGGATGATACTTTCAGGTAATGATCAGTACACTAAGCCCACTCGGGTCCCCAAATTTCGTTCTTCTATGTTGAAGCATTCGTTTCCAGTAACAGTTTGAATTTTGGCGTTTCACTCTGTTTTCTCCTATATTGATAGATGTATTTGGAACTCTAAATCAAACACGGTTTGTGCTAGCTCCTTGAAACTTGACACAGTAAAGCAGTTTCAGATTCTAACTCTACGTTTTGTTTCCTTTTCATGTAGCTTTAAGCAGTGACTTGCGAGAAACACTTTCATTGAAAGGGGTTGCAAGCTTCCAAAAATTACGAGTCTCCAGAAATCTCAGCAAATATTTTTTCACCCAAACTGGATGATACTTTCAGGTAATGATCAGTACACTAAGCCCACTTGGTTCCCCAAATTTCGTTCTTCTATGTTGAAGCGTTCGTTTCCAGTAACAGTTTGAATTTTGTCGTTTCACTCTGTTTTCTCCTATATTGATAGATGTATTTGGAACTCTAAATCAAACACGGTTTGTGCTAGCTTCTTGAAACTTGACACAGTAAAGCAGTTTCACATTCTAACTCTATGTTTTGTTTCCTTTTCATGTAGCCCTAAGCAGTGACTGGCGAGAAACACTTTCTATGAAAGGGGTTGCAAGCTTCCAAAAATTACGAGTCTCCAGAAATCTCAGCAAATATTTTTTCACCCAAACTGGATGATACTTTCAGGTAATGATCAGTACACTAAGCCCACTTGGTTCTCCAAATTTCGTTCTTCTATGTTGAAGCGTTCGTTTCCAGTAACAGTTTCCATTCTGGCATTTCACTCTGTTTTCTCCTATATTGATAGATGTATTTGGAACTCTAAATCAAACACGGTTTGTGCTAGCTTCTTGAATCTTGACACAGTAAAGCAGTTTCAGATTCTAACTCTACGTTTTTTTTTCTTTTCATGTAGCTTTAAGCAGTGACTGGCGAGAAACACTTTCATTGAAAGGGGTTGCAAGCTTCCAAAAATTACGAGTCTCCAGAAATCTCAGCAAATATTTTTTCACCCAAACTGGATGATACTTTCAGGTAATGATCAGTACACTAAGCCCACTTGGTTCTCCAAATTTCGTTCTTCTATGTTGAAGCGTTCGTTTCCAGTAACAGTTTCAATTTTGTCGTTTCCCTCTGTTTTCTCCTATATTGATAGATGTATTTGGAACGCTAAATCAAACACGGTTTGTGCTAGCTTTTTGAAACTTGACACAGTAAAGCAGTTTCACATTCTAACTCTATGTTTAGTTTCCTTTTCATGTAGCTTTAAGCAGTGACTGGTGAGAAACACTTTCATTGAAAGGGGTTGCAAGCTTCCAAAAATTACGAGTCTCCAGAAATCTCAGCAAATATTTTTTCACCCAAACTGGATGATACTTTCAGGTAATGATCAGTACACTAAGACAATTGGTTCCCCAAATTTCGTTCTTCTATGTTGAAGCGTTCGTTTCCAGTAACAGTTTGAATTTTGTCGTTTCACTCTGTTTTCTCCTATATTGATAGATGTATTTGGAACACTAAATCAAACACGGTTTGTGCTAGCTTCTTGAAACTTGACACAGTAAAGCAGTTTCACATTCTAACTCTATGTTTTGTTTCCTTTTCATGTAGCCCTAAGCAGTGACTGGCGAGAAACACTTTCATTGAAAGGGGTTGCAAGCTTCCAAAAATTACGAGTCTCCAGAAATCTCAGCAAATAGTTTTCACCCAAACTGGATGGTACTTTCAGGTAATGATCAGTACACTAAGCCCACTTGGTTCCCCAAATTTCGTTCTTCTATGTTGAAGCGTTCGTTTCCAGTAACAGTTTGAATTTTGTCGTTTCACTCTGTTTTCTCCTATATTGATAGATATATTTGGAACTCTAAATCAAACACGGTTTGTGATAGCTTCTTGAAACTTGACACAGTAAAGCAGTTTCACATTCTAACTCTACGTTTTGTTTCCTTTTCATGTAGCTTTAAGCAGTGACTGGCAGAAACACTTTCATTGAAAGGGGTTGCAAGCTTCCAAAAATTACGAGTCTCCAGAAATCTCAGCAAATATTTTTTCACCCAAACTGGATAATACTTTCAGGTAATGATCAGTACACTAAGCCCACTTGGTTCCCCAAATTTTGATCTTCTATGTTGAAGCGTTCGTTTCCAGTAACAGTTTCCATTCTGGCATTTCACTCTGTTTTCTCCTATATTGATAGATGTATTTGGAACTCTAAATCAAACACGGTTTGTGCTAGCTTCTTGAAACTTGACACAGTAAAGAAGTTTCATATTCTAACTCTATGTTTTGTTTCCTTTTCATGTAGCTTTAAGCAGTGACTGGCGAGAAACACTTTCATTGAAAGGGGTTGCAAGCTTCCAAAAATTACGAGTCTCCAGAAATCTCAGCAAATATTTTTTCACCCAAACTGCATGATACTTTCAGGTAATGATCAGTACACTAAGCCCACTGGGTTCCCCAAATTTCGTTCTTCTATATTGAAGCGTTCGTTTCCAGTAACAGTTTGAATTTTGTCGTTTCACTCTGTTTTCTCCTATATTGATAGATGTATTTGGAACTCTAAATCAAACACGATTTGTGCTAGCTTTTTGAAACTTGACACAGTAAAGCAGTTTCAGATTCTAACTCTATGTTTTGTTTCCTTTTCATGTAGCTTTAAGCAGTGACTGGCGAGAAACACTTTCATTGAAAGGGGTTGCAAGCTTCCAAAAATTACGAGTCTCCAGAAATCTCAGCAAATAGTTTTTCACCCAAACTGGATGATACTTTCAGGTAATGATCAGTACACTAAGCCCACTTGGTTCCCCAAATTTCGATCTTCTATGTTGAAGCGTTCGTTTCCAGTAACAGTTTGAATTTTGTCGTTTCACTCTGTTTTCTCCTATATTGATAGATGTATTTGGAACTCTAAAACAAACACGGTTTGTGCTAGCTTCTTGAAACTTGACACAGTAAAGCAGTTTCACATTCTAACTCTATGTTTTGTTTCCTTTTCATGTAGCTTTAAGCAGTGACTGGCGAGAAACACTTTCATTGAAAGGGGTTGCAAGCTTCCAAAAATTACGAGTCTCCAGAAATCTCAGCAAATATTTTTTCACCCAAACTGGATGATACTTTCAGGTAATGATCAGTACACTAAGCCCACTTGGTTCTCCAAATTTCGTTCTTCTATGTTGAAGCGTTCGTTTCCAGTAACAGTTTCAATTTTGTCGTTTCCCTCTGTTTTCTCCTATATTGATAGATGTATTTGGAACGCTAAATCAAACACGGTTTGTGCTAGCTTTTTGAAACTTGACACAGTAAAGCAGTTTCACATTCTAACTCTATGTTTAGTTTCCTTTTCATGTAGCTTTAAGCAGTGACTGGTGAGAAACACTTTCATTGAAAGGGGTTGCAAGCTTCCAAAAATTACGAGTCTCCAGAAATCTCAGCAAATATTTTTTCACCCAAACTGGATGATACTTTCAGGTAATGATCAGTACACTAAGACAATTGGTTCCCCAAATTTCATTCTTCTATGTTGAAGCGTTCGTTTCCAGTAACAGTTTGAATTTTGTCGTTTCACTCTGTTTTCTCCTATATTGATAGATGTATTTGGAACTCTAAATCAAACACGGTTTGTGCTAGCTTCTTGAAACTTGACACAGTAAAGCAGTTTCACATTCTAACTCTATGTTTTGTTTCCTTTTCATGTAGCTTTAAGCAGTGACTGGCGAGAAACACTTTCTATGAAAGGGGTTGCAAGCTTCCAAAAATTACGAGTCTCCAGAAATCTCAGCAAATATTTTTTCACCCAAACTGGAGGATACTTTCAGGTAAAGATCAGTACACTAAGCCCACTTGGTTCTCCAAATTTCGTTCTTCTATGTTGAAGCGTTCGTTTCCAATAACAGTTTCCATTCTGGCATTTCACTCTGTTTTCTCCTATATTGATAGATGTATTTGGAACTCTAAATCAAACACGGTTTGTGCTAGCTTCTTGAAACTTGACACAGTAAAGCTTTTTCAGATTCTAACTCTACGTTTTTTTTTCTTTTCATGTAGCTTTAAGCAGTGACTGGCGAGAAACACTTTCATTGAAAGGGGTTGCAAGCTTCCAAAAATTACGAGTCTCCAGAAATCTCAGCAAATATTTTTTCACCCAAACTGGATGATACTTTCAGGTAATGATCAGTACACTAAGCCCACTTGGTTCCCCAAATTTTGATCTTCTATGTTGAAGCCTTCGTTTCCAGTAACAGTTTCCATTCTGGCATTTCACTCTGTTTTCTCCTATATTGATAGATGTATTTGGAACTCTAAATCAAACACGGTTTGTGCTAGCTTCTTGAAACTTGACACAGTAAAGCAGTTTCATATTCTAACTCTATGTTTTGTTTCCTTTTCATGTAGCTTTAAGCAGTGACTGGCGAGAAACACTTTCATTGAAAGGGGTTGCAAGCTTCCAAAAATTACGAGTCTCCAGAAATCTCAGCAAATATTTTTTCACCCAAACTGCATGATACTTTCAGGTAATGATCAGTACACTAAGCCCACTGGGTTCCCCAAATTTCGTTCTTCTATATTGAAGCGTTCGTTTCCAGTAACAGTTTGAATTTTGTCGTTTCACTCTGTTTTCTCCTATATTGATAGATGTATTTGGAACTCTAAATCAAACACGGTTTGTGCTAGCTTCTTGAAACTTGACACAGTAAAGCAGTTTCACATTCTAACTCTATGTTTTGTTTCCTTTTCATGTAGCTTTAAGCAGTGACTGGCGAGAAACACTTTCATTGAAAGGGGTTGCAAGCTTCCAAAAATTACGAGTCTCCAGAAATCTCAGCAAATATTTTTTCACCCAAACTGGATGATACTTTCAGGTAATGATCAGTACACTAAGCCCACTTGGTTCTCCAAATTTCGTTCTTCTATGTTGAAGCGTTCGTTTCCAGTAACAGTTTGAATTTTGTCGTTTCACTCTGTTTTCTCCTATATTGATAGATGTATTTGGAACTCTAAATCAAACTCGGTTTGTGCTAGCTTTTTGAAACTTGACACAGTAAAGCAGTTTCACATTCTAACTCTATGTTTTGTTTCCTTTTCATGAAGCTTTAAGCAGTGACTGGTGAGAAACACTTTCATTGAAAGGGGTTGCAAGCTTCCAAAAATTACGAGTCTCCAGAAATCTCAGCAAATATTTTTTCACCCAAACTGGATGATACTTTCAGGTAATGATCAGTACACTAAGACAATTGGTTCCCCAAATTTCGTTCTTCTATGTTGAAGCGTTCGTTTCCAGTAACAGTTTGAATTTTGTCGTTTCACTCTGTTTTCTCCTATATTGATAGATGTATTTGGAACACTAAATCAAACACGGTTTGTGCTAGCTTCTTGAAACTTGACACAGTAAAGCAGTTTCACATTCTAACTCTATGTTTTGTTTCCTTTTCATGTAGCCCTAAGCAGTGACTGGCGAGAAACACTTTCATTGAAAGGGGTTGCAAGCTTCCAAAAATTACGAGTCTCCAGAAATCTCAGCAAATAGTTTTCACCCAAACTGGATGGTACTTTCAGGTAATGATCAGTACACTAAGCCCACTTGGTTCCCCAAATTTCGTTCTTCTATGTTGAAGCGTTCGTTTCCAGTAACAGTTTGAATTTTGTCGTTTCACTCTGTTTTCTCCTATATTGATAGATATATTTGGAACTCTAAATCAAACACGGTTTGTGATAGCTTCTTGAAACTTGACACAGTAAAGCAGTTTCACATTCTAACTCTACGTTTTGTTTCCTTTTCATGTAGCTTTAAGCAGTGACTGGCAGAAACACTTTCATTGAAAGGGGTTGCAAGCTTCCAAAAATTACGAGTCTCCAGAAATCTCAGCAAATATTTTTTCACCCAAACTGGATAATACTTTCAGGTAATGATCAGTACACTAAGCCCACTTGGTTCCCCAAATTTTGATCTTCTATGTTGAAGCGTTCGTTTCCAGTAACAGTTTCCATTCTGGCATTTCACTCTGTTTTCTCCTATATTGATAGATGTATTTGGAACTCTAAATCAAACACGGTTTGTGCTAGCTTCTTGAAACTTGACACAGTAAAGAAGTTTCATATTCTAACTCTATGTTTTGTTTCCTTTTCATGTAGCTTTAAGCAGTGACTGGCGAGAAACACTTTCATTGAAAGGGGTTGCAAGCTTCCAAAAATTACGAGTCTCCAGAAATCTCAGCAAATATTTTTTCACCCAAACTGCATGATACTTTCAGGTAATGATCAGTACACTAAGCCCACTGGGTTCCCCAAATTTCGTTCTTCTATATTGAAGCGTTCGTTTCCAGTAACAGTTTGAATTTTGTCGTTTCACTCTGTTTTCTCCTATATTGATAGATGTATTTGGAACTCTAAATCAAACACGATTTGTGCTAGCTTTTTGAAACTTGACACAGTAAAGCAGTTTCAGATTCTAACTCTATGTTTTGTTTCCTTTTCATGTAGCTTTAAGCAGTGACTGGCGAGAAACACTTTCATTGAAAGGGGTTGCAAGCTTCCAAAAATTACGAGTCTCCAGAAATCTCAGCAAATAGTTTTTCACCCAAACTGGATGATACTTTCAGGTAATGATCAGTACACTAAGCCCACTTGGTTCCCCAAATTTCGATCTTCTATGTTGAAGCGTTCGTTTCCAGTAACAGTTTGAATTTTGTCGTTTCACTCTGTTTTCTCCTATATTGATAGATGTATTTGGAACTCTAAATCAAACACGGTTTGTGCTAGCTTCTTGAAACTTGACACAGTAAAGCAGTTTCACATTCTAACTCTATGTTTTGTTTCCTTTTCATGTAGCTTTAAGCAGTGACTGGCGAGAAACACTTTCATTGAAAGGGGTTGCAAGCTTCCAAAAATTACGAGTCTCCAGAAATCTCAGCAAATATTTTTTCACCCAAACTGGATGATACTTTCAGGTAATGATCAGTACACTAAGCCCACTTGGTTCTCCAAATTTCGTTCTTCTATGTTGAAGCGTTCGTTTCCAGTAACAGTTTGAATTTTGTCGTTTCACTCTGTTTTCTCCTATATTGATAGATGTATTTGGAACTCTAAATCAAACTCGGTTTGTGCTAGCTTTTTGAAACTTGACACAGTAAAGCAGTTTCACATTCTAACTCTATGTTTTGTTTCCTTTTCATGAAGCTTTAAGCAGTGACTGGTGAGAAACACTTTCATTGAAAGGGGTTGCAAGCTTCCAAAAATTACGAGTCTCCAGAAATCTCAGCAAATATTTTTTCACCCAAACTGGATGATACTTTCAGGTAATGATCAGTACACTAAGACAATTGGTTCCCCAAATTTCGTTCTTCTATGTTGAAGCGTTCGTTTCCAGTAACAGTTTGAATTTTGTCGTTTCACTCTGTTTTCTCCTATATTGATAGATGTATTTGGAACACTAAATCAAACACGGTTTGTGCTAGCTTCTTGAAACTTGACACAGTAAAGCAGTTTCACATTCTAACTCTATGTTTTGTTTCCTTTTCATGTAGCCCTAAGCAGTGACTGGCGAGAAACACTTTCATTGAAAGGGGTTGCAAGCTTCCAAAAATTACGAGTCTCCAGAAATCTCAGCAAATAGTTTTCACCCAAACTGGATGGTACTTTCAGGTAATGATCAGTACACTAAGCCCACTTGGTTCCCCAAATTTCGTTCTTCTATGTTGAAGCGTTCGTTTCCAGTAACAGTTTGAATTTTGTCGTTTCACTCTGTTTTCTCCTATATTGATAGATATATTTGGAACTCTAAATCAAACACGGTTTGTGATAGCTTCTTGAAACTTGACACAGTAAAGCAGTTTCACATTCTAACTCTACGTTTTGTTTCCTTTTCATGTAGCTTTAAGCAGTGACTGGCAGAAACACTTTCATTGAAAGGGGTTGCAAGCTTCCAAAAATTACGAGTCTCCAGAAATCTCAGCAAATATTTTTTCACCCAAACTGGATAATACTTTCAGGTAATGATCAGTACACTAAGCCCACTTGGTTCCCCAAATTTTGATCTTCTATGTTGAAGCGTTCGTTTCCAGTAACAGTTTCCATTCTGGCATTTCACTCTGTTTTCTCCTATATTGATAGATGTATTTGGAACTCTAAATCAAACACGGTTTGTGCTAGCTTCTTGAAACTTGACACAGTAAAGAAGTTTCATATTCTAACTCTATGTTTTGTTTCCTTTTCATGTAGCTTTAAGCAGTGACTGGCGAGAAACACTTTCATTGAAAGGGGTTGCAAGCTTCCAAAAATTACGAGTCTCCAGAAATCTCAGCAAATATTTTTTCACCCAAACTGCATGATACTTTCAGGTAATGATCAGTACACTAAGCCCACTGGGTTCCCCAAATTTCGTTCTTCTATATTGAAGCGTTCGTTTCCAGTAACAGTTTGAATTTTGTCGTTTCACTCTGTTTTCTCCTATATTGATAGATGTATTTGGAACTCTAAATCAAACACGATTTGTGCTAGCTTTTTGAAACTTGACACAGTAAAGCAGTTTCAGATTCTAACTCTATGTTTTGTTTCCTTTTCATGTAGCTTTAAGCAGTGACTGGCGAGAAACACTTTCATTGAAAGGGGTTGCAAGCTTCCAAAAATTACGAGTCTCCAGAAATCTCAGCAAATAGTTTTTCACCCAAACTGGATGATACTTTCAGGTAATGATCAGTACACTAAGCCCACTTGGTTCCCCAAATTTCGATCTTCTATGTTGAAGCGTTCGTTTCCAGTAACAGTTTGAATTTTGTCGTTTCACTCTGTTTTCTCCTATATTGATAGATGTATTTGGAACTCTAAAACAAACACGGTTTGTGCTAGCTTCTTGAAACTTGACACAGTAAAGCAGTTTCACATTCTAACTCTATGTTTTGTTTCCTTTTCATGTAGCTTTAAGCAGTGACTGGCGAGAAACACTTTCATTGAAAGGGGTTGCAAGCTTCCAAAAATTACGAGTCTCCAGAAATCTCAGCAAATATTTTTTCACCCAAACTGGATGATACTTTCAGGTAATGATCAGTACACTAAGCCCACTTGGTTCTCCAAATTTCGTTCTTCTATGTTGAAGCGTTCGTTTCCAGTAACAGTTTCAATTTTGTCGTTTCCCTCTGTTTTCTCCTATATTGATAGATGTATTTGGAACGCTAAATCAAACACGGTTTGTGCTAGCTTTTTGAAACTTGACACAGTAAAGCAGTTTCACATTCTAACTCTATGTTTAGTTTCCTTTTCATGTAGCTTTAAGCAGTGACTGGTGAGAAACACTTTCATTGAAAGGGGTTGCAAGCTTCCAAAAATTACGAGTCTCCAGAAATCTCAGCAAATATTTTTTCACCCAAACTGGATGATACTTTCAGGTAATGATCAGTACACTAAGACAATTGGTTCCCCAAATTTCATTCTTCTATGTTGAAGCGTTCGTTTCCAGTAACAGTTTGAATTTTGTCGTTTCACTCTGTTTTCTCCTATATTGATAGATGTATTTGGAACTCTAAATCAAACACGGTTTGTGCTAGCTTCTTGAAACTTGACACAGTAAAGCAGTTTCACATTCTAACTCTATGTTTTGTTTCCTTTTCATGTAGCTTTAAGCAGTGACTGGCGAGAAACACTTTCATTGAAAGGGGTTGCAAGCTTCCAAAAATTACGAGTCTCCAGAAATCTCAGCAAATATTTTTTTACCCAAACTGGATGATACTTTCAGGTAATGATCAGTACACTAAGCCCACTTGGTTCTCCAAATTTCGTTCTTCTATGTTGAAGCGTTCGTTTCCAGTAACAGTTTCCATTCTGGCATTTCACTCTGTTTTCTCCTATATTGATAGATGTATTTGGAACTCTAAATCAAACACGGTTTGTGCTAGCTTCTTGAAACTTGACACAGTAAAGCCGTTTCACTTTCTAACTCTACGTTTTGTTTCCTTTTCATGTAGCTTTAAGAATGACTGGCGAGAAACACTTTCATTGAAAGGGGTTGCAAGCTTCCAAAAATTACGAGTCTCCAGAAATCTCAGCAAATATTTTTTCACCCAAACTGGATGATACTTTCAGGTAATGATCAGTACACTAAGCCCACTTGGTTCCCCAAATTTCGATCTTCTATGTTGAAGCGTTCGTTTCCAGTAACAGTTTCCATTCTGGCATTTCACTCTGTTTTCTCCTATATTGATAGATGTATTTGGAACTCTAAATCAAACACGGTTTGTGCTAGCTTCTTGAAACTTGACACAGTAAAGCAGTTTCACATTCTAACTCTATGTTTTGTTTCCTTTTCATGTAGCTTTAAGCAGTGACTGGCGAGAAACACTTTCATTGAAAGGGGTTGCAAGCTTCCAAAAATTACGAGTCTCCAGAAATCTCAGCAAATATTTTTTCACCCAAACTGGATGATACTTTCAGGTAATGATCAGTACACTAAGCCCACTTGGTTCTCCAAATTTCGTTCTTCTATGTTGAAGCGTTCGTTTCCAGTAACAGTTTGAATTTTGTCGTTTCACTCTGTTTTCTCCTATATTGATAGATGTATTTGGAACTCTAAATCAAACAGGGTTTGTGCTAGCTTTTTGAAACTTGACACAGTAAAGCAGTTTCAGATTCTAACTCTATGTTTTGTTTCCTTTTCATGTAGCTTTAAGCAGTGACTGGTGAGAAACACTTTCATTGAAAGGGGTTGCAAGCTTCCAAAAATTACGAGTCTCCAGAAATCTCAGCAAATATTTTTTCACCCAAACTGGATGATACTTTCAGGTAATGATCAGTACACTAAGACAATTGGTTCCCCAAATTTCGTTCTTCTATGTTGAAGCGTTCGTTTCCAGTAACAGTTTGAATTTTGTCGTTTCACTCTGTTTTCTCCTATATTGATAGATGTATTTGGAACTCTAAATCAAACACGGTTTGTGCTAGCTTCTTGAAACTTGACACAGTAAAGAAGTTTCATATTCTAACTCTATGTTTTGTTTCCTTTTCATGTAGCTTTAAGCAGTGCCTGGCGATAAACACTTTCATTGAAAGGGGTTGCAAGCTTCCAAAAATTACGAGTCTCCAGAAATGTCAGCAAATATTTTTTCACCCAAACTGCATGATACTTTCAGGTTATGATCAGTACACTAAGCCCACTGGGTTCCCCAAATTTCGTTCTTCTATATTGAAGCGTTCGTTTCCAGTAACAGTTTGAATTTTGTCGTTTCACTCTGTTTTCTCCTATATTGATAGATGTATTTGGAACTCTAAATCAAACACGATTTGTGCTAGCTTTTTGAAACTTGACACAGTAAAGCCGTTTCACTTTCTAACTCTACGTTTTGTTTCCTTTTCATGTAGCTTTAAGCAGTGACTGGTGAGAAACACTTTCATTGAAAGGGGTTGCAAGCTTCCAAAAATTACGAGTCTCCAGAAATCTCAGCAAATATTTTTTCACCCAAACTGGATGATACTTTCAGGTAATGATCAGTACACTAAGACAATTGGTTCCCCAAATTTCGTTCTTCTATGTTGAAGCGTTCGTTTCCAGTAACAGTTTGAATTTTGTCGTTTCACTCTGTTTTCTCCTATATTGATAGATGTATTTGGAACTCTAAATCAAACACGGTTTGTGCTAGCTTCTTGAAACTTGACACAGTAAAGCAGTTTCACATTCTAACTCTATGTTTTGCTTCCTTTTCATGTAGCTTTAAGCAGTGACTGGCGAGAAACACTTTCATTGAAAGGGGTTGCAAGCTTCCAAAAATTACGAGTCTCCAGAAATCTCAGCAAATATTTTTTCACCCAAACTGGATGATACTTTCAGGTAATGATCAGTACACTAAGCCCACTTGGTTCTCCAAATTTCGTTCTTCTATGTTGAAGCGTTCGTTTCCAGTAACAGTTTGAATTTTGTCGTTTCACTCTGTTTTCTCCTATATTGATAGATGTATTTGGAACTCTAAATCAAACACGGTTTGTGCTAGCTTTTTGAAACTTGACACAGTAAAGCAGTTTCACATTCTAACTCTATGTTTTGTTTCCTTTTCATGTAGCTTTAAGCAGTGACTGGTGAGAAACACTTTCATTGAAAGGTGTTGCAAGCTTCCAAAAATTACGAGTCTCCAGAAATCTCAGCAAATATTTTTTCACCCAAACTGGATGATACTTTCAGGTAATGATCAGTACACTAAGACAATTGGTTCCCCAAATTTCGTTCTTCTATGTTGAAGCATTCGTTTCCAGTAACAGTTTGAATTTTGTCGTTTCACTCTGTTTTCTCCTATATTGATAGATGTATTTGGAACTCTAAATCAAACACGGTTTGTGCTAGCTTCTTGAAACTTGACACAGTAAAGCAGTTTCACATTCTAACTCTATGTTTTGTTTCCTTTTCATGTAGCCCTAAGCAGTGACTGGCGAGAAACACTTTCATTGAAAGGGGTTGCAAGCTTCCAAAAATTACGAGTCTCCAGAAATCTCAGCAAATATTTTTCACCCAAACTGGATGATACTTTCAGGTAATGATCAGTACACTAAGCCCACTTGGTGCCCCAAATTTCGTTCTTCTATGTTGAAGCGTTCGTTTCCAGTAACAGTTTGAATTTTGTCGTTTCACTCTGTTTTCTCCTATATTGATAGATGTATTTGGAACTCTAAATCAAACACGGTTTGTGCTAGCTTCTTGAAACTTGACACAGTAAAGCAGTTTCACATTCTAACTCTATGTTTTGTTTCCTTTTCATGTAGCTTTAAGCAGTGACTGGCGAGAAACACTTTCATTGAAAGGGGTTGCAAGCTTCCACAAATTACGAGTCTCCAGAAATCTCAGCAAATATTTTTTCACCCAAACTGGATGATACTTTCAGGTAATGATCAGTACACTAAGCCCACTTGGTTCCCCAAATTTTGATCTTCTATGATGAAGCGTTCGTTTCCAGTAACAGTTTCCATTCTGGCATTTCACTCTGTTTTCTCCTATATTGATAGATGTATTTGGAACTCTAAATCAAACACGGTTTGTGCTAGCTTCTTGAAACTTGACACAGTAAAGAAGTTTCATATTCTAACTCTATGTTTTGTTTCCTTTTCATGTAGCTTTAAGCAGTGACTGGCGAGAAACACTTTCATTGAAAGGGGTTGCAAGCTTCCAAAAATTACGATTCTCCAGAAATCTCAGCAAATATTTTTCACCAAAACTGGATGATACTTTCAGGTAATGATCAGTACACTAAGCCCACTTGGTTCTCCAAATTTTGTTCTTCTATGTTGAAGCGTTCGTTTCCAGTAACAGTTTCCATTCTGGCATTTCACTCTGTTTTCTCCTATATTGATAGATGTATTTGGAACTCTAAATCAAACACTTTTTGTGCTAGCTTTTTGAAACTTGACACAGTAAAGCAGTTTCACATTCTAACTCTATGTTTTGTTTCCTTTTCATGTAGCTTTAAGCAGTGACTGACGAGAAACACTTTCATTGAAAGGGGTTGCAAGCTTCCAAAAATTACGAGTCTCCAGAAATCTCAGCAAATATTTTTCACCCAAACTGGATGATACTTTCAGGTAATGATCAGTACACTAAGCCCACTTGGTGCCCCAAATTTCGTTCTTCTATGTTGAAGCGTTCGTTTCCAGTAACAGTTTGAATTTTGTCGTTTCACTCTGTTTTCTCCTATATTGATAGATGTATTTGGAACTCTAAATCAAACACGGTTTGTGCTAGCTTCTTGAAACTTGACACAGTAAAGCAGTTTCACATTCTAACTCTATGTTTTGTTTCCTTTTCATGTAGCTTTAAGCAGTGACTGGCGAGAAACACTTTCATTGAAAGGGGTTGCAAGCTTCCACAAATTACGAGTCTCCAGAAATCTCAGCAAATATTTTTTCACCCAAACTGGATGATACTTTCAGGTAATGATCAGTACACTAAGCCCACTTGGTTCCCCAAATTTTGATCTTCTATGATGAAGCGTTCGTTTCCAGTAACAGTTTCCATTCTGGCATTTCACTCTGTTTTCTCCTATATTGATAGATGTATTTGGAACTCTAAATCAAACACGGTTTGTGCTAGCTTCTTGAAACTTGACACAGTAAAGAAGTTTCATATTCTAACTCTATGTTTTGTTTCCTTTTCATGTAGCTTTAAGCAGTGACTGGCGAGAAACACTTTCATTGAAAGGGGTTGCAAGCTTCCAAAAATTACGATTCTCCAGAAATCTCAGCAAATATTTTTCACCAAAACTGGATGATACTTTCAGGTAATGATCAGTACACTAAGCCCACTTGGTTCTCCAAATTTTGTTCTTCTATGTTGAAGCGTTCGTTTCCAGTAACAGTTTCCATTCTGGCATTTCACTCTGTTTTCTCCTATATTGATAGATGTATTTGGAACTCTAAATCAAACACTTTTTGTGCTAGCTTTTTGAAACTTGACACAGTAAAGCAGTTTCACATTCTAACTCTATGTTTTGTTTCCTTTTCATGTAGCCCTAAGCAGTGACTGGCGAGAAACACTTTCATTGAAAGGGGTTGCAAGCTTCCAAAAATTACGAGTCTCCAGAAATCTCAGCAAATATTTTTTCACCCAAACTGGATGATACTTTCAGGTAATGATCAGTACACTAAGCCCACTTGGTTCTCCAAATTTCGTTCTTCTATGTTGAAGCGTTCGTTTCCAGTAACAGTTTGAATTTTGTCGTTTCACTCTGTTTTCTCCTATATTGATAGATGTATTTGGAACTCTAAATCAAACACGGTTTGTGCTAGCTTTTTGAAACTTGACACAGTAAAGCAGTTTCACATTCTAACTCTATGTTTTGTTTCCTTTTCATGTAGCTTTAAGCAGTGACTGGTGAGAAACACTTTCATTGAAAGGGGTTGCAAGCTTCCAAAAATTACGAGTCTCCAGAAATCTCAGCAAATATTTTTTCACCCAAACTGGATGATACTTTCAGGTAATGATCAGTACACTAAGACAATTGGTTCCCCAAATTTCGTTCTTCTATGTTGAAGCATTCGTTTCCAGTAACAGTTTGAATTTTGTCGTTTCACTCTGTTTTCTCCTATATTGATAGATGTATTTGGAACTCTAAATCAAACACGGTTTGTGCTAGCTTCTTGAAACTTGACACAGTAAAGCAGTTTCACATTCTAACTCTATGTTTTGTTTCCTTTTCATGTAGCCCTAAGCAGTGACTGGCGAGAAACACTTTCATTGAAAGGGGTTGCAAGCTTCCAAAAATTACGAGTCTCCAGAAATCTCAGCAAATATTTTTCACCCAAACTGGATGATACTTTCAGGTAATGATCAGTACACTAAGCCCACTTGGTGCCCCAAATTTCGTTCTTCTATGTTGAAGCGTTCGTTTCCAGTAACAGTTTGAATTTTGTCGTTTCACTCTGTTTTCTCCTATATTGATAGATGTATTTGGAACTCTAAATCAAACACGGTTTGTGCTAGCTTCTTGAAACTTGACACAGTAAAGCAGTTTCACATTCTAACTCTATGTTTTGTTTCCTTTTCATGTAGCTTTAAGCAGTGACTGGCGAGAAACACTTTCATTGAAAGGGGTTGCAAGCTTCCACAAATTACGAGTCTCCAGAAATCTCAGCAAATATTTTTTCACCCAAACTGGATGATACTTTCAGGTAATGATCAGTACACTAAGCCCACTTGGTTCCCCAAATTTTGATCTTCTATGATGAAGCGTTCGTTTCCAGTAACAGTTTCCATTCTGGCATTTCACTCTGTTTTCTCCTATATTGATAGATGTATTTGGAACTCTAAATCAAACACGGTTTGTGCTAGCTTCTTGAAACTTGACACAGTAAAGAAGTTTCATATTCTAACTCTATGTTTTGTTTCCTTTTCATGTAGCTTTAAGCAGTGACTGGCGAGAAACACTTTCATTGAAAGGGGTTGCAAGCTTCCAAAAATTACGATTCTCCAGAAATCTCAGCAAATATTTTTCACCAAAACTGGATGATACTTTCAGGTAATGATCAGTACACTAAGCCCACTTGGTTCTCCAAATTTTGTTCTTCTATGTTGAAGCGTTCGTTTCCAGTAACAGTTTCCATTCTGGCATTTCACTCTGTTTTCTCCTATATTGATAGATGTATTTGGAACTCTAAATCAAACACTTTTTGTGCTAGCTTTTTGAAACTTGACACAGTAAAGCAGTTTCACATTCTAACTCTATGTTTTGTTTCCTTTTCATGTAGCTTTAAGCAGTGACTGGCGAGAAACACTTTCATTGAAAGGGGTTGCAAGCTTCCAAAAATTACGAGTCTCCAGAAATCTCAGCAAATATTTTTTCACCCAAACTGGATGATACTTTCAGGTAATGATCAGTACACTAAGCCCACTGGGTTCCCCAAATTTCGTTCTTCTATATTGAAGCGTTCGTTTCCAGTAACAGTTTGAATTTTGTCGTTTCACTCTGTTTTCTCCTATATTGATAGATGTATTTGGAACTCTAAATCAAACACGGTTTGTGCTAGCTTCTTGAAACTTGACACAGTAAAGCAGTTTCACATTCTAACTCTATGTTTTGTTTCCTTTTCATGTAGCCCTAAGCAGTGACTGGCGAGAAACACTTTCATTGAAAGGGGTTGCAAGCTTCCAAAAATTACGAGTCTCCAGAAATCTCAGCAAATATATTTTCACCCAAACTGGAGGATACTTTCAGGTAATGATCAGTACACTAAGCCCACTTGTTTCTCCAAATTCCATTCTTCTATGTTGAAGCATTCGTTTCCAGTAACAGTTTCCATTCTGGCATTTCACTCTGTTTTCTCCTATATTGATAGATGTATTTGGAACTCTAAATCAAACACGGTTTGTGCTAGCTTTTTGAAACTTGACACAGTAAAGCAGTTTCAGATTCTAACTCTATGTTTTGTTTCCTTTTCATGTAGCTTTAAGCAGTGACTGGCGAGAAACACTTTCATTGAAAGGGGTTGCAAGCTTCCAAAAATTACGAGTCTCCAGAAATCTCAGCAAATATATTTCACCCAAACTGGATGATACTTTCAGGTAATGATCAGTACACTAAGCCCACTTGGTTCTCCAAATTTTGTTCTTCTATGTTGAAGCGTTCGTTTCCAGTAACAGTTTCCATTCTGGCATTTCACTCTGTTTTCTCCTATATTGATAGATGTATTTGGAACTCTAAATCAAACACTTTTTGTGCTAGCTTTTTGAAACTTGACACAGTAAAGCAGTTTCAGATTCTAACTCTATGTTTTGTTTCCTTTTCATGTAGCTTTAAGCAGTGACTGGCGAGAAACACTTTCATTGAAAGGGGTTGCAAGCTTCCAAAAATTACGAGTCTCCAGAAATCTCAGCAAATATTTTTTCACCCAAACTGGATGATACTTTCAGGTAATGATCAGTACACTAAGCCCACTTGGTTCCCCAAATTTCGTTCTTCTATGTTAAAGCGTTCGTTTCCAGTAACAGTTTGAATTTTGTCGTTTCACTCTGTTTTCTCCTATATTGATAGATGTATTTGGAACTCTAAATCAAACACGGTTTGTGCTAGCTTCTTGAAACTTGACACAGTAAAGCAGTTTCACATTCTAACTCTATGTTTTGTTTCCTTTTCATGTAGCCCTAAGCAGTGACTGGCGAGAAACACTTTCATTGAAAGGGGTTGCAAGCTTCCAAAAATTACGAGTCTCCAGAAATCTCAGCAAATATTTTTTTACCCAAACTGGATGATACTTTCAGGTAATGATCAGTACACTAAGCCCACTTGGTTCTCCAAATTTCGTTCTTCTATGTTGAAGCGTTCGTTTCCAGTAACAGTTTCCATTCTGGCATTTCACTCTGTTTTCTCCTATATTGATAGATGTATTTGGAACTCTAAATCAAACACGGTTTGAGCTAGCTTCTTGAAACTTGACACAGTAAAGCAGTTACACATTCTAACTCTATGTTTTGTTTCCTTTTCATGTAGCTTTAAGCAGTGACTGGCGAGAAACACTTTCATTGAAAGGGGTTGCAAGCTTCCAAAAATTACGAGTCTCCAGAAATCTCAGCAAATAGTTTTTCACCCAAACTGGATGATACTTTCAGGTAATGATCGGTACACTAAGACAATTGGTTCCCCAAATTTCGTTCTTCTATGTTGAAGCGTTCGTTTCCAGTAACAGTTTCCATTCTGGCATTTCACTCTGTTTTCTCCTATATTGATAGATGTATTTGGAACTCTAAATCAAACACGGTTTGTGCTAGCTTTTTGAAACTTGACACAGTAAAGCAGTTTCACATTCTAACTCTATGTTTTGTTTCCTTTTCATGAAGCTTTAAGCAGTGACTGGTGAGAAACACTTTCATTGAAAGGGGTTGCAAGCTTCCAAAAATTACGAGTCTCCAGAAATCTCAGCAAATATTTTTTCACCCAAACTGGATGATACTTTCAGGTAATGATCAGTACACTAAGACAATTGGTTCCCCAAATTTCGTTCTTCTATGTTGAAGCGTTCGTTTCCAGTAACAGTTTGAATTTTGTCGTTTCACTCTGTTTTCTCCTATATTGATAGATGTATTTGGAACACTAAATCAAACACGGTTTGTGCTAGCTTCTTGAAACTTGACACAGTAAAGCAGTTTCACATTCTAACTCTATGTTTTGTTTCCTTTTCATGTAGCCCTAAGCAGTGACTGGCGAGAAACACTTTCATTGAAAGGGGTTGCAAGCTTCCAAAAATTACGAGTCTCCAGAAATCTCAGCAAATAGTTTTCACCCAAACTGGATGGTACTTTCAGGTAATGATCAGTACACTAAGCCCACTTGGTTCCCCAAATTTCGTTCTTCTATGTTGAAGCGTTCGTTTCCAGTAACAGTTTGAATTTTGTCGTTTCACTCTGTTTTCTCCTATATTGATAGATATATTTGGAACTCTAAATCAAACACGGTTTGTGATAGCTTCTTGAAACTTGACACAGTAAAGCAGTTTCACATTCTAACTCTACGTTTTGTTTCCTTTTCATGTAGCTTTAAGCAGTGACTGGCAGAAACACTTTCATTGAAAGGGGTTGCAAGCTTCCAAAAATTACGAGTCTCCAGAAATCTCAGCAAATATTTTTTCACCCAAACTGGATAATACTTTCAGGTAATGATCAGTACACTAAGCCCACTTGGTTCCCCAAATTTTGATCTTCTATGTTGAAGCGTTCGTTTCCAGTAACAGTTTCCATTCTGGCATTTCACTCTGTTTTCTCCTATATTGATAGATGTATTTGGAACTCTAAATCAAACACGGTTTGTGCTAGCTTCTTGAAACTTGACACAGTAAAGAAGTTTCATATTCTAACTCTATGTTTTGTTTCCTTTTCATGTAGCTTTAAGCAGTGACTGGCGAGAAACACTTTCATTGAAAGGGGTTGCAAGCTTCCAAAAATTACGAGTCTCCAGAAATCTCAGCAAATATTTTTTCACCCAAACTGCATGATACTTTCAGGTAATGATCAGTACACTAAGCCCACTGGGTTCCCCAAATTTCGTTCTTCTATATTGAAGCGTTCGTTTCCAGTAACAGTTTGAATTTTGTCGTTTCACTCTGTTTTCTCCTATATTGATAGATGTATTTGGAACTCTAAATCAAACACGATTTGTGCTAGCTTTTTGAAACTTGACACAGTAAAGCAGTTTCAGATTCTAACTCTATGTTTTGTTTCCTTTTCATGTAGCTTTAAGCAGTGACTGGCGAGAAACACTTTCATTGAAAGGGGTTGCAAGCTTCCAAAAATTACGAGTCTCCAGAAATCTCAGCAAATAGTTTTTCACCCAAACTGGATGATACTTTCAGGTAATGATCAGTACACTAAGCCCACTTGGTTCCCCAAATTTCGATCTTCTATGTTGAAGCGTTCGTTTCCAGTAACAGTTTCCATTCTGGCATTTCACTCTGTTTTCTCCTATATTGATAGATGTATTTGGAACTCTAAATCAAACACGGTTTGTGCTAGCTTCTTGAAACTTGACACAGTAAAGCAGTTTCACATTCTAACTGTATGTTTTATTTCCTTTTCATGTAGCTTTAAGCAGTGACTGGCGAGAAACACTTTCATTGAAAGGGGTTGCAAGCTTCCAAAACTTACGAGTCTCCAGAAATCTCAGCAAATATTTTTTCACCCAAACTGGATGATACTTTCAGGTAATGATCAGTACACTAAGCCCACTTGGTTCTCCAAATTTCGTTCTTCTATGTTGAAGCGTTCGTTTCCAGTAACAGTTTGAATTTTGTCGTTTCACTCTGTTTTCTCCTATATTGATAGATGTATTTGGAACTCTAAAACAAACACGGTTTGTGCTAGCTTCTTGAAACTTGACACAGTAAAGCAGTTTCACATTCTAACTCTATGTTTTGTTTCCTTTTCATGTAGCTTTAAGCAGTGACTGGCGAGAAACACTTTCATTGAAAGGGGTTGCAAGCTTCCAAAAATTACGAGTCTCCAGAAATCTCAGCAAATATTTTTTCACCCAAACTGGATGATACTTTCAGGTAATGATCAGTACACTAAGCCCACTTGGTTCTCCAAATTTCGTTCTTCTATGTTGAAGCGTTCGTTTCCAGTAACAGTTTCAATTTTGTCGTTTCCCTCTGTTTTCTCCTATATTGATAGATGTATTTGGAACGCTAAATCAAACACGGTTTGTGCTAGCTTTTTGAAACTTGAAAAAGTAAAGCAGTTTCACATTCTAACTCTATGTTTAGTTTCCTTTTCATGTAGCTTTAAGCAGTGACTGGTGAGAAACACTTTCATTGAAAGGGGTTGCAAGCTTCCAAAAATTACGATTCTCCAGAAATCTCAGCAAATATTTTTCACCAAAACTGGATGATACTTTCAGGTAATGATCAGTACACTAAGCCCACTTGGTTCTCCAAATTTTGTTCTTCTATGTTGAAGCGTTCGTTTCCAGTAACAGTTTCCATTCTGGCATTTCACTCTGTTTTCTCCTATATTGATAGATGTATTTGGAACTCTAAATCAAACACTTTTTGTGCTAGCTTTTTGAAACTTGACACAGTAAAGCAGTTTCACATTCTAACTCTATGTTTTGTTTCCTTTTCATGTAGCTTTAAGCAGTGACTGACGAGAAACACTTTCATTGAAAGGGGTTGCAAGCTTCCAAAAATTACGAGTCTCCAGAAATCTCAGCAAATATTTTTCACCCAAACTGGATGATACTTTCAGGTAATGATCAGTACACTAAGCCCACTTGGTGCCCCAAATTTCGTTCTTCTATGTTGAAGCGTTCGTTTCCAGTAACAGTTTGAATTTTGTCGTTTCACTCTGTTTTCTCCTATATTGATAGATGTATTTGGAACTCTAAATCAAACACGGTTTGTGCTAGCTTCTTGAAACTTGACACAGTAAAGCAGTTTCACATTCTAACTCTATGTTTTGTTTCCTTTTCATGTAGCTTTAAGCAGTGACTGGCGAGAAACACTTTCATTGAAAGGGGTTGCAAGCTTCCACAAATTACGAGTCTCCAGAAATCTCAGCAAATATTTTTTCACCCAAACTGGATGATACTTTCAGGTAATGATCAGTACACTAAGCCCACTTGGTTCCCCAAATTTTGATCTTCTATGATGAAGCGTTCGTTTCCAGTAACAGTTTCCATTCTGGCATTTCACTCTGTTTTCTCCTATATTGATAGATGTATTTGGAACTCTAAATCAAACACGGTTTGTGCTAGCTTCTTGAAACTTGACACAGTAAAGAAGTTTCATATTCTAACTCTATGTTTTGTTTCCTTTTCATGTAGCTTTAAGCAGTGACTGGCGAGAAACACTTTCATTGAAAGGGGTTGCAAGCTTCCAAAAATTACGATTCTCCAGAAATCTCAGCAAATATTTTTCACCAAAACTGGATGATACTTTCAGGTAATGATCAGTACACTAAGCCCACTTGGTTCTCCAAATTTTGTTCTTCTATGTTGAAGCGTTCGTTTCCAGTAACAGTTTCCATTCTGGCATTTCACTCTGTTTTCTCCTATATTGATAGATGTATTTGGAACTCTAAATCAAACACTTTTTGTGCTAGCTTTTTGAAACTTGACACAGTAAAGCAGTTTCACATTCTAACTCTATGTTTTGTTTCCTTTTCATGTAGCTTTAAGCAGTGACTGGCGAGAAACACTTTCATTGAAAGGGGTTGCAAGCTTCCAAAAATTACGAGTCTCCAGAAATCTCAGCAAATATTTTTTCACCCAAACTGGATGATACTTTCAGGTAATGATCAGTACACTAAGCCCACTTGGTTCTCCAAATTTCGTTCTTCTATGTTGAAGCGTTCGTTTCCAGTAACAGTTTGAATTTTGTCGTTTCACTCTGTTTTCTCCTATATTGATAGATGTATTTGGAACTCTAAATCAAACACGGTTTGTGCTAGCTTTTTGAAACTTGACACAGTAAAGCAGTTTCACATTCTAACTCTATGTTTTGTTTCCTTTTCATGTAGCTTTAAGCAGTGACTGGTGAGAAACACTTTCATTGAAAGGGGTTGCAAGCTTCCAAAAATTACGAGTCTCCAGAAATCTCAGCAAATATTTTTTCACCCAAACTGGATGATACTTTCAGGTAATGATCAGTACACTAAGACAATTGGTTCCCCAAATTTCGTTCTTCTATGTTGAAGCATTCGTTTCCAGTAACAGTTTGAATTTTGTCGTTTCACTCTGTTTTCTCCTATATTGATAGATGTATTTGGAACTCTAAATCAAACACGGTTTGTGCTAGCTTCTTGAAACTTGACACAGTAAAGCAGTTTCACATTCTAACTCTATGTTTTGTTTCCTTTTCATGTAGCCCTAAGCAGTGACTGGCGAGAAACACTTTCATTGAAAGGGGTTGCAAGCTTCCAAAAATTACGAGTCTCCAGAAATCTCAGCAAATATTTTTCACCCAAACTGGATGATACTTTCAGGTAATGATCAGTACACTAAGCCCACTTGGTGCCCCAAATTTCGTTCTTCTATGTTGAAGCGTTCGTTTCCAGTAACAGTTTGAATTTTGTCGTTTCACTCTGTTTTCTCCTATATTGATAGATATATTTGGAACTCTAAATCAAACACGGTTTGTGCTAGCTTCTTGAAACTTGACACAGTAAAGCAGTTTCACATTCTAACTCTATGTTTTGTTTCCTTTTCATGTAGCTTTAAGCAGTGACTGGCGAGAAACACTTTCATTGAAAGGGGTTGCAAGCTTCCACAAATTACGAGTCTCCAGAAATCTCAGCAAATATTTTTTCACCCAAACTGGATGATACTTTCAGGTAATGATCAGTACACTAAGCCCACTTGGTTCCCCAAATTTTGATCTTCTATGATGAAGCGTTCGTTTCCAGTAACAGTTTCCATTCTGGCATTTCACTCTGTTTTCTCCTATATTGATAGATGTATTTGGAACTCTAAATCAAACACGGTTTGTGCTAGCTTCTTGAAACTTGACACAGTAAAGAAGTTTCATATTCTAACTCTATGTTTTGTTTCCTTTTCATGTAGCTTTAAGCAGTGACTGGCGAGAAACACTTTCATTGAAAGGGGTTGCAAGCTTCCAAAAATTACGATTCTCCAGAAATCTCAGCAAATATTTTTCACCAAAACTGGATGATACTTTCAGGTAATGATCAGTACACTAAGCCCACTTGGTTCTCCAAATTTTGTTCTTCTATGTTGAAGCGTTCGTTTCCAGTAACAGTTTCCATTCTGGCATTTCACTCTGTTTTCTCCTATATTGATAGATGTATTTGGAACTCTAAATCAAACACTTTTTGTGCTAGCTTTTTGAAACTTGACACAGTAAAGCAGTTTCACATTCTAACTCTATGTTTTGTTTCCTTTTCATGTAGCTTTAAGCAGTGACTGGCGAGAAACACTTTCATTGAAAGGGGTTGCAAGCTTCCAAAAATTACGAGTCTCCAGAAATCTCAGCAAATATTTTTTCACCCAAACTGGATGATACTTTCAGGTAATGATCAGTACACTAAGCCCACTGGGTTCCCCAAATTTCGTTCTTCTATATTGAAGCGTTCGTTTCCAGTAACAGTTTGAATTTTGTCGTTTCACTCTGTTTTCTCCTATATTGATAGATGTATTTGGAACTCTAAATCAAACACGGTTTGTGCTAGCTTCTTGAAACTTGACACAGTAAAGCAGTTTCACATTCTAACTCTATGTTTTGTTTCCTTTTCATGTAGCCCTAAGCAGTGACTGGCGAGAAACACTTTCATTGAAAGGGGTTGCAAGCTTCCAAAAATTACGAGTCTCCAGAAATCTCAGCAAATATATTTTCACCCAAACTGGAGGATACTTTCAGGTAATGATCAGTACACTAAGCCCACTTGTTTCTCCAAATTCCATTCTTCTATGTTGAAGCATTCGTTTCCAGTAACAGTTTCCATTCTGGCATTTCACTCTGTTTTCTCCTATATTGATAGATGTATTTGGAACTCTAAATCAAACACGGTTTGTGCTAGCTTTTTGAAACTTGACACAGTAAAGCAGTTTCAGATTCTAACTCTATGTTTTGTTTCCTTTTCATGTAGCTTTAAGCAGTGACTGGCGAGAAACACTTTCATTGAAAGGGGTTGCAAGCTTCCAAAAATTACGAGTCTCCAGAAATCTCAGCAAATATATTTCACCCAAACTGGATGATACTTTCAGGTAATGATCAGTACACTAAGCCCACTTGGTTCTCCAAATTTTGTTCTTCTATGTTGAAGCGTTCGTTTCCAGTAACAGTTTCCATTCTGGCATTTCACTCTGTTTTCTCCTATATTGATAGATGTATTTGGAACTCTAAATCAAACACTTTTTGTGCTAGCTTTTTGAAACTTGACACAGTAAAGCAGTTTCAGATTCTAACTCTATGTTTTGTTTCCTTTTCATGTAGCTTTAAGCAGTGACTGGCGAGAAACACTTTCATTGAAAGGGGTTGCAAGCTTCCAAAAATTACGAGTCTCCAGAAATCTCAGCAAATATTTTTTCACCCAAACTGGATGATACTTTCAGGTAATGATCAGTACACTAAGCCCACTTGGTTCCCCAAATTTCGTTCTTCTATGTTAAAGCGTTCGTTTCCAGTAACAGTTTGAATTTTGTCGTTTCACTCTGTTTTCTCCTATATTGATAGATGTATTTGGAACTCTAAATCAAACACGGTTTGTGCTAGCTTCTTGAAACTTGACACAGTAAAGCAGTTTCACATTCTAACTCTATGTTTTGTTTCCTTTTCATGTAGCCCTAAGCAGTGACTGGCGAGAAACACTTTCATTGAAAGGGGTTGCAAGCTTCCAAAAATTACGAGTCTCCAGAAATCTCAGCAAATATTTTTTTACCCAAACTGGATGATACTTTCAGGTAATGATCAGTACACTAAGCCCACTTGGTTCTCCAAATTTCGTTCTTCTATGTTGAAGCGTTCGTTTCCAGTAACAGTTTCCATTCTGGCATTTCACTCTGTTTTCTCCTATATTGATAGATGTATTTGGAACTCTAAATCAAACACGGTTTGAGCTAGCTTCTTGAAACTTGACACAGTAAAGCAGTTACACATTCTAACTCTATGTTTTGTTTCCTTTTCATGTAGCTTTAAGCAGTGACTGGCGAGAAACACTTTCATTGAAAGGGGTTGCAAGCTTCCAAAAATTACGAGTCTCCAGAAATCTCAGCAAATAGTTTTTCACCCAAACTGGATGATACTTTCAGGTAATGATCGGTACACTAAGACAATTGGTTCCCCAAATTTCGTTCTTCTATGTTGAAGCGTTCGTTTCCAGTAACAGTTTCCATTCTGGCATTTCACTCTGTTTTCTCCTATATTGATAGATGTATTTGGAACTCTAAATCAAACACGGTTTGTGCTAGCTTCTTGAAACTTGACACAGTAAAGCAGTTTCACATTCTAACTCTATGTTTTGTTTCCTTTTCATGTAGCTTTAAGCAGTGACTGGCGAGAAACACTTTCATTGAAAGGGGTTGCAAGCTTCCAAAAATTACGAGTCTCCAGAAATCTCAGCAAATATTTTTTCACCCAAACTGGATGATACTTTCAGGTAATGATCAGTACACTAAGCCCACTTGGTTCTCCAAATTTCGTTCTTCTATGTTGAAGCGTTCGTTTCCAGTAACAGTTTGAATTTTGTCGTTTCACTCTGTTTTCTCCTATATTGATAGATGTATTTGGAACTCTAAATCAAACTCGGTTTGTGCTAGCTTTTTGAAACTTGACACAGTAAAGCAGTTTCACATTCTAACTCTATGTTTTGTTTCCTTTTCATGAAGCTTTAAGCAGTGACTGGTGAGAAACACTTTCATTGAAAGGGGTTGCAAGCTTCCAAAAATTACGAGTCTCCAGAAATCTCAGCAAATATTTTTTCACCCAAACTGGATGATACTTTCAGGTAATGGTCAGTACACTAAGACAATTGGTTCCCCAAATTTCGTTCTTCTATGTTGAAGCGTTCGTTTCCAGTAACAGTTTGAATTTTGTCGTTTCACTCTGTTTTCTCCTATATTGATAGATGTATTTGGAACACTAAATCAAACACGGTTTGTGCTAGCTTCTTGAAACTTGACACAGTAAAGCAGTTTCACATTCTAACTCTATGTTTTGTTTCCTTTTCATGTAGCCCTAAGCAGTGACTGGCGAGAAACACTTTCATTGAAAGGGGTTGCAAGCTTCCAAAAATTACGAGTCTCCAGAAATCTCAGCAAATAGTTTTCACCCAAACTGGATGGTACTTTCAGGTAATGATCAGTACACTAAGCCCACTTGGTTCCCCAAATTTCGTTCTTCTATGTTGAAGCGTTCGTTTCCAGTAACAGTTTGAATTTTGTCGTTTCACTCTGTTTTCTCCTATATTGATAGATATATTTGGAACTCTAAATCAAACACGGTTTGTGATAGCTTCTTGAAACTTGACACAGTAAAGCAGTTTCACATTCTAACTCTACGTTTTGTTTCCTTTTCATGTAGCTTTAAGCAGTGACTGGCAGAAACACTTTCATTGAAAGGGGTTGCAAGCTTCCAAAAATTACGAGTCTCCAGAAATCTCAGCAAATATTTTTTCACCCAAACTGGATAATACTTTCAGGTAATGATCAGTACACTAAGCCCACTTGGTTCCCCAAATTTTGATCTTCTATGTTGAAGCGTTCGTTTCCAGTAACAGTTTCCATTCTGGCATTTCACTCTGTTTTCTCCTATATTGATAGATGTATTTGGAACTCTAAATCAAACACGGTTTGTGCTAGCTTCTTGAAACTTGACACAGTAAAGAAGTTTCATATTCTAACTCTATGTTTTGTTTCCTTTTCATGTAGCTTTAAGCAGTGACTGGCGAGAAACACTTTCATTGAAAGGGGTTGCAATCTTCCAAAAATTACGAGTCTCCAGAAATCTCAGCAAATATTTTTTCACCCAAACTGCATGATACTTTCAGGTAATGATCAGTACACTAAGCCCACTGGGTTCCCCAAATTTCGTTCTTCTATATTGAAGCGTTCGTTTCCAGTAACAGTTTGAATTTTGTCGTTTCACTCTGTTTTCTCCTATATTGATAGATGTATTTGGAACTCTAAATCAAACACGATTTGTGCTAGCTTTTTGAAACTTGACACAGTAAAGCAGTTTCAGATTCTAACTCTATGTTTTGTTTCCTTTTCATGTAGCTTTAAGCAGTGACTGGCGAGAAACACTTTCATTGAAAGGGGTTGCAAGCTTCCAAAAATTACGAGTCTCCAGAAATCTCAGCAAATAGTTTTTCACCCAAACTGGATGATACTTTCAGGTAATGATCAGTACACTAAGCCCACTTGGTTCCCCAAATTTCGATCTTCTATGTTGAAGCGTTCGTTTCCAGTAACAGTTTCCATTCTGGCATTTCACTCTGTTTTCTCCTATATTGATAGATGTATTTGGAACTCTAAATCAAACACGGTTTGTGCTAGCTTCTTGAAACTTGACACAGTAAAGCAGTTTCACATTCTAACTGTATGTTTTATTTCCTTTTCATGTAGCTTTAAGCAGTGACTGGCGAGAAACACTTTCATTGAAAGGGGTTGCAAGCTTCCAAAACTTACGAGTCTCCAGAAATCTCAGCAAATATTTTTTCACCCAAACTGGATGATACTTTCAGGTAATGATCAGTACACTAAGCCCACTTGGTTCTCCAAATTTCGTTCTTCTATGTTGAAGCGTTCGTTTCCAGTAACAGTTTGAATTTTGTCGTTTCACTCTGTTTTCTCCTATATTGATAGATGTATTTGGAACTCTAAAACAAACACGGTTTGTGCTAGCTTCTTGAAACTTGACACAGTAAAGCAGTTTCACATTCTAACTCTATGTTTTGTTTCCTTTTCATGTAGCTTTAAGCAGTGACTGGCGAGAAACACTTTCATTGAAAGGGGTTGCAAGCTTCCAAAAATTACGAGTCTCCAGAAATCTCAGCAAATATTTTTTCACCCAAACTGGATGATACTTTCAGGTAATGATCAGTACACTAAGCCCACTTGGTTCTCCAAATTTCGTTCTTCTATGTTGAAGCGTTCGTTTCCAGTAACAGTTTCAATTTTGTCGTTTCCCTCTGTTTTCTCCTATATTGATAGATGTATTTGGAACGCTAAATCAAACACGGTTTGTGCTAGCTTTTTGAAACTTGAAAAAGTAAAGCAGTTTCACATTCTAACTCTATGTTTAGTTTCCTTTTCATGTAGCTTTAAGCAGTGACTGGTGAGAAACACTTTCATTGAAAGGGGTTGCAAGCTTCCAAAAATTACGAGTCTCCAGAAATCTCAGCAAATATTTTTTCACCCAAACTGGATGATACTTTCAGGTAATGATCAGTACACTAAGACAATTGGTTCCCCAAATTTCATTCTTCTATGTTGAAGCGTTCGTTTCCAGTAACAGTTTGAATTTTGTCGTTTCACTCTGTTTTCTCCTATATTGATAGATGTATTTGGAACTCTAAATCAAACACGGTTTGTGCTAGCTTCTTGAAACTTGACACAGTAAAGCAGTTTCACATTCTAACTCTATGTTTTGTTTCCTTTTCATGTAGCTTTAAGCAGTGACTGGCGAGAAACACTTTCATTGAAAGGGGTTGCAAGCTTCCAAAAATTACGAGTCTCCAGAAATCTCAGCAAATATTTTTTTACCCAAACTGGATGATACTTTCAGGTAATGATCAGTACACTAAGCCCACTTGGTTCTCCAAATTTCGTTCTTCTATGTTGAAGCGTTCGTTTCCAGTAACAGTTTCCATTCTGGCATTTCACTCTGTTTTCTCCTATATTGATAGATGTATTTGGAACTCTAAATCAAACACGGTTTGTGCTAGCTTCTTGAAACTTGACACAGTAAAGCCGTTTCACTTTCTAACTCTACGTTTTGTTTCCTTTTCATGTAGCTTTAAGAATGACTGGCGAGAAACACTTTCATTGAAAGGGGTTGCAAGCTTCCAAAAATTACGAGTCTCCAGAAATCTCAGCAAATATTTTTTCACCCAAACTGGATGATACTTTCAGGTAATGATCAGTACACTAAGCCCACTTGGTTCCCCAAATTTCGATCTTCTATGTTGAAGCGTTCGTTTCCAGTAACAGTTTCCATTCTGGCATTTCACTCTGTTTTCTCCTATATTGATAGATGTATTTGGAACTCTAAATCAAACACGGTTTGTGCTAGCTTCTTGAAACTTGACACAGTAAAGCAGTTTCACATTCTAACTCTATGTTTTGTTTCCTTTTCATGTAGCTTTAAGCAGTGACTGGCGAGAAACACTTTCATTGAAAGGGGTTGCAAGCTTCCAAAAATTACGAGTCTCCAGAAATCTCAGCAAATATTTTTTCACCCAAACTGGATGATACTTTCAGGTAATGATCAGTACACTAAGCCCACTTGGTTCTCCAAATTTCGTTCTTCTATGTTGAAGCGTTCGTTTCCAGTAACAGTTTGAATTTTGTCGTTTCACTCTGTTTTCTCCTATATTGATAGATGTATTTGGAACTCTAAATCAAACACGGTTTGTGCTAGCTTTTTGAAACTTGACACAGTAAAGCAGTTTCAGATTCTAACTCTATGTTTTGTTTCCTTTTCATGTAGCTTTAAGCAGTGACTGGTGAGAAACACTTTCATTGAAAGGGGTTGCAAGCTTCCAAAAATTACGAGTCTCCAGAAATCTCAGCAAATATTTTTTCACCCAAACTGGATGATACTTTCAGGTAATGATCAGTACACTAAGACAATTGGTTCCCCAAATTTCGTTCTTCTATGTTGAAGCGTTCGTTTCCAGTAACAGTTTGAATTTTGTCGTTTCACTCTGTTTTCTCCTATATTGATAGATGTATTTGGAACTCTAAATCAAACACGGTTTGTGCTAGCTTCTTGAAACTTGACACAGTAAAGCAGTTTCACATTCTAACTCTATGTTTTGTTTCCTTTTCATGTAGCCCTAAGCAGTGACTGGCGAGAAACACTTTCATTGAAAGGGGTTGCAAGCTTCCAAAAATTACGAGTCTCCAGAAATCTCAGCAAATATTTTTCACCCAAACTGGATGATACTTTCAGGTAATGATCAGTACACTAAGCCCACTTGGTGCCCCAAATTTCGTTCTTCTATGTTGAAGCGTTCGTTTCCAGTAACAGTTTGAATTTTGTCGTTTCACTCTGTTTTCTCCTATATTGATAGATGTATTTGGAACTCTAAATCAAACACGGTTTGTGCTAGCTTCTTGAAACTTGACACAGTAAAGCAGTTTCACATTCTAACTCTATGTTTTGTTTCCTTTTCATGTAGCTTTAAGCAGTGACTGGCGAGAAACACTTTCATTGAAAGTCGTTGCAAGCTTCCAAAAATTACGAGTCTCCAGAAATCTCAGCAAATAGTTTTTCACCCAAACTGGATGATACTTTCAGGTAATGATCAGTACACTAAGCCCACTTGGTTCCCCAAATTTCGATCTTCTATGTTGAAGCGTTCGTTTCCAGTAACAGTTTGAATTTTGTCGTTTCCCTCTGTTTTCTCCTATATTGATAGATGTATTTGGAACGCTAAATCAAACACGGTTTGTGCTAGCTTTTTGAAACTTGACACAGTAAAGCAGTTTCACATTCTAACTCTATGTTTTGTTTCCTTTTCATGTAGCTTTAAGCAGTGACTGGTGAGAAACACTTTCATTGAAAGGGGTTGCAAGCTTCCAAAAATTACGAGTCTCCAGAAATCTCAGCAAATATTTTTTCACCCAAACTGGATGATACTTTCAGGTAATGATCAGTACACTAAGCCCACTTGGTTCCCCAAATTTTGATCTTCTATGTTGAAGCGTTCGTTTCCAGTAACAGTTTCCATTCTGGCATTTCACTCTGTTTTCTCCTATATTGATAGATGTATTTGGAACTCTAAATCAAACACGGTTTGTGCTAGCTTCTTGAAACTTGACACAGTAAAGAAGTTTCATATTCTAACTCTACGTTTTGTTTCCTTTTCATGTAGCTTTAAGCAGTGACTGGCGATAAACACTTTCATTGAAAGGGGTTGCAAGCTTCCAAAAATTACGAGTCTCCAGAAATCTCAGCAAATATTTTTTCACCCAAACTGCATGATACTTTCAGGTAATGATCAGTACACTAAGCCCACTGGGTTCCCCAAATTTCGTTCTTCTATATTGAAGCGTTCGTTTCCAGTAACAGTTTGAATTTTGTCGTTTCACTCTGTTTTCTCCTATATTGATAGATGTATTTGGAACTCTAAATCAAACACGATTTGTGCTAGCTTTTTGAAACTTGACACAGTAAAGCCGTTTCACTTTCTAACTCTACGTTTTGTTTCCTTTTCATGTAGCTTTAAGCAGTGACTGGTGAGAAACACTTTCATTGAAAGGGGTTGCAAGCTTCCAAAAATTACGAGTCTCCAGAAATCTCAGCAAATATTTTTTCACCCAAACTGGATGATACTTTCAGGTAATGATCAGTACACTAAGACAATTGGTTCCCCAAATTTCGTTCTTCTATGTTGAAGCGTTCGTTTCCAGTAACAGTTTGAATTTTGTCGTTTCACTCTGTTTTCTCCTATATTGATAGATGTATTTGGAACTCTAAATCAAACACGGTTTGTGCTAGCTTCTTGAAACTTGACACAGTAAAGCAGTTTCACATTCTAACTCTATGTTTTGCTTCCTTTTCATGTAGCTTTAAGCAGTGACTGGCGAGAAACACTTTCATTGAAAGGGGTTGCAAGCTTCCAAAAATTACGAGTCTCCAGAAATCTCAGCAAATATTTTTTCACCCAAACTGGATGATACTTTCAGGTAATGATCAGTACACTAAGCCCACTTGGTTCTCCAAATTTCGTTCTTCTATGTTGAAGCGTTCGTTTCCAGTAACAGTTTGAATTTTGTCGTTTCACTCTGTTTTCTCCTATATTGATAGATGTATTTGGAACTCTAAATCAAACACGGTTTGTGCTAGCTTTTTGAAACTTGACACAGTAAAGCAGTTTCACATTCTAACTCTATGTTTTGTTTCCTTTTCATGTAGCTTTAAGCAGTGACTGGTGAGAAACACTTTCATTGAAAGGGGTTGCAAGCTTCCAAAAATTACGAGTCTCCAGAAATCTCAGCAAATATTTTTTCACCCAAACTGGATGATACTTTCAGGTAATGATCAGTACACTAAGACAATTGGTTCCCCAAATTTCGTTCTTCTATGTTGAAGCATTCGTTTCCAGTAACAGTTTGAATTTTGTCGTTTCACTCTGTTTTCTCCTATATTGATAGATGTATTTGGAACTCTAAATCAAACACGGTTTGTGCTAGCTTCTTGAAACTTGACACAGTAAAGCAGTTTCACATTCTAACTCTATGTTTTGTTTCCTTTTCATGTAGCCCTAAGCAGTGACTGGCGAGAAACACTTTCATTGAAAGGGGTTGCAAGCTTCCAAAAATTACGAGTCTCCAGAAATCTCAGCAAATATTTTTCACCCAAACTGGATGATACTTTCAGGTAATGATCAGTACACTAAGCCCACTTGGTGCCCCAAATTTCGTTCTTCTATGTTGAAGCGTTCGTTTCCAGTAACAGTTTGAATTTTGTCGTTTCATTCTGTTTTCTCCTATATTGATAGATGTATTTGGAACTCTAAATCAAACACGGTTTGTGCTAGCTTCTTGAAACTTGACACAGTAAAGCAGTTTCACATTCTAACTCTATGTTTTGTTTCCTTTTCATGTAGCTTTAAGCAGTGACTGGCGAGAAACACTTTCATTGAAAGGGGTTGCAAGCTTCCAAAAATTACGAGTCTCCAGAAATCTCAGCAAATAGTTTTTCACCCAAACTGGATGATACTTTCAGGTAATGATCAGTACACTAAGCCCACTTGGTTCCCCAAATTTCGATCTTCTATGTTGAAGCGTTCGTTTCCAGTAACAGTTTCCATTCTGGCATTTCACTCTGTTTTCTCCTATATTGATAGATGTATTTGGAACTCTAAATCAAACACGGTTTGTGCTAGCTTCTTGAAACTTGACACAGTAAAGCAGTTTCACATTCTAACTGTATGTTTTATTTCCTTTTCATGTAGCTTTAAGCAGTGACTGGCGAGAAACACTTTCATTGAAAGGGGTTGCAAGCTTCCAAAACTTACGAGTCTCCAGAAATCTCAGCAAATATTTTTTCACCCAAACTGGATGATACTTTCAGGTAATGATCAGTACACTAAGCCCACTTGGTTCTCCAAATTTCGTTCTTCTATGTTGAAGCGTTCGTTTCCAGTAACAGTTTGAATTTTGTCGTTTCACTCTGTTTTCTCCTATATTGATAGATGTATTTGGAACTCTAAAACAAACACGGTTTGTGCTAGCTTCTTGAAACTTGACACAGTAAAGCAGTTTCACATTCTAACTCTATGTTTTGTTTCCTTTTCATGTAGCTTTAAGCAGTGACTGGCGAGAAACACTTTCATTGAAAGGGGTTGCAAGCTTCCAAAAATTACGAGTCTCCAGAAATCTCAGCAAATATTTTTTCACCCAAACTGGATGATACTTTCAGGTAATGATCAGTACACTAAGCCCACTTGGTTCTCCAAATTTCGTTCTTCTATGTTGAAGCGTTCGTTTCCAGTAACAGTTTGAATTTTGTCGTTTCCCTCTGTTTTCTCCTATATTGATAGATGTATTTGGAACGCTAAATCAAACACGGTTTGTGCTAGCTTTTTGAAACTTGACACAGTAAAGCAGTTTCACATTCTAACTCTATGTTTTGTTTCCTTTTCATGTAGCTTTAAGCAGTGACTGGTGAGAAACACTTTCATTGAAAGGGGTTGCAAGCTTCCAAAAATTACGAGTCTCCAGAAATCTCAGCAAATATTTTTTCACCCAAACTGGATGATACTTTCAGGTAATGATCAGTACACTAAGACAATTGGTTCCCCAAATTTCGTTCTTCTATGTTGAAGCGTTCGTTTCCAGTAACAGTTTGAATTTTGTCGTTTCACTCTGTTTTCTCCTATATTGATAGATGTATTTGGAACTCTAAATCAAACACGGTTTGTGCTAGCTTCTTGAAACTTGACACAGTAAAGCAGTTTCACATTCTAACTGTATGTTTTATTTCCTTTTCATGTAGCTTTAAGCAGTGACTGGCGAGAAACACTTTCATTGAAAGGGGTTGCAAGCTTCCAAAACTTACGAGTCTCCAGAAATCTCAGCAAATATTTTTTCACCCAAACTGGATGATACTTTCAGGTAATGATCAGTACACTAAGCCCACTTGGTTCTCCAAATTTCGTTCTTCTATGTTGAAGCGTTCGTTTCCAGTAACAGTTTGAATTTTGTCGTTTCACTCTGTTTTCTCCTATATTGATAGATGTATTTGGAACTCTAAAACAAACACGGTTTGTGCTAGCTTCTTGAAACTTGACACAGTAAAGCAGTTTCACATTCTAACTCTATGTTTTGTTTCCTTTTCATGTAGCTTTAAGCAGTGACTGGCGAGAAACACTTTCATTGAAAGGGGTTGCAAGCTTCCAAAAATTACGAGTCTCCAGAAATCTCAGCAAATATTTTTTCACCCAAACTGGATGATACTTTCAGGTAATGATCAGTACACTAAGCCCACTTGGTTCTCCAAATTTCGTTCTTCTATGTTGAAGCGTTCGTTTCCAGTAACAGTTTGAATTTTGTCGTTTCACTCTGTTTTCTCCTATATTGATAGATGTATTTGGAACTCTAAATCAAACACGGTTTGAGCTAGCTTCTTGAAACTTGACACAGTAAAGCAGTTTCACATTCTAACTCTATGTTTTGTTACCTTTTCTTGTAGCCCTAAGCAGTGACTGGCGAGAAACACTTTCATTGAAAGGGGTTGCAAGCTTCCAAAACTTACGAGTCTCCAGAAATCTCAGCAAATATTTTTTCACCCAAACTGGATGATACTTTCAGGTAATGATCAGTACACTAAGCCCACTTGGTTCTCCAAATTTCGTTCTTCTATGTTGAAGCGTTCGTTTCCAGTAACAGTTTGAATTTTGTCGTTTCACTCTGTTTTCTCCTATATTGATAGATGTATTTGGAACTCTAAATCAAACACGGTTTGTGCTAGCTTCTTGAAACTTGACACAGTAAAGCAGTTTCACATTCTAACTCTATGTTTTGTTTCCTTTTCATGTAGCTTTAAGCAGTGACTGGCGAGAAACACTTTCATTGAAAGGGGTTGCAAGCTTCCAAAAATTACGAGTCTCCAGAAATCTCAGCAAATATTTTTTCACCCAAACTGGATGATACTTTCAGGTAATGATCAGTACACTAAGCCCACTTGGTTCTCCAAATTTCGTTCTTCTATGTTGAAGCGTTCGTTTCCAGTAACAGTTTGAATTTTGTCGTTTCCCTCTGTTTTCTCCTATATTGATAGATGTATTTGGAACGCTAAATCAAACACGGTTTGTGCTAGCTTTTTGAAACTTGACACAGTAAAGCAGTTTCACATTCTAACTCTATGTTTAGTTTCCCTTTCATGTAGCTTTAAGCAGTGACTGGTGAGAAACACTTTCATTGAAAGGGGTTGCAAGCTTCCAAAAATTACGAGTCTCCAGAAATCTCAGCAAATATTTTTTCACCCAAACTGGATGATACTTTCAGGTAATGATCAGTACACTAAGACAATTGGTTCCCCAAATTTCATTCTTCTATGTTGAAGCGTTCGTTTCCAGTAACAGTTTGAATTTTGTCGTTTCACTCTGTTTTCTCCAATATTGATAGATGTATTTGGAACTCTAAATCAAACACGGTTTGTGCTAGCTTCTTGAAACTTGACACAGTAAAGCAGTTTCACATTCTAACTCTATGTTTTGTTTCCTTTTCATGTAGCTTTAAGCAGTGACTGGCGAGAAACACTTTCATTGAAAGGGGTTGCAAGCTTCCAAAAATTACGAGTCTCCAGAAATCTCAGCAAATATTTTTTTACCCAAACTGGATGATACTTTCAGGTAATGATCAGTACACTAAGCCCACTTGGTTCTCCAAATTTCGTTCTTCTATGTTGAAGCGTTCGTTTCCAGTAACAGTTTCCATTCTGGCATTTCACTCTGTTTTCTCCTATATTGATAGATGTATTTGGAACTCTAAATCAAACACGGTTTGTGCTAGCTTCTTGAAACTTGACACAGTAAAGCCGTTTCACTTTCTAACTCTACGATTTGTTTCCTTTTCATGTAGCTTTAAGCAGTGACTGGCGAGAAACACTTTCATTGAAAGGGGTTGCAAGCTTCCAAAAATTACGAGTCTCCAGAAATCTCAGCAAATATTTTTTCACCCAAACTGGATGATACTTTCAGGTAATGATCAGTACACTAAGCCCACTTGGTTCCCCAAATTTCGATCTTCTATGTTGAAGCGTTCGTTTCCAGTAACAGTTTCCATTCTGGCATTTCACTCTGTTTTCTCCTATATTGATAGATGTATTTGGAACTCTAAATCAAACACGGTTTGTGCTAGCTTCTTGAAACTTGACACAGTAAAGCAGTTTCACATTCTAACTCTATGTTTTGTTTCCTTTTCATGTAGCTTTAAGCAGTGACTGGCGAGAAACACTTTCATTGAAAGGGGTTGCAAGCTTCCAAAAATTACGAGTCTCCAGAAATCTCAGCAAATATTTTTTCACCCAAACTGGATGATACTTTCAGGTAATGATCAGTACACTAAGCCCACTTGGTTCTCCAAATTTCGTTCTTCTATGTTGAAGCGTTCGTTTCCAGTAACAGTTTGAATTTTGTCGTTTCACTCTGTTTTCTCCTATATTGATAGATGTATTTGGAACTCTAAATCAAACACGGTTTGTGCTAGCTTTTTGAAACTTGACACAGTAAAGCAGTTTCACATTCTAACTCTATGTTTTTTTCCTTTTCATGTAGCTTTAAGCAGTGACTGGTGAGAAACACTTTTATTGAAAGGGGTTGCAAGCTTCCAAAAATTACGAGTCTCCAGAAATCTCAGCAAATATTTTTTCACCCAAACTGGATGATACTTTCAGGTAATGATCAGTACACTAAGCCCACTTGGTTCCCCAAATTTTGATCTTCTATGTTGAAGCGTTCGTTTCCAGTAACAGTTTCCATTCTGGCATTTCACTCTGTTTTCTCCTATATTGATAGATGTATTTGGAACTCTAAATCAAACACGGTTTGTGCTAGCTTCTTGAAACTTGACACAGTAAAGCAGTTTCAGATTCTAACTCTATGTTTTGTTTCCTTTTCATGTAGCTTTAAGCAGTGACTGGCGAGAAACACTTTCATTGAAAGGGGTTGCAAGCTTCCAAAAATTACGATTCTCCAGAAATCTCAGCAAATATTTTTCACCAAAACTGGATGATACTTTCAGGTAATGATCAGTACACTAAGCCCACTTGGTTCTCCAAATTTTGTTCTTCTATGTTGAAGCGTTCGTTTCCAGTAACAGTTTCCATTCTGGCATTTCACTCTGTTTTCTCCTATATTGATAGATGTATTTGGAACTCTAAATCAAACACGGTTTGTGCTAGCTTCTTGAAACTTGACACAGTAAAGCAGTTTCACATTCTAACTCTATGTTTTGTTTCCTTTTCATGTAGCTTTAAGCAGTGACTGGCGAGAAACACTTTCATTGAAAGTCGTTGCAAGCTTCCAAAAATTACGAGTCTCCAGAAATCTCAGCAAATAGTTTTTCACCCAAACTGGATGATACTTTCAGGTAATGATCAGTACACTAAGCCCACTTGGTTCCCCAAATTTCGATCTTCTATGTTGAAGCGTTCGTTTCCAGTAACAGTTTCCATTCTGGCATTTCACTCTGTTTTCTCCTATATTGATAGATGTATTTGGAACTCTGAATCAAACACGGTTTGTGCTAGCTTCTTGAAACTTGACACAGTAAAGCAGTTTCACATTCTAACTGTATGTTTTATTTCCTTTTCATGTAGCTTTAAGCAGTGACTGGCGAGAAACACTTTCATTGAAAGGGGTTGCAAGCTTCCAAAACTTACGAGTCTCCAGAAATCTCAGCAAATATTTTTTCACCCAAACTGGATGATACTTTCAGGTAATGATCAGTACACTAAGCCCACTTGGTTCTCCAAATTTCGTTCTTCTATGTTGAAGCGTTCGTTTCCAGTAACAGTTTGAATTTTGTCGTTTCCCTCTGTTTTCTCCTATATTGATAGATGTATTTGGAACGCTAAATCAAACACGGTTTGTGCTAGCTTTTTGAAACTTGACACAGTAAAGCAGTTTCACATTCTAACTCTATGTTTTGTTTCCTTTTCATGTAGCTTTAAGCAGTGACTGGTGAGAAACACTTTCATTGAAAGGGGTTGCAAGCTTCCAAAAATTACGAGTCTCCAGAAATCTCAGCAAATATTTTTTCACCCAAACTGGATGATACTTTCAGGTAATGATCAGTACACTAAGCCCACTTGGTTCCCCAAATTTTGATCTTCTATGTTGAAGCGTTCGTTTCCAGTAACAGTTTCCATTCTGGCATTTCACTCTGTTTTCTCCTATATTGATAGATGTATTTGGAACTCTAAATCAAACACGGTTTGTGCTAGCTTCTTGAAACTTGACACAGTAAAGCAGTTTCAGATTCTAACTCTATGTTTTGTTTCCTTTTCATGTAGCTTTAAGCAGTGACTGGCGAGAAACACTTTCATTGAAAGGGGTTGCAAGCTTCCAAAAATTACGATTCTCCAGAAATCTCAGCAAATATTTTTCACCAAAACTGGATGATACTTTCAGGTAATGATCAGTACACTAAGCCCACTTGGTTCTCCAAATTTTGTTCTTCTATGTTGAAGCGTTCGTTTCCAGTAACAGTTTCCATTCTGGCATTTCACTCTGTTTTCTCCTATATTGATAGATGTATTTGGAACTCTAAATCAAACACGGTTTGTGCTAGCTTCTTGAAACTTGACACAGTAAAGCAGTTTCACATTCTAACTCTATGTTTTGTTTCCTTTTCATGTAGCTTTAAGCAGTGACTGGCGAGAAACACTTTCATTGAAAGTCGTTGCAAGCTTCCAAAAATTACGAGTCTCCAGAAATCTCAGCAAATAGTTTTTCACCCAAACTGGATGATACTTTCAGGTAATGATCAGTACACTAAGCCCACTTGGTTCCCCAAATTTCGATCTTCTATGTTGAAGCGTTCGTTTCCAGTAACAGTTTCCATTCTGGCATTTCACTCTGTTTTCTCCTATATTGATAGATGTATTTGGAACTCTGAATCAAACACGGTTTGTGCTAGCTTCTTGAAACTTGACACAGTAAAGCAGTTTCACATTCTAACTGTATGTTTTATTTCCTTTTCATGTAGCTTTAAGCAGTGACTGGCGAGAAACACTTTCATTGAAAGGGGTTGCAAGCTTCCAAAACTTACGAGTCTCCAGAAATCTCAGCAAATATTTTTTCACCCAAACTGGATGATACTTTCAGGTAATGATCAGTACACTAAGCCCACTTGGTTCTCCAAATTTCGTTCTTCTATGTTGAAGCGTTCGTTTCCAGTAACAGTTTGAATTTTGTCGTTTCCCTCTGTTTTCTCCTATATTGATAGATGTATTTGGAACGCTAAATCAAACACGGTTTGTGCTAGCTTTTTGAAACTTGACACAGTAAAGCAGTTTCACATTCTAACTCTATGTTTTGTTTCCTTTTCATGTAGCTTTAAGCAGTGACTGGCGAGAAACACTTTCATTGAAAGGGGTTGCAAGCTTCCAAAAATTACGAGTCTCCAGAAATCTCAGCAAATATTTTTTCACCCAAACTGGATGATAATTTCAGGTAATGATCAGTACACTAAGCCCACTTGGTTCCCCAAATTTTGATCTTCTATGTTGAAGCGTTCGTTTCCAGTAACAGTTTCCATTCTGGCATTTCACTCTGTTTTCTCCTATATTGATAGATGTATTTGGAACTCTAAATCAAACACGGTTTGTGCTAGCTTCTTGAAACTTTACACAGTAAAGAAGTTTCATATTCTAACTCTATGTTTTGTTTCCTTTTCATGTAGCTTTAAGCAGTGACTGGCGAGAAACACTTTCATTGAAAGGGGTTGCAAGCTTCCAAAAATTACGAGTCTCCAGAAATCTCAGCAAATATTTTTTCACCCAAACTGCATGATACTTTCAGGTAATGATCAGTACACTAAGCCCACTGGGTTCCCCAAATTTCGTTCTTCTATATTGAAGCGTTCGTTTCCAGTAACAGTTTGAATTTTGTCGTTTCACTCTGTTTTCTCCTATATTGATAGATGTATTTGGAACTCTAAATCAAACACGATTTGTGCTAGCTTTTTGAAACTTGACACAGTAAAGCAGTTTCAGATTCTAACTCTATGTTTTGTTTCCTTTTCATGTAGCTTTAAGCAGTGACTGGCGAGAAACACTTTCATTGAAAGGGGTTGCAAGCTTCCAAAAATTACGATTCTCCAGAAATCTCAGCAAATATTTTTCACCAAAACTGGATGATACTTTCAGGTAATGATCAGTACACTAAGCCCACTTGGTTCTCCAAATTTTGTTCTTCTATGTTGAAGCGTTCGTTTCCAGTAACAGTTTCCATTCTGGCATTTCACTCTGTTTTCTCCTATATTGATAGATGTATTTGGAACTCTAAATCAAACACTTTTTGTGCTAGCTTTTTGAAACTTGACACAGTAAAGCAGTTTCACATTCTAACTCTATGTTTTGTTTCCTTTTCATGTAGCTTTAAGCAGTGACTGGCGAGAAACACTTTCATTGAAAGGGGTTGCAAGCTTCCAAAACTTACGAGTCTCCAGAAATCTCAGCAAATATTTTTTCACCCAAACTGGATGATACTTTCAGGTAATGATCAGTACACTAAGCCCACTTGGTTCTCCAAATTTCGTTCTTCTATGTTGAAGCGTTCGTTTCCAGTAACAGTTTGAATTTTGTCGTTTCCCTCTGTTTTCTCCTATATTGATAGATGTATTTGGAACGCTAAATCAAACACGGTTTGTGCTAGCTTTTTGAAACTTGACACAGTAAAGCAGTTTCACATTCTAACTCTATGTTTAGTTTCCCTTTCATGTAGCTTTAAGCAGTGACTGGTGAGAAACACTTTCATTGAAAGGGGTTGCAAGCTTCCAAAAATTACGAGTCTCCAGAAATCTCAGCAAATATTTTTTCACCCAAACTGGATGATACTTTCAGGTAATGATCAGTACACTAAGACAATTGGTTCCCCAAATTTCATTCTTCTATGTTGAAGCGTTCGTTTCCAGTAACAGTTTGAATTTTGTCGTTTCACTCTGTTTTCTCCTATATTGATAGATGTATTTGGAACTCTAAATCAAAAACGGTTTGTGCTAGCTTCTTGAAACTTGACACAGTAAAGCAGTTTCACATTCTAACTCTATGTTTTGTTTCCTTTTCATGTAGCTTTAAGCAGTGACTGGCGAGAAACACTTTCATTGAAAGGGGTTGCAAGCTTCCAAAAATTACGAGTCTCCAGAAATCTCAGCAAATATTTTTTTACCCAAACTGGATGATACTTTCAGGTAATGATCAGTACACTAAGCCCACTTGGTTCTCCAAATTTCGTTCTTCTATGTTGAAGCGTTCGTTTCCAGTAACAGTTTCCATTCTGGCATTTCACTCTGTTTTCTCCTATATTGATAGATGTATTTGGAACTCTAAATCAAACACGGTTTGTGCTAGCTTCTTGAAACTTGACACAGTAAAGCCGTTTCACTTTCTAACTCTACGTTTTGTTTCCTTTTCATGTAGCTTTAAGCAGTGACTGGCGAGAAACACTTTCATTGAAAGGGGTTGCAAGCTTCCAAAAATTACGAGTCTCCAGAAATCTCAGCAAATAGTTTTTCACCCAAACTGGATGATACTTTCAGGTAATGATCAGTACACTAAGCCCACTTGGTTCCCCAAATTTCGATCTTCTATGTTGAAGCGTTCGTTTCCAGTAACAGTTTCCATTCTGGCATTTCACTCTGTTTTCTCCTATATTGATAGATGTATTTGGAACTCTAAATCAAACACGGTTTGTGCTAGCTTCTTGAAACTTGACACAGTAAAGCAGTTTCACATTCTAACTCTATGTTTTGTTTCCTTTTCATGTAGCTTTAAGCAGTGACTGGCGAGAAACACTTTCATTGAAAGGGGTTGCAAGCTTCCAAAAATTACGAGTCTCCAGAAATCTCAGCAAATATTTTTTCACCCAAACTGGATGATACTTTCAGGTAATGATCAGTACACTAAGCCCACTTGGTTCTCCAAATTTCGTTCTTCTATGTTGAAGCGTTCGTTTCCAGTAACAGTTTGAATTTTGTCGTTTCACTCTGTTTTCTCCTATATTGATAGATGTATTTGGAACTCTAAATCAAACACGGTTTGTGCTAGCTTTTTGAAACTTGACACAGTAAAGCAGTTTCACATTCTAACTCTATGTTTTGTTTCCTTTTCATGTAGCTTTAAGCAGTGACTGGTGAGAAACACTTTCATTGAAAGGGGTTGCAAGCTTCCAAAAATTACGAGTCTCCAGAAATCTCAGCAAATATTTTTTCACCCAAACTGGATGATACTTTCAGGTAATGATCAGTACACTAAGACAATTGGTTCCCCAAATTTCGTTCTTCTATGTTGAAGCGTTCGTTTCCAGTAACAGTTTGAATTTTGTCGTTTCACTCTGTTTTCTCCTATATTGATAGATGTATTTGGAACTCTAAATCAAACACGGTTTGTGCTAGCTTCTTGAAACTTGACACAGTAAAGCAGTTTCACATTCTAACTCTATGTTGTTTCCTTTTCATGTAGCCCTAAGCAGTGACTGGCGAGAAACACTTTCATTGAAAGGGGTTGCAAGCTTCCAAAAATTACGAGTCTCCAGAAATCTCAGCAAATATTTTTTCACCCAAACTGGAGGATACTTTCAGGTAATGATCAGTACACTAAGACAATTGGTTCCCCAAATTTCGTTCTTCTATGTTGAAGCGTTCGTTTCCAGTAACAGTTTGAATTTTGTCGTTTCACTCTGTTTTCTCCTATATTGATAGATATATTTGGAACTCTAAATCAAACACGGTTTGTGATAGCTTCTTGAAACTTGACACAGTAAAGCAGTTTCACATTCTAACTCTACGTTTTGTTTCCTTTTCATGTAGCTTTAAGCAGTGACTGGCAGAAACACTTTCATTGAAAGGGGTTGCAAGCTTCCAAAAATTACGAGTCTCCAGAAATCTCAGCAAATATTTTTTCACCCAAACTGGATGATACTTTCAGGTAATGATCAGTACACTAAGCCCACTTGGTTCCCCAAATTTTGATCTTCTATGTTGAAGCGTTCGTTTCCAGTAACAGTTTCCATTCTGGCATTTCACTCTGTTTTCTCCTATATTGATAGATGTATTTGGAACTCTAAATCAAACACGGTTTGTGCTAGCTTCTTGAAACTTGACACAGTAAAGCAGTTTCAGATTCTAACTCTATGTTTTGTTTCCTTTTCATGTAGCTTTAAGCAGTGACTGGCGAGAAACACTTTCATTGAAAGGGGTTGCAAGCTTCCAAAAATTACGATTCTCCAGAAATCTCAGCAAATATTTTTCACCAAAACTGGATGATACTTTCAGGTAATGATCAGTACACTAAGCCCACTTGGTTCTCCAAATTTTGTTCTTCTATGTTGAAACGTTCGTTTCCAGTAACAGTTTCCATTCTGGCATTTCACTCTGTTTTCTCCTATATTGATAGATGTATTTGGAACTCTAAATCAAACACATTTTGTGCTAGCTTTTTGAAACTTGACACAGTAAAGCAGTTTCACATTCTAACTCTATGTTTTGTTTCCTTTTCATGTAGCTTTAAGCAGTGACTGGCGAGAAACACTTTCATTGAAAGGGGTTGCAAGCTTCCAAAAATTACGAGTCTCCAGAAATCTCAGCAAATATTTTTTCACCCAAACTGGATGATACTTTCAGGTAATGATCAGTACACTAAGCCCACTTGGTTCTCCAAATTTCGTTCTTCTATGTTGAAGCGTTCGTTTCCAGTAACAGTTTGAATTTTGTCGTTTCCCTCTGTTTTCTCCTATATTGATAGATGTATTTGGAACGCTAAATCAAACACGGTTTGTGCTAGCTTTTTGAAACTTGACACAGTAAAGCAGTTTCACATTCTAACTCTATGTTTAGTTTCCCTTTCATGTAGCTTTAAGCAGTGACTGGCGAGAAACACTTTCATTGAAAGGGGTTGCAAGCTTCCAAAAATTACGAGTCTCCAGAAATCTCAGCAAATATTTTTTCACCCAAACTGGATGATACTTTCAGGTAATGATCAGTACACTAAGACAATTGGTTCCCCAAATTTCATTCTTCTATGTTGAAGCGTTCGTTTCCAGTAACAGTTTGAATTTTGTCGTTTCACTCTGTTTTCTCCTATATTGATAGATGTATTTGGAACTCTAAATCAAACACGGTTTGTGCTAGCTTCTTGAAACTTGACACAGTAAAGCAGTTTCACATTCTAACTCTATGTTTTGTTTCCTTTTCATGTAGCTTTAAGCAGTGACTGGCGAGAAACACTTTCATTGAAAGGGGTTGCAAGCTTCCAAAAATTACGAGTCTCCAGAAATCTCAGCAAATATTTTTTTACCCAAACTGGATGATACTTTCAGGTAATGATCAGTACACTAAGCCCACTTGGTTCTCCAAATTTCGTTCTTCTATGTTGAAGCGTTCGTTTCCAGTAACAGTTTCCATTCTGGCATTTCACTCTGTTTTCTCCTATATTGATAGATGTATTTGGAACTCTAAATCAAACACGGTTTGTGCTAGCTTCTTGAAACTTGACACAGTAAAGCCGTTTCACTTTCTAACTCTACGTTTTGTTTCCTTTTCATGTAGCTTTAAGCAGTGACTGGCGAGAAACACTTTCATTGAAAGGGGTTGCAAGCTTCCAAAAATTACGAGTCTCCAGAAATCTCAGCAAATATTTTTTCACCCAAACTGGATGATACTTTCAGGTAATGATCAGTACACTAAGCCCACTTGGTTCCCCAAATTTCGATCTTCTATGTTGAAGCGTTCGTTTCCAGTAACAGTTTCCATTCTGGCATTTCACTCTGTTTTCTCCTATATTGATAGATGTATTTGGAACTCTAAATCAAACACGGTTTGTGCTAGCTTCTTGAAACTTGACACAGTAAAGCAGTTTCACATTCTAACTCTATGTTTTGTTTCCTTTTCATGTAGCTTTAAGCAGTGACTGGCGAGAAACACTTTCATTGAAAGGGGTTGCAAGCTTCCAAAAATTACGAGTCTCCAGAAATCTCAGCAAATATTTTTTCACCCAAACTGGATGATACTTTCAGGTAATGATCAGTACACTAAGCCCACTTGGTTCTCCAAATTTCGTTCTTCTATGTTGAAGCGTTCGTTTCCAGTAACAGTTTGAATTTTGTCGTTTCACTCTGTTTTCTCCTATATTGATAGATGTATTTGGAACTCTAAATCAAACACGGTTTGTGCTAGCTTTTTGAAACTTGACACAGTAAAGCAGTTTCACATTCTAACTCTATGTTTTGTTTCCTTTTCATGTAGCTTTAAGCAGTGACTGGTGAGAAACACTTTTATTGAAAGGGGTTGCAAGCTTCCAAAAATTACGAGTCTCCAGAAATCTCAGCAAATATTTTTTCACCCAAACTGGATGATACTTTCAGGTAATGATCAGTACACTAAGACAATTGGTTCCCCAAATTTCGTTCTTCTATGTTGAAGCGTTCGTTTCCAGTAACAGTTTGAATTTTGTCGTTTCACTCTGTTTTCTCCTATATTGATAGATGTATTTGGAACTCTAAATCAAACACGGTTTGTGCTAGCTTCTTGAAACTTGACACAGTAAAGCAGTTTCACATTCTAACTCTATGTTTTGTTTCCTTTTCATGTAGCCCTAAGCAGTGACTGGCGAGAAACACTTTCATTGAAAGGGGTTGCAAGCTTCCAAAAATTACGAGTCTCCAGAAATCTCAGCAAATATATTTTCACCCAAACTGGAGGATACTTTCAGGTAATGATCAGTACACTAAGCCCACTTGGTTCCCCAAATTTCGTTCTTCTATGTTGAAGCGTTCGTTTCCAGTAACAGTTTGAATTTTGTCGTTTCACTCTGTTTTCTCCTATATTGATAGATATATTTGGAACTCTAAATCAAACACGGTTTGTGATAGCTTCTTGAAACTTGACCCAGTAAAGCAGTTTCCCATTCTAACTCTATGTTTTGTTTCCTTTTCATGTAGCTTTAAGCAGTGACTGGCGAGAAACACTTTCATTGAAAGGGGTTGCAAGCTTCCAAAAATTACGAGTCTCCAGAAATCTCAGCAAATATTTTTTCACCCAAACTGGATGATACTTTCAGGTAATGATCAGTACACTAAGCCCACTTGGTTCTCCAAATTTCGTTCTTCTATGTTAAAGCGTTCGTTTCCAGTAACAGTTTGAATTTTGTCGTTTCACTCTGTTTTCTCCTATATTGATAGATGTATTTGGAACTCTAAATCAATCACGGTTTGTGCTAGCTTCTTGAAACTTGACACAGTAAAGCAGTTACACATTCTAACTCTATGTTTTGTTTCCTTTTCATGTAGCTTTAAGCAGTGACTGGCGAGAAACACTTTCATTGAAAGGGGTTGCAAGCTTCCAAAAATTACGAGTCTCCAGAAATCTCAGCAAATAGTTTTTCACCCAAACTGGATGATACTTTCAGGTAATGATCAGTACACTAAGACAATTGGTTCCCCAAATTTCGTTCTTCTATGTTGAAGCGTTCGTTTCCAGTAACAGTTTCCATTCTGGCATTTCACTCTGTTTTCTCCTATATTGATAGATGTATTTGGAACTCTAAATCAAACACGGTTTGTGCTAGCTTCTTGAAACTTGACACAGTAAAGCAGTTTCACATTCTACCTCTATGTTTTGTTTCCTTTTCATGTAGCTTTAAGCAGTGACTGGCGAGAAACACTTTCATTGAAAGGGGTTGCAAGCTTCCAAAAATTACGAGTCTCCAGAAATCTCAGCAAATATTTTTTCACCCAAACTGGATGATACTTTCAGGTAATGATCAGTACACTAAGCCCACTTGGTTCTCCAAATTTCGTTCTTCTATGTTGAAGCGTTCGTTTCCAGTAACAGTTTGAATTTTGTCGTTTCACTCTGTTTTCTCCTATATTGATAGATGTATTTGGAACTCTAAAACAAACACGGTTTGTGCTAGCTTCTTGAAACTTGACACAGTAAAGCAGTTTCACATTCTAACTCTATGTTTTGTTTCCTTTTCATGTAGCTTTAAGCAGTGACTGGCGAGAAACACTTTCATTGAAAGGGGTTGCAAGCTTCCAAAAATTACGAGTCTCCAGAAATCTCAGCAAATATTTTTTCACCCAAACTGGATGATACTTTCAGGTAATGATCAGTACACTAAGCCCACTTGGTTCTCCAAATTTCGTTCTTCTATGTTGAAGCGTTCGTTTCCAGTAACAGTTTCAATTTTGTCGTTTCCCTCTGTTTTCTCCTATATTGATAGATGTATTTGGAACGCTAAATCAAACACGGTTTGTGCTAGCTTTTTGAAACTTGACACAGTAAAGCAGTTTCACATTCTAACTCTATGTTTTGTTTCCTTTTCATGTAGCCCTAAGCAGTGACTGGCGAGAAACACTTTCATTGAAAGGGGTTGCAAGCTTCCAAAAATTACGAGTCTCCAGAAATCTCAGCAAATATTTTTTCACCCAAACTGGAGGATACTTTCAGGTAATGATCAGTACACTAAGCCCACTTGGTTCCCCAAATTTCGTTCTTCTATGTTGAAGCGTTCGTTTCCAGTAACAGTTTGAATTTTGTCGTTTCACTCTGTTTTCTCCTATATTGATAGATATATTTGGAACTCTAAATCAAACACGGTTTGTGATAGCTTCTTGAAACTTGACACAGTAAAGCAGTTTCACATTCTAACTCTACGTTTTGTTTCCTTTTCATGTAGCTTTAAGCAGTGACTGGCAGAAACACTTTCATTGAAAGGGGTTGCAAGCTTCCAAAAATTACGAGTCTCCAGAAATCTCAGCAAATATTTTTTCACCCAAACTGGATGATACTTTCAGGTAATGATCAGTACACTAAGCCCACTTGGTTCCCCAAATTTTGATCTTCTATGTTGAAGCGTTCGTTTCCAGTAACAGTTTCCATTCTGGCATTTCACTCTGTTTTCTCCTATATTGATAGATGTATTTGGAACTCTAAATCAAACACGGTTTGTGCTAGCTTCTTGAAACTTGACACAGTAAAGCAGTTTCAGATTCTAACTCTATGTTTTGTTTCCTTTTCATGTAGCTTTAAGCAGTGACTGGCGAGAAACACTTTCATTGAAAGGGGTTGCAAGCTTCCAAAAATTACGATTCTCCAGAAATCTCAGCAAATATTTTTCACCAAAACTGGATGATACTTTCAGGTAATGATCAGTACACTAAGCCCACTTGGTTCTCCAAATTTTGTTCTTCTATGTTGAAACGTTCGTTTCCAGTAACAGTTTCCATTCTGGCATTTCACTCTGTTTTCTCCTATATTGATAGATGTATTTGGAACTCTAAATCAAACACTTTTTGTGCTAGCTTTTTGAAACTTGACACAGTAAAGCAGTTTCACATTCTAACTCTATGTTTTGTTTCCTTTTCATGTAGCTTTAAGCAGTGACTGGCGAGAAACACTTTCATTGAAAGGGGTTGCAAGCTTCCAAAAATTACGAGTCTCCAGAAATCTCAGCAAATATTTTTTCACCCAAACTGGATGATACTTTCAGGTAATGATCAGTACACTAAGCCCACTTGGTTCTCCAAATTTCGTTCTTCTATGTTGAAGCGTTCGTTTCCAGTAACAGTTTGAATTTTGTCGTTTCCCTCTGTTTTCTCCTATATTGATAGATGTATTTGGAACGCTAAATCAAACACGGTTTGTGCTAGCTTTTTGAAACTTGACACAGTAAAGCAGTTTCACATTCTAACTCTATGTTTAGTTTCCCTTTCATGTAGCTTTAAGCAGTGACTGGCGAGAAACACTTTCATTGAAAGGGGTTGCAAGCTTCCAAAAATTACGAGTCTCCAGAAATCTCAGCAAATATTTTTTCACCCAAACTGGATGATACTTTCAGGTAATGATCAGTACACTAAGACAATTGGTTCCCCAAATTTCATTCTTCTATGTTGAAGCGTTCGTTTCCAGTAACAGTTTGAATTTTGTCGTTTCACTCTGTTTTCTCCTATATTGATAGATGTATTTGGAACTCTAAATCAAACACGGTTTGTGCTAGCTTCTTGAAACTTGACACAGTAAAGCAGTTTCACATTCTAACTCTATGTTTTGTTTCCTTTTCATGTAGCTTTAAGCAGTGACTGGCGAGAAACACTTTCATTGAAAGGGGTTGCAAGCTTCCAAAAATTACGAGTCTCCAGAAATCTCAGCAAATATTTTTTTACCCAAACTGGATGATACTTTCAGGTAATGATCAGTACACTAAGCCCACTTGGTTCTCCAAATTTCGTTCTTCTATGTTGAAGCGTTCGTTTCCAGTAACAGTTTCCATTCTGGCATTTCACTCTGTTTTCTCCTATATTGATAGATGTATTTGGAACTCTAAATCAAACACGGTTTGTGCTAGCTTCTTGAAACTTGACACAGTAAAGCCGTTTCACTTTCTAACTCTACGTTTTGTTTCCTTTTCATGTAGCTTTAAGCAGTGACTGGCGAGAAACACTTTCATTGAAAGGGGTTGCAAGCTTCCAAAAATTACGAGTCTCCAGAAATCTCAGCAAATATTTTTTCACCCAAACTGGATGATACTTTCAGGTAATGATCAGTACACTAAGCCCACTTGGTTCCCCAAATTTCGATCTTCTATGTTGAAGCGTTCGTTTCCAGTAACAGTTTCCATTCTGGCATTTCACTCTGTTTTCTCCTATATTGATAGATGTATTTGGAACTCTAAATCAAACACGGTTTGTGCTAGCTTCTTGAAACTTGACACAGTAAAGCAGTTTCACATTCTAACTCTATGTTTTGTTTCCTTTTCATGTAGCTTTAAGCAGTGACTGGCGAGAAACACTTTCATTGAAAGGGGTTGCAAGCTTCCAAAAATTACGAGTCTCCAGAAATCTCAGCAAATATTTTTTCACCCAAACTGGATGATACTTTCAGGTAATGATCAGTACACTAAGCCCACTTGGTTCTCCAAATTTCGTTCTTCTATGTTGAAGCGTTCGTTTCCAGTAACAGTTTGAATTTTGTCGTTTCACTCTGTTTTCTCCTATATTGATAGATGTATTTGGAACTCTAAATCAAACACGGTTTGTGCTAGCTTTTTGAAACTTGACACAGTAAAGCAGTTTCACATTCTAACTCTATGTTTTGTTTCCTTTTCATGTAGCTTTAAGCAGTGACTGGTGAGAAACACTTTTATTGAAAGGGGTTGCAAGCTTCCAAAAATTACGAGTCTCCAGAAATCTCAGCAAATATTTTTTCACCCAAACTGGATGATACTTTCAGGTAATGATCAGTACACTAAGACAATTGGTTCCCCAAATTTCGTTCTTCTATGTTGAAGCGTTCGTTTCCAGTAACAGTTTGAATTTTGTCGTTTCACTCTGTTTTCTCCTATATTGATAGATGTATTTGGAACTCTAAATCAAACACGGTTTGTGCTAGCTTCTTGAAACTTGACACAGTAAAGCAGTTTCACATTCTAACTCTATGTTTTGTTTCCTTTTCATGTAGCCCTAAGCAGTGACTGGCGAGAAACACTTTCATTGAAAGGGGTTGCAAGCTTCCAAAAATTACGAGTCTCCAGAAATCTCAGCAAATATATTTTCACCCAAACTGGAGGATACTTTCAGGTAATGATCAGTACACTAAGCCCACTTGGTTCCCCAAATTTCGTTCTTCTATGTTGAAGCGTTCGTTTCCAGTAACAGTTTGAATTTTGTCGTTTCACTCTGTTTTCTCCTATATTGATAGATATATTTGGAACTCTAAATCAAACACGGTTTGTGATAGCTTCTTGAAACTTGACCCAGTAAAGCAGTTTCCCATTCTAACTCTATGTTTTGTTTCCTTTTCATGTAGCTTTAAGCAGTGACTGGCGAGAAACACTTTCATTGAAAGGGGTTGCAAGCTTCCAAAAATTACGAGTCTCCAGAAATCTCAGCAAATATTTTTTCACCCAAACTGGATGATACTTTCAGGTAATGATCAGTACACTAAGCCCACTTGGTTCCCCAAATTTCGTTCTTCTATGTTAAAGCGTTCGTTTCCAGTAACAGTTTGAATTTTGTCGTTTCACTCTGTTTTCTCCTATATTGATAGATGTATTTGGAACTCTAAATCAATCACGGTTTGTGCTAGCTTCTTGAAACTTGACACAGTAAAGCAGTTTCACATTCTAACTCTATGTTTTGTTTCCTTTTCATGTAGCCCTAAGCAGTGACTGGCGAGAAACACTTTCATTGAAAGGGGTTGCAAGCTTCCAAAAATTACGAGTCTCCAGAAATCTCAGCAAATATTTTTTTACCCAAACTGGATGATACTTTCAGGTAATGATCAGTACACTAAGCCCACTTGGTTCTCCAAATTTCGTTCTTCTATGTTGAAGCGTTCGTTTCCAGTAACAGTTTCCATTCTGGCATTTCACTCTGTTTTCTCCTATATTGATAGATGTATTTGGAACTCTAAATCAAACACGGTTTGAGCTAGCTTCTTGAAACTTGACACAGTAAAGCAGTTACACATTCTAACTCTATGTTTTGTTTCCTTTTCATGTAGCTTTAAGCAGTGACTGGCGAGAAACACTTTCATTGAAAGGGGTTGCAAGCTTCCAAAAATTACGAGTCTCCAGAAATCTCAGCAAATAGTTTTTCACCCAAACTGGATGATACTTTCAGGTAATGATCAGTACACTAAGACAATTGGTTCCCCAAATTTCGTTCTTCTATGTTGAAGCGTTCGTTTCCAGTAACAGTTTCCATTCTGGCATTTCACTCTGTTTTCTCCTATATTGATAGATGTATTTGGAACTCTAAATCAAACACGGTTTGTGCTAGCTTCTTGAAACTTGACACAGTAAAGCAGTTTCACATTCTAACTCTATGTTTTGTTTCCTTTTCATGTAGCTTTAAGCAGTGACTGGCGAGAAACACTTTCATTGAAAGGGGTTGCAAGCTTCCAAAAATTACGAGTCTCCAGAAATCTCAGCAAATATTTTTTCACCCAAACTGCATGATACTTTCAGGTAATGATCAGTACACTAAGCCCACTGGGTTCCCCAAATTTCGTTCTTCTATATTGAAGCGTTCGTTTCCAGTAACAGTTTGAATTTTGTCGTTTCACTCTGTTTTCTCCTATATTGATAGATGTATTTGGAACTCTAAATCAAACACGATTTGTGCTAGCTTTTTGAAACTTGACACAGTAAAGCAGTTTCAGATTCTAACTCTATGTTTTGTTTCCTTTTCATGTAGCTTTAAGCAGTGACTGGCGAGAAACACTTTCATTGAAAGGGGTTGCAAGCTTCCAAAAATTACGAGTCTCCAGAAATCTCAGCAAATAGTTTTTCACCCAAACTGGATGATACTTTCAGGTAATGATCAGTACACTAAGCCCACTTGGTTCCCCAAATTTCGATCTTCTATGTTGAAGCGTTCGTTTCCAGTAACAGTTTCCATTCTGGCATTTCACTCTGTTTTCTCCTATATTGATAGATGTATTTGGAACTCTAAATCAAACACGGTTTGTGCTAGCTTCTTGAAACTTGACACAGTAAAGCAGTTTCACATTCTAACTGTATGTTTTATTTCCTTTTCATGTAGCTTTAAGCAGTGACTGGCGAGAAACACTTTCATTGAAAGGGGTTGCAAGCTTCCAAAACTTACGAGTCTCCAGAAATCTCAGCAAATATTTTTTCACCCAAACTGGATGATACTTTCAGGTAATGATCAGTACACTAAGCCCACTTGGTTCTCCAAATTTCGTTCTTCTATGTTGAAGCGTTCGTTTCCAGTAACAGTTTGAATTTTGTCGTTTCACTCTGTTTTCTCCTATATTGATAGATGTATTTGGAACTCTAAAACAAACACGGTTTGTGCTAGCTTCTTGAAACTTGACACAGTAAAGCAGTTTCACATTCTAACTCTACGTTTTGTTTCCTTTTCATGTAGCTTTAAGCAGTGACTGGCGAGAAACACTTTCATTGAAAGGGGTTGCAAGCTTCCAAAAATTACGAGTCTCCAGAAATCTCAGCAAATATTTTTTCACCCAAACTGGATGATACTTTCAGGTAATGATCAGTACACTAAGCCCACTTGGTTCTCCAAATTTCGTTCTTCTATGTTGAAGCGTTCGTTTCCAGTAACAGTTTCAATTTTGTCGTTTCCCTCTGTTTTCTCCTATATTGATAGATGTATTTGGAACGCTAAATCAAACACGGTTTGTGCTAGCTTTTTGAAACTTGACACAGTAAAGCAGTTTCACATTCTAACTCTATGTTTAGTTTCCTTTTCATGTAGCTTTAAGCAGTGACTGGTGAGAAACACTTTCATTGAAAGGGGTTGCAAGCTTCCAAAAATTACGAGTCTCCAGAAATCTCAGCAAATAGTTTTTCACCCAAACTGGATGATACTTTCAGGTAATGATCAGTACACTAAGACAATTGGTTCCCCAAATTTCATTCTTCTATGTTGAAGCGTTCGTTTCCAGTAACAGTTTGAATTTTGTCGTTTCACTCTGTTTTCTCCTATATTGATAGATGTATTTGGAACTCTAAATCAAACACGGTTTGTGCTAGCTTCTTGAAACTTGACACAGTAAAGCAGTTTCACATTCTAACTCTATGTTTTGTTTCCTTTTCATGTAGCTTTAAGCAGTGACTGGCGAGAAACACTTTCATTGAAAGGGGTTGCAAGCTTCCAAAAATTACGAGTCTCCAGAAATCTCAGCAAATATTTTTTCACCCAAACTGGATGATACTTTCAGGTAATGATCAGTACACTAAGCCCACTTGGTTCCCCAAATTTCGTTCTTCTATGTTAAAGCGTTCGTTTCCAGTAACAGTTTGAATTTTGTCGTTTCACTCTGTTTTCTCCTATATTGATAGATGTATTTGGAACTCTAAATCAATCACGGTTTGTGCTAGCTTCTTGAAACTTGACACAGTAAAGCAGTTTCACATTCTAACTCTATGTTTTGTTTCCTTTTCATGTAGCCCTAAGCAGTGACTGGCGAGAAACACTTTCATTGAAAGGGGTTGCAAGCTTCCAAAAATTACGAGTCTCCAGAAATCTCAGCAAATATTTTTTTACCCAAACTGGATGATACTTTCAGGTAATGATCAGTACACTAAGCCCACTTGGTTCTCCAAATTTCGTTCTTCTATGTTGAAGCGTTCGTTTCCAGTAACAGTTTCCATTCTGGCATTTCACTCTGTTTTCTCCTATATTGATAGATGTATTTGGAACTCTAAATCAAACACGGTTTGAGCTAGCTTCTTGAAACTTGACACAGTAAAGCAGTTACACATTCTAACTCTATGTTTTGTTTCCTTTTCATGTAGCTTTAAGCAGTGACTGGCGAGAAACACTTTCATTGAAAGGGGTTGCAAGCTTCCAAAAATTACGAGTCTCCAGAAATCTCAGCAAATAGTTTTTCACCCAAACTGGATGATACTTTCAGGTAATGATCAGTACACTAAGACAATTGGTTCCCCAAATTTCGTTCTTCTATGTTGAAGCGTTCGTTTCCAGTAACAGTTTCCATTCTGGCATTTCACTCTGTTTTCTCCTATATTGATAGATGTATTTGGAACTCTAAATCAAACACGGTTTGTGCTAGCTTCTTGAAACTTGACACAGTAAAGCAGTTTCACATTCTAACTCTATGTTTTGTTTCCTTTTCATGTAGCTTTAAGCAGTGACTGGCGAGAAACACTTTCATTGAAAGGGGTTGCAAGCTTCCAAAAATTACGAGTCTCCAGAAATCTCAGCAAATATTTTTTCACCCAAACTGCATGATACTTTCAGGTAATGATCAGTACACTAAGCCCACTGGGTTCCCCAAATTTCGTTCTTCTATATTGAAGCGTTCGTTTCCAGTAACAGTTTGAATTTTGTCGTTTCACTCTGTTTTCTCCTATATTGATAGATGTATTTGGAACTCTAAATCAAACACGATTTGTGCTAGCTTTTTGAAACTTGACACAGTAAAGCAGTTTCAGATTCTAACTCTATGTTTTGTTTCCTTTTCATGTAGCTTTAAGCAGTGACTGGCGAGAAACACTTTCATTGAAAGGGGTTGCAAGCTTCCAAAAATTACGAGTCTCCAGAAATCTCAGCAAATAGTTTTTCACCCAAACTGGATGATACTTTCAGGTAATGATCAGTACACTAAGCCCACTTGGTTCCCCAAATTTCGATCTTCTATGTTGAAGCGTTCGTTTCCAGTAACAGTTTCCATTCTGGCATTTCACTCTGTTTTCTCCTATATTGATAGATGTATTTGGAACTCTAAATCAAACACGGTTTGTGCTAGCTTCTTGAAACTTGACACAGTAAAGCAGTTTCACATTCTAACTGTATGTTTTATTTCCTTTTCATGTAGCTTTAAGCAGTGACTGGCGAGAAACACTTTCATTGAAAGGGGTTGCAAGCTTCCAAAACTTACGAGTCTCCAGAAATCTCAGCAAATATTTTTTCACCCAAACTGGATGATACTTTCAGGTAATGATCAGTACACTAAGCCCACTTGGTTCTCCAAATTTCGTTCTTCTATGTTGAAGCGTTCGTTTCCAGTAACAGTTTGAATTTTGTCGTTTCACTCTGTTTTCTCCTATATTGATAGATGTATTTGGAACTCTAAAACAAACACGGTTTGTGCTAGCTTCTTGAAACTTGACACAGTAAAGCAGTTTCACATTCTAACTCTACGTTTTGTTTCCTTTTCATGTAGCTTTAAGCAGTGACTGGCGAGAAACACTTTCATTGAAAGGGGTTGCAAGCTTCCAAAAATTACGAGTCTCCAGAAATCTCAGCAAATATTTTTTCACCCAAACTGGATGATACTTTCAGGTAATGATCAGTACACTAAGCCCACTTGGTTCTCCAAATTTCGTTCTTCTATGTTGAAGCGTTCGTTTCCAGTAACAGTTTCAATTTTGTCGTTTCCCTCTGTTTTCTCCTATATTGATAGATGTATTTGGAACGCTAAATCAAACACGGTTTGTGCTAGCTTTTTGAAACTTGACACAGTAAAGCAGTTTCACATTCTAACTCTATGTTTAGTTTCCTTTTCATGTAGCTTTAAGCAGTGACTGGTGAGAAACACTTTCATTGAAAGGGGTTGCAAGCTTCCAAAAATTACGAGTCTCCAGAAATCTCAGCAAATATTTTTTCACCCAAACTGGATGATACTTTCAGGTAATGATCAGTACACTAAGACAATTGGTTCCCCAAATTTCATTCTTCTATGTTGAAGCGTTCGTTTCCAGTAACAGTTTGAATTTTGTCGTTTCACTCTGTTTTCTCCTATATTGATAGATGTATTTGGAACTCTAAATCAAACACGGTTTGTGCTAGCTTCTTGAAACTTGACACAGTAAAGCAGTTTCACATTCTAACTCTATGTTTTGTTTCCTTTTCATGTAGCTTTAAGCAGTGACTGGCGAGAAACACTTTCATTGAAAGGGGTTGCAAGCTTCCAAAAATTACGAGTCTCCAGAAATCTCAGCAAATATTTTTTTACCCAAACTGGATGATACTTTCAGGTAATGATCAGTACACTAAGCCCACTTGGTTCTCCAAATTTCGTTCTTCTATGTTGAAGCGTTCGTTTCCAGTAACAGTTTCCATTCTGGCATTTCACTCTGTTTTCTCCTATATTGATAGATGTATTTGGAACTCTAAATCAAACACGGTTTGTGCTAGCTTCTTGAAACTTGACACAGTAAAGCCGTTTCACTTTCTAACTCTACGTTTTGTTTCCTTTTCATGTAGCTTTAAGAGTGACTGGCGAGAAACACTTTCATTGAAAGGGGTTGCAAGCTTCCAAAAATTACGAGTCTCCAGAAATCTCAGCAAATATTTTTTCACCCAAACTGGATGATACTTTCAGGTAATGATCAGTACACTAAGCCCACTTGGTTCCCCAAATTTCGATCTTCTATGTTGAAGCGTTCGTTTCCAGTAACAGTTTCCATTCTGGCATTTCACTCTGTTTTCTCCTATATTGATAGATGTATTTGGAACTCTAAATCAAACACGGTTTGTGCTAGCTTCTTGAAACTTGACACAGTAAAGCAGTTTCACATTCTAACTCTATGTTTTGTTTCCTTTTCATGTAGCTTTAAGCAGTGACTGGCGAGAAACACTTTCATTGAAAGGGGTTGCAAGCTTCCAAAAATTACGAGTCTCCAGAAATCTCAGCAAATATTTTTTCACCCAAACTGGATGATACTTTCAGGTAATGATCAGTACACTAAGCCCACTTGGTTCTCCAAATTTCGTTCTTCTATGTTGAAGCGTTCGTTTCCAGTAACAGTTTGAATTTTGTCGTTTCACTCTGTTTTCTCCTATATTGATAGATGTATTTGGAACTCTAAATCAAACACGGTTTGTGCTAGCTTTTTGAAACTTGACACAGTAAAGCAGTTTCAGATTCTAACTCTATGTTTTGTTTCCTTTTCGTGTAGCTTTAAGCAGTGACTGGTGAGAAACACTTTCATTGAAAGGGGTTGCAAGCTTCCAAAAATTACGAGTCTCCAGAAATCTCAGCAAATATTTTTTCACCCAAACTGGATGATACTTTCAGGTAATGATCAGTACACTAAGACAATTGGTTCCCCAAATTTCGTTCTTCTATGTTGAAGCGTTCGTTTCCAGTAACAGTTTGAATTTTGTCGTTTCACTCTGTTTTCTCCTATATTGATAGATGTATTTGGAACTCTAAATCAAACACGGTTTGTGCTAGCTTCTTGAAACTTGACACAGTAAAGCAGTTTCACATTCTAACTCTATGTTTTGTTTCCTTTTCATGTAGCCCTAAGCAGTGACTGGCGAGAAACACTTTCATTGAAAGGGGTTGCAAGCTTCCAAAAATTACGAGTCTCCAGAAATCTCAGCAAATATTTTTCACCCAAACTGGATGATACTTTCAGGTAATGATCAGTACACTAAGCCCACTTGGTGCCCCAAATTTCGTTCTTCTATGTTGAAGCGTTCGTTTCCAGTAACAGTTTGAATTTTGTCGTTTCACTCTGTTTTCTCCTATATTGATAGATGTATTTGGAACTCTAAATCAAACACGGTTTGTGCTAGCTTCTTGAAACTTGACACAGTAAAGCAGTTTCACATTCTAACTCTATGTTTTGTTTCCTTTTCATGTAGCTTTAAGCAGTGACTGGCGAGAAACACTTTCATTGAAAGTCGTTGCAAGCTTCCAAAAATTACGAGTCTCCAGAAATCTCAGCAAATAGTTTTTCACCCAAACTGGATGATACTTTCAGGTAATGATCAGTACACTAAGCCCACTTGGTTCCCCAAATTTCGATCTTCTATGTTGAAGCGTTCGTTTCCAGTAACAGTTTCCATTCTGGCATTTCACTCTGTTTTCCCCTATATTGATAGATGTATTTGGAACTCTAAATCAAACACGGTTTGTGCTAGCTTCTTGAAACTTGACACAGTAAAGCAGTTTCACATTCTAACTGTATGTTTTATTTCCTTTTCATGTAGCTTTAAGCAGTGACTGGCGAGAAACACTTTCATTGAAAGGGGTTGCAAGCTTCCAAAACTTACGAGTCTCCAGAAATCTCAGCAAATATTTTTTCACCCAAACTGGATGATACTTTCAGGTAATGATCAGTACACTAAGCCCACTTGGTTCTCCAAATTTCGTTCTTCTATGTTGAAGCGTTCGTTTCCAGTAACAGTTTGAATTTTGTCGTTTCCCTCTGTTTTCTCCTATATTGATAGATGTATTTGGAACGCTAAATCAAACACGGTTTGTGCTAGCTTTTTGAAACTTGACACAGTAAAGCAGTTTCACATTCTAACTCTATGTTTTGTTTCCTTTTCATGTAGCTTTAAGCAGTGACTGGTGAGAAACACTTTCATTGAAAGGGGTTGCAAGCTTCCAAAAATTACGAGTCTCCAGAAATCTCAGCAAATATTTTTTCACCCAAACTGGATGATACTTTCAGGTAATGATCAGTACACTAAGCCCACTTGGTTCCCCAAATTTTGATCTTCTATGTTGAAGCGTTCGTTTCCAGTAACAGTTTCCATTCTGGCATTTCACTCTGTTTTCTCCTATATTGATAGATGTATTTGGAACTCTAAATCAAACACGGTTTGTGCTAGCTTCTTGAAACTTGACACAGTAAAGAAGTTTCATATTCTAACTCTATGTTTTGTTTCCTTTTCATGTAGCTTTAAGCAGTGACTGGCGAGAAACACTTTCATTGAAAGGGGTTGCAAGCTTCCAAAAATTACGAGTCTCCAGAAATCTCAGCAAATATTTTTTCACCCAAACTGCATGATACTTTCAGGTAATGATCAGTACACTAAGCCCACTGGGTTCCCCAAATTTCGTTCTTCTATATTGAAGCGTTCGTTTCCAGTAACAGTTTGAATTTTGTCGTTTCACTCTGTTTTCTCCTATATTGATAGATGTATTTGGAACTCTAAATCAAACACGATTTGTGCTAGCTTTTTGAAACTTGACACAGTAAAGCCGTTTCACTTTCTAACTCTACGTTTTGTTTCCTTTTCATGTAGCTTTAAGCAGTGACTGGTGAGAAACACTTTCATTGAAAGGGGTTGCAAGCTTCCAAAAATTACGAGTCTCCAGAAATCTCAGCAAATATTTTTTCACCCAAACTGGATGATACTTTCAGGTAATGATCAGTACACTAAGACAATTGGTTCCCCAAATTTCGTTCTTCTATGTTGAAGCGTTCGTTTCCAGTAACAGTTTGAATTTTGTCGTTTCACTCTGTTTTCTCCTATATTGATAGATGTATTTGGAACTCTAAATCAAACACGGTTTGTGCTAGCTTCTTGAAACTTGACACAGTAAAGCAGTTTCACATTCTAACTCTATGTTTTGCTTCCTTTTCATGTAGCTTTAAGCAGTGACTGGCGAGAAACACTTTCATTGAAAGGGGTTGCAAGCTTCCAAAACTTACGAGTCTCCAGAAATCTCAGCAAATATTTTTTCACCCAAACTGGATGATACTTTCAGGTAATGATCAGTACACTAAGCCCACTTGGTTCTCCAAATTTCGTTCTTCTATGTTGAAGCGTTCGTTTCCAGTAACAGTTTGAATTTTGTCGTTTCACTCTGTTTTCTCCTATATTGATAGATGTATTTGGAACTCTAAATCAAACACGGTTTGTGCTAGCTTTTTGAAACTTGACACAGTAAAGCAGTTTCACATTCTAACTCTATGTTTTGTTTCCTTTTCATGTAGCTTTAAGCAGTGACTGGTGAGAAACACTTTCATTGAAAGGGGTTGCAAGCTTCCAAAAATTACGAGTCTCCAGAAATCTCAGCAAATATTTTTTCACCCAAACTGGATGATACTTTCAGGTAATGATCAGTACACTAAGCCCACTTGGTTCCCCAAATTTTGATCTTCTATGTTGAAGCGTTCGTTTCCAGTAACAGTTTCCATTCTGGCATTTCACTCTGTTTTCTCCTATATTGATAGATGTATTTGGAACTCTAAATCAAACACGGTTTGTGCTAGCTTCTTGAAACTTGACACAGTAAAGAAGTTTCATATTCTAACTCTATGTTTTGTTTCCTTTTCATGTAGCTTTAAGCAGTGACTGGCGAGAAACACTTTCATTGAAAGGGGTTGCAAGCTTCCAAAAATTACGAGTCTCCAGAAATCTCAGCAAATATTTTTTCACCCAAACTGCATGATACTTTCAGGTAATGATCAGTACACTAAGCCCACTGGGTTCCCCAAATTTCGTTCTTCTATATTGAAGCGTTCGTTTCCAGTAACAGTTTGAATTTTGTCGTTTCACTCTGTTTTCTCCTATATTGATAGATGTATTTGGAACTCTAAATCAAACACGATTTGTGCTAGCTTTTTGAAACTTGACACAGTAAAGCCGTTTCACTTTCTAACTCTACGTTTTGTTTCCTTTTCATGTAGCTTTAAGCAGTGACTGGTGAGAAACACTTTCATTGAAAGGGGTTGCAAGCTTCCAAAAATTACGAGTCTTCAGAAATCTCAGCAAATATTTTTTCACCCAAACTGGATGATACTTTCAGGTAATGATCAGTACACTAAGACAATTGGTTCCCCAAATTTCGTTCTTCTATGTTGAAGCGTTCGTTTCCAGTAACAGTTTGAATTTTGTCGTTTCACTCTGTTTTCTCCTATATTGATAGATGTATTTGGAACTCTAAATCAAACACGGTTTGTGCTAGCTTCTTGAAACTTGACACAGTAAAGCAGTTTCACATTCTAACTCTATGTTTTGTATCCTTTTCATGTAGCTTTAAGCAGTGACTGGCGAGAAACACTTTCATTGAAAGGGGTTGCAAGCTTCCAAAAATTACGAGTCTCCAGAAATCTCAGCAAATATTTTTTCACCCAAACTGGATGATACTTTCAGGTAATGATCAGTACACTAAGCCCACTTGGTTCTCCAAATTTCGTTCTTCTATGTTGAAGCGTTCGTTTCCAGTAACAGTTTGAATTTTGTCGTTTCACTCTGTTTTCTCCTATATTGATAGATGTATTTGGAACTCTAAATCAAACACGGTTTGTGCTAGCTTTTTGAAACTTGACACAGTAAAGCAGTTTCACATTCTAACTCTATGTTTTGTTTCCTTTTCATGTAGCTTTAAGCAGTGACTGGTGAGAAACACTTTCATTGAAAGGGGTTGCAAGCTTCCAAAAATTACGAGTCTCCAGAAATCTCAGCAAATATTTTTTCACCCAAACTGGATGATACTTTCAGGTAATGATCAGTACACTAAGACAATTGGTTCCCCAAATTTCGTTCTTCTATGTTGAAGCATTCGTTTCCAGTAACAGTTTGAATTTTGTCGTTTCACTCTGTTTTCTCCTATATTGATAGATGTATTTGGAACTCTAAATCAAACACGGTTTGTGCTAGCTTCTTGAAACTTGACACAGTAAAGCAGTTTCACATTCTAACTCTATGTTTTGTTTCCTTTTCATGTAGCCCTAAGCAGTGACTGGTGAGAAACACTTTCATTGAAAGGGGTTGCAAGCTTCCAAAAATTACGAGTCTCCAGAAATCTCAGCAAATATTTTTTCACCCAAACTGCATGATACGTTCAGGTAATGATCAGTACACTAAGCCCACTTGGTTCCCCAAATTTCGTTCTTCTATGTTGAATTGTTCGTTTTCAGTAACAGTTTGAATTTTGGCGTTTCACTCTGTTTTCTCCTATATTGATAGATGTATTTGGAACTCTAAATCAAACACGGTTTGTGCTAGCTTCTTGAAACTTGACACAGTAAAGCAGTTTCACATTCTAACTCTATGTTTTGTTTCCTTTTCATGTAGCTTTAAGCAGTGACTGGCGAGAAACACTTTCATTGAAAGGGGTTGCAAGCTTCCAAAAATTACGAGTCTCCAGAAATCTCAGCAAATATTTTTTCACCCAAACTGGATGATACTTTCAGGTAATGATCAGTACACTAAGCCCACTTGGTTCTCCAAATTTCGTTCTTCTATGTTGAAGCGTTCATTTCCAGTAACAGTTTCCATTCTGGCATTTCACTCTGTTTTCTCCTATATTGATAGATGTATTTGGAACTCTAAATCAAACACGGTTTGTGCTAGCTTGTTGAAACTTGACAGAGTAAAGCAGTTTCACATTCTAACTCTATGTTTTGATTTTTTTTCATGTAGCCCTAAGCAGTGACTGGCGAGAAACACTTTCATTGAATGGGGTTGCAAGCTTCCAAAAATTACGAGTCTCCAGAAATCTCAGCAAATATTTTTTCACCCAAACTGGATGATACTTTCAGGTAATGATCAGTACACTAAGCCCTCTTGGTTCCCCAAATTTCGTTCTTCTATGTTGATCGTTCGTTTCCAGTAACAGTTTGAATTTTGTCATTTCACTCTGTTTTCTCCTATATTGATAGATGTATTTGGAACTCTAAATCAAACACGGTTTGTGCTAGCTTCTTGAAACTTGACACAGTAAAGCAGTTTCACATTCTAACTCTATGTTTTGTTTATTTTTCATGTATCCCTAAGCAGTGACTGGCGAGAAACACTTTCATTGAAAGGGGTTGCAAGCTTCCAAAAATTACGAGTCTCCAGAAATCTCAGCAAATATTTTTTCACCCAAACTGGATGATACTTTCAGGTAATGATCAGTACACTAAGCCCACTTTGTTCTCCAAATTTCGTTCTTCTATGTTGAAGCGTTCGTTTCCAGTAACAGTTTCCATTCTGGCATTTCACTCTGTTTTCTCCTGTATTGATAGATGTATTTGGAACTCTAAATCAAACACGGTTTGTGCTAGCTTCTTGAAACTTGACACAGTAAAGCAGTTTCACATTCTAACTCTATGTTTTGTTTCCTTTTCATGTAGCCCTAAGCAGTGACTGGCGAGAAACACATTCATTGAAAGGGGTTGCAAGCTTCTAAAAATTACGAGTCTCCAGAAATCTCAGCAAATATTTTTTCACCCAAACTGGATGATACGTTCAGGTAATGATCAGTACACTAAGCCCACTTGGTTCCCCAAATTTCGTTCTTCTATGTTGAATTGTTCGTTTTCAGTAACAGTTTGAATTTTGGCGTTTCACTTTGTTTTTTCCTATATTGATAGATGTATTTGGAACTCTAAATCAAACACGGTTTGTGCTAGCTTCTTGAAACTTGACACAGTAAAGCAGTTTCACATTCTAACTCTATGTTTTGTTTCCTTTTCATGCAGCCCTAAGAAGTGACTGGCGAGAAACACTTTCATTGAAAGGGGTTGCAAGCTTCCAAAAATTACAAGTCTCCAGAAATCTCAGCAAATATTTTTTCACCCAAACTGGATGATACTTTCAGGTAATGATCAGTACACTAAGCCCACTTGGTTCTCCAAATTTCGTGCTTCTATGTTGAAGCGTTCGTTTCCAGTAACAGTTTCCATTCTGGCATTTCACTCTGTTTTCTCCTATATTGATAGATGTATTTGGAACTCTAAATCAAACACGGTTTGTGCTAGCTTCTTGAAACTTGACACAGTAAAGCAGTTTCACATTCTAACTCTATGTTTTGTTTCCTTTTCATGCAGCCCTAAGCAGTGACAGGCGAGAAACCCTTTCATTGAAAGGGGTTGCAAGCTTCCAAAAATTACGAATCTCCAGAAATCTCAGCAAATATTTTTTCACCCAAACTGGATGATACTTTCAGGTAATGATCAGTACACTAAGCCCACTCGGTTCTCCAAATTTCGTTCTTCTATGTTGAAGCGTTCGTTTCCATTAACAGTTTGAATTTTGTCGTTTCACTCTGTTTTCTCCTATATTGATAGATGTATTTGGAACTCTAAATCAAACACGGTTTGTGCTAGCTTCTTGAAACTTGACACAGTAAAGCAGTTTCACATTCTAACTCTATGTTTTGTTTCCTTTTCATGTAGCCCTAAGCAGTGACTGGCGAGAAACACTTTCATTGAAAGGGGTTGCAAGCTTCCAAAAATTACGAGTCTCCAGAAATCTCAGCAAATATTTTTTCACCCAAACTGGATGATACTTTCAGGTAATGATCAGTACACTAAGCCCACTTGGTTCTCCAAATTTCGTTCTTCTATGTTGAAGCGTTCGTTTCCAGTAACAGTTTCCATTCTGGCATTTCACTCTGTTTTCTCCTATATTGATAGATGTATTTGGAACTCTAAATCAAACACGGTTTGTGCTAGCTTCTTGAAACTTGACACAGTAAAGCAGTTTCACATTCTAACTCTATGTTTTGTTTCCTTTTCATGTAGCCCTAAGCAGTGACTGGCGAGAAACACTTTCATTGAAAGGGGTTGCAAGCTTCCAAAAATTACGAGTCTCCAGAAATCTCAGCAAATATTTTTTCACCCAAACTGGATGATACGTTCAGGTAATGATCAGTACACTAATCCCACTTGGTTCCCCAAATTTCGTTCTTCTATGTTGAATTGTTCGTTTTCAGTAACAGTTTGAATTTTGGCATTTCACTCTGTTTTCTCCTATATTGATAGATGTATTTGGAACTCTAAATCAAACACGGTTTGTGCTAGCTTCTTGAAACTTGACACAGTAAAGCAGTTTCACATTCTAACTCTATGTTTTGTTTCCTTTTCATGTAGCCCTAAGCAGTGACTGGCGAGAAACACTTTCATTGAAAGGGGTTGCAAGCTTCCAAAAATTACGAGTCTCCAGAAATCTCAGCAAATATTTTTTCACCCAAACTGGATGTTACTTTCAGGTAATGATCAGTACACTAAGCCCACTTGGTTCTCCAAATTTCGTTCTTCTATGTTGAAGCGTTCGTTTCCAGTAACAGTTTCCATTCTGGCATTTCACTCTGTTTTCTCCTATATTGATAGATGTATTTGGAACTCTAAATCAAACACGGTTTGTGCTAGCTTCTTGAAACTTGACACAGTAAAGCAGTTTTACATTCTAACTCTATGTTTTGTTTCCTTTTCATGTAGCCCTAAGCAGTGACGGGCGAGAAACACTTTCATTGAAAGGGGTTGCAAGCTTCCAAAAATTACGAGTCTCCAGAAATCTCAGCAAATATTTTTTCACCCAAACTGCATGATACTTTCAGGTAATGATCAGTACACTAAGCCCAGTTGGTTCCCCATATTTCGATCTTCTATGTTGAAGCGTTCGTTTCCAGTAACAGTTTCCATTCTGGCATTTCACTCTGTTTTCTCCTATATTGATAGATGTATTTGGAACTCTAAATCAAACACGGTTTGTGCTAGCTTCTTGAAACTTGACACAGTAAAGAAGTTTCATATTCTAACTCTATGTTTTGTTTCCTTTTCATGTAGCTTTAAGCAGTGACTGGCGAGAAACACTTTCATTGAAAGGGGTTGCAAGCTTCCAAAAATTACGAGTCTCCAGAAATCTCAGCAAATATTTTTTCACCCAAACTGCATGATACTTTCAGGTAATGATCAGTACACTAAGCCCACTGGGTTCCCCAAATTTCGTTCTTCTATATTGAAGCGTTCGTTTCCAGTAACAGTTTGAATTTTGTCGTTTCACTCTGTTTTCTCCTATATTGATAGATGTATTTGGAACTCTAAATCAAACACGATTTGTGCTAGCTTTTTGAAACTTGACACAGTAAAGCCGTTTCACTTTCTAACTCTACGTTTTGTTTCCTTTTCATGTAGCTTTAAGCAGTGACTGGTGAGAAACACTTTCATTGAAAGGGGTTGCAAGCTTCCAAAAATTACGAGTCTTCAGAAATCTCAGCAAATATTTTTTCACCCAAACTGGATGATACTTTCAGGTAATGATCAGTACACTAAGACAATTGGTTCCCCAAATTTCGTTCTTCTATGTTGAAGCGTTCGTTTCCAGTAACAGTTTGAATTTTGTCGTTTCACTCTGTTTTCTCCTATATTGATAGATGTATTTGGAACTCTAAATCAAACACGGTTTGTGCTAGCTTCTTGAAACTTGACACAGTAAAGCAGTTTCACATTCTAACTCTATGTTTTGTATCCTTTTCATGTAGCTTTAAGCAGTGACTGGCGAGAAACACTTTCATTGAAAGGGGTTGCAAGCTTCCAAAAATTACGAGTCTCCAGAAATCTCAGCAAATATTTTTTCACCCAAACTGGATGATACTTTCAGGTAATGATCAGTACACTAAGCCCACTTGGTTCTCCAAATTTCGTTCTTCTATGTTGAAGCGTTCGTTTCCAGTAACAGTTTGAATTTTGTCGTTTCACTCTGTTTTCTCCTATATTGATAGATGTATTTGGAACTCTAAATCAAACACGGTTTGTGCTAGCTTTTTGAAACTTGACACAGTAAAGCAGTTTCACATTCTAACTCTATGTTTTGTTTCCTTTTCATGTAGCTTTAAGCAGTGACTGGTGAGAAACACTTTCATTGAAAGGGGTTGCAAGCTTCCAAAAATTACGAGTCTCCAGAAATCTCAGCAAATATTTTTTCACCCAAACTGGATGATACTTTCAGGTAATGATCAGTACACTAAGACAATTGGTTCCCCAAATTTCGTTCTTCTATGTTGAAGCATTCGTTTCCAGTAACAGTTTGAATTTTGTCGTTTCACTCTGTTTTCTCCTATATTGATAGATGTATTTGGAACTCTAAATCAAACACGGTTTGTGCTAGCTTCTTGAAACTTGACACAGTAAAGCAGTTTCACATTCTAACTCTATGTTTTGTTTCCTTTTCATGTAGCCCTAAGCAGTGACTGGCGAGAAACACTTTCATTGAAAGGGGTTGCAAGCTTCCAAAAATTACGAGTCTCCAGAAATCTCAGCAAATATTTTTTCACCCAAACTGCATGATACGTTCAGGTAATGATCAGTACACTAAGCCCACTTGGTTCCCCAAATTTCGTTCTTCTATGTTGAATTGTTCGTTTTCAGTAACAGTTTGAATTTTGGCGTTTCACTCTGTTTTCTCCTATATTGATAGATGTATTTGGAACTCTAAATCAAACACGGTTTGTGCTAGCTTCTTGAAACTTGACACAGTAAAGCAGTTTCACATTCTAACTCTATGTTTTGTTTCCTTTTCATGTAGCTTTAAGCAGTGACTGGCGAGAAACACTTTCATTGAAAGGGGTTGCAAGCTTCCAAAAATTACGAGTCTCCAGAAATCTCAGCAAATATTTTTTCACCCAAACTGGATGATACTTTCAGGTAATGATCAGTACACTAAGCCCACTTGGTTCTCCAAATTTCGTTCTTCTATGTTGAAGCGTTCATTTCCAGTAACAGTTTCCATTCTGGCATTTCACTCTGTTTTCTCCTATATTGATAGATGTATTTGGAACTCTAAATCAAACACGGTTTGTGCTAGCTTGTTGAAACTTGACAGAGTAAAGCAGTTTCACATTCTAACTCTATGTTTTGATTTTTTTTCATGTAGCCCTAAGCAGTGACTGGCGAGAAACACTTTCATTGAATGGGGTTGCAAGCTTCCAAAAATTACGAGTCTCCAGAAATCTCAGCAAATATTTTTTCACCCAAACTGGATGATACTTTCAGGTAATGATCAGTACACTAAGCCCTCTTGGTTCCCCAAATTTCGTTCTTCTATGTTGATCGTTCGTTTCCAGTAACAGTTTGAATTTTGTCATTTCACTCTGTTTTCTCCTATATTGATAGATGTATTTGGAACTCTAAATCAAACACGGTTTGTGCTAGCTTCTTGAAACTTGACACAGTAAAGCAGTTTCACATTCTAACTCTATGTTTTGTTTATTTTTCATGTATCCCTAAGCAGTGACTGGCGAGAAACACTTTCATTGAAAGGGGTTGCAAGCTTCCAAAAATTACGAGTCTCCAGAAATCTCAGCAAATATTTTTTCACCCAAACTGGATGATACTTTCAGGTAATGATCAGTACACTAAGCCCACTTTGTTCTCCAAATTTCGTTCTTCTATGTTGAAGCGTTCGTTTCCAGTAACAGTTTCCATTCTGGCATTTCACTCTGTTTTCTCCTGTATTGATAGATGTATTTGGAACTCTAAATCAAACACGGTTTGTGCTAGCTTCTTGAAACTTGACACAGTAAAGCAGTTTCACATTCTAACTCTATGTTTTGTTTCCTTTTCATGTAGCCCTAAGCAGTGACTGGCGAGAAACACATTCATTGAAAGGGGTTGCAAGCTTCTAAAAATTACGAGTCTCCAGAAATCTCAGCAAATATTTTTTCACCCAAACTGGATGATACGTTCAGGTAATGATCAGTACACTAAGCCCACTTGGTTCCCCAAATTTCGTTCTTCTATGTTGAATTGTTCGTTTTCAGTAACAGTTTGAATTTTGGCGTTTCACTTTGTTTTTTCCTATATTGATAGATGTATTTGGAACTCTAAATCAAACACGGTTTGTGCTAGCTTCTTGAAACTTGACACAGTAAAGCAGTTTCACATTCTAACTCTATGTTTTGTTTCCTTTTCATGCAGCCCTAAGAAGTGACTGGCGAGAAACACTTTCATTGAAAGGGGTTGCAAGCTTCCAAAAATTACAAGTCTCCAGAAATCTCAGCAAATATTTTTTCACCCAAACTGGATGATACTTTCAGGTAATGATCAGTACACTAAGCCCACTTGGTTCTCCAAATTTCGTGCTTCTATGTTGAAGCGTTCGTTTCCAGTAACAGTTTCCATTCTGGCATTTCACTCTGTTTTCTCCTATATTGATAGATGTATTTGGAACTCTAAATCAAACACGGTTTGTGCTAGCTTCTTGAAACTTGACACAGTAAAGCAGTTTCACATTCTAACTCTATGTTTTGTTTCCTTTTCATGCAGCCCTAAGCAGTGACAGGCGAGAAACCCTTTCATTGAAAGGGGTTGCAAGCTTCCAAAAATTACGAATCTCCAGAAATCTCAGCAAATATTTTTTCACCCAAACTGGATGATACTTTCAGGTAATGATCAGTACACTAAGCCCACTCGGTTCTCCAAATTTCGTTCTTCTATGTTGAAGCGTTCGTTTCCATTAACAGTTTGAATTTTGTCGTTTCACTCTGTTTTCTCCTATATTGATAGATGTATTTGGAACTCTAAATCAAACACGGTTTGTGCTAGCTTCTTGAAACTTGACACAGTAAAGCAGTTTCACATTCTAACTCTATGTTTTGTTTCCTTTTCATGTAGCCCTAAGCAGTGACTGGCGAGAAACACTTTCATTGAAAGGGGTTGCAAGCTTCCAAAAATTACGAGTCTCCAGAAATCTCAGCAAATATTTTTTCACCCAAACTGGATGATACTTTCAGGTAATGATCAGTACACTAAGCCCACTTGGTTCTCCAAATTTCGTTCTTCTATGTTGAAGCGTTCGTTTCCAGTAACAGTTTCCATTCTGGCATTTCACTCTGTTTTCTCCTATATTGATAGATGTATTTGGAACTCTAAATCAAACACGGTTTGTGCTAGCTTCTTGAAACTTGACACAGTAAAGCAGTTTCACATTCTAACTCTATGTTTTGTTTCCTTTTCATGTAGCCCTAAGCAGTGACTGGCGAGAAACACTTTCATTGAAAGGGGTTGCAAGCTTCCAAAAATTACGAGTCTCCAGAAATCTCAGCAAATATTTTTTCACCCAAACTGGATGATACGTTCAGGTAATGATCAGTACACTAATCCCACTTGGTTCCCCAAATTTCGTTCTTCTATGTTGAATTGTTCGTTTTCAGTAACAGTTTGAATTTTGGCATTTCACTCTGTTTTCTCCTATATTGATAGATGTATTTGGAACTCTAAATCAAACACGGTTTGTGCTAGCTTCTTGAAACTTGACACAGTAAAGCAGTTTCACATTCTAACTCTATGTTTTGTTTCCTTTTCATGTAGCCCTAAGCAGTGACTGGCGAGAAACACTTTCATTGAAAGGGGTTGCAAGCTTCCAAAAATTACGAGTCTCCAGAAATCTCAGCAAATATTTTTTCACCCAAACTGGATGTTACTTTCAGGTAATGATCAGTACACTAAGCCCACTTGGTTCTCCAAATTTCGTTCTTCTATGTTGAAGCGTTCGTTTCCAGTAACAGTTTCCATTCTGGCATTTCACTCTGTTTTCTCCTATATTGATAGATGTATTTGGAACTCTAAATCAAACACGGTTTGTGCTAGCTTCTTGAAACTTGACACAGTAAAGCAGTTTTACATTCTAACTCTATGTTTTGTTTCCTTTTCATGTAGCCCTAAGCAGTGACGGGCGAGAAACACTTTCATTGAAAGGGGTTGCAAGCTTCCAAAAATTACGAGTCTCCAGAAATCTCAGCAAATATTTTTTCACCCAAACTGCATGATACTTTCAGGTAATGATCAGTACACTAAGCCCAGTTGGTTCCCCATATTTCGATCTTCTATGTTGAAGCGTTCGTTTCCAGTAACAGTTTCCATTCTGGCATTTCACTCTGTTTTCTCCTATATTGATAGATGTATTTGGAACTCTAAATCAAACACGGTTTGTGCTAGCTTCTTGAAACTTGACACAGTAATGCAGTTTCACATTCTAACAATATGTTTTGTTTCCTTCTCATGTAGCCCTAAGCAGTGACTGGCGAGAAACACTTTCATTGAAAGGGGTTGCAAGCTTCCAAAAATTACGAGTCTCCAGAAATCTCAGCAAATATTTTTTCACCCAAACTGGATGATACTTTCAGGTAATGATCAGTACACTAAGCCCTCTTGGTTCCCCAAATTTCGTTCTTCTATGTTGAAGCGTTCGTTTCCAGTAACAGTTTGAATTTTGTCGTTTCACTCTGTTTTCTCCTATATTGATAGATGTATTTGGAACTCTAAATCAAACACGGTTTGTGCTAGCTTCTTGAAACTTGACACAGTAAAGCAGTTTCACATTCTAACTCTATGTTTTGTTTCCTTTTCATGTAGCCCTAAGCAGTGACTGGCGAGAAACACTTTCATTGAAAGGGGTTGCAAGCTTCCAAAAATTACGAGTCTCCAGAAATCTCAGCAAATATTTTTTCACCCAAACTGCATGATACGTTCAGGTAATGATCAGTACACTAAGCCCACTTGGTTCCCCAAATTTCGTTCTTCTATGTTGAATTGTTCGTTTTCAGTAACAGTTTGAATTTTGGCGTTTCACTCTGTTTTCTCCTATATTGATAGATGTATTTGGAACTCTAAATCAAACACGGTTTGTGCTAGCTTCTTGAAACTTGACACAGTAAAGCAGTTTCACATTCTAACTCTATGTTTTGTTTCCTTTTCATGCAGCCCTAAGCAGTGACTGGCGAGAAACACTTTCATTGAAAGGGGTTGCAAGCTTCCAAAAATTACGAGTCTCCAGAAATCTCAGCAAATATTTTTTCACCCAAACTGGATGACACTTTCAGGTAATGATCAGTACACTAAGCCCTCTTGGTTCCCCAAATTTCGTTCTTCTATGTTGAAGCGTTCGTTTCCAGTAACAGTCTGAATTTTGTCGTTTCACTCTGTTTTCTCCTATATTGATAGATGTATTTGGAACTCTAAATCAAACACGGTTTGTGCTAGCTTCTTGAAACTTGACACAGTAAAGAAGTTTCACATTCTAGCTCTAAGTTTTGTTTCCTTTTCATGTAGCTTTAAGCAGTGACTGGCGAGAAACACTTTCATTGAAAGGGGTTGCAAGCTTCCAAAAATTACGAGTCTCCAGAAATCTCAGCAAATATTTTTTCACCCAAACTGGATGATACATTCAGGTAATGATCAGTACACTAAGCCCACTTGGTTCTCAAATTTCGTTCTTCTATGTTGAAGCGTCCGTTTCCAGTAACAGTTTCCATTCTGGCATTTCACTCTGTTTTCTCCTATATTGATAGATGTATTTGGAACTCTAAATCAAACACGGTTTGTGCTAGCTTCTTGAAACTTGACACAGTAAAGCAGTTTCACATTCTAACTCTATGTTTTGTTTCCTTTTCATGTAGCCCTAAGCAGTGACTGGCGAGAAACACTTTCATTGAAAGGGGTTGCAAGCTTCCAAAAATTACGAGTCTCCAGAAATCTCAGCAAATATTTTTTCACCCAAACTGCATGATACGTTCAGGTAATGATCAGTACACTAAGCCCACTTGGTTCCCCAAATTTCGTTCTTCTATGTTGAATTGTTCGTTTTCAGTAACAGTTTGAATTTTGGCGTTTCACTCTGTTTTCTCCTATATTGATAGATGTATTTGGAACTCTAAATCAAACACGGTTTGTGCTAGCTTCTTGAAACTTGACACAGTAAAGCAGTTTCACATTCTAACTCTATGTTTTGTTTCCTTTTCATGTAGCCCTAAGCAGTGACTGGCGAGAAACACTTTCATTGAAAGGGGTTGCAAGCTTCCAAAAATTACGAGTCTCCAGAAATCTCAGCAAATATTTTTTCACCCAAACTGGATGATACTTTCAGGTAATGATAAGTACACTAAGTCCACTTGCTTCCCCAAATTTCGTTCTTCTATGTTGAAGCGTTCGTTTCCAGTAACAGTTTGAATTTTGTCGTTTCATTCTGTTTTCTCCTATATTGATAGATGTATTTGGAACTCTAAATCAAACACGGTTTGCACTAGCTTCTTGAATCTTGACACAGTAAAGCAGTTTCAGATTCTAACTCTATGTTTTGTTTCCTTTTCATGTAGCCCTAAGCAGTGACTGGCGAGAAACACTTTCATTGAAAGGGGTTGCAAGCTTCCAAAAATTACGAGTCTCCAGAAATCTCAGCAAATATTTTTTCACCCAAACTGGATGATACTTTCAGGTAATGATCAGTACACTAAGCCCTCTTGGTTCCCCAAATTTCGTTCTTCTATGTTGAAGCGTTCGTTTCCAGTAACAGTCTGAATTTTGTCGTTTCACTCTGTTTTCTCCTATATTGATAGATGTATTTGGAACTCTAAATCAAACACGGTTTGTGCTAGCTTCTTGAAACTTGACACAGTAAAGAAGTTTCACATTCTAGCTCTAAGTTTTGTTTCCTTTTCATGTAGCTTTAAGCAGTGACTGGCGAGAAACACTTTCATTGAAAGGGGTTGCAAGCTTCCAAAAATTACGAGTCTCCAGAAATCTCAGCAAATATTTTTTCACCCAAACTGGATGATACATTCAGGTAATGATCAGTACACTAAGCCCACTTGGTTCTCCAAATTTCGTTCTTCTATGTTGAAGCGTTCGTTTCCAGTAACAGTTTCCATTCTGGCATTTCACTCTGTTTTCTCCTATATTGATAGATGTATTTGGAACTCTAAATCAAACACGGTTTGTGCTAGCTTCTTGAAACTTGACACAGTAAAGCAGTTTCACATTCTAACTCTATGTTTTGTTTCCTTTTCATGTAGCCCTAAGCAGTGACTGGCGAGAAACACTTTCATTGAAAGGGGTTGCAAGCTTCCAAAAATTACGAGTCTCCAGAAATCTCAGCAAATATTTTTTCACCCAAACTGCATGATACGTTCAGGTAATGATCAGTACACTAAGCCCACTTGGTTCCCCAAATTTCGTTCTTCTATGTTGAAGCGTTCGTTTCCAGTAACAGTTTCCATTCTGGCATTTCACTCTGTTTTCTCCTATATTGATAGATGTATTTGGAACTCTAAATCAAACACGGTTTGTGCTAGCTTCTTGAAACTTGACACAGTAAAGCAGTTTCACATTCTAACTCTATGTTTTGTTTCCTTTTCATGTAGCCCTAAGCAGTGACTGGCGAGAAACACTTTCATTGAAAGGGGTTGCAAGCGTCCAAAAATTACGAGTCTCCAGAAATCTCAGCAAATATTTTTTCACCCAAACTGGATGATACTTTCAGGTAATGATCAGTACACTAAGCCCTCTTGGTTCCCCAAATTTCGTTCTTCTATGTTGAAGCGTTCGTTTCCAGTAACAGTTTGAATTTTGTCGTTTCACTCTGTTTTCTCCTTTATTGATAGATGTATTTGGAACTCTAAATCAAACACGGTTTGTGCTAGCTTCTTGAAACTTGACACAGTAAAGCAGTTTCACATTCTAACTCTATGCTTTGTTTCCTTTTCATGTAGCTTTAAGCAGTGACTGGCGAGAAACACTTTCATTGAAAGGGGTTGCAAGCTTCCAAAAATTACGAGTCTCCAGAAATCTCAGCAAATATTTTTTCACCCAAACTGGATGATACTTTCAGGTAATGATCAGTACACTAAGCCCACTTGGTTCTCCAAATTTCGTTCTTCTATGTTGAAGCGTTCGTTTCCAGTAACAGTTTCCATTCTGGCATTTCACTCTGTTTTCTCCTATATTGATAGATGTATTTGGAACTCTAAATCAAACACGGTTTGTGCTAGCTTCTTGAAACTTGACACAGTAAAGCAGTTTCACATTCTAACTCTATGTTTTGTTTCCTTTTCATGTAGCCCTAAGCAGTGACTGGCGAGAAACACTTTCATTGAAAGGGGTTGCAAGCTTCCAAAAATTACGAGTCTCCAGAAATCTCAGCAAATATTTTTTCACCCAAACTGCATGATACGTTCAGGTAATGATCAGTACACTAAGCCCACTTGGTTCCCCAAATTTCGTTCTTCTATGTTGAAGCGTTCGTTTCCAGTAACAGTTTCCATTCTGGCATTTCACTCTGTTTTCTCCTATATTGATAGATGTATTTGGAACTCTAAATCAAACACGGTTTGTGCTAGCTTCTTGAAACTTGACACAGTAAAGCAGTTTCACATTCTAACTCTATGTTTTGTTTCCTTTTCATGTAGCCCTAAGCAGTGACTGGCGAGAAACACTTTCATTGAAAGGGGTTGCAAGCGTCCAAAAATTACGAGTCTCCAGAAATCTCAGCAAATATTTTTTCACCCAAACTGGATGATACTTTCAGGTAATGATCAGTACACTAAGCCCTCTTGGTTCCCCAAATTTCGTTCTTCTATGTTGAAGCGTTCGTTTCCAGTAACAGTTTGAATTTTGTCGTTTCACTCTGTTTTCTCCTTTATTTATAGATGTATTTGGAACTCTAAATCAAACACGGTTTGTGCTAGCTTCTTGAAACTTGACACAGTAAAGCAGTTTCACATTCTAACTCTATGCTTTGTTTCCTTTTCATGTAGCTTTAAGCAGTGACTGGCGAGAAACACTTTCATTGAAAGGGGTTGCAAGCTTCCAAAAATTACGAGTCTCCAGAAATCTCAGCAAATATTTTTTCACCCAAACTGGATGATACTTTCAGGTAATGATCAGTACACTAAGCCCACTTGGTTCTCCAAATTTCGTTCTTCTATGTTGAAGCGTTCGTTTCCAGTAACAGTTTCCATTCTGGCATTTCACTCTGTTTTCTCCTATATTGATAGATGTATTTGGAACTCTAAATCAAACACGGTTTGTGCTAGCTTGTTGAAACTTGACACAGTAAAGCAGTTTCACATTCTAACTCTATGTTTTGTTTATTTTTCATGTAGCCCTAAGCAGTGACTGGCGAGAAACACTTTCATTGAAAGGGGTTGCAAGCTTCCAAAAATTACGAGTCTCCAGAAATCTCAGCAAATATTTTTTCACCCAAACTGGATGATACATTCAGGTAATGATCAGTACACTAAGCCCACTTGGTTCTCCAAATTTCGTTCTTCTATGTTGAAGCGTTCGTTTCCAGTAACAGTTTCCATTCTGGCATTTCACTCTGTTTTCTCCTATATTGATAGATGTATTTGGAACTCTAAATCAAACACGGTTTGTGCTAGCTTCTTGAAACTTGACACAGTAAAGCAGTTTCACATTCTAACTCTATGTTTTGTTTCCTTTTCATGTAGCCCTAAGCAGTGACTGGCGAGAAACACATTCATTGAAAGGGGTTGCAAGCTTCCAAAAATTACGAGTCTCCAGAAATCTCAGCAAATATTTTTTCACCCAAACTGGATGATACGTTCAGGTAATGATCAGTACACTAAGTCCACTTGCTTCCCCAAATTTCGTTCTTCTATGTTGAAGCGTTCGTTTCCAGTAACAGTTTGAATTTTGTCGTTTCATTCTGTTTTCTCCTATATTGATAGATGTATTTGGAACTCTAAATCAAACACGGTTTGCACTAGCTTCTTGAAACTTGACACAGTAAAGCAGTTTCAGATTCTAACTCTATGTTTTGTTTCCTTTTCATGTAGCCCTAAGCAGTGACTGGCGAGAAACACTTTCATTGAAAGGGGTTGCAAGCTTCCAAAAATTACGAGTCTCCAGAAATCTCAGCAAATATTTTTTCACCCAAACTGGATGATACATTCAGGTAATGATCAGTACACTAAGCCCACTTGGTTCTCCAAATTTCGTTCTTCTATGTTGAAGCGTTCGTTTCCAGTAACAGTTTCCATTCTGGCATTTCACTCTGTTTTCTCCTATATTGATAGATGTATTTGGAACTCTAAATCAAACACGGTTTGTGCTAGCTTCTTGAAACTTGACACAGTAAAGCAGTTTCACATTCTAACTCTATGTTTTGTTTCCTTTTCATGTAGCCCTAAGCAGTGACTGGCGAGAAACACTTTCATTGAAAGGGGTTGCAAGTTCCAAAAATTACGAGTCTCCAGAAATCTCAGCAAATATTTTCTCACCCAAACTGCATGATACGTTCAGGTAATGATCAGTACACTAAGCCCACTTGCTTCCCCAAATTTCGTTCTTCTATGTTGAAGTGTTCGTTTTCAGTAACAGTTTGAATTTTGGCGTTTCACTCTGTTTTCTCCTATATTGATAGATGTATTTGGAACTCTAAATCAAACACGGTTTGTGCTAGCTTCTTGAAACTTGACACAGTAAAGCAGTTTCACATTCCAACTCTATGTTTTGTTTCCTTTTCATGTAGCCCTAAGCAGTGACTGGCGAGAAACACTTTCATTGAAAGGGGTTGCAAGCTTCCAAAAATTACAAGTCTCCAGAAATCTCAGCAAATATTTTTTCACCCAAACTGGATGATACTTTCAGGTAATGATCAGTACACTAAGCCCACTTGGTTCTCCAAATTTCGTTCTTCTATGTTGAAGCGTTCGTTTCCAGTAACAGTCTGAATTTTGTCGTTTCACTCTGTTTTCTCCTATATTGATAGATGTATTTGGAACTCTAAATCAAACACGGTTTGTGCTAGCTTCTTGAAACTTGACACAGTAAAGAAGTTTCACATTCTAGCTCTAAGTTTTGTTTCCTTTTCATGTAGCTTTAAGCAGTGACTGGCGAGAAACACTTTCATTGAAAGGGGTTGCAAGCTTCCAAAAATTACGAGTCTCCAGAAATCTTAGCAAATATTTTTTCACCCAAACTGGATGATACATTCAGGTAATGATCAGTACACTAAGCCCACTTGGTTCTCCAAATTTCGTTCTTCTATGTTGAAGCGTTCGTTTCCAGTAACAGTTTCCATTCTGGCATTTCACTCTGTTTTCTCCTATATTGATAGATGTATTTGGAACTCTAAATCAAACACGGTTTGTGCTAGCTTCTTGAAACTTGACACAGTAAAGCAGTTTCACATTCTAACTCTATGCTTTGTTTCCTTTTCATGTAGCTTTAAGCAGTGACTGGCGAGAAACACTTTCATTGAAAGGGGTTGCAAGCTTCCAAAAATTACGAGTCTCCAGAAATCTCAGCAAATATTTTTTCACCCAAACTGGATGATACTTTCAGGTAATGATCAGTACACTAAGCCCACTTGGTTCTCCAAATTTCGTTCTTCTATGTTGAAGCGTTCGTTTCCAGTAACAGTTTCCATTCTGGCATTTCACTCTGTTTTCTCCTATATTGATAGATGTATTTGGAACTCTAAATCAAACACGGTTTGTGCTAGCTTGTTGAAACTTGACACAGTAAAGCAGTTTCACATTCTAACTCTATGTTTTGTTTATTTTTCATGTAGCCCTAAGCAGTGACTGGCGAGAAACACTTTCATTGAAAGGGGTTGCAAGCTTCCAAAAATTACGAGTCTCCAGAAATCTCAGCAAATATTTTTTCACCCAAACTGGATGATACTTTCAGGTAATGATCAGTACACTAAGCCCACTTGGTTCTCCAAATTTCGTTCTTCTATGTTGAAGCGTTCGTTTCCAGTAACAGTTTCCATTCTGGCATTTCACTCTGTTTTCTCCTATATTGATAGATGTATTTGGAACTCTAAATCAAACACGGTTTGTGCTAGCTTCTTGAAACTTGACACAGTAAAGCAGTTTCACATTCTAACTCTATGTTTTGTTTCCTTTTCATGTAGCCCTAAGCAGTGACTGGCGAGAAACACATTCATTGAAAGGGGTTGCAAGCTTCCAAAAATTACGAGTCTCCAGAAATCTCAGCAAATATTTTTTCACCCAAACTGGATGATACGTTCAGGTAATGATCAGTACACTAAGCCCACTTGGTTCCCCAAATTTCGTTCTTCTATGTTGAATTGTTCGTTTTCAGTAACAGTTTGAATTTTGGCGTTTCACTCTGTTTTCTCCTATATTGATAGATGTATTTGGAACTCTAAATCAAACACGGTTTGTGCTAGCTTCTTGAAACTTGACACAGTAAAGCAGTTTCACATTCTAACTCTATGTTTTGTTTCCTTTTCTTGTAGCCCTAAGCAGTGACGGGCGAGAAACACTGTCATTGAAAGGGGTTGCAAGCTTCCATAAATTACGAGTCTCCAGAAATCTCAGCAAATATTTTTTCACCCAAACTGCATGATACTTTCAGGTAATGATCAGTACACTAAGCCCACTTGGTTCCCCAAATTTCGATCTTCTATGTTGAAGCGTTCGTTTCCAGTAACAGTTTCCATTCTGGCATTTCACTCTGTTTTCTCCTATATTGATAGATGTATTTGGAACTCTAAATCAAACACGGTTTGTGCTAGCTTCTTGAAACTTGACACAGTAATGCAGTTTCACATTCTAACTCTATGTTTTGTTTCCTTTTCATGTAGCCCTAAGCCGTGACTGGCGAGAAACACTTTCATTGAAAGGGGTTGCAAGCTTCCAAAAATTACGAGTCTCCAGAAATCTCAGCAAATATTTTTTCACCCAAACTGGATGATACTTTCAGGTAATGATCAGTACACTAAGCCCACTTGGTTCTCCAAATTTCGTTCTTCTATGTTGAAGCGTTCGTTTCCAGTAACAGTCTGAATTTTGTCGTTTCACTCTGTTTTCTCCTATATTGATAGATGTATTTGGAACTCTAAATCAAACACGGTTTGTGCTAGCTTCTTGAAACTTGACACAGTAAAGAATTTTCACATTCTAGCTCTAAGTTTTGTTTCCTTTTCATGTAGCTTTAAGCAGTGACTGGCGAGAAACACTTTCATTGAAAGGGGTTGCAAGCTTCCAAAAATTACGAGTCTCCAGAAATCTCAGCAAATATTTTTTCACCCAAACTGGATGATACATTCAGGTAATGATCAGTACACTAAGCCCACTTGGTTCTCCAAATTTCGTTCTTCTATGTTGAAGCGTTCGTTTCCAGTAACAGTTTCCATTCTGGCATTTCACTCTGTTTTCTCCTATATTGATAGATGTATTTGGAACTCTAAATCAAACACGGTTTGTGCTAGCTTCTTGAAACTTGACACAGTAAAGCAGTTTCACATTCTAACTCTATGTTTTGTTTCCTTTTCATGTAGCCCTAAGCAGTGACTGGCGAGAAACACTTTCATTGAAAGGGGTTGCAAGCTTCCAAAAATTACGAGTCTCCAGAAATCTCAGCAAATATTTTTTCTCCCAAACTGCATGATACGTTCAGGTAATGATCAGTACACTAAGCCCACTCGGTTCCCCAAATTTCGTTCTTCTATGTTGAATTGTTCGTTTTCAGTAACAGTTTGAATTTTGGCGTTTCACTCTGTTTTCTCCTATATTGATAGATGTATTTGGAACTCTAAATCAAACACGGTTTGTGCTAGCTTCTTGAAACTTGACACAGTAAAGCAGTTTCACATTCTAACTCTATGTTTTGTTTCCTTTTCATGTAGCCCTAAGCAGTGACTGGCGAGAAACACTTTCATTGAAAGGGGTTGCAAGCTTCCAAAAATTACGAGTCTCCAGAAATCTCAGCAAATATTTTTTCACCCAAACTGGATGATACTCTCAGGTAATGATCAGTACACTAAGCCCACTTGGTTCTCCAAATTTCGTTCTTCTATGTTGAAGCGTTCGTTTCCAGTAACAGTTTCCATTCTGGCATTTCACTCTGTTTTCTCCTATATTGATAGATGTATTTGGAACTCTAAATCAAACACGGTTTGTGCTAGCTTCTTGAAACATGACACAGTAAAGCAGTTTCACATTCTAACTCTATGTTTTGTTTCCTTTTCATGTAGCCCTAAGCAGTGACTGGCGAGAAACACTTTCATTGAAAGGGGTTGCAAGCTTCCAAAAATTACGAGTCTCCAGAAATCTCAGCAAATATTTTTTCACCCAAACTGGATGATACTTTCAGGTAATGATCAGTACACTAAGCCCACTTGGTTCTCCAAATTTCGTTCTTCTATGTTGAAGCGTTCGTTTCCAGTAACAGTTTCCATTCTGGCATTTCACTCTGTTTTCTCCTATATTGATAGATGTATTTGGAACTCTAAATCAAACACGGTTTGTGCTAGCTTCTTGAAACATGACACAGTAAAGCAGTTTCACATTCTAACTCTATGTTTTGTTTCCTTTTCATGTAGCCCTAAGCAGTGACTGGCGAGAAACACTTTCATTGAAAGGGGTTGCAAGCTTCCAAAAATTACGAGTCTCCAGAAATCTCAGCAAATATTTTTTCACCCAAACTGGATGATACTTTCAGGTAATGATCAGTACACTAAGCCCTCTTGGATCCCCAAATTTCGTTCTTCTATGTTGAAGCGTTCGTTTCCAGTAACAGTTTGAATTTTGTCGTTTCAGTCTGTTTTCTCCTATATTGATAGATGTATTTGGAACTCTAAATCAAACACGGTTTGCGCTAGCTTCTAGAAACTTGACACAGTAAAGCAGTTTCACATTCTAGCTCTATGTTTTGTTTCCTTTTTTTGTAGCCCTAAGCAGTGACTGGCGAGAAACCCTTTCATTGAAAGGGGTTGCAAGCTTCCAAAAATTACGAGTCTCCAGAAATCTCAGCAAATATTTTTTCACCCAAACTGGATGATACTTTCAGGTAATGATCAGTACACTAAGCCCACTTGGTTCTCCAAATTTCGTTCTTCTATGTTGAAGCGTTCGTTTCCAGTAACAGTTTCCATTCTGGCATTTCACTCTGTTTTCTCCTATATTGATAGATGTATTTGGAACTCAAATCAAACACGGTTTGTGCTAGCTTCTTGAAACATGACACAGTAAAGCAGTTTCACATTCTAACTCTATGTTTTGTTTCCTTTTCATGTAGCCCTAAGCAGTGACTGGCGAGAAACACTTTCATTGAAAGGGGTTGCAAGCTTCCAAAAATTACGAGTCTCCAGAAATCTCAGCAAATATTTTTTCACCCAAACTGCATGATACGTTCAGGTAATGATCAGTACACTAAGCCCACTTGGTTCCCCAAATTTCGTTCTTCTATGTTGAATTGTTCGTTTTCAGTAACAGTTTGAATTTTGGCGTTTCACTCTGTTTTCTCCTATATTGATAGATGTATTTGGAACTCTAAATCAAACACGGTTTGTGCTAGCTTCTTGAAACTTGACACAGTAAAGCAGTTTCACATTCTAACTCTATGTTTCGTTTCCTTTTCATGTAGCCCTAAGCAGTGACTGGCGAGAAACACTTTCATTGAAAGGGGTTGCAAGCTTCCAAAAATTACGAGTCTCCAGAAATCTCAGCAAATATTTTTTAACCCAAACTGGATGATACTTTCAGATAATGATCAGTACACTAAGCCCTCTTGGTTCCCCAAATTTCGTTCTTCTATGTTGAAGCGTTCGTTTCCAGTAACAGTTTGAATTTTGTCGTTTCACTCTGTTTTCTCCTATATTGATAGATGTATTTGGAACTCTAAATCAAACACGGTTTGTGCTAGCTTCTTGAAACTTGACACAGTAAAGCAGTTTCACATTCTAACTCTATGTTTTGTTTCCTTTTCATGTAGCTTTAAGCAGTGACTGGCGAGAAACACTTTCATTGAAAGGGGTTGCAAGCTTCCAAAAATTACGAGTCTCCAGAAATCTCAGCAAATATTTTTTCACCCAAACTGGATGATACTTTCAGGTAATGATCAGTACACTAAGCCCACTTGGTTCCGCAAATTTCGTTCTTCTATGTTGAAGCGTTCGTTTCCAGTAACAGTTTCCATTCTGGCATTTCACTCTGTTTTCTCCTATATTGATAGATGTATTTGGAACTCTAAATCAAACACGGTTTGTGCTAGCTTGTTGAAACTTGACAGAGTAAAGCAGTTTCACATTCTAACTCTATGTTTTGTTTTTTTTTCATGTAGCCCTAAGCAGTGACTGGCGAGAAACACTTTCATTGAATGGGGTTGCAAGCTTCCAAAAATTACGAGTCTCCAGAAATCTCAGCAAATATTTTTTCACCCAAACTGGATGATACTTTCAGGTAATGATCAGTACACTAAGCCCTCTTGGTTCCCCAAATTTCGTTCTTCTATGTTGATCGTTCGTTTCCAGTAACAGTTTGAATTTTGTCGTTTCACTCTGTTTTCTCCTATATTGATAGATGTATTTGGAACTCTAAATCAAACACGGTTTGTGCTAGCTTCTTGAAACTTGACACAGTAAAGCAGTTTCACATTCTAACTCTATGTTTTGTTTATTTTTCATGTAGCCCTAAGCAGTGACTGGCGAGAAACACTTTCATTGAAAGGGGTTGCAAGCTTCCAAAAATTACGAGTCTCCAGAAATCTCAGCAAATATTTTTTCACCCAAACTGGATGATACTTTCAGGTAATGATCAGTACACTAAGCCCACTTTGTTCTCCAAATTTCGTTCTTCTATGTTGAAGCGTTCGTTTCCAGTAACAGTTTCCATTCTGGCATTTCACTCTGTTTTCTCCTATATTGATAGATGTATTTGGAACTCTAAATCAAACACGGTTTGTGCTAGCTTCTTGAAACTTGACACAGTAAAGCAGTTTCACATTCTAACTCTATGTTTTGTTTCCTTTTCATGTAGCCCTAAGCAGTGACTGGCGAGAAACACATTCATTGAAAGGGGTTGCAAGCTTCTAAAAATTACGAGTCTCCAGAAATCTCAGCAAATATTTTTTCACCCAAACTGGATGATACGTTCAGGTAATGATCAGTACACTAAGCCCACTTGGTTCCCCAAATTTCGTTCTTCTATGTTGAATTGTTCGTTTTCAGTAACAGTTTGAATTTTGGCGTTTCACTTTGTTTTCTCCTATATTGATAGATGTATTTGGAACTCTAAATCAAACACGGTTTGTGCTAGCTTCTTGAAACTTGACACAGTAAAGCAGTTTCACATTCTAACTCTATGTTTTGTTTCCTTTTCATGCAGCCCTAAGAAGTGACTGGCGAGAAACACTTTCATTGAAAGGGGTTGCAAGCTTCCAAAAATTACGAGTCTCCAGAAATCTCAGCAAATATTTTTTCACCCAAACTGGATGATACTTTCAGGTAATGATCAGTACACTAAGCCCACTTGGTTCTCCAAATTTCGTGCTTCTATGTTGAAGCGTTCGTTTCCAGTAACAGTTTCCATTCTGGCATTTCACTCTGTTTTCTCCTATATTGATAGATGTATTTGGAACTCTAAATCAAACATGGTTTGTGCTAGCTTCTTGAAACTTGACAGAGTAAAGCAGTTTCACATTCTAACTCTATGTTTTGTTTCCTTTTCATGTAGCCCTAAGCAGTGACTGGCGAGAAACACATTCATTGAAAGGGGTTGCAAGCTTCTAAAAATTACGAGTCTCCAGAAATCTCAGCAAATATTTTTTCACCCAAACTGGATGATACGTTCAGGTAATGATCAGTACACTAAGCCCACTTGGTTCCCCAAATTTCGTTCTTCTATGTTGAATTGTTCGTTTTCAGTAACAGTTTGAATTTTGGCGTTTCACTTTGTTTTCTCCTATATTGATAGATGTATTTGGAACTCTAAATCAAACACGGTTTGTGCTAGCTTCTTGAAACTTGACACAGTAAAGCAGTTTCACATTCTAACTCTATGTTTTGTTTCCTTTTCATGCAGCCCTAAGAAGTGACTGGCGAGAAACACTTTCATTGAAAGGGGTTGCAAGCTTCCAAAAATTACGAGACTCCAGAAATCTCAGCAAATATTTTTTCACCCAAACTGGATGATACTTTCAGGTAATGATCAGTACACTAAGCCCACTTGGTTCTCCAAATTTCGTGCTTCTATGTTGAAGCGTTCGTTTCCAGTAACAGTTTCCATTCTGGCATTTCACTCTGTTTTCTCCTATATTGATAGATGTATTTGGAACTCTAAATCAAACACGGTTTGTGCTAGCTTCTTGAAACTTGACACAGTAAAGCAGTTTCACATTCTAACTCTATGTTTTGTTTCCTTTTCATGCAGCCCTAAGCAGTGACAGGCGAGAAACCCTTTCATTGAAAGGGGTTGCAAGCTTCCAAAAATTACGAGTCTCCAGAAATCTCAGCAAATATTTTTTCACCCAAACTGGATGATACTTTCAGGTAATGATCAGTACACTAAGCCCACTCGGTTCTCCAAATTTCGTTCTTCTATGTTGAAGCGTTCGTTTCCATTAACAGTTTGAATTTTGTCGTTTCACTCTGTTTTCTCCTATATTGATAGATGTATTTGGAACTCTAAATCAAACACGGTTTGTGCTAGCTTCTTGAAACTTGACACAGTAAAGCAGTTTCACATTCTAACTCTATGTTTTGTTTCCTTTTCATGTAGCCCTAAGCAGTGACTGGCGAGAAACACTTTAATTGAAAGGGGTTGCAAGCTTCCAAAAATTACGAGTCTCCAGAAATCTCAGCAAATATTTTTTCAACCAAACAGGATGATACTTTCAGGTAATGATCAGTACACTAAGTCCACTTGCTTCCCCAAATTTCGTTCTTCTATGTTGAAGCGTTCGTTTCCAGTAACAGTTTGAATTTTGGCGTTTCACTCTGTTTTCTCCTATATTGATAGATGTATTTGGAACTCTAAATCAAACACGGTTTGTGCTAGCTTCTTGAAACTTGACACAGTAATGCAGTTTCACATTCTAACAATATGTTTTGTTTCCTTTTCATGTAGCCCTAAGCAGTGACTGGCGAGAAACACTTTCATTGAAAGGGGTTGCAAGCTTCCAAAAATTACGAGTCTCCAGAAATCTCAGCAAATATTTTTTCACCGAAACTGGATGTTACTTTCAGGTAATGATCAGTACACTAAGCCCACTTGGTTCTCCAAATTTCGTTCTTCTATGTTGAAGCGTTCGTTTCCAGTAACAGTTTCCATTCTGGCATTTCACTCTGTTTTCTCCTATATTGATAGATGTATTTGGAACTCTAAATCAAACACGGTTTGTGCTAGCTTCTTGAAACTTGACACAGTAAAGCAGTTTCACATTCTAACTCTATGTTTTGTTTCCTTTTCATGTAGCCCTAAGCAGTGACGGGCGAGAAACACTTTCATTGAAAGGGGTTGCAAGCTTCCAAAAATTACGAGTCTCCAGAAATCTCAGCAAATATTTTTTCACCCAAACTGCATGATACTTTCAGGTAATGATCAGTACACTAAGTCCACTTGCTTTTCCAAATTTCGTTCTTCTATGTTGAAGCGTTCGTTTCCAGTAACAGTTTCCATTCTGGCATTTCACTCTGTTTTCTCCTATATTGATAGATGTATTTGGAACTTTAAATCAAACACGGTTTGTGCTAGCTTCTTGAAACTTGACACAGTAAAGCAGTTTCACATTCTAACTCTATGTTTTGTTTCCTTTTCATGTAGCTTTAAGCAGTGACTGGCGAGCAACTCTTTCATTGAAAGGGGTTGCAAGCTTCCAAAAATTACGAGTCTCCAGAAATCTCAGCAAATATTTTTTCACCCAAACTGGATGATACTTTCAGGTAATGATCAGTACACTAAGCCCACTTGGTTCTCCAAATTTCGTTCTTCTATGTTGAAGCGTTCTTTTCCAGTAACAGTTTCCATTCTGGCATTTCAATCTGTTTTCTCCTATATTGATAGATGTATTTGGAACTCTAAATCAAACACGGTTTGTGCTAGCTTCTTGAAACTTGACACAGTAAAGCAGTTTCACATTCTAACTCTATGTATTGTTTCCTTTTCATGTAGCCCTAAGCAGTGACTGGCGAGAAACACTTACATTGAAAGGGGTTGCAAGCTTCCAAAAATTACGAGTCTCCAGAAATCTCAGCAAATATTTTTTCACCCAAACTGGATGATACTTTCAGGTAATGATCAGTACACTAAGCCCTCTTGGTTCCCCAAATTTCGTTCTTCTATGTTGAAGCGTTCGTTTCCAGTAACAGTTTGAATTTTGGCGTTTCACTCTGTTTTCTCCTATATTGATAGATGTATTTGGAACTCTAAATCAAACACGGTTTGTGCTAGCTTCTTGAAACTTGACACAGTAAAGCAGTTTCACATTCTAACTCTATGTTTTGTTTCCTTTTCATGCAGCCCTAAGAAGTGACTGGCGAGAAACACTTTCATTGAAAGGGGTTGCAAGCTTCCAAAAATTACGAGTCTCCAGAAATCTCAGCAAAAATTTTTTCACCCAAACTGGATGATACTTTCAGGTAATGATCAGTACACTAAGCCCACTTGGTTCTCCAAATTTCGTGCTTCTATGTTGAAGCGTTCGTTTCCAGTAACAGTTTCCATTCTGGCATTTCACTCTGTTTTCTCCTATATTGATAGATGTATTTGGAACTCTAAATCAAACACGGTTTGTGCTAGCTTCTTGAAACTTGACACAGTAAAGCAGTTTCACATTCTAACTCTATGTTTTGTTTCCTTTTCATGCAGCCCTAAGCAGTGACAGGCGAGAAACCCTTTCATTGAAAGGGGTTGCAAGCTTCCAAAAATTACGAGTCTCCAGAAATCTCAGCAAATATTTTTTCACCCAAACTGGATGATACTTTCAGGTAATGATCAGTACACTAAGCCCACTCGGTTCTCCAAATTTCGTTCTTCTATGTTGAAGCGTTCGTTTCCATTAACAGTTTGAATTTTGTCGTTTCACTCTGTTTTCTCCTATATTGATAGATGTATTTGGAACTCTAAATCAAACACGGTTTGTGCTAGCTTCTTGAAACTTGACACAGTAAAGCAGTTTCACATTCTAACTCTATGTTTTGTTTCCTTTTCATGTAGCCCTAAGCAGTGACTGGCGAGAAACACTTTAATTGAAAGGGGTTGCAAGCTTCCAAAAATTACGAGTCTCCAGAAATCTCAGCAAATATTTTTTCAACCAAACAGGATGATACTTTCAGGTAATGATCAGTACACTAAGTCCACTTGCTTCCCCAAATTTCGTTCTTCTATGTTGAAGCGTTCGTTTCCAGTAACAGTTTGAATTTTGGCGTTTCACTCTGTTTTCTCCTATATTGATAGATGTATTTGGAACTCTAAATCAAACACGGTTTGTGCTAGCTTCTTGAAACTTGACACAGTAAAGCAGTTTCACATTCTAACTCTATGTTTTGTTTCCTTTTCATGTAGCTTTAAGCAGTGACTGGCGAGCAACTCTTTCATTGAAAGGGGTTGCAAGCTTCCAAAAATTACGAGTCTCCAGAAATCTCAGCAAATATTTTTTCACCCAAACTGGATGATACTTTCAGGTAATGATCAGTACACTAAGCCCACTTGGCTCTCCAAATTTCGTTCTTCTATGTTGAAGCGTTCTTTTCCAGTAACAGTTTCCATTCTGGCATTTCACTCTGTTTTCTCCTATATTGATAGATGTATTTGGAACTCTAAATCAAACACGGTTTGTGCTAGCTTCTTGAAACTTGACACAGTAAAGCAGTTTCACATTCTAACTCTATGTTTTGTTTCCTTTTCATGTAGCCCTAAGCAGTGACTGGCGAGAAACACTTACATTGAAAGGGGTTGCAAGCTTCCAAAAATTACGAGTCTCCAGAAATCTCAGCAAATATTTTTTCACCCAAACTGGATGATACTTTCAGGTAATGATCAGTACACTAAGCCCTCTTGGTTCCCCAAATTTCGTTCTTCTATGTTGAAGCGTTCGTTTCCAGTAACAGTTTGAATTTTGGCGTTTCACTCTGTTTTCTCCTATATTGATAGATGTATTTGGAACTCTAAATCAAACACGGTTTGTGCTAGCTTCTTGAAACTTGACACAGTAAAGCAGTTTCACATTCTAACTCTATGTTTTGTTTCCTTTTCATGTAGCCCTAAGCAGTGACTGGCGAGAAACACTTTCATTGAAATGGGTTGCAAGCTTCCAAAAATTACGAGTCTCCAGAAATCTCAGCAAATATTTTTTCACCCAAACTGGATGATACTTTCAGGTAATGATCAGTACACTAAGCCCTCTTGGTTCCCCAAATTTCGTTCTTCTATGTTGAAGCGTTCGTTTCCAGTAACAGTTTGAATTTTGTCGTTTCACTCTGTTTTCTCCTATATTGATAGATGTATTTGAACTCTAAATCAAACACGGTTTGTGCTAGCTTCTTGAAACTTGACACAGTAAAGCAGTTTCACATTCTAACTCTATGTTTTGTTTCCTTTTCATGTAGCCCTAAGCAGTGACTGGCGAGAAACACTTTCATTGAAATGGGTTGCAAGCTTCCAAAAATTACGAGTCTCCAGAAATCTCAGCAAATATTTTTTCACCCAAACGGGATGTTACTTTCAGGTAATGATCAGTACACGAATCCCACTTGGTTCCCCAAATTTCGTTCTTCTATGTTGAATTGTTCGTTTTCAGTAACAGTTTGAATTTTGGCGTTTCACTCTGTTTTCTCCTATGTTGATAGATGTATTTGGAACTCTAAATCAAACACGGTTTGTGCTAGCTTCTTGAAACTTGACACAGTAAAGCAGTTTCACATTCTAACTCTATGTTTTGTTTCCTTTTCATGTAGCCCTAAGCAGTGACTGGCGAGAAACACTTTCATTGAAAGGGGTTGCAAGCTTCCAAAAATTACGAGTCTCCAGAAATCTCAGCAAATATTTTTTCACCCAAACTGGATGATACTTTCAGGTAATGATCAGTACACTAAGCCCACTTGGTTCTCCAAATTTCGTTCTTCTATGTTGAAGCGTTCGTTTCCAGTAACAGTTTCCATTCTGGCATTTCACTCTGTTTTCTCCTATATTGATAGATGTATTTGGAACTCTAAATCAAACACGGTTTGTGCTAGCTTCTTGAAACTTGACACAGTAAAGCAGTTTCACATTCTAACTCTATGTTTTGTTTCCTTTTCTTGTAGCCCTAAGAAGTGACGGGCGAGAAACACTGTCATTGAAAGGGGTTGCAAGCTTCCATAAATTACGAGTCTCCAGAAATCTCAGCAAATATTTTTTCACCCAAACTGCATGATACTTTCAGGTAATGATCAGTACACTAAGCCCACTTGGTTCCCCAAATTTCGATCTTCTATGTTGAAGCGTTCGTTTCCAGTAACAGTTTCCATTCTGGCATTTCACTCTGTTTTCTCCTATATTGATAGATGTATTTGGAACTCTAAATCAAACACGGTTTGTGCTAGCTTCTTGAAACTTGACACAGTAAAGCAGTTTCACATTCTAACTCTATGTTTTGTTTCCTTTTCATGTAGCCCTAAGCAGTGACTGGCGAGAAACACTTTCATTGAAAGGGGTTGCAAGCTTCCAAAAATTACGAGTCTCCAGAAATCTCAGCAAATATTTTTTCACCCAAACTGGATGATACGTTCAGGTAATGATCAGTACACTAAGTCCACTTGCTTCCCCAAATTTCGTTCTTCTATGTTGAAGCGTTCGTTTCCAGTAACAGTTTGAATTTTGTCGTTTCATTCTGTTTTCTCCTATATTGATAGATGTATTTGGAACTCTAAATCAAACACGGTTTGTGCTAGCTTCTTGAAACTTGACACAGTAAAGAAGTTTCACATTCTAGCTCTAAGTTTTGTTTCCTTTTCATGTAGCTTTAAGCAGTGACTGGCGAGAAACACTTTCATTGAAAGGGGTTGCAAGCTTCCAAAAATTACGAGTCTCCAGAAATCTCAGCAAATATTTTTTCACCCAAACTGGATGATACATTCAGGTAATGATCAGTACACTAAGCCCACTTGGTTCTCCAAATTTCGTTCTTCTATGTTGAAGCGTTCGTTTCCAGTAACAGTTTCCATTCTGGCATTTCACTCTGTTTTCTCCTATATTGATAGATGTATTTGGAACTCTAAATCAAACACGGTTTGTGCTAGCTTCTTGAAACTTGACACAGTAAAGCAGTTTCACATTCTAACTCTATGTTTTGTTTTTTTTTCATGTAGCTTTAAGCAGTGACTGGCGAGAAACACTTTCATTGAAAGGGGTTGCAAGCTTCCAAAAATTACGAGTCTCCAGAAATCTCAGCAAATATTTTTTCACCCAAACTGGATGATACTTTCAGGTAATGATCAGTACACTAAGCCCACTTGATTCTCCAAATTTCGTTCTTCTATGTTGAAGCGTTCGTTTCCAGTAACAGTTTCCATTCTGGCATTTCACTCTGTTTTCTCCTATATTGATAGATGTATTTGGAACTCTAAATCAAACACGGTTTGTGCTAGCTTGTTGAAACTTTACAGAGTAAAGCAGTTTCACATTCTAACTCTATGTTTTGTTTTTTTTTCATGTAGCCCTAAGCAGTGACTGGCGAGAAACACTTTCATTGAATGGGGTTGCAAGCTTCCAAAAATTACGAGTCTCCAGAAATCTCAGCAAATATTTTTTCACCCAAACTGGATGATACTTTCAGGTAATGATCAGTACACTAAGCCCTCTTGGTTCCCCAAATTTCGTTCTTCTATGTTGATCGTTCGTTTCCAGTAACAGTTTGAATTTTGTCGTTTCACTTTGTTTTCTCCTATATTGATAGATGTATTTGGAACTCTAAATCAAACATGGTTTGTGCTAGCTTCTTGAAACTTGACACAGTAAAGCAGTTTCACATTCTAACTCTATGTTTTGTTTCCTTTTCATGCAGCCCTAAGCAGTGACTGGCGAGAAACACTTTCATTGAAAGGGGTTGCAAGCTTCCAAAAATTACGAGTCTCCAGAAATCTCAGCAAATATTTTTTCACCCAAACTGGATGATACTTTCAGGTAATGATCAGTACACTAAGCCCACTTGGTTCTCCAAATTTCGTGCTTCTATGTTGAAGCGTTCGTTTCCAGTAACAGTTTCCATTCTGGCATTTCACTCTGTTTTCTCCTATATTGATAGATGTATTTGGAACTCTAAATCAAACACGGTTTGTGCTAGCTTCTTGAAACTTGACACAGTAAAGCAGTTTCACATTCTAACTCTATGTTTTGTTTCCTTTTCTTGTAGCCCTAAGAAGTGACGGGCGAGAAACACTGTCATTGAAAGGGGTTGCAAGCTTCCATAAATTACGAGTCTCCAGAAATCTCAGCAAATATTTTTTCACCCAAACTGCATGATACTTTCAGGTAATGATCAGTACACTAAGCCCACTTGGTTCCCCAAATTTCGATCTTCTATGTTGAAGCGTTCGTTTCCAGTAACAGTTTCCATTCTGGCATTTCACTCTGTTTTCTCCTATATTGATAGATGTATTTGGAACTCTAAATCAAACACGGTTTGTGCTAGCTTCTTGAAACTTGACACAGTAAAGCAGTTTCACATTCTAACTCTATGTTTTGTTTCCTTTTCATGTAGCCCTAAGCAGTGACTGGCGAGAAACACTTTCATTGAAAGGGGTTGCAAGCTTCCAAAAATTACGAGTCTCCAGAAATCTCAGCAAATATTTTTTCACCCAAACTGGATGATACGTTCAGGTAATGATCAGTACACTAAGTCCACTTGCTTCCCCAAATTTCGTTCTTCTATGTTGAAGCGTTCGTTTCCAGTAACAGTTTGAATTTTGTCGTTTCATTCTGTTTTCTCCTATATTGATAGATGTATTTGGAACTCTAAATCAAACACGGTTTGTGCTAGCTTCTTGAAACTTGACACAGTAAAGAAGTTTCACATTCTAGCTCTAAGTTTTGTTTCCTTTTCATGTAGCTTTAAGCAGTGACTGGCGAGAAACACTTTCATTGAAAGGGGTTGCAAGCTTCCAAAAATTACGAGTCTCCAGAAATCTCAGCAAATATTTTTTCACCCAAACTGGATGATACATTCAGGTAATGATCAGTACACTAAGCCCACTTGGTTCTCCAAATTTCGTTCTTCTATGTTGAAGCGTTCGTTTTCAGTAACAGTTTCCATTCTGGCATTTCACTCTGTTTTCTCCTATATTGATAGATGTATTTGGAACTCTAAATCAAACACGGTTTGTGCTAGCTTCTTGAAACTTGACACAGTAAAGCAGTTTCACATTCTAACTCTATGTTTTGTTTTTTTTTCATGTAGCCCTAAGCAGTGACTGGCGAGAAACACTTTCATTGAAAGGGGTTGCAAGCTTCCAAAAATTACGAGTCTCCAGAAATCTCAGCAAATATTTTTTCACCCAAACTGCATGATACGTTCAGGTAATGATCAGTACACTAAGCCCACTTGGTTCCCCAAATTTTGTTCTTCTATGTTGAATTGTTCGTTTTCAGTAACAGTTTGAATTTTGGCGTTTCACTCTGTTTTCTCCTATATTGATAGATGTATTTGGAACTCTAAATCAAACACGGTTTGTGCTAGCTTCTTGAAACTTGACACAGTAAAGCAGTTTCACATTCTAACTCTATGTTTTGTTTCCTTTTCATGTAGCCCTAAGCAGTGACTGGCGAGAAACACTTTCATTGAAAGGGGTTGCAAGCTTCCAAAAATTACGAGTCTCCAGAAATCTCAGCAAATATTTTTTCACCCAAACTGGATGATACTTTCAGGTAATGATCAGTACACTAAGCCCTCTTGGTTCCCCAAATTTCGTTCTTCTATGTTGAAGCGTTCGTTTCCAGTAACAGTTTGAATTTTGTCGTTTCACTCTGTTTTCTCCTATATTGATAGATGTATTTGGAACTCTAAATCAAACACGGTTTGTGCTAGCTTCTTGAAACTTGACACAGTAAAGCAGTTTCACATTCTAACTCTATGTTTTGTTTCGTTTTCATGTAGCTTTAAGCAGTGATTGGCGAGAAACACTTTCATTGAAAGGGGTTGCAAGCTTCCAAAAATTACGAGTCTCCAGAAATCTCAGCAAATATTTTTTCACCCAAACTGGATAATACTTTCAGGTAATGATCAGTACACTAAGCCCACTTGGTTCTCCAAATTTCGTTCTTCTATGTTGAAGCGTTCGTTTCCAGTAACAGTTTCCATTCTGGCATTTCACTCTGTTTTCTCCTATATTGATAGATGTATTTGGAACTCTAAATCAAACACGGTTTGTGCTAGCTTGTTGAAACTTGACACAGTAAAGCAGTTTCACATTCTAACTCTATGTTTTGTTTATTTTTCATGTAGCCCTAAGCAGTGACTGGCGAGAAACACTTTCATTGAAAGGGGTTGCAAGCTTCCAAAAATTACGAGTCTCCAGAAATCTCAGCAAATATTTTTTCACCCAAACTGGATGATACTTTCAGGTAATGATCAGTACACTAAGCCCACTTGGTTCTCCAAATTTCGTTCTTCTATGTTGAAGCGTTCGTTTCCAGTAACAGTTTCCATTCTGGCATTTCACTCTGTTTTCTCCTATATTGATAGATGTATTTGGAACTCTAAATCAAACACGGTTTGTGCTAGCTTCTTGAAACTTGACACAGTAAAGCAGTTTCACATTCTAACTCTATGTTTTGTTTCCTTTTCATGTAGCCCTAAGCAGTGACTGGCGAGAAACACATTCATTGAAAGGGGTTGCAAGCTTCCAAAAATTACGAGTCTCCAGAAATCTCAGCAAATATTTTTTCACCCAAACTGGATGATACGTTCAGGTAATGATCAGTACACTAAGCCCACTTGGTTCCCCAAATTTCGTTCTTCTATGTTGAATTGTTCGTTTTCAGTAACAGTTTGAATTTTGGCGTTTCACTCTGTTTTCTCCTATATTGATAGATGTATTTGGAACTCTAAATCAAACACGGTTTGTGCTAGCTTCTTGAAACTTGACACAGTAAAGCAGTTTCACATTCTAACTCTATGTTTTGTTTCCTTTTCATGTAGCCCTAAGCAGTTACTGGCGAGAAACACTTTCATTGAAAGGGGTTGCAAGCTTCCAAAAATTAGAGTCTCCAGAAATCTCAGCAAATATTTTTTCACCCAAACTGGATGATACTTCAGGTAATGATCAGTACACTAAGCCCACTTGGTTCTCCAAATTTCGTTCTTCTATGTTGAAGCGTTCGTTTCCAGTAACAGTTTGAATTTTGGCGTTTCACTCTGTTTTCTCCTATATTGATAGATGTATTTGGAACTCTAAATCAAACACGGTTTGTGCTAGCTTCTTGAAACTTGACACAGTAAAGCAGTTTCACATTCTAACTCTATGTTTTGTTTTTTTTTCATGTAGCCCTAAGCAGTTACTGGCGAGAAACACTTTCATTGAAAGGGGTTGCAAGCTTCCAAAAATTACGAGTCTCCAGAAATCTCAGCAAATATTTTTTCACCCAAACTGCATGATACTTTCAGGTAATGATCAGTACACTAAGCCCACTTGGTTCCCCAAATTTCGATCTTCTATGTTGAAGCGTTCGTTTCCAGTAACAGTTTCCATTCTGGCATTTCACTCTGTTTTCTCCTATATTGATAGATGTATTTGGAACTCTAAATCAAACACGGTTTGTGCTAGCTTCTTGAAACTTGACACAGTAATGCAGTTTCACATTCTAACAATATGTTTTGTTTCCTTTTCATGTAGCCCTAAGCAGTGACTGGCGAGAAACACTTTCATTGAAAGGGGTTGCAAGCTTCTAAAAATTACGAGTCTCCAGAAATCTCAGCAAATATTTTTTCACCCAAACTGCATGATACTTTCAGGTAATGATCAGTACACTAAGCCCACTTGGTTCCCCAAATTTCGTTCTTCTATGTTGAAGCGTTCGTTTCCAGTAACAGTTTGAATTTTGGCGTTTCACTCTGTTTTCTCCTATATTGATAGATGTATTTGGAACTCTAAATCAAACACGGTTTGTGCTAGCTTCTTGAAACTTGACACAGTAAAGCAGTTTCACATTCTAACTCTATGTTTTGTTTCCTTTTCATGTAGCCCTAAGCAGTTACTGGCGAGAAACACTTTCATTGAAAGGGGTTGCAAGCTTCCAAAAATTACGAGTCTCCAGAAATCTCAGCAAATATTTTTTCACCCAAACTGGATGATACTTTCAGGTAATGATCAGTGCACTAAGTCCACTTGCTTCCCCAAATTTCGTTCTTCTATGTTGAAGCGTTCGTTTCCAGTAACAGTTTGAATTTTGTCGTTTCATTCTGTTTTCTCCTATATTGATAGATGTATTTGGAACTCTAAATCAAACACGGTTTGCACTAGCTTCTTGAAACTTGACACAGTAAAGCAGTTTCAGATTCTAACTCTATGTTTTGTTTCCTTTTCATGTAGCCCTAAGCAGTGACTGGCGAGAAACACTTTCATTGAAAGGGGTTGCAAGCTTCCAAAAATTACGAGTCTCCAGAAATCTCAGCAAATATTTTTTCACCCAAACTGGATGATACTTTCAGGTAATGATCAGTACACTAAGCCCTCTTGGTTCCCCAAATTTCGTTCTTCTATGTTGAAGCGTTCGTTTCCAGTAACAGTCTGAATTTTGTCGTTTCACTCTGTTTTCTCCTATATTGATAGATGTATTTGGAACTCTAAATCAAACACGGTTTGTGCTAGCTTCTTGAAACTTGACACAGTAAAGAAGTTTCACATTCTAGCTCTAAGTTTTGTTTCCTTTTCATGTAGCTTTAAGCAGTGACTGGCGAGAAACACTTTCATTGAAAGGGGTTGCAAGCTTCCAAAAATTACGAGTCTCCAGAAATCTCAGCAAATATTTTTTCACCCAAACTGGATGATACATTCAGGTAATGATCAGTACACTAAGCCCACTTGGTTCTCCAAATTTCGTTCTTCTATGTTGAAGCGTTCGTTTCCAGTAACAGTTTGAATTTTGTCGTTTCACTCAGTTTTCTCCTATATTGATAGATGTATTTGGAACTCTAAATCAAACACGGTTTGTGCTAGCTTCTTGAAACTTGACACAGTAAAGCAGTTTCACATTCTAACTCTATGTTTTGTTTCCTTTTCATGTAGCCCTAAGCAGTGACTGGCGAGAAACACTTTCATTGAAAGGAGTTGCAAGCTTCCAAAAATTACGAGTCTCCAGAAATCTCAGCAAATATTTTTTCACCCAAACTGGATGATACTTTCAGGTAATGATCAGTACACTAAGCCCACTTGGTTCCCCAAATTTCGTTCTTCTATGTTGAAGCGTTCGTTTCCAGTAACAGTTTGAATTTTGTCGTTTCACTCTGTTTTCTCCTATATTGATAGATGTACTTGGAACTCTAAATCAAACACGGTTTGTGCTAGCTTCTTGAAAATTGACACAGTAAAGCAGTTTCACATTCTAGCTCTAAGTTTTGTTTCCTTTTCATGTAGCTTTAAGCAGTGACTGGCGAGAAACACTTTCATTGAAAGGGGTTGCAAGCTTCCAAAAATTACGAGTCTCCAGAAATCTCAGCAAATATTTTTTCACCCAAACTGGATGATACTTTCAGGTAATGATCAGTACACTAAGTCCACTTGCTTTTCCAAATTTCGTTCTTCTATGTTGAAGCGTTCGTTTCCAGTAACAGTTTGAATTTTGTCGTTTCAGTCTGTTTTCTCCTATATTGATAGATGTATTTGGAACTCTAAATCAAACACGGTTTGTGCTAGCTTCTTGAAACTTGACACAGTAAAGCAGTTTCACATTCTAACTCTATGTTTTGTTTCCTTTTCATGTAGCCCTAAGCAGTGACTGGCGAGAAACACTTTCATTGAAAGGGGTTGCAAGCTTCCAAAAATTACGAGTCTCCAGAAATCTCAGCAAATATTTTTTCACCCAAACTGGATGTTACTTTCAGGTAATGATCAGTACACTAAGCCCACTTGGTTCTCCAAATTTCGTTCTTCTATGTTGAAGCGTTCGTTTCCAGTAACAGTTTCCATTCTGGCATTTCACTCTGTTTTCTCCTATATTGATAGATGTATTTGGAACTCTAAATCAAACACGGTTTGTGCTAGCTTCTTGAAACTTGACACAGTAAAGCAGTTTCACATTCTAACTCTATGTTTTGTTTCCTTTTCATGTAGCCCTAAGCAGTGACTGGCGAGAAACACTTTCATTGAAAGGGGTTGCAAGCATCCAAAAATTACGAGTCTCCAGAAATCTCAGCAAATATTTTTTCACCCAAACTGCATGATACTTTCAGGTAATGATCAGTACACTAAGCCCACTTGGTTCCCCAAATTTCGATCTTCTATGTTGAAGCGTTCGTTTCCAGTAACAGTTTCCATTCTGGCATTTCACTCTGTTTTCTCCTATATTGATAGATGTATTTGGAACTCTAAATCAAACACGGTTTGTGCTAGCTTCTTGAAACTTGACACAGTAAAGCAGTTTCACATTCTAACTCTATGTTTTGTTTCCTTTTCATGTAGCCCTAAGCTGTTACTGGCGAGAAACACTTTCATTGAAAGGGGTTGCAAGCTTCCAAAAATTACGAGTCTCCAGAAATCTCAGCAAATATTTTTTCACCCAAACTGGATGATACTTTCAGGTAATGATCAGTACACTAAGTCCACTTGCTTCCCCAAATTTCGTTCTTCTATGTTGAAGTGTTCGTTTCCAGTAACAGTTTGAATTTTGTCGTTTCATTCTGTTTTCTCCTATATTGATAGATGTATTTGGAACTCTAAATCAAACACGGTTTGCGCTAGCTTTTTGAAACTTGACACAGTAAAGCAGTTTCAGATTCTAACTCTATGTTTTGTTTCCTTTTCATGTAGCCCTAAGCAGTGACTGGCGAGAAACACTTTCATTGAAAGGGGTTGCAAGCTTCCAAAAATTACGAGTCTCCAGAAATCTCAGCAAATATTTTTTCACCCAAACTGCATGATACTTTCAGGTAATGATCAGTACACTAAGCCCTCTTGGTTCCCCAAATTTCGTTCTTCTATGTTGAAGCGTTCGTTTCCAGTAACAGTTTGAATTTTGTCGTTTCACTCTGTTTTCTCCTATATTGATAGATGTATTTGGAACTCTAAATCAAACACGGTTTGTGCTAGCTTCTTGAAACTTGACACAGTAAAGCAGTTTCACATTCTAACTCTATGTTTTGTTTCCTTTTCATGTAGCCCTAAGCAGTGACTGGCGAGAAACACTTTCATTGAAAGGGGTTGCAAGCTTCCAAAAATTACGAGTCTCCAGAAATCTCAGCAAATATTTTTTCACCCAAACTGGATGATACTTTCAGGTAATGATCAGGACACTAAGCCCTCTTGGTTCCCCAAATTTCGTTCTTCTATGTAAAGCGTTCGTTTCCAGTAACAGTTTGAATTTTGTCGTTTCACTCTGTTTTCTCCTATATTGATAGTTGTATTTGGAACTCTAAATCAAACACGGTTTGTGCTAGCTTCTTGAAACTTGACACAGTAAAGCAGTTTCACATTCTAACTCTATGTTTTGTTTCCTTTTCATGTAGCTTTAAGCAGTGACTGGCGAGAAACACTTTCATTGAAAGGGGTTGCAAGCTTCCAAAAATTACGAGTCTCCAGAAATCTCAGCAAATATTTTTTCACCCAAACTGGATGATACTTTCAGGTAATGATCAGTACACTAAGCCCACTTGGTTCTCCAAATTTCGTTCTTCTATGTTGAAGCGTTCGTTTCCAGTAACAGTTTCCATTCTGGTATTTCACTCTGTTTTCTCCTATATTGATAGATGTATTTGGAACTCTAAATCAAACACGGTTTGTGCTAGCTTGTTGAAACTTGACACAGTAAAGCAGTTTCACATTCTAACTCTATGTTTTGTTTTTTTTTCATGTAGCCCTAAGCAGTGACTGGCGAGAAACACTTTCATTGAAAGGGGTTGCAAGCTTCCAAAAATTACGAGTCTCCAGAAATCTCAGCAAATATTTTTTCACCCAAACTGGATGATACTTTCAGGTAATGATCAGTACACTAAGCCCTCTTGGTTCCCCAAATTTCGTTCTTCTATGTTGAAGCGTTCGTTTCCAGTAACAGTTTCCATTCTGGCGTTTCACTCTGTTTTCTCCTATATTGATAGATGTATTTGGAACTCTAAATCAAACACGGTTTGTGCTAGCTTCTTGAAACTTGACACAGTAAAGCAGTTTCACATTCTAACTCTATGTTTTGTTTCCTTTTCATGTAGCCCTAAGCAGTGACTGGCGAGAAACACTTTCATTGAAAGGGGTTGCAAGCTTCCAAAAATTACGAGTCTCCAGAAATCTCAGCAAATATTTTTTCACCCAAACTGGATGATACTTTCAGGTAATGATCAGTACACTAAGTCCACTTGCTTCCCCAAATTTCGTTCTTCTATGTTGAAGCGTTCGTTTCCAGTAACAGTTTGAATTTTGTCGTTTCATTCTGTTTTCTCCTATATTGATAGATGTATTTGGAACTCTAAATCAAACACGGTTTGCACTAGCTTCTTGAAACTTGACACAGTAAAGCAGTTTCAGATTCTAACTCTATGTTTTGTTTCCTTTTCATGTAGCCCTAAGCAGTGACTGGCGAGAAACACTTTCATTGAAAGGGGTTGCAAGCTTCCAAAAATTACGAGTCCCCAGAAATCTCAGCAAATATTTTTTCACCCAAACTGGATGATACTTTCAGGTAATGATCAGTACACTAAGCCCTCTTGGTTCCCCAAATTTCGTTCTTCTATGTTGAAGCGTTCGTTTCCAGTAACAGTCTGAATTTTGTCGTTTCACTCTGTTTTCTCCTATATTGATAGATGTATTTGGAACTCTAAATCAAACACGGTTTGTGCTAGCTTCTTGAAACTTGACACAGTAAAGAAGTTTCACATTCTAGCTCTAAGTTTTGTTTCCTTTTCATGTAGCTTTAAGCAGTGACTGGCGAGAAACACTTTCATTGAAAGGGGTTGCAAGCTTCCAAAAATTACGAGTCTCCAGAAATCTCAGCAAATATTTTTTCACCCAAACTGGATGATACATTCAGGTAATGATCAGTACACTAAGCCCACTTGGTTCTCCAAATTTCGTTCTTCTATGTTGAAGCGTTCGTTTCCAGTAACAGTTTGAATTTTGTCGTTTCACTCTGTTTTCTCCTATATTGATAGATGTATTTGGAACTCTAAATCAAACACAGTTTGTGCTAGCTTCTTGAAACTTGACACAGTAAAGCAGTTTCACATTCTAACTCTATGTTTTGTTTCCTTTTCATGTAACCCTAAGCAGTGACTGGCGAGAAACACTTTTATTGAAAGGGGTTGCAAGCTTCCAAAAATTACGAGTCTCCAGAAATCTCAGCAAATATTTTTTCACCCAAACTGGATGATACTTTCAGGTAATGATCAGTACACTAAGCCCACTTGGTTCCCCAAATTTCGTTCTTCTATGTTGAAGCGTTCGTTTCCAGTAACAGTTTGAATTTTGTCGTTTCACTCTGTTTTCTCCTATATTGATAGATGTACTTGGAACTCTAAATCAAACACGGTTTGTGCTAGCTTCTTGAAAATTGACACAGTAAAGCAGTTTCACATTCTAGCTCTAAGTTTTGTTTCCTTTTCATGTAGCTTTAAGCAGTGACTGGCGAGAAACACTTTCATTGAAAGGGGTTGCAAGCTTCCAAAAATTACGAGTCTCCAGAAATCTCAGCAAATATTTTTTCACCCAAACTGGATGATACTTTCAGGTAATGATCAGTACACTAAGTCCACTTGCTTTTCCAAATTTCGTTCTTCTATGTTGAAGCGTTCGTTTCCAGTAACAGTTTGAATTTTGTCGTTTCAGTCTGTTTTCTCCTATATTGATAGATGTATTTGGAACTCTAAATCAAACACGGTTTGTGCTAGCTTCTTGAAACTTGACACAGTAAAGCAGTTTCACATTCTAACTCTATGTTTTGTTTCCTTTTCATGTAGCCCTAAGCAGTGACTGGCGAGAAACACTTTCATTGAAAGGGGTTGCAAGCTTCCAAAAATTACGAGTCTCCAGAAATCTCAGCAAATATTTTTTCACCCAAACTGGATGTTACTTTCAGGTAATGATCAGTACACTAAGCCCACTTGGTTCTCCAAATTTCGTTCTTCTATGTTGAAGCGTTCGTTTCCAGTAACAGTTTCCATTCTGGCATTTCACTCTGTTTTCTCCTATATTGATAGATGTATTTGGAACTCTAAATCAAACACGGTTTGTGCTAGCTTCTTGAAACTTGACACAGTAAAGCAGTTTCAGATTCTAACTCTATGTTTTGTTTCCTTTTCATGTAGCCCTAAGCAGTGACTGGCGAGAAACACTTTCATTGAAAGGGGTTGCAAGCTTCCAAAAATTACGAGTCTCCAGAAATCTCAGCAAATATTTTTTCACCCAAACTGCATGATACTTTCAGGTAATGATCAGTACACTAAGCCCACTTGGTTCCCCAAATTTCGATCTTCTATGTTGAAGCGTTCGTTTCCAGTAACAGTTTCCATTCTGGCATTTCACTCTGTTTTCTCCTATATTGATAGATGTATTTGGAACTCTAAATCAAACACGGTTTGTGCTAGCTTCTTGAAACTTGACACAGTAAAGCAGTTTCACATTCTAACTCTATGTTTTGTTTCCTTTTCATGTAGCTTTAAGCAGTGACTGGCGAGAAACACTTTCATTGAAAGGGGTTGCAAGCTTCCAAAAATTACGAGTCTCCAGAAATCTCAGCAAATATTTTTTCACCCAAACTGGATGATACTTTCAGGTAATGATCAGGACACTAAGCCCTCTTGGTTCCCCAAATTTCGTTCTTCTATGTAAAGCGTTCGTTTCCAGTAACAGTTTGAATTTTGTCGTTTCACTCTGTTTTCTCCTATATTGATAGTTGTATTTGGAACTCTAAATCAAACACGGTTTGTGCTAGCTTCTTGAAACTTGACACAGTAAAGCAGTTTCACATTCTAACTCTATGTTTTGTTTCCTTTTCATGTAGCTTTAAGCAGTGACTGGCGAGAAACTCTTTCATTGAAAGGGGTTGCAAGCTTCCAAAAATTACGAGTCTCCAGAAATCTCAGCAAATATTTTTTCACCCAAACTGGATGATACTTTCAGGTAATGATCAGTACACTAAGCCCACTTGGTTCTCCAAATTTCGTTCTTCTATGTTGAAGCGTTCGTTTCCAGTAACAGTTTCCATTCTGGTATTTCACTCTGTTTTCTCCTATATTGATAGATGTATTTGGAACTCTAAATCAAACACGGTTTGTGCTAGCTTGTTGAAACTTGACACAGTAAAGCAGTTTCACATTCTAACTCTATGTTTTGTTTTTTTTTCATGTAGCCCTAAGCAGTGACTGGCGAGAAACACTTTCATTGAAAGGGGTTGCAAGCTTCCAAAAATTACGAGTCTCCAGAAATCTCAGCAAATATTTTTTCACCCAAACTGGATGATACTTTCAGGTAATGATCAGTACACTAAGCCCTCTTGGTTCCCCAAATTTCGTTCTTCTATGTTGAAGCGTTCGTTTCCAGTAACAGTTTGAATTTTGTCGTTTCACTCTGTTTTCTCCTATATTGATAGATGTATTTGGAACTCTAAACCAAACACGGTTTGTGCTAGCTTCTTGAAACTTGACACAGTAAACAGTTTCACATTCTAACTCTATGTTTTGTTTATTTTTCATGTAGCCCTAAGCAGTGACTGGCGAGAAACACTTTCACTGAAAGGGGTTGCAAGCTTCCAAAAATTACGAGTCTCCAGAAATCTCAGCAAATATTTTTTCACCCAAACTGGATGATACTTTCAGGTAATGATCAGTACACTAAGCCCACTTGGTTCTCCAAATTTCGTTCTTCTATGTTGAAGCGTTCGTTTCCAGTAACAGTTTCATTCTGGCATTTCACTCTGTTTTCTCCTATATTGATAGATGTATTTGGAACTCTAAATCAAACACGGTTTGTGCTAGCTTCTTGAAACTTGACACAGTAAAGCAGTTTCACATTCTAACTCTATGTTTTGTTTCCTTTTCATGTAGCCCTAAGCAGTGACTGGCGAGAAACACTTTCATTGAAAGGGGTTGCAAGCTTCCAAAAATTATGAGTCTCCAGAAATCTCAGCAAATATTTTTTCACCCAAACTGGATGATACTTTCAGGTAATGATCAGTACACTAAGCCCACTTGGTACCCCAAATTTCGTTCTTCTATGTTGAATTGTTCGTTTTCAGTAACAGTTTGAATTTTGGCGTTTCACTCTGTTTTCTCCTATATTGATAGATGTATTTGGAACTCTAAATCAAACACGGTTTGTGCTAGCTTCTTGAAACTTGACACAGTAAAGCAGTTTCACATTCTAACTCTATGTTTTGTTTCCTTTTCATGTAGCCCTAAGCAGTGACTGGCGAGAAACAGTTTCATTGAAAGGGGTTGCAAGCTTCCAAAAATTATGAGTCTCCAGAAATCTCAGCAAATATTTTTTCACCCAAACTGGATGATACTTTCAGGTAATGATCAGTACACTAAGCCCACTTGGTTCTCCAAATTTCGTTCTTCTATGTTGAAGCGTTCGTTTCCAGTAACAGTTTCCATTCTAGCATTTCACTCTGTTTTCTCCTATATTGATAGATGTATTTGGAACTCTAAATCAAACACGGTTTGTGCTAGCTTCTTGAAACTTGACACAGTAAAGCAGTTTCACATTCTAACTCTATGTTTTGTTTCCTTTTCTTGTAGCCCTAAGCAGTGACGGGCGAGAAACACTGTCATTGAAAGGGGTTGCAAGCTTCCATAAATTACGAGTCTCCAGAAATCTCAGCAAATATTTTTTCACCCAAACTGCATGATACTTTCAGGTAATGATCAGTACACTAAGCCCACTTGGTTCCCCAAATTTCGTTCTTCTATGTTGAAGCGTTCGTTTCCAGTAACAGTTTCCATTCTGGCGTTTCACTCTGTTTTCTCCTATATTGATAGATGTATTTGGAACTCTAAATCAAACACGGTTTGTGCTAGCTTCTTGAAACTTGACACAGTAAAGCAGTTTCACATTCTAACTCTATGTTTTGTTTCCTTTTCATGTAGCCCTAAGCAGTGACTGGCGAGAAACACTTTCATTGAAAGGGGTTGCAAGCTTCCAAAAATTACGAGTCTCCAGAAATCTCAGCAAATATTTTTTCACCCAAACTGGATGATACTTTCAGGTAATGATCAGTACACTAAGTCCACTTGCTTCCCCAAATTTCGTTCTTCTATGTTGAAGCGTTCGTTTCCAGTAACAGTTTGAATTTTGTCGTTTCATTCTGTTTTCTCCTATATTGATAGATGTATTTGGAACTCTAAATCAAACACGGTTTGCAGTAGCTTCTTGAAACTTGACACAGTAAAGCAGTTTCAGATTCTAACTCTATGTTTTGTTTCCTTTTCATGTAGCCCTAAGCAGTGACTGGCAAGAAACACTTTCATTGAAAGGGGTTGCAAGCTTCCAAAAATTACGAGTCTCCAGAAATCTCAGCAAATATTTTTTCACCCAAACTGGATGATACTTTCAGGTAATGATCAGTACACTAAGCCCTCTTGGTTCCCCAAATTTCGTTCTTCTATGTTGAAGCGTTCGTTTCCAGTAACAGTTTGAATTTTGTCGTTTCACTCTGTTTTCTCCTATATTGATAGATGTATTTGGAACTCTAAATCAAACACGGTTTGTGCTAGCTTCTTGAAACTTGACACAGTAAAGCAGTTTCACATTCTAGCTCTAAGTTTTGTTTCCTTTTCATGTAGCTTTAAGCAGTGACTGGCGAGAAACACTTTCATTGAAAGGGGTTGCAAGCTTCCAAAAATTACGAGTCTCCAGAAATCTCAGCAAATATTTTTTCACCCAAACTGGATGATACTTTCAGGTAATGATCAGTACACTAAGTCCACTTGCTTTTCCAAATTTCGTTCTTCTATGTTGAAGCGTTCGTTTCCAGTAACAGTTTGAATTTTGTCGTTTCAGTCTGTTTTCTCCTATATTGATAGATGTATTTGGAACTCTAAATCAAACACGGTTTGTGCTAGCTTCTTGAAACTTGACACAGTAAAGCAGTTTCACATTCTAACTCTATGTTTTGTTTCCTTTTCATGTAGCCCTAAGCAGTGACTGGCGAGAAACACTTTCATTGAAAGGGGTTGCAAGCTTCCAAAAATTACGAGTCTCCAGAAATCTCAGCAAATATTTTTTCACCCAAACTGGATGTTACTTTCAGGTAATGATCAGTACACTAAGCCCACTTGGTTCTCCAAATTTCGTTCTTCTATGTTGAAGCGTTCGTTTCCAGTAACAGTTTCCATTCTGGCATTTCACTCTGTTTTCTCCTATATTGATAGATGTATTTGGAACTCTAAATCAAACACGGTTTGTGCTAGCTTCTTGAAACTTGACACAGTAAAGCAGTTTCACATTCTAACTCTATGTTTTGTTTTTTTTTCATGTAGCCCTAAGCAGTGACTGGCGAGAAACACTTTCATTGAAAGGGGTTGCAAGCTTCCAAAAATTACGAGTCTCCAGAAATCTCAGCAAATATTTTTTCACCCAAACTGCATGATACTTTCAGGTAATGATCAGTACACTAAGCCCTCTTGGTTCCCCAAATTTCGTTCTTCTATGTTGAAGCGTTCGTTTCCAGTAACAGTTTGAATTTTGTCGTTTCACTCTGTTTTCTCCTATATTGATAGATGTATTTGGAACTCTAAATCAAACACGGTTTGTGCTAGCTTCTTGAAACTTGACACAGTAAAGCAGTTTCACATTCTAACTCTATGTTTTGTTTCCTTTTCATGTAGCCCTAAGCAGTGACTGGCGAGAAACACTTTCATTGAAAGGGGTTGCAAGCTTCCAAAAATTACGAGTCTCCAGAAATCTCAGCAAATATTTTTTCACCCAAACTGGATGATACTTTCAGGTAATGATCAGGACACTAAGCCCTCTTGGTTCCCCAAATTTCGTTCTTCTATGTAAAGCGTTCGTTTCCAGTAACAGTTTGAATTTTGTCGTTTCACTCTGTTTTCTCCTATATTGATAGTTGTATTTGGAACTCTAAATCAAACACGGTTTGTGCTAGCTTCTTGAAACTTGACACAGTAAAGCAGTTTCACATTCTAACTCTATGTTTTGTTTCCTTTTCATGTAGCTTTAAGCAGTGACTGGCGAGAAACACTTTCATTGAAAGGGGTTGCAAGCTTCCAAAAATTACGAGTCTCCAGAAATCTCAGCAAATATTTTTTCACCCAAACTGGATGATACTTTCAGGTAATGATCAGTACACTAAGCCCACTTGGTTCTCCAAATTTCGTTCTTCTATGTTGAAGCGTTCGTTTCCAGTAACAGTTTCCATTCTGGTATTTCACTCTGTTTTCTCCTATATTGATAGATGTATTTGGAACTCTAAATCAAACACGGTTTGTGCTAGCTTGTTGAAACTTGACACAGTAAAGCAGTTTCACATTCTAACTCTATGTTTTGTTTTTTTTTCATGTAGCCCTAAGCAGTGACTGGCGAGAAACACTTTCATTGAAAGGGGTTGCAAGCTTCCAAAAATTACGAGTCTCCAGAAATCTCAGCAAATATTTTTTCACCCAAACTGGATGATACTTTCAGGTAATGATCAGTACACTAAGCCCTCTTGGTTCCCCAAATTTCGTTCTTCTATGTTGAAGCGTTCGTTTCCAGTAACAGTTTCCATTCTGGCGTTTCACTCTGTTTTCTCCTATATTGATAGATGTATTTGGAACTCTAAATCAAACACGGTTTGTGCTAGCTTCTTGAAACTTGACACAGTAAAGCAGTTTCACATTCTAACTCTATGTTTTGTTTCCTTTTCATGTAGCCCTAAGCAGTGACTGGCGAGAAACACTTTCATTGAAAGGGGTTGCAAGCTTCCAAAAATTACGAGTCTCCAGAAATCTCAGCAAATATTTTTTCACCCAAACTGGATGATACTTTCAGGTAATGATCAGTACACTAAGTCCACTTGCTTCCCCAAATTTCGTTCTTCTATGTTGAAGCGTTCGTTTCCAGTAACAGTTTGAATTTTGTCGTTTCATTCTGTTTTCTCCTATATTGATAGATGTATTTGGAACTCTAAATCAAACACGGTTTGCACTAGCTTCTTGAAACTTGACACAGTAAAGCAGTTTCAGATTCTAACTCTATGTTTTGTTTCCTTTTCATGTAGCCCTAAGCAGTGACTGGCGAGAAACACTTTCATTGAAAGGGGTTGCAAGCTTCCAAAAATTACGAGTCCCCAGAAATCTCAGCAAATATTTTTTCACCCAAACTGGATGATACTTTCAGGTAATGATCAGTACACTAAGCCCTCTTGGTTCCCCAAATTTCGTTCTTCTATGTTGAAGCGTTCGTTTCCAGTAACAGTCTGAATTTTGTCGTTTCACTCTGTTTTCTCCTATATTGATAGATGTATTTGGAACTCTAAATCAAACACGGTTTGTGCTAGCTTCTTGAAACTTGACACAGTAAAGAAGTTTCACATTCTAGCTCTAAGTTTTGTTTCCTTTTCATGTAGCTTTAAGCAGTGACTGGCGAGAAACACTTTCATTGAAAGGGGTTGCAAGCTTCCAAAAATTACGAGTCTCCAGAAATCTCAGCAAATATTTTTTCACCCAAACTGGATGATACATTCAGGTAATGATCAGTACACTAAGCCCACTTGGTTCTCCAAATTTCGTTCTTCTATGTTGAAGCGTTCGTTTCCAGTAACAGTTTGAATTTTGTCGTTTCACTCTGTTTTCTCCTATATTGATAGATGTATTTGGAACTCTAAATCAAACACAGTTTGTGCTAGCTTCTTGAAACTTGACACAGTAAAGCAGTTTCACATTCTAACTCTATGTTTTGTTTCCTTTTCATGTAACCCTAAGCAGTGACTGGCGAGAAACACTTTTATTGAAAGGGGTTGCAAGCTTCCAAAAATTACGAGTCTCCAGAAATCTCAGCAAATATTTTTTCACCCAAACTGGATGATACTTTCAGGTAATGATCAGTACACTAAGCCCACTTGGTTCCCCAAATTTCGTTCTTCTATGTTGAAGCGTTCGTTTCCAGTAACAGTTTGAATTTTGTCGTTTCACTCTGTTTTCTCCTATATTGATAGATGTACTTGGAACTCTAAATCAAACACGGTTTGTGCTAGCTTCTTGAAAATTGACACAGTAAAGCAGTTTCACATTCTAGCTCTAAGTTTTGTTTCCTTTTCATGTAGCTTTAAGCAGTGACTGGCGAGAAACACTTTCATTGAAAGGGGTTGCAAGCTTCCAAAAATTACGAGTCTCCAGAAATCTCAGCAAATATTTTTTCACCCAAACTGGATGATACTTTCAGGTAATGATCAGTACACTAAGTCCACTTGCTTTTCCAAATTTCGTTCTTCTATGTTGAAGCGTTCGTTTCCAGTAACAGTTTGAATTTTGTCGTTTCAGTCTGTTTTCTCCTATATTGATAGATGTATTTGGAACTCTAAATCAAACACGGTTTGTGCTAGCTTCTTGAAACTTGACACAGTAAAGCAGTTTCACATTCTAACTCTATGTTTTGTTTCCTTTTCATGTAGCCCTAAGCAGTGACTGGCGAGAAACACTTTCATTGAAAGGGGTTGCAAGCTTCCAAAAATTACGAGTCTCCAGAAATCTCAGCAAATATTTTTTCACCCAAACTGGATGTTACTTTCAGGTAATGATCAGTACACTAAGCCCACTTGGTTCTCCAAATTTCGTTCTTCTATGTTGAAGCGTTCGTTTCCAGTAACAGTTTCCATTCTGGCATTTCACTCTGTTTTCTCCTATATTGATAGATGTATTTGGAACTCTAAATCAAACACGGTTTGTGCTAGCTTCTTGAAACTTGACACAGTAAAGCAGTTTCAGATTCTAACTCTATGTTTTGTTTCCTTTTCATGTAGCCCTAAGCAGTGACTGGCGAGAAACACTTTCATTGAAAGGGGTTGCAAGCTTCCAAAAATTACGAGTCTCCAGAAATCTCAGCAAATATTTTTTCACCCAAACTGCATGATACTTTCAGGTAATGATCAGTACACTAAGCCCACTTGGTTCCCCAAATTTCGATCTTCTATGTTGAAGCGTTCGTTTCCAGTAACAGTTTCCATTCTGGCATTTCACTCTGTTTTCTCCTATATTGATAGATGTATTTGGAACTCTAAATCAAACACGGTTTGTGCTAGCTTCTTGAAACTTGACACAGTAAAGCAGTTTCACATTCTAACTCTATGTTTTGTTTCCTTTTCATGTAGCCCTAAGCTGTTACTGGCGAGAAACACTTTCATTGAAAGGGGTTGCAAGCTTCCAAAAATTACGAGTCTCCAGAAATCTCAGCAAATATTTTTTCACCCAAACTGGATGATACTTTCAGGTAATGATCAGTACACTAAGTCCACTTGCTTCCCCAAATTTCGTTCTTCTATGTTGAAGCGTTCGTTTCCAGTAACAGTTTGAATTTTGTCGTTTCACTCTGTTTTTTCCTATATTGATAGATATATTTGGAACTCTAAATCAAACACGGTTTGTGCTAGCTTCTTGAAACTTGACACAGTAAAGCAGTTTCACATTCTAACTCTATGTTTTGTTTCCTTTTCATGTAGCTTTAAGCAGTGACTGGCGAGAAACACTTTCATTGAAAGGGGTTGCAAGCTTCCAAAAATTACGAGTCTCCAGAAATCTCAGCAAATATTTTTTCACCCAAACTGGATGATACTTTCAGGTAATGATCAGGACACTAAGCCCTCTTGGTTCCCCAAATTTCGTTCTTCTATGTAAAGCGTTCGTTTCCAGTAACAGTTTGAATTTTGTCGTTTCACTCTGTTTTCTCCTATATTGATAGTTGTATTTGGAACTCTAAATCAAACACGGTTTGTGCTAGCTTCTTGAAACTTGACACAGTAAAGCAGTTTCACATTCTAACTCTATGTTTTGTTTCCTTTTCATGTAGCTTTAAGCAGTGACTGGCGAGAAACTCTTTCATTGAAAGGGGTTGCAAGCTTCCAAAAATTACGAGTCTCCAGAAATCTCAGCAAATATTTTTTCACCCAAACTGGATGATACTTTCAGGTAATGATCAGTACACTAAGCCCACTTGGTTCTCCAAATTTCGTTCTTCTATGTTGAAGCGTTCGTTTCCAGTAACAGTTTCCATTCTGGTATTTCACTCTGTTTTCTCCTATATTGATAGATGTATTTGGAACTCTAAATCAAACACGGTTTGTGCTAGCTTGTTGAAACTTGACACAGTAAAGCAGTTTCACATTCTAACTCTATGTTTTGTTTTTTTTTCATGTAGCCCTAAGCAGTGACTGGCGAGAAACACTTTCATTGAAAGGGGTTGCAAGCTTCCAAAAATTACGAGTCTCCAGAAATCTCAGCAAATATTTTTTCACCCAAACTGGATGATACTTTCAGGTAATGATCAGTACACTAAGCCCTCTTGGTTCCCCAAATTTCGTTCTTCTATGTTGAAGCGTTCGTTTCCAGTAACAGTTTGAATTTTGTCGTTTCACTCTGTTTTCTCCTATATTGATAGATGTATTTGGAACTCTAAATCAAACACGGTTTGTGCTAGCTTCTTGAAACTTGACACAGTAAACAGTTTCACATTCTAACTCTATGTTTTGTTTATTTTTCATGTAGCCCTAAGCAGTGACTGGCGAGAAACACTTTCACTGAAAGGGGTTGCAAGCTTCCAAAAATTACGAGTCTCCAGAAATCTCAGCAAATATTTTTTCACCCAAACTGGATGATACTTTCAGGTAATGATCAGTACACTAAGCCCACTTGGTTCTCCAAATTTCGTTCTTCTATGTTGAAGCGTTCGTTTCCAGTAACAGTTTCATTCTGGCATTTCACTCTGTTTTCTCCTATATTGATAGATGTATTTGGAACTCTAAATCAAACACGGTTTGTGCTAGCTTCTTGAAACTTGACACAGTAAAGCAGTTTCACATTCTAACTCTATGTTTTGTTTCCTTTTCATGTAGCCCTAAGCAGTGACTGGCGAGAAACACTTTCATTGAAAGGGGTTGCAAGCTTCCAAAAATTATGAGTCTCCAGAAATCTCAGCAAATATTTTTTCACCCAAACTGGATGATACTTTCAGGTAATGATCAGTACACTAAGCCCACTTGGTACCCCAAATTTCGTTCTTCTATGTTGAATTGTTCGTTTTCAGTAACAGTTTGAATTTTGGCGTTTCACTCTGTTTTCTCCTATATTGATAGATGTATTTGGAACTCTAAATCAAACACGGTTTGTGCTAGCTTCTTGAAACTTGACACAGTAAAGCAGTTTCACATTCTAACTCTATGTTTTGTTTCCTTTTCATGTAGCCCTAAGCAGTGACTGGCGAGAAACAGTTTCATTGAAAGGGGTTGCAAGCTTCCAAAAATTATGAGTCTCCAGAAATCTCAGCAAATATTTTTTCACCCAAACTGGATGATACTTTCAGGTAATGATCAGTACACTAAGCCCACTTGGTTCTCCAAATTTCGTTCTTCTATGTTGAAGCGTTCGTTTCCAGTAACAGTTTCCATTCTAGCATTTCACTCTGTTTTCTCCTATATTGATAGATGTATTTGGAACTCTAAATCAAACACGGTTTGTGCTAGCTTCTTGAAACTTGACACAGTAAAGCAGTTTCACATTCTAACTCTATGTTTTGTTTCCTTTTCTTGTAGCCCTAAGCAGTGACGGGCGAGAAACACTGTCATTGAAAGGGGTTGCAAGCTTCCATAAATTACGAGTCTCCAGAAATCTCAGCAAATATTTTTTCACCCAAACTGCATGATACTTTCAGGTAATGATCAGTACACTAAGCCCACTTGGTTCCCCAAATTTCGTTCTTCTATGTTGAAGCGTTCGTTTCCAGTAACAGTTTCCATTCTGGCGTTTCACTCTGTTTTCTCCTATATTGATAGATGTATTTGGAACTCTAAATCAAACACGGTTTGTGCTAGCTTCTTGAAACTTGACACAGTAAAGCAGTTTCACATTCTAACTCTATGTTTTGTTTCCTTTTCATGTAGCCCTAAGCAGTGACTGGCGAGAAACACTTTCATTGAAAGGGGTTGCAAGCTTCCAAAAATTACGAGTCTCCAGAAATCTCAGCAAATATTTTTTCACCCAAACTGGATGATACTTTCAGGTAATGATCAGTACACTAAGTCCACTTGCTTCCCCAAATTTCGTTCTTCTATGTTGAAGCGTTCGTTTCCAGTAACAGTTTGAATTTTGTCGTTTCATTCTGTTTTCTCCTATATTGATAGATGTATTTGGAACTCTAAATCAAACACGGTTTGCAGTAGCTTCTTGAAACTTGACACAGTAAAGCAGTTTCAGATTCTAACTCTATGTTTTGTTTCCTTTTCATGTAGCCCTAAGCAGTGACTGGCAAGAAACACTTTCATTGAAAGGGGTTGCAAGCTTCCAAAAATTACGAGTCTCCAGAAATCTCAGCAAATATTTTTTCACCCAAACTGGATGATACTTTCAGGTAATGATCAGTACACTAAGCCCTCTTGGTTCCCCAAATTTCGTTCTTCTATGTTGAAGCGTTCGTTTCCAGTAACAGTTTGAATTTTGTCGTTTCACTCTGTTTTCTCCTATATTGATAGATGTATTTGGAACTCTAAATCAAACACGGTTTGTGCTAGCTTCTTGAAACTTGACACAGTAAAGCAGTTTCACATTCTAGCTCTAAGTTTTGTTTCCTTTTCATGTAGCTTTAAGCAGTGACTGGCGAGAAACACTTTCATTGAAAGGGGTTGCAAGCTTCCAAAAATTACGAGTCTCCAGAAATCTCAGCAAATATTTTTTCACCCAAACTGGATGATACTTTCAGGTAATGATCAGTACACTAAGTCCACTTGCTTTTCCAAATTTCGTTCTTCTATGTTGAAGCGTTCGTTTCCAGTAACAGTTTGAATTTTGTCGTTTCAGTCTGTTTTCTCCTATATTGATAGATGTATTTGGAACTCTAAATCAAACACGGTTTGTGCTAGCTTCTTGAAACTTGACACAGTAAAGCAGTTTCACATTCTAACTCTATGTTTTGTTTCCTTTTCATGTAGCCCTAAGCAGTGACTGGCGAGAAACACTTTCATTGAAAGGGGTTGCAAGCTTCCAAAAATTACGAGTCTCCAGAAATCTCAGCAAATATTTTTTCACCCAAACTGGATGTTACTTTCAGGTAATGATCAGTACACTAAGCCCACTTGGTTCTCCAAATTTCGTTCTTCTATGTTGAAGCGTTCGTTTCCAGTAACAGTTTCCATTCTGGCATTTCACTCTGTTTTCTCCTATATTGATAGATGTATTTGGAACTCTAAATCAAACACGGTTTGTGCTAGCTTCTTGAAACTTGACACAGTAAAGCAGTTTCACATTCTAACTCTATGTTTTGTTTCCTTTTCATGTAGCCCTAAGCAGTGACTGGCGAGAAACACTTTCATTGAAAGGGGTTGCAAGCTTCCAAAAATTACGAGTCTCCAGAAATCTCAGCAAATATTTTTTCACCCAAACTGGATGATACATTCAGGTAATGATCAGTACACTAAGCCCACTTGGTTCTCCAAATTTCGTTCTTCTATGTTGAAGCGTTCGTTTCCAGTAACAGTTTCCATTCTGGCATTTCACTCTGTTTTCTCCTATATTGATAGATGTATTTGGAACTCTAAATCAAACACGGTTTGTGCTAGCTTCTTGAAACTTGACACAGTAAACAGTTTCACATTCTAACTCTATGTTTTGTTTATTTTTCATGTAGCCCTAAGCAGTGACTGGCGAGAAACACTTTCATTGAAAGGGGTTGCAAGCTTCCAAAAATTACGAGACTCCAGAAATCTCAGCAAATATTTTTTCACCCAAACTGGATGATACTTTCAGGTAATGATCAGTACACTAAGCCCACTTGGTTCTCCAAATTTCGTTCTTTTATGTTGAAGCGTTCGTTTCCAGTAACAGTTTCCATTCTGGCATTTCACTCTGTTTTCTCCTATATTGATAGATGTATTTGGAACTCTAAATCAAACACGGTTTGTGCTAGCTTCTTGAAACTTGACACAGTAAAGCAGTTTCACATTCTAACTCTATGTTTTGTTTCCTTTTCATGTAGCCCTAAGCAGTGACTGGCGAGAAACACTTTCATTGAAAGGGGTTGCAAGCTTCCAAAAATTATGAGTCTCCAGAAATCTCAGCAAATATTTTTTCACCCAAACTGGATGATACTTTCAGGTAATGATCAGTACACTAAGCCCACTTGGTACCCCAAATTTCGTTCTTCTATGTTGAATTGTTCGTTTTCAGTAACAGTTTGAATTTTGGCGTTTCACTCTGTTTTCTCCTATATTGATAGATGTATTTGGAACTCTAAATCAAACACGGTTTGTGCTAGCTTCTTGAAACTTGACACAGTAAAGCAGTTTCACATTCTAACTCTATGTTTTGTTTCCTTTTCATGTAGCCCTAAGCAGTGACTGGCGAGAAACAGTTTCATTGAAAGGGGTTGCAAGCTTCCAAAAATTATGAGTCTCCAGAAATCTCAGCAAATATTTTTTCACCCAAACTGGATGATACTTTCAGGTAATGATCAGTACACTAAGCCCACTTGGTTCTCCAAATTTCGTTCTTCTATGTTGAAGCGTTCGTTTCCAGTAACAGTTTCCATTCTAGCATTTCACTCTGTTTTCTCCTATATTGATAGATGTATTTGGAACTCTAAATCAAACACGGTTTGTGCTAGCTTCTTGAAACTTGACACAGTAAAGCAGTTTCACATTCTAACTCTATGTTTTGTTTCCTTTTCTTGTAGCCCTAAGCAGTGACGGGCGAGAAACACTGTCATTGAAAGGGGTTGCAAGCTTCCATAAATTACGAGTCTCCAGAAATCTCAGCAAATATTTTTTCACCCAAACTGCATGATACTTTCAGGTAATGATCAGTACACTAAGCCCACTTGGTTCCCCAAATTTCGTTCTTCTATGTTGAAGCGTTCGTTTCCAGTAACAGTTTCCATTCTGGCGTTTCACTCTGTTTTCTCCTATATTGATAGATGTATTTGGAACTCTAAATCAAACACGGTTTGTGCTAGCTTCTTGAAACTTGACACAGTAAAGCAGTTTCACATTCTAACTCTATGTTTTGTTTCCTTTTCATGTAGCCCTAAGCAGTGACTGGCGAGAAACACTTTCATTGAAAGGGGTTGCAAGCTTCCAAAAATTACGAGTCTCCAGAAATCTCAGCAAATATTTTTTCACCCAAACTGGATGATACTTTCAGGTAATGATCAGTACACTAAGTCCACTTGCTTCCCCAAATTTCGTTCTTCTATGTTGAAGCGTTCGTTTCCAGTAACAGTTTGAATTTTGTCGTTTCATTCTGTTTTCTCCTATATTGATAGATGTATTTGGAACTCTAAATCAAACACGGTTTGCACTAGCTTCTTGAAACTTGACACAGTAAAGCAGTTTCAGATTCTAACTCTATGTTTTGTTTCCTTTTCATGTAGCCCTAAGCAGTGACTGGCGAGAAACACTTTCATTGAAAGGGGTTGCAAGCTTCCAAAAATTACGAGTCTCCAGAAATCTCAGCAAATATTTTTTCACCCAAACTGGATGATACTTTCAGGTAATGATCAGTACACTAAGCCCTCTTGGTTCCCCAAATTTCGTTCTTCTATGTTGAAGCGTTCGTTTCCAGTAACAGTCTGAATTTTGTCGTTTCACTCTGTTTTCTCCTATATTGATAGATGTATTTGGAACTCTAAATCAAACACGGTTTGTGCTAGCTTCTTGAAACTTGACACAGTAAAGCAGTTTCACATTCTAGCTCTAAGTTTTGTTTCCTTTTCATGTAGCTTTAAGCAGTGACTGGCGAGAAACACTTTCATTGAAAGGGGTTGCAAGCTTCCAAAAATTACGAGTCTCCAGAAATCTCAGCAAATATTTTTTCACCCAAACTGGATGATACATTCAGAAAATGATCAGTACACTAAGCCCACTTGGTTCTCCAAATTTCGTTTTTCTATGTTGAAGCGTTCGTTTCCAGTAACAGTTTCCATTCTGGCATTTCACTCTGTTTTCTCCTATATTGATATCTGTACTTGGAACTCTAAATCAAACACGGTTTGTGCTAGCTTCTTGAAACTTGACACAGTAAAGCAGTTTCACATTCTAACTCTATGTTTTGTTTCCTTTTCATGTAGCCCTAAGCAGTGACTGGCAAGAAACACTTTCATTGAAAGGGGTTGCAAGCTTCCAAAAATTACGAGTCTCCAGAAATCTCAGCAAATATTTTTTCAACCAAACTGGATGTTACTTTCAGGTAATGATCAGTACACTAAGCCCACTTGGTTCTCCAAATTTCGTTCTTCTATGTTGAAGCGTTCGTTTCCAGTAACAGTTTCCATTCTGGCATTTCACTCTGTTTTCTCCTATATTGATAGATGTATTTGGAACTCTAAATCAAACACGGTTTGTGCTAGCTTCTTGAAACTTGACACAGTAAAGCAGTTTCACATTCTAACTCTATGTTTTGTTTCCTTTTCATGTAGCCCTAAGCAGTGACGGGCGAGAAACACTTTCATTGAAAGGGGTTGCAAGCTTCCAAAAATTACGAGTCTCCAGAAATCTCAGTAAATATTTTTTCACCCAAACTGCATGATACTTTCAGGTAATGATCAGTACACTAAGCCCACTTGGTTCCCCAAATTTCGATCTTCTATGTTGAAGCGTTCGTTTCCAGTAACAGTTTCCATTCTGGCATTTCACTCTGTTTTCTCCTATATAGATAGATGTATTTGGAACTCTAAATCAAACACGGTTTGTGCTAGCTTCTTGAAACTTGACACAGTAATGCAGTTTCACATTCTAACAATATGTTTTGTTTCCTTTTCATGTAGCCCTAAGCAGTGACTGGCGAGAAACACTTTCATTGAAAGGGGTTGCAAGCTTCCAAAAATTACGAGTCTCCAGAAATCTCAGCAAATATTTTTTCAACCAAACTGGATGATACTTTCAGGTAATGATCAGTACACTAAGCCCTCTTGGTTCCCCAAATTTCGTTCTTCTATGTTGAAGCGTTCGTTTCCAGTAACAGTTTGAATTTTGGCGTTTCACTCTGTTTTCTCCTATATCGATAGATGTATTTGGAACTCTAAAGCAAACACGGTTTGTGCTAGCTTCTTGAAACTTGACACAGTAAAGCAGTTTCACATTCTAACTCTATATTTTGTTTCCTTTTCATGTAGCCCTAAGCCGTTACTGGCGAGAAACACTTTCATTGAAAGTGGTTGCAAGCTTCCAAAAATTACGAGTCTCCAGAAATCTCAGCAAATATTTTTTCACCCAAACTGGATGATACTTTCAGGTAATGATCAGTACACTAAGTCCACTTGCTTCCCCAAATTTCGTTCTTCTATGTTGAAGCGTTCGTTTCCAGTAACAGTTTGAATTTTGTCGTTTCATTCTGTTTTCTCCTATATTGATAGATGTATTTGGAACTCTAAATCAAACACGGTTTGTGCTAGCTTCTTGAAACTTGACACAGTAAAGCAGTTTCAGATTCTAACTCTATGTTTTGTTTCCTTTTCATGTAGCCCTAAGCAGTGACTGGCGAGAAACACTTTCATTGAAAGGGGTTGCAAGCTTCCAAAAATTACGAGTCTCCAGAAATCTCAGCAAATATTTTTTCACCCAAACTGGATGATACTTTCAGGTAATGATCAGTACACTAAGCCCTCTTGGTTCCCCAAATTTCGTTCTTCTATGTTGAAGCGTTCATTTCCAGTAACAGTTTGAATTTTGTCATTTCACTCTGTTTTCTCCTATATTGATAGATGTATTTGGAACTCTAAATCAAACACGGTTTGTGCTAGCTTCTTGAAACTTGACACAGTAAAGCAGTTTCACATTCTAACTCTATGTTTTGTTTCCTTTTCATGTAGCCCTAAGCAGTGACTGGCGAGAAACACTTTCATTGAAATGGGTTGCAAGCTTCCAAAAATTACGAGTCCCAGAAATCTCAGCAAATATTTTTTCACCCAAACTGGATGATACTTTCAGGTAATGATCAGTACACTAAGGCCTCTTGGTTCCCCAAATTTCGTTCTTCTATGTTGAAGCGTTCGTTTCCAGTAACAGTTTGAATTTTGTCGTTTCACTCTGTTTTCTCCTATATTGATAGATGTATTTGGAACTCTAAATCAAACACGGTTTGTGCTAGCTTCTTGAAACTTGACACAGTAAAGCAGTTTCACATTCTAACTCTATGTTTTGTTTCCTTTTCATGTAGCTTTAAGCAGTGACTGGCGAGAAACACTTTCATTGAAAGGGGTTGCAAGCTTCCAAAAATTACGAGTCTCCAGAAATCTCAGCAAATATTTTTTCACCCAAACTGGATGATACTTTCAGGTAATGATCAGTACACTAAGCCCACTTGGTTCCCCAAATTTCGTTCTTCTATGTTGAAGCGTTCGTTTCCAGTAACAGTTTCCATTCTGGCATTTCACTCTGTTTTCTCCTATATTGATAGATGTATTTGGAACTCTAAATCAAACACGGTTTGTGCTAGCTTCTTGAAACTTGACACAGTAAAGCAGTTTCACATTCTAACTCTATGTTTTGTTTCCTTTTCATGTAGCCCTAAGCAGTGAGTGGCGAGAAACACTTTCATTGAAAGGGGTTGCAAGCTTCCAAAAATTACGAGTCTCCAGAAATCTCAGCAAATATTTTTTCACCCAAACTGGATGATACTTTCAGGTAATGATCAGTACACTAAGCCCACTTGGTTCTCCAAATTTCGTTCTTCTATGTTGAAGCGTTCGTTTCCAGTAACAGTTTCCATTCTGGCATTTCACTCTGTTTTCTCCTATATTGATAGATGTATTTGGAACTCTAAATCAAACACGGTTAGTGCTAGCTTCTTGAAACTTGACACAGTAAAGCAGTTTCACATTCTAACTCTATGTTTTGTTTCCTTTTCTTGTAGCCCTAAGCAGTGACGGGCGAGAAATACTTTCATTGAAAGGGGTTGCAAGCTTCCATAAATTACGAGTCTCCAGAAATCTCAGCAAATATTTTTTCACCCAAACTGCATGATACTTTCAGGTAATGATCAGTACACTAAGCCCACTTGGTTCCCCAAATTTTGATCTTCTATGTTGAAGCGTTCGTTTCCAGTAACAGTTTCCATTCTGGCATTTCACTCTGTTTTCTCCTATATTGATAGATGTATTTGGAACTCTAAATCAAACACGGTTTGTGCTAGCTTCTTGAAACTTGACACAGTAATGCAGTTTCACATTCTAACAATATGTTTTGTTCCCTTTTCATGTAGCCCTAAGCAGTGACTGGCGAGAAACACTTTCATTGAAAGGGGTTGCAAGCTTCCAAAAATTACGAGTCTCCAGAAATCTCAGCAAATATTTTTTCACCCAAACTGGATGATACTTTCAGGTAATGATCAGTACACTAAGCCCTCTTGGTTCCCCAAATTTCGTTCTTCTATGTTGAAGCGTTCGTTTCCAGTAACAGTTTGAATTTTGGCGTTTCACTCTGTTTTCTCCTATATTGATAGATGTATTTGGAACTCTAAATCAAACACGGTTTGTGCTAGCTTCTTGAAACTTGACACAGTAAAGCAGTTTCACATTCTAACTCTATGTTTTGTTTCCTTTTCATGTAGCCCTAAGCAGTTACTGGCAAGAAACACTTTCATTGAAAGGGGTTGCAAGCTTCCAAAAATTACGAGTCTCCAGAAATCTCAGCAAATATTTTTTCACCCAAACTGGATGATACTTTCAGGTAATGATCAGTACACTAAGTCCACTTTCTTCCCCAAATTTCGTTCTTCTATGTTGAAGCGTTCGTTTCCAGTAACAGTTTGAATTTTGTCGTTTCATTCTGTTTTCTCCTATATTGATAGATGTATTTGGAACTCTAAATCAAACACGGTTTGCGCTAGCTTCTTGAAACTTGACACAGTAAAGCAGTTTCACATTCTAACTCTATGTTTTGTTTCCTTTTCATGTAGCCCTAAGCAGTGACTGGCGAGAAACACTTTCATTGAAAGGGGTTGCAAGCTTCCAAAAATTACGAGTCTCCAGAAATCTAAGCAAATATTTTTTCACCCAAACTGCATGATACTTTCAGGTAATGATCAGTACACTAAGCCCACTTGGTTCCCCAAATTTCGTTCTTCTATGTTGAAGCGTTCGTTTCCAGTAACAGTTTGAATTTTGGCATTTCACTCTGTTTTCTCCTATATTGATAGATGTATTTGGAACTCTAAATCAAACACGGTTTGTGCTAGCTTCTTGAAACTTGACACAGTAAAGCAGTTTCACATTCTAACTCTATGTTTTGTTTCCTTTTCATGTAGCCCTAAGCAGTGACTGGCGAGAAACACTTTCATTGAAAGGGGTTGCAAGCTTCCAAAAATTACGAGTCTCCAGAAATCTCAGCAAATATTTTTTCACCCAAACTGGATGATACTTTCAGGTAATGATCAGTACACTAAGCCCTCTTGGTTCCCCAAATTTCGTTCTTCTATGTTGAAGCGTTCGTTTCCAGTAACAGTTTGAATTTTGGCGTTTCACTCTGTTTTCTCCTATATTGATAGATGTATTTGGAACTCTAAATCAAACACGGTTTGTGCTAGCTTCTTGAAACTTGACACAGTAAAGCAGTTTCACATTCTAACTCTATGTTTTGTTTCCTTTTCATGTAGCCCTAAGCAGTGACTGGCGAGAAACACTTTCATTGAAAGGGGTTGCAAGCTTCCAAAAATTACGAGTCTCCAGAAAACTCAGCAAATATTTTTTCACCCAAACTGGATGATACTTTCAGGTAATGATCAGTACACTAAGCCCTCTTGGTTCCCCAAATTTCGTTCTTCTATGTTGAAGCGTTCGTTTCCAGTAACAGTTTGAATTTTGTCGTTTCACTCTGTTTTCTCCTATATTGATAGATGTATTTGGAACTCTAAATCAAACACGGTTTGTGCTAGCTTCTTGAAACTTGACACAGTAAAGCAGTTTCACATTCTAACTGTATGTTTTGTTTCCTTTTCATGTAGCTTTAAGCAGTGACTGGCGAGAAACACTTTCATTGAAAGGGGTTGCAAGCTTCCAAAAATTACGAGTCTCCAGAAATCTCAGCAAATATTTTTTCACCCAAACTGGATGATACTTTCAGGTAATGATCAGTACACTAAGCCCACTTGGTTCTCCAAATTTCGTTCTTCTATGTTGAAGCGTTCGTTTCCAGTAACAGTTTCCATTCTGGCATTTCACTCTGTTTTCTCCTATATTGATAGATGTATTTGGAACTCTAAATCAAACACGGTTTGTGCTAGCTTCTTGAAACTTGACACAGTAAAGCAGTTTCACATTCTAACTCTATGTTTTGTTTCCTTTTCATGTAGCCCTAAGCAGTGACTGGCGAGAAACACTTTCATTGAAGGGGTTGCAAGCTTCCAAAAATTACGAGTCTCCAGAAATCTCAGCAAATATTTTTTCACCCAAACTGGATGATACTTTCAGGTAATGATCAGTACACTAAGCCCACTTGGTTCCCCAAATTTCGTTCTTCTATGTTGAAGCGTTTCTTTCCAGTAACAGTTTGAATTTTGTCGTTTCACTCTGTTTTCTCCTATATTGATAGATGTACTTGGAACTCTAAATCAAACACGGTTTGTGCTAGCTTCTTGAAACTTGACACAGTAAAGCAGTTTCACGTTCTATCTCTATGTTTTCTTTCCTCCTGATATAGCCCTAAGCAGTGACTGGCGAGAAACACGTTCATTGAAAGGGGTTGCAAGCTTCCAAAAATTACGAGTCTCCAGAAATCTCAGCAAATATTTTTTCACCCAAACTGCATGATACTTTCAGGTAATGATCAGTACACTAAGCCCACTTGGATCCCCAAATTTCGATCTTCTATGTTGAAGCGTTCGTTTCCAGTAACAGTTTCCATTCTGGCATTTCACTCTGTTTTCTCCTATATTGATAGATGTATTTGGAACTCTAAATCAAACACGGTTTGTGCTAGCTTCTTGAAACTTGACACAGTAATGCAGTTTCACATTCTAACAATATGTTTTGTTTCCTTTTCATGTAGCGCTAAGCAGTGACTGGCGAGAAACACTTTCATTGAAAGGGGTTGCAAGCTTCCAAAAATTACGAGTCTCCAGAAATCTCAGCAAATATTTTTTCACCCAAACTGCATGATACTTTCAGGTAATGATCAGTACACTAAGCCCAGTTGGTTCCCCAAATTTCGTTCTTGTATGTTGAAGCGTTCATTTCCAGTAACAGTTTGAATTTTGGCGTTTCACTCTGTTTTCTCCTATATTGATAGATGTATTTGGAACTCTAAATCAAACACGGTTTGTGCTAGCTTCTTGAAACTTGACACAGTAAAGCAGTTTCACATTCTAACTGTATGTTTTGTTTCCTTTTCATGTAGCTTTAAGCAGTGACTGGCGAGAAACACTTTCATTGAAAGGGGTTGCAAGCTTCCAAAAATTACGAGTCTCCAGAAATCTCAGCAAATATTTTTTCACCCAAACTGGATGATACTTTCATGTAATGATCAGTACACTAAGCCCACTTGGTTCTCCAAATTTCGTTCTTCTATGTTGAAGCGTTCGTTTCCAGTAACAGTTTCCATTCTGGCATTTCACTCTGTTTTCTCCTATATTGATAGATGTATTTGGAACTCTAAATCAAACACGGTTTGTGCTAGCTTCTTGAAACTTGACACAGTAAAGCAGTTTCACATTCTAACTCTATGTTTTGTTTCCTTTTCATGTAGCCCTAAGCAGTGACTGGCGAGAAACACTTTCATTGAAAGGGGTTGCAAGCTTCCAAAAATTACGAGTCTCCAGAAATCTCAGCAAATATTTTTTCACCCAAACTGGATGATACTTTCAGGTAATGATCAGTACACTAAGTCCACTTTCTTCCCCAAATTTCGTTCTTCTATGTTGAAGCGTTCGTTTCCAGTAACAGTTTGAATTTTGTCGTTTCATTCTGTTTTCTCCTATATTGATAGATGTATTTGGAACTCTAAATCAAACACGGTTTGTGCTAGCTTCTTGAAACTTGACACAGTAAAGCAGTTTCACATTCTAACTCTATGTTTTGTTTCCTTTTCATGTAGCCCTAAGCAGTTACTGGCAAGAAACACTTTCATTGAAAGGGGTTGCAAGCTTCCAAAAATTACGAGTCTCCAGAAATCTCAGCAAATATTTTTTCACCCAAACTGGATGATACTTTCAGGTAATGATCAGTACACTAAGTCCACTTTCTTCCCCAAATTTCGTTCTTCTATGTTGAAGCGTTCGTTTCCAGTAACAGTTTGAATTTTGTCGTTTCATTCTGTTTTCTCCTATATTGATAGATGTATTTGGAACTCTAAATCAAACACGGTTTGCGCTAGCTTCTTGAAACTTGACACAGTAAAGCAGTTTCACATTCTAACTCTATGTTTTGTTTCCTTTTCATGTAGCCCTAAGCAGTGACTGGCGAGAAACACTTTCATTGAAAGGGGTTGCAAGCTTCCAAAAATTACGAGTCTCCAGAAATCTAAGCAAATATTTTTTCACCCAAACTGCATGATACTTTCAGGTAATGATCAGTACACTAAGCCCACTTGGTTCCCCAAATTTCGTTCTTCTATGTTGAAGCGTTCGTTTCCAGTAACAGTTTGAATTTTGGCATTTCACTCTGTTTTCTCCTATATTGATAGATGTATTTGGAACTCTAAATCAAACACGGTTTGTGCTAGCTTCTTGAAACTTGACACAGTAAAGCAGTTTCACATTCTAACTCTATGTTTTGTTTCCTTTTCATGTAGCCCTAAGCAGTGACTGGCGAGAAACACTTTCATTGAAAGGGGTTGCAAGCTTCCAAAAATTACGAGTCTCCAGAAATCTCAGCAAATATTTTTTCACCCAAACTGGATGATACATTCAGGTAATGATCAGTACACTAAGCCCACTTGGTTCTCCAAATTTCGTTCTTCTATGTTGAAGCGTTCGTTTCCAGTAACAGTTTGAATTTTGTCGTTTCACTCTGTTTTCTCCTATATTGATAGATGTATTTGGAACTCTAAATCAAACACGGTTTGTGCTAGCTTCTTGAAACTTGACACAGTAAAGCAGTTTCACATTCTAACTCTATGTTTTGTTTCCTTTTCATGTAGCCCTAAGCAGTGACTGGCGAGAAACACTTTCATTGAAAGGGGTTGCAAGCTTCCAAAAATTACGAGTCTCCAGAAATCTCAGCAAATATTTTTTCACCCAAACTGGATGATACTTTCAGGTAATGATCAGTACACTAAGCCCACTTGGTTCCCCAAATTTCGTTCTTCTATGTTGAAGCGTTCGTTTCCAGTAACAGTTTGAATTTTGTCGTTTCACTCTGTTTTCTCCTATATTGATAGATGTACTTGGAACTCTAAATCAAACACGGTTTGTGCTAGCTTCTTGAAAATTGACACAGTAAAGCAGTTTCACATTCTAGCTCTAAGTTTTGTTTCCTTTTCATGTAGCTTTAAGCAGTGACTGGCGAGAAACACTTTCATTGAAAGGGGTTGCAAGCTTCCAAAAATTACGAGTCTCCAGAAATCTCAGCAAATATTTTTTCACCTAAACTGGATGATACTTTCAAGTAATGATCAGTACACTAAGCCCTCTTGGTTCCCCAAATTTCGTTCTTCTATGTTGAAGCGTTCGTTTCCAGTAACAGTTTGAATTTTGGCGTTTCACTCTGTTTTCTCCTATATTGATAGATGTATTTGGAACTCTAAATCAAACACGGTTTGTGCTAGCTTCTTGAAACTTGACACAGTAAAGCAGTTTCACATTCTAACTCTATGTTTTGTTTCCTTTTCATGTAGCCCTAAGCAGTGACTGGCGAGAAACACTTTCATTGAAAGGGGTTGCAAGCTTCCAAAAATTACGAGTCTCCAGAAATCTCAGCAAATATTTTTTCACCTAAACTGGATGATACTTTCAGGTAATGATCAGTACACTAAGCCCTCTTGGTTCCCCAAATTTCGTTCTTCTATGTTGAAGCGTTCGTTTCCAGTAACAGTTTGAATTTTGGCGTTTCACTCTGTTTTCTCCTATATTGATAGATGTATTTGGAACTCTAAATCAAACACGGTTTGTGCTAGCTTCTTGAAACTTGACACAGTAAAGCAGTTTCACATTCTAACTCTATGTTTTGTTTCCTTTTCATGTAGCCCTAAGCAGTGACTGGCGAGAAACACTTTCATTGAAAGGGGTTGCAAGCTTCCAAAAATTACGAGTCTCCAGAAAACTCAGCAAATATTTTTTCACCCAAACTGGATGATACTTTCAGGTAATGATCAGTACACTAAGCCCTCTTGGTTCCCCAAATTTCGTTCTTCTATGTTGAAGCGTTCGTTTCCAGTAACAGTTTGAATTTTGTCGTTTCACTCTGTTTTCTCCTATATTGATAGATGTATTTGGAACTCTAAATCAAACACGGTTTGTGCTAGCTTCTTGAAACTTGACACAGTAAAGCAGTTTCACATTCTAACTGTATGTTTTGTTTCCTTTTCATGTAGCTTTAAGCAGTGACTGGCGAGAAACACTTTCATTGAAAGGGGTTGCAAGCTTCCAAAAATTACGAGTCTCCAGAAATCTCAGCAAATATTTTTTCACCCAAACTGGATGATACTTTCAGGTAATGATCAGTACACTAAGCCCACTTGGTTCTCCAAATTTCGTTCTTCTATGTTGAAGCGTTCGTTTCCAGTAACAGTTTCCATTCTGGCATTTCACTCTGTTTTCTCCTATATTGATAGATGTATTTGGAACTCTAAATCAAACACGGTTTGTGCTAGCTTCTTGAAACTTGACACAGTAAAGCAGTTTCACATTCTAACTCTATGTTTTGTTTCCTTTTCATGTAGCCCTAAGCAGTGACTGGCGAGAAACACTTTCATTGAAGGGGTTGCAAGCTTCCAAAAATTACGAGTCTCCAGAAATCTCAGCAAATATTTTTTCACCCAAACTGGATGATACTTTCAGGTAATGATCAGTACACTAAGCCCACTTGGTTCCCCAAATTTCGTTCTTCTATGTTGAAGCGTTTCTTTCCAGTAACAGTTTGAATTTTGTCGTTTCACTCTGTTTTCTCCTATATTGATAGATGTACTTGGAACTCTAAATCAAACACGGTTTGTGCTAGCTTCTTGAAACTTGACACAGTAAAGCAGTTTCACGTTCTATCTCTATGTTTTCTTTCCTCCTGATATAGCCCTAAGCAGTGACTGGCGAGAAACACGTTCATTGAAAGGGGTTGCAAGCTTCCAAAAATTACGAGTCTCCAGAAATCTCAGCAAATATTTTTTCACCCAAACTGCATGATACTTTCAGGTAATGATCAGTACACTAAGCCCACTTGGATCCCCAAATTTCGATCTTCTATGTTGAAGCGTTCGTTTCCAGTAACAGTTTCCATTCTGGCATTTCACTCTGTTTTCTCCTATATTGATAGATGTATTTGGAACTCTAAATCAAACACGGTTTGTGCTAGCTTCTTGAAACTTGACACAGTAATGCAGTTTCACATTCTAACAATATGTTTTGTTTCCTTTTCATGTAGCGCTAAGCAGTGACTGGCGAGAAACACTTTCATTGAAAGGGGTTGCAAGCTTCCAAAAATTACGAGTCTCCAGAAATCTCAGCAAATATTTTTTCACCCAAACTGCATGATACTTTCAGGTAATGATCAGTACACTAAGCCCAGTTGGTTCCCCAAATTTCGTTCTTGTATGTTGAAGCGTTCATTTCCAGTAACAGTTTGAATTTTGGCGTTTCACTCTGTTTTCTCCTATATTGATAGATGTATTTGGAACTCTAAATCAAACACGGTTTGTGCTAGCTTCTTGAAACTTGACACAGTAAAGCAGTTTCACATTCTAACTGTATGTTTTGTTTCCTTTTCATGTAGCTTTAAGCAGTGACTGGCGAGAAACACTTTCATTGAAAGGGGTTGCAAGCTTCCAAAAATTACGAGTCTCCAGAAATCTCAGCAAATATTTTTTCACCCAAACTGGATGATACTTTCATGTAATGATCAGTACACTAAGCCCACTTGGTTCTCCAAATTTCGTTCTTCTATGTTGAAGCGTTCGTTTCCAGTAACAGTTTCCATTCTGGCATTTCACTCTGTTTTCTCCTATATTGATAGATGTATTTGGAACTCTAAATCAAACACGGTTTGTGCTAGCTTCTTGAAACTTGACACAGTAAAGCAGTTTCACATTCTAACTGTATGTTTTGTTTCCTTTTCATGTAGCCCTAAGCAGTGACTGGCGAGAAACACTTTCATTGAAAGGGGTTGCAAGCTTCCAAAAATTACGAGTCTCCAGAAATCTCAGCAAACATTTTTTCACCCAAACTGGATGATACTTTCAGGTAATGATCAGTACACTAAGCCCACTTGATTCCCCAAATTTCGTTCTTCTATGTTGAAGCGTTCGTTTCCAGTAACAGTTTGAATTCTGTCGTTTCACTCTGTTTTCTCCTATATTGATAGATGTACTTGGAACTCTAAATCAAACACGGTTTGTGCTAGCTTCTTGAAACTTGACACAGTAAAGCAGTTTCAGATTCTAACTCTATGTTTTGTTTCCTTTTCATGTAGCCCTAAGCAGTGACTGGCGAGAAACACTTTCATTGAAAGGGGTTGCAAGCTTCCAAAAATTACGAGTCTCCAGAAATCTCAGCAAATATTTTTTCACCCAAACTGGATGATACTTTCAGGTAATGATCAGTACAGTAAGCCCACTCGGTTCTCCAAATTTCATTCTTCTATGTTGAAGCGTTCGTTTCCAGTAACAGTTTCCATTCTGGCATTTCACTCTGTTTTCTCCTATATTGATAGATGTATTTGGAACTCTAAATCAAACACGGTTTGTGCTAGCTTCTTGAAACTTGACACAGTAAAGCAGTTTCACATTCTAACTCTATGTTTTGTTTCCTTTTCATGTAGCTTTAAGCAGTGACTGGCGAGAAACACTTGAATTGAAAGGGGTTGCAAGCTTCCAAAAATTACGAGTCTCCAGAAATCTCAGCAAATATTTTTTCACCCAAACTGCATGATACTTTCAGGTAATGATCAGTACACTAAGCCCACTTGGTTCCCCAAATTTCGATCTTCTATGTTGAAGCGTTCGTTTCCAGTAACAGTTTCCATTCTGGCATTTCACTCTGTTTTCTCCTATATTGATAGATGTATTTGGAACTCTAAATCAAACACGGTTTGTGCTAGCTTCTTGAAACTTGACACAGTAATGCAGTTTCACATTCTAACAATATGTTTTGTTTCCTTTTCATGTAGCGCTAAGCAGTGACTGGCGAGAAACACTTTCATTGAAAGGGGTTGCAAGCTTCCAAAAATTACGAGTCTCCAGAAATCTCAGCAAATATTTTTTCACCCAAACTGCATGATACTTTCAGGTAATGATCAGTACACTAAGCCCACTTGGTTCCCCAAATTTCGTTCTTCTATGTTGAAGCGTTCGTTTCCAGTAACAGTTTGAATTCTGTCGTTTCACTCTGTTTTCTCCTATATTGATAGATGTACTTGGAACTCTAAATCAAACACGGTTTGTGCTAGCTTCTTGAAACTTGACACAGTAAAGCAGTTTCACATTCTAACTCTATGTTTTGTTTCCTTTTCATGTAGCTTTAAGCAGTGACTGGCGAGAAACACTTTCATTGAAAGGGGTTGCAAGCTTCCAAAAATTACGAGTCTCCAGAAATCTCAGCAAATATTTTTTCACCCAAACTGGATGATACTTTCAGGTAATGATCAGTACAGTAAGCCCACTCGGTTCTCCAAATTTCATTCTTCTATGTTGAAGCGTTCGTTTCCAGTAACAGTTTGAATTTTTGCGTTTCACTGTGTTTTCTCCTATATTGATAGATGTATTTGGAACTCTAAATCAAACACGGTTTGTGCTAGCTTCTTGAAACTTGACACAGTAAAGCAGTTTCACATTCTAACTCTATGTTTTGTTTCCTTTTCATGTAGCCCTAAGCAGTGACTGGCGAGAAACACTTTCATTGAAAGGGGTTGCAAGCTTCCAAAAATTACGAGTCTCCAGAAATCTCAGCAAATATTTTTTCACCCAAACTGGATGATACTTTCAGGTAATGATCAGTACACTAAGCCCTCTTGGTTCCCCAAATTTCGTTCTTCTATGTTGAAGCGTTCGTTTCCAGTAACAGTTTGAATTTTGTCGTTTCACTCTGTTTTCTCCTATATTGATAGATGTATTTGGAACTCTAAATCAAACACGGTTTGTGCTAGCTTCTTGAAACTTGACACAGTAAAGCAGTTTCAGATTCTAACTCTATGTTTTGTTTCCTTTTCATGTAGCCCTAAGCAGTGACTGGCGAGAAACACTTTCATTGAAAGGGGTTGCAAGCTTCCAAAAATTACGAGTCTCCAGAAATCTCAGCAAATATTTTTTCACCCAAACTGGATGATACATTCAGGTAATGATCAGTACACTAAGCCCACTTGCTTCTCCAAATTTCGTTCTTCTATGTTGAAGCGTTCGTTTCCAGTAACAGTTTCCAGTCTGGCATTTCACTCTGTTTTCTCCTATATTGATAGGTGTATTTGGAACTCTAAATCAAACACGGTTTGTGCTAGCTTCTTGAAACTTGACACAGTAAAGCAGTTTCACATTCTAACTCTATGTTTTGTTTCCTTTTCATGTAGCCCTAAGCAGTGACTGGCGAGAAACACTTTCATTGAAAGGGGTTGCAAGCTTCCAAAAATTACGAGTCACCAGAAATCTCAGCAAATATTTTTTCACCCAAACGGGATGATACATTCAGGTAATGATCAGTACACTAAGCCCACTTGGTTCCCCAAATTTCGTTCTTCTATGTTGAAGCGTTCGTTTCCAGTAACAGTTTGAATTTTGTCGTTTCACTCTGTTTTCTCCTATATTGATATATGTACTTGGAACTCTAAATCAAACACGGTTTGTGCTAGCTTCTTGAAACCTGACACAGTAAAGCAGTTTCAGATTCTAACTCTATGTTTTGTTTCCTTTTCATGTAGCTTTAAGCAGTGACTGGCGAGAAACACTTTCATTGAAAGGGGTTGCAAGCTTCCAAAAATTACGAGTCTCCAGAAATCTCAGCAAATATTTTTTCACCCAAACTGGATGATACTTTCAGGTAATGATCAGTACAGTAAGCCCACTCGGTTCTCCAAATTTCATTCTTCTATGTTGAAGCGTTCGTTTCCAGTAACAGTTTCCATTCTGGCATTTCACTCTGTTTTCTCCTATATTGATAGATGTATTTGGAACTCTAAATCAAACACGGTTTGTGCTAGCTTCTTGAAACTTGACACAGTAAAGCAGTTTCACATTCTAACTCTATGTTTTGTTTCCTTTTCATGTAGCCCTAAGCAGTGACTGGCGAGAAACACTTTCATTGAAAGGGGTTGCAAGCTTCCAAAAATTACGAGTCTCCAGAAATCTCAGCAAATATTTTTTCACCCAAACTGGATGATACTTTCAGGTAATGATCAGTACACTAAGCCCTCTTGGTTCCCCAAATTTCGTTCTTCTATGTTGAAGCGTTCGTTTCCAGTAACAGTTTCCATTCTGGCATTTCACTCTGTTTTCTCCTATATTGATAGATGTATTTGGAACTCTAAATCAAACACGGTTTGTGCTAGCTTCTTGAAACTTGACACAGTAAAGCAGTTTCACATTCTAACTCTATGTTTTGTTTCCTTTTCATGTAGCTTTAAGCAGTGACTGGCGAGAAACACTTTCATTGAAAGGGGTTGCAAGCTTCCAAAAATTACGAGTCTCCAGAAATCTCAGCAAATATTTTTTCACCCAAACTGGATGATACTTTCAGGTAATGATCAGTACAGTAAGCCCACTCGCTTCTCCAAATTTCATTCTTCTATATTGAAGCGTTCGTTTCCAGTAACAGTTTCCATTCTGGCATTTCACTCTGTTTTCTCCTATATTGATAGATGTATTTGGAACTCTAAATCAAACACGGTTTGTGCTAGCTTCTTGAAACTTGACACAGTAAAGCAGTTTCACATTCTAACTCTATGTTTTGTTTCCTTTTCATGTAGCTTTAAGCAGTGACTGGCGAGAAACACTTTCATTGAAAGGGGTTGCAAGCTTCCAAAAATTACGAGTCTCCAGAAATCTCAGCAAATATTTTTTCACCCAAACTGGATGATACTTTCAGGTAATGATCAGTACACTAAGCCCACTTGGTACCCCAAATTTCGTTCTTCTATGTTGAATTGTTCGTTTTCAGTAACAGTTTGAATTTTGGCGTTTCACTCTGTTTTCTCCTATATTGATAGATGTATTTGGAACTCTAAATCAAACACGGTTTGTGCTAGCTTCTTGAAACTTGACACAGTAAAGCAGTTTCACATTCTAACTCTATGTTTTGTTTCCTTTTCATGTAGCCCTAAGCAGTGACTGGCGAGAAACAGTTTCATTGAAAGGGGTTGCAAGCTTCCAAAAATTATGAGTCTCCAGAAATCTCAGCAAATATTTTTTCACCCAAACTGGATGATACTTTCAGGTAATGATCAGTACACTAAGCCCACTTGGTTCTCCAAATTTCGTTCTTCTATGTTGAAGCGTTCGTTTCCAGTAACAGTTTCCATTCTAGCATTTCACTCTGTTTTCTCCTATATTGATAGATGTATTTGGAACTCTAAATCAAACACGGTTTGTGCTAGCTTCTTGAAACTTGACACAGTAAAGCAGTTTCACATTCTAACTCTATGTTTTGTTTCCTTTTCTTGTAGCCCTAAGCAGTGACGGGCGAGAAACACTGTCATTGAAAGGGGTTGCAAGCTTCCATAAATTACGAGTCTCCAGAAATCTCAGCAAATATTTTTTCACCCAAACTGCATGATACTTTCAGGTAATGATCAGTACACTAAGCCCACTTGGTTCCCCAAATTTCGTTCTTCTATGTTGAAGCGTTCGTTTCCAGTAACAGTTTCCATTCTGGCGTTTCACTCTGTTTTCTCCTATATTGATAGATGTATTTGGAACTCTAAATCAAACACGGTTTGTGCTAGCTTCTTGAAACTTGACACAGTAAAGCAGTTTCACATTCTAACTCTATGTTTTGTTTCCTTTTCATGTAGCCCTAAGCAGTGACTGGCGAGAAACACTTTCATTGAAAGGGGTTGCAAGCTTCCAAAAATTACGAGTCTCCAGAAATCTCAGCAAATATTTTTTCACCCAAACTGGATGATACTTTCAGGTAATGATCAGTACACTAAGTCCACTTGCTTCCCCAAATTTCGTTCTTCTATGTTGAAGCGTTCGTTTCCAGTAACAGTTTGAATTTTGTCGTTTCATTCTGTTTTCTCCTATATTGATAGATGTATTTGGAACTCTAAATCAAACACGGTTTGCACTAGCTTCTTGAAACTTGACACAGTAAAGCAGTTTCAGATTCTAACTCTATGTTTTGTTTCCTTTTCATGTAGCCCTAAGCAGTGACTGGCGAGAAACACTTTCATTGAAAGGGGTTGCAAGCTTCCAAAAATTACGAGTCTCCAGAAATCTCAGCAAATATTTTTTCACCCAAACTGGATGATACTTTCAGGTAATGATCAGTACACTAAGCCCTCTTGGTTCCCCAAATTTCGTTCTTCTATGTTGAAGCGTTCGTTTCCAGTAACAGTCTGAATTTTGTCGTTTCACTCTGTTTTCTCCTATATTGATAGATGTATTTGGAACTCTAAATCAAACACGGTTTGTGCTAGCTTCTTGAAACTTGACACAGTAAAGCAGTTTCACATTCTAGCTCTAAGTTTTGTTTCCTTTTCATGTAGCTTTAAGCAGTGACTGGCGAGAAACACTTTCATTGAAAGGGGTTGCAAGCTTCCAAAAATTATGAGTCTCCAGAAATCTCAGCAAATATTTTTTCACCCAAACTGGATGATACATTCAGAAAATGATCAGTACACTAAGCCCACTTGGTTCTCCAAATTTCGTTTTTCTATGTTGAAGCGTTCGTTTCCAGTAACAGTTTCCATTCTGGCATTTCACTCTGTTTTCTCCTATATTGATATCTGTACTTGGAACTCTAAATCAAACACGGTTTGTGCTAGCTTCTTGAAACTTGACACAGTAAAGCAGTTTCACATTCTAACTCTATGTTTTGTTTCCTTTTCATGTAGCCCTAAGCAGTGACTGGCGAGAAACACTTTCATTGAAAGGGGTTGCAAGCTTCCAAAAATTACGAGTCTCCAGAAATCTCAGCAAATATTTTTTCAACCAAACTGGATGTTACTTTCAGGTAATGATCAGTACACTAAGCCCACTTGGTTCTCCAAATTTCGTTCTTCTATGTTGAAGCGTTCGTTTCCAGTAACAGTTTGAATTTTGGCGTTTCACTCTGTTTTCTCCTATATCGATAGATGTATTTGGAACTCTAAAGCAAACACGGTTTGTGCTAGCTTCTTGAAACTTGACACAGTAAAGCAGTTTCACATTCTAACTCTATGTTTTGTTTCCTTTTCATGTAGCCCTAAGCCGTTACTGGCGAGAAACACTTTCATTGAAAGTGGTTGCAAGCTTCCAAAAATTACGAGTCTCCAGAAATCTCAGCAAATATTTTTTCACCCAAACTGGATGATACTTTCAGGTAATGATCAGTACACTAAGTCCACTTGCTTCCCCAAATTTCGTTCTTCTATGTTGAAGCGTTCGTTTCCAGTAACAGTTTGAATTTTGTCGTTTCACTCTGTTTTCTCCTATATTGATAGATGTATTTGGAACTCTAAATCAAACACGGTTTGTGCTAGCTTCTTGAAACTTGACACAGTAAAGCAGTTTCACATTCTAACTCTATGTTTTGTTTCCTTTTCATGTAGCCCTAAGCAGTGACTGGCGAGAAACACTTTCATTGAAGGGGTTGCAAGCTTCCAAAAATTACGAGTCTCCAGAAATCTCAGCAAATATTTTTTCACCCAAACTGGATGATACTTTCAGGTAATGATCAGTACACTAAGCCCACTTGGTTCCCCAAATTTCGTTCTTCTATGTTGAAGCGTTTCTTTCCAGTAACAGTTTGAATTTTGTCGTTTCACTCTGTTTTCTCCTATATTGATAGATGTACTTGGAACTCTAAATCAAACACGGTTTGTGCTAGCTTCTTGAAACTTGACACAGTAAAGCAGTTTCACGTTCTATCTCTATGTTTTCTTTCCTCCTGATATAGCCCTAAGCAGTGACTGGCGAGAAACACGTTCATTGAAAGGGGTTGCAAGCTTCCAAAAATTACGAGTCTCCAGAAATCTCAGCAAATATTTTTTCACCCAAACTGCATGATACTTTCAGGTAATGATCAGTACACTAAGCCCACTTGGATCCCCAAATTTCGATCTTCTATGTTGAAGCGTTCGTTTCCAGTAACAGTTTCCATTCTGGCATTTCACTCTGTTTTCTCCTATATTGATAGATGTATTTGGAACTCTAAATCAAACACGGTTTGTGCTAGCTTCTTGAAACTTGACACAGTAATGCAGTTTCACATTCTAACAATATGTTTTGTTTCCTTTTCATGTAGCGCTAAGCAGTGACTGGCGAGAAACACTTTCATTGAAAGGGGTTGCAAGCTTCCAAAAATTACGAGTCTCCAGAAATCTCAGCAAATATTTTTTCACCCAAACTGCATGATACTTTCAGGTAATGATCAGTACACTAAGCCCAGTTGGTTCCCCAAATTTCGTTCTTGTATGTTGAAGCGTTCATTTCCAGTAACAGTTTGAATTTTGGCGTTTCACTCTGTTTTCTCCTATATTGATAGATGTATTTGGAACTCTAAATCAAACACGGTTTGTGCTAGCTTCTTGAAACTTGACACAGTAAAGCAGTTTCACATTCTAACTGTATGTTTTGTTTCCTTTTCATGTAGCTTTAAGCAGTGACTGGCGAGAAACACTTTCATTGAAAGGGGTTGCAAGCTTCCAAAAATTACGAGTCTCCAGAAATCTCAGCAAATATTTTTTCACCCAAACTGGATGATACTTTCATGTAATGATCAGTACACTAAGCCCACTTGGTTCTCCAAATTTCGTTCTTCTATGTTGAAGCGTTCGTTTCCAGTAACAGTTTCCATTCTGGCATTTCACTCTGTTTTCTCCTATATTGATAGATGTATTTGGAACTCTAAATCAAACACGGTTTGTGCTAGCTTCTTGAAACTTGACACAGTAAAGCAGTTTCACATTCTAACTGTATGTTTTGTTTCCTTTTCATGTAGCCCTAAGCAGTGACTGGCGAGAAACACTTTCATTGAAAGGGGTTGCAAGCTTCCAAAAATTACGAGTCTCCAGAAATCTCAGCAAACATTTTTTCACCCAAACTGGATGATACTTTCAGGTAATGATCAGTACACTAAGCCCACTTGATTCCCCAAATTTCGTTCTTCTATGTTGAAGCGTTCGTTTCCAGTAACAGTTTGAATTCTGTCGTTTCACTCTGTTTTCTCCTATATTGATAGATGTACTTGGAACTCTAAATCAAACACGGTTTGTGCTAGCTTCTTGAAACTTGACACAGTAAAGCAGTTTCAGATTCTAACTCTATGTTTTGTTTCCTTTTCATGTAGCCCTAAGCAGTGACTGGCGAGAAACACTTTCATTGAAAGGGGTTGCAAGCTTCCAAAAATTACGAGTCTCCAGAAATCTCAGCAAATATTTTTTCACCCAAACTGGATGATACTTTCAGGTAATGATCAGTACAGTAAGCCCACTCGGTTCTCCAAATTTCATTCTTCTATGTTGAAGCGTTCGTTTCCAGTAACAGTTTCCATTCTGGCATTTCACTCTGTTTTCTCCTATATTGATAGATGTATTTGGAACTCTAAATCAAACACGGTTTGTGCTAGCTTCTTGAAACTTGACACAGTAAAGCAGTTTCACATTCTAACTCTATGTTTTGTTTCCTTTTCATGTAGCTTTAAGCAGTGACTGGCGAGAAACACTTGAATTGAAAGGGGTTGCAAGCTTCCAAAAATTACGAGTCTCCAGAAATCTCAGCAAATATTTTTTCACCCAAACTGCATGATACTTTCAGGTAATGATCAGTACACTAAGCCCACTTGGTTCCCCAAATTTCGATCTTCTATGTTGAAGCGTTCGTTTCCAGTAACAGTTTCCATTCTGGCATTTCACTCTGTTTTCTCCTATATTGATAGATGTATTTGGAACTCTAAATCAAACACGGTTTGTGCTAGCTTCTTGAAACTTGACACAGTAATGCAGTTTCACATTCTAACAATATGTTTTGTTTCCTTTTCATGTAGCGCTAAGCAGTGACTGGCGAGAAACACTTTCATTGAAAGGGGTTGCAAGCTTCCAAAAATTACGAGTCTCCAGAAATCTCAGCAAATATTTTTTCACCCAAACTGCATGATACTTTCAGGTAATGATCAGTACACTAAGCCCACTTGGTTCCCCAAATTTCGTTCTTCTATGTTGAAGCGTTCGTTTCCAGTAACAGTTTGAATTCTGTCGTTTCACTCTGTTTTCTCCTATATTGATAGATGTACTTGGAACTCTAAATCAAACACGGTTTGTGCTAGCTTCTTGAAACTTGACACAGTAAAGCAGTTTCACATTCTAACTCTATGTTTTGTTTCCTTTTCATGTAGCTTTAAGCAGTGACTGGCGAGAAACACTTTCATTGAAAGGGGTTGCAAGCTTCCAAAAATTACGAGTCTCCAGAAATCTCAGCAAATATTTTTTCACCCAAACTGGATGATACTTTCAGGTAATGATCAGTACAGTAAGCCCACTCGGTTCTCCAAATTTCATTCTTCTATGTTGAAGCGTTCGTTTCCAGTAACAGTTTGAATTTTTGCGTTTCACTGTGTTTTCTCCTATATTGATAGATGTATTTGGAACTCTAAATCAAACACGGTTTGTGCTAGCTTCTTGAAACTTGACACAGTAAAGCAGTTTCACATTCTAACTCTATGTTTTGTTTCCTTTTCATGTAGCCCTAAGCAGTGACTGGCGAGAAACACTTTCATTGAAAGGGGTTGCAAGCTTCCAAAAATTACGAGTCTCCAGAAATCTCAGCAAATATTTTTTCACCCAAACTGGATGATACTTTCAGGTAATGATCAGTACACTAAGCCCTCTTGGTTCCCCAAATTTCGTTCTTCTATGTTGAAGCGTTCGTTTCCAGTAACAGTTTGAATTTTGTCGTTTCACTCTGTTTTCTCCTATATTGATAGATGTATTTGGAACTCTAAATCAAACACGGTTTGTGCTAGCTTCTTGAAACTTGACACAGTAAAGCAGTTTCAGATTCTAACTCTATGTTTTGTTTCCTTTTCATGTAGCCCTAAGCAGTGACTGGCGAGAAACACTTTCATTGAAAGGGGTTGCAAGCTTCCAAAAATTACGAGTCTCCAGAAATCTCAGCAAATATTTTTTCACCCAAACTGGATGATACATTCAGGTAATGATCAGTACACTAAGCCCACTTGCTTCTCCAAATTTCGTTCTTCTATGTTGAAGCGTTCGTTTCCAGTAACAGTTTCCAGTCTGGCATTTCACTCTGTTTTCTCCTATATTGATAGGTGTATTTGGAACTCTAAATCAAACACGGTTTGTGCTAGCTTCTTGAAACTTGACACAGTAAAGCAGTTTCACATTCTAACTCTATGTTTTGTTTCCTTTTCATGTAGCCCTAAGCAGTGACTGGCGAGAAACACTTTCATTGAAAGGGGTTGCAAGCTTCCAAAAATTACGAGTCACCAGAAATCTCAGCAAATATTTTTTCACCCAAACGGGATGATACATTCAGGTAATGATCAGTACACTAAGCCCACTTGGTTCCCCAAATTTCGTTCTTCTATGTTGAAGCGTTCGTTTCCAGTAACAGTTTGAATTTTGTCGTTTCACTCTGTTTTCTCCTATATTGATATATGTACTTGGAACTCTAAATCAAACACGGTTTGTGCTAGCTTCTTGAAACCTGACACAGTAAAGCAGTTTCAGATTCTAACTCTATGTTTTGTTTCCTTTTCATGTAGCTTTAAGCAGTGACTGGCGAGAAACACTTTCATTGAAAGGGGTTGCAAGCTTCCAAAAATTACGAGTCTCCAGAAATCTCAGCAAATATTTTTTCACCCAAACTGGATGATACTTTCAGGTAATGATCAGTACAGTAAGCCCACTCGGTTCTCCAAATTTCATTCTTCTATGTTGAAGCGTTCGTTTCCAGTAACAGTTTCCATTCTGGCATTTCACTCTGTTTTCTCCTATATTGATAGATGTATTTGGAACTCTAAATCAAACACGGTTTGTGCTAGCTTCTTGAAACTTGACACAGTAAAGCAGTTTCACATTCTAACTCTATGTTTTGTTTCCTTTTCATGTAGGCCTAAGCAGTGACTGGCGAGAAACACTTTCATTGAAAGGGGTTGCAAGCTTCCAAAAATTACGAGTCTCCAGAAATCTCAGCAAATATTTTTTCACCCAAACTGGATGATACTTTCAGGTAATGATCAGTACACTAAGCCCTCTTGGTTCCCCAAATTTCGTTCTTCTATGTTGAAGCGTTCGTTTCCAGTAACAGTTTCCATTCTGGCATTTCACTCTGTTTTCTCCTATATTGATAGATGTATTTGGAACTCTAAATCAAACACGGTTTGTGCTAGCTTCTTGAAACTTGACACAGTAAAGCAGTTTCACATTCTAACTCTATGTTTTGTTTCCTTTTCATGTAGCTTTAAGCAGTGACTGGCGAGAAACACTTTCATTGAAAGGGGTTGCAAGCTTCCAAAAATTACGAGTCTCCAGAAATCTCAGCAAATATTTTTTCACCCAAACTGGATGATACTTTCAGGTAATGATCAGTACAGTAAGCCCACTCGCTTCTCCAAATTTCATTCTTCTATATTGAAGCGTTCGTTTCCAGTAACAGTTTCCATTCTGGCATTTCACTCTGTTTTCTCCTATATTGATAGATGTATTTGGAACTCTAAATCAAACACGGTTTGTGCTAGCTTCTTGAAACTTGACACAGTAAAGCAGTTTCACATTCTAACTCTATGTTTTGTTTCCTTTTCATGTAGCTTTAAGCAGTGACTGGCGAGAAACACTTTCATTGAAAGGGGTTGCAAGCTTCCAAAAATTACGAGTCTCCAGAAATCTCAGCAAATATTTTTTCACCCAAACTGGATGATACTTTCAGGTAATGATCAGTACACTAAGCCCACTTGGTACCCCAAATTTCGTTCTTCTATGTTGAATTGTTCGTTTTCAGTAACAGTTTGAATTTTGGCGTTTCACTCTGTTTTCTCCTATATTGATAGATGTATTTGGAACTCTAAATCAAACACGGTTTGTGCTAGCTTCTTGAAACTTGACACAGTAAAGCAGTTTCACATTCTAACTCTATGTTTTGTTTCCTTTTCATGTAGCCCTAAGCAGTGACTGGCGATAAACAGTTTCATTGAAAGGGGTTGCAAGCTTCCAAAAATTATGAGTCTCCAGAAATCTCAGCAAATATTTTTTCACCCAAACTGGATGATACTTTCAGGTAATGATCAGTACACTAAGCCCACTTGGTTCTCCAAATTTCGTTCTTCTATGTTGAAGCGTTCGTTTCCAGTAACAGTTTCCATTCTAGCATTTCACTCTGTTTTCTCCTATATTGATAGATGTATTTGGAACTCTAAATCAAACACGGTTTGTGCTAGCTTCTTGAAACTTGACACAGTAAAGCAGTTTCACATTCTAACTCTATGTTTTGTTTCCTTTTCTTGTAGCCCTAAGCAGTGACGGGCGAGAAACACTGTCATTGAAAGGGGTTGCAAGCTTCCATAAATTACGAGTCTCCAGAAATCTCAGCAAATATTTTTTCACCCAAACTGCATGATACTTTCAGGTAATGATCAGTACACTAAGCCCACTTGGTTCCCCAAATTTCGTTCTTCTATGTTGAAGCGTTCGTTTCCAGTAACAGTTTCCATTCTGGCGTTTCACTCTGTTTTCTCCTATATTGATAGATGTATTTGGAACTCTAAATCAAACACGGTTTGTGCTAGCTTCTTGAAACTTGACACAGTAAAGCAGTTTCACATTCTAACTCTATGTTTTGTTTCCTTTTCATGTAGCCCTAAGCAGTGACTGGCGAGAAACACTTTCATTGAAAGGGGTTGCAAGCTTCCAAAAATTACGAGTCTCCAGAAATCTCAGCAAATATTTTTTCACCCAAACTGGATGATACTTTCAGGTAATGATCAGTACACTAAGTCCACTTGCTTCCCCAAATTTCGTTCTTCTATGTTGAAGCGTTCGTTTCCAGTAACAGTTTGAATTTTGTCGTTTCATTCTGTTTTCTCCTATATTGATAGATGTATTTGGAACTCTAAATCAAACACGGTTTGCACTAGCTTCTTGAAACTTGACACAGTAAAGCAGTTTCAGATTCTAACTCTATGTTTTGTTTCCTTTTCATGTAGCCCTAAGCAGTGACTGGCGAGAAACACTTTCATTGAAAGGGGTTGCAAGCTTCCAAAAATTACGAGTCTCCAGAAATCTCAGCAAATATTTTTTCACCCAAACTGGATGATACTTTCAGGTAATGATCAGTACACTAAGCCCTCTTGGTTCCCCAAATTTCGTTCTTCTATGTTGAAGCGTTCGTTTCCAGTAACAGTCTGAATTTTGTCGTTTCACTCTGTTTTCTCCTATATTGATAGATGTATTTGGAACTCTAAATCAAACACGGTTTGTGCTAGCTTCTTGAAACTTGACACAGTAAAGCAGTTTCACATTCTAGCTCTAAGTTTTGTTTCCTTTTCATGTAGCTTTAAGCAGTGACTGGCGAGAAACACTTTCATTGAAAGGGGTTGCAAGCTTCCAAAAATTATGAGTCTCCAGAAATCTCAGCAAATATTTTTTCACCCAAACTGGATGATACATTCAGAAAATGATCAGTACACTAAGCCCACTTGGTTCTCCAAATTTCGTTTTTCTATGTTGAAGCGTTCGTTTCCAGTAACAGTTTCCATTCTGGCATTTCACTCTGTTTTCTCCTATATTGATATCTGTACTTGGAACTCTAAATCAAACACGGTTTGTGCTAGCTTCTTGAAACTTGACACAGTAAAGCAGTTTCACATTCTAACTCTATGTTTTGTTTCCTTTTCATGTAGCCCTAAGCAGTGACTGGCGAGAAACACTTTCATTGAAAGGGGTTGCAAGCTTCCAAAAATTACGAGTCTCCAGAAATCTCAGCAAATATTTTTTCAACCAAACTGGATGTTACTTTCAGGTAATGATCAGTACACTAAGCCCACTTGGTTCTCCAAATTTCGTTCTTCTATGTTGAAGCGTTCGTTTCCAGTAACAGTTTGAATTTTGGCGTTTCACTCTGTTTTCTCCTATATCGATAGATGTATTTGGAACTCTAAAGCAAACACGGTTTGTGCTAGCTTCTTGAAACTTGACACAGTAAAGCAGTTTCACATTCTAACTCTATGTTTTGTTTCCTTTTCATGTAGCCCTAAGCCGTTACTGGCGAGAAACACTTTCATTGAAAGTGGTTGCAAGCTTCCAAAAATTACGAGTCTCCAGAAATCTCAGCAAATATTTTTTCACCCAAACTGGATGATACTTTCAGGTAATGATCAGTACACTAAGTCCACTTGCTTCCCCAAATTTCGTTCTTCTATGTTGAAGCGTTCGTTTCCAGTAACAGTTTGAATTTTGTCGTTTCATTCTGTTTTCTCCTATATTGATAGATGTATTTGGAACTCTAAATCAAACACGGTTTGTGCTAGCTTCTTGAAACTTGACACAGTAAAGCAGTTTCAGATTCTAACTCTATGTTTTGTTTCCTTTTCATGTAGCCCTAAGCAGTGACTGGCGAGAAACACTTTCATTGAAAGGGGTTGCAAGCTTCCAAAAATTACGAGTCTCCAGAAATCTCAGCAAATATTTTTTCACCCAAACTGGATGATACTTTCAGGTAATGATCAGTACACTAAGCCCTCTTGGTTCCCCAAATTTCGTTCTTCTATGTTGAAGCGTTCATTTCCAGTAACAGTTTGAATTTTGTCATTTCACTCTGTTTTCTCCTATATTGATAGATGTATTTGGAACTCTAAATCAAACACGGTTAGTGCTAGCTTCTTGAAACTTGACACAGTAAAGCAGTTTCACATTCTAACTCTATGTTTTGTTTCCTTTTCATGTAGCTTTAAGCAGTGACTGGCGAGAAACACTTTCATTGAAAGGGGTTGCAAGCTTCCAAAAATTACGAGTCTCCAGAAATCTCAGCAAATATTTTTTCACCCAAACTGGATGATACTTTCAGGTAATGATCAGTACACTAAGCCCACTTTGTTCTCCAAATTTCGTTCTTCTATGTTGAAGCGTTCGTTTCCAGTAACAGTTTCCATTCTGGCATTTCACTCTGTTTTCTCCTATATTGATAGATGTATTTGGAACTCTAAATCAAACACGGTTTGTGCTAGCTTCTTGAAACTTGACACAGTAAAGCAGTTTCACATTCTAACTCTATGTTTTTTTTCCTTTTCATGTAGCCCTAAGCAGTGACTGGCGAGAAACACTTTCATTGAAAGGGGTTGCAAGCTTCCAAAAATTACGAGTCTCCAGAAATCTCAGCAAATATTTTTTCACCCAAACTGGATGATACTTTCAGGTAATGATCAGTACACTAAGCCCACTTGGTTCTCCAAATTTCGTTCTTCTATGTTGAAGCGTTCGTTTCCAGTAACAGTTTCCATTCTGGCATTTCACTCTGTTTTCTCCTATATTGATAGATGTATTTGGAACTCTAAATCAAACACGGTTAGTGCTAGCTTCTTGAAACTTGACACAGTAAAGCAGTTTCACATTCTAACTCTATGTTTTGTTTCCTTTTCTTGTAGCCCTAAGCAGTGACGGGCGAGAAATACTTTCATTGAAAGGGGTTGCAAGCTTCCATAAATTACGAGTCTCCAGAAATCTCAGCAAATATTTTTTCACCCAAACTGCATGATACTTTCAGGTAATGATCAGTACACTAAGCCCACTTGGTTCCCCAAATTTTGATCTTCTATGTTGAAGCGTTCGTTTCCAGTAACAGTTTCCATTCTGGCATTTCACTCTGTTTTCTCCTATATTGATAGATGTATTTGGAACTCTAAATCAAACACGGTTTGTGCTAGCTTCTTGAAACTTGACACAGTAATGCAGTTTCACATTCTAACAATATGTTTTGTTCCCTTTTCATGTAGCCCTAAGCAGTGACTGGCGAGAAACACTTTCATTGAAAGGGGTTGCAAGCTTCCAAAAATTACGAGTCTCCAGAAATCTCAGCAAATATTTTTTCACCCAAACTGGATGATACTTTCAGGTAATGATCAGTACACTAAGCCCTCTTGGTTCCCCAAATTTCGTTCTTCTATGTTGAAGCGTTCGTTTCCAGTAACAGTTTGAATTTTGGCGTTTCACTCTGTTTTCTCCTATATTGATAGATGTATTTGGAACTCTAAATCAAACACGGTTTGTGCTAGCTTCTTGAAACTTGACACAGTAAAGCAGTTTCACATTCTAACTCTATGTTTTGTTTCCTTTTCATGTAGCCCTAAGCAGTTACTGGCAAGAAACACTTTCATTGAAAGGGGTTGCAAGCTTCCAAAAATTACGAGTCTCCAGAAATCTCAGCAAATATTTTTTCACCCAAACTGGATGATACTTTCAGGTAATGATCAGTACACTAAGTCCACTTTCTTCCCCAAATTTCGTTCTTCTATGTTGAAGTGTTCGTTTCCAGTAACAGTTTGAATTTTGTCGTTTCATTCTGTTTTCTCCTATATTGATAGATGTATTTGGAACTCTAAATCAAACACGGTTTGCGCTAGCTTCTTGAAACTTGACACAGTAAAGCAGTTTCACATTCTAACTCTATGTTTTGTTTCCTTTTCATGTAGCCCTAAGCAGTGACTGGCGAGAAACACTTTCATTGAAAGGGGTTGCAAGCTTCCAAAAATTACGAGTCTCCAGAAATCTAAGCAAATATTTTTTCACCCAAACTGCATGATACTTTCAGGTAATGATCAGTACACTAAGCCCACTTGGTTCCCCAAATTTCGTTCTTCTATGTTGAAGCGTTCGTTTCCAGTAACAGTTTGAATTTTGGCATTTCACTCTGTTTTCTCCTATATTGATAGATGTATTTGGAACTCTAAATCAAACACGGTTTGTGCTAGCTTCTTGAAACTTGACACAGTAAAGCAGTTTCACATTCTAACTCTATGTTTTGTTTCCTTTTCATGTAGCCCTAAGCAGTGACTGGCGAGAAACACTTTCATTGAAAGGGGTTGCAAGCTTCCAAAAATTACGAGTCTCCAGAAATCTCAGCAAATATTTTTTCACCTAAACTGGATGATACTTTCAGGTAATGATCAGTACACTAAGCCCTCTTGGTTCCCCAAATTTCGTTCTTCTATGTTGAAGCGTTCGTTTCCAGTAACAGTTTGAATTTTGGCGTTTCACTCTGTTTTCTCCTATATTGATAGATGTATTTGGAACTCTAAATCAAACACGGTTTGTGCTAGCTTCTTGAAACTTGACACAGTAAAGCAGTTTCACATTCTAACTCTATGTTTTGTTTCCTTTTCATGTAGCCCTAAGCAGTGACTGGCGAGAAACACTTTCATTGAAAGGGGTTGCAAGCTTCCAAAAATTACGAGTCTCCAGAAAACTCAGCAAATATTTTTTCACCCAAACTGGATGATACTTTCAGGTAATGATCAGTACACTAAGCCCTCTTGGTTCCCCAAATTTCGTTCTTCTATGTTGAAGCGTTCGTTTCCAGTAACAGTTTGAATTTTGTCGTTTCACTCTGTTTTCTCCTATATTGATAGATGTATTTGGAACTCTAAATCAAACACGGTTTGTGCTAGCTTCTTGAAACTTGACACAGTAAAGCAGTTTCACATTCTAACTGTATGTTTTGTTTCCTTTTCATGTAGCTTTAAGCAGTGACTGGCGAGAAACACTTTCATTGAAAGGGGTTGCAAGCTTCCAAAAATTACGAGTCTCCAGAAATCTCAGCAAATATTTTTTCACCCAAACTGGATGATACTTTCAGGTAATGATCAGTACACTAAGCCCACTTGGTTCTCCAAATTTCGTTCTTCTATGTTGAAGCGTTCGTTTCCAGTAACAGTTTCCATTCTGGCATTTCACTCTGTTTTCTCCTATATTGATAGATGTATTTGGAACTCTAAATCAAACACGGTTTGTGCTAGCTTCTTGAAACTTGACACAGTAAAGCAGTTTCACGTTCTATCTCTATGTTTTCTTTCCTCCTGATATAGCCCTAAGCAGTGACTGGCGAGAAACACGTTCATTGAAAGGGGTTGCAAGCTTCCAAAAATTACGAGTCTCCAGAAATCTCAGCAAATATTTTTTCACCCAAACTGCATGATACTTTCAGGTAATGATCAGTACACTAAGCCCACTTGGATCCCCAAATTTCGATCTTCTATGTTGAAGCGTTCGTTTCCAGTAACAGTTTCCATTCTGGCATTTCACTCTGTTTTCTCCTATATTGATAGATGTATTTGGAACTGTAAATCAAACACGGTTTGTGCTAGCTTCTTGAAACTTGACACAGTAATGCAGTTTCACATTCTAACAATATGTTTTGTTTCCTTTTCATGTAGCGCTAAGCAGTGACTGGCGAGAAACACTTTCATTGAAAGGGGTTGCAAGCTTCCAAAAATTACGAGTCTCCAGAAATCTCAGCAAATATTTTTTCACCCAAACTGCATGATACTTTCAGGTAATGATCAGTACACTAAGCCCAGTTGGTTCCCCAAATTTCGTTCTTGTATGTTGAAGCGTTCATTTCCAGTAACAGTTTGAATTTTGGCGTTTCACTCTGTTTTCTCCTATATTGATAGATGTATTTGGAACTCTAAATCAAACACGGTTTGTGCTAGCTTCTTGAAACTTGACACAGTAAAGCAGTTTCACATTCTAACTGTATGTTTTGTTTCCTTTTCATGTAGCTTTAAGCAGTGACTGGCGAGAAACACTTTCATTGAAAGGGGTTGCAAGCTTCCAAAAATTACGAGTCTCCAGAAATCTCAGCAAATATTTTTTCACCCAAACTGGATGATACTTTCATGTAATGATCAGTACACTAAGCCCACTTGGTTCTCCAAATTTCGTTCTTCTATGTTGAAGCGTTCGTTTCCAGTAACAGTTTCCATTCTGGCATTTCACTCTGTTTTCTCCTATATTGATAGATGTATTTGGAACTCTAAATCAAACACGGTTTGTGCTAGCTTCTTGAAACTTGACACAGTAAAGCAGTTTCACATTCTAACTGTATGTTTTGTTTCCTTTTCATGTAGCCCTAAGCAGTGACTGGCGAGAAACACTTTCATTGAAAGGGGTTGCAAGCTTCCAAAAATTACGAGTCTCCAGAAATCTCAGCAAACATTTTTTCACCCAAAATGGATGATACTTTCAGGTAATGATCAGTACACTAAGCCCACTTGGTTCCCCAAATTTCGTTCTTCTATGTTGAAGCGTTCGTTTCCAGTAACAGTTTGAATTCTGTCGTTTCACTCTGTTTTCTCCTATATTGATAGATGTACTTGGAACTCTAAATCAAACACGGTTTGTGCTAGCTTCTTGAAACTTGACACAGTAAAGCAGTTTCAGATTCTAACTCTATGTTTTGTTTCCTTTTCATGTAGCCCTAAGCAGTGACTGGCGAGAAACACTTTCATTGAAAGGGGTTGCAAGCTTCCAAAAATTACGAGTCTCCAGAAATCTCAGCAAATATTTTTTCACCCAAACTGGATGATACTTTCAGGTAATGATCAGTACAGTAAGCCCACTCGGTTCTCCAAATTTCATTCTTCTATGTTGAAGCGTTCGTTTCCAGTAACAGTTTCCATTCTGGCATTTCACTCTGTTTTCTCCTATATTGATAGATGTATTTGGAACTCTAAATCAAACACGGTTTGTGCTAGCTTCTTGAAACTTGACACAGTAAAGCAGTTTCACATTCTAACTCTATGTTTTGTTTCCTTTTCATGTAGCTTTAAGCAGTGACTGGCGAGAAACACTTGAATTGAAAGGGGTTGCAAGCTTCCAAAAATTACGAGTCTCCAGAAATCTCAGCAAATATTTTTTCACCCAAACTGCATGATACTTTCAGGTAATGATCAGTACACTAAGCCCACTTGGTTCCCCAAATTTCGATCTTCTATGTTGAAGCGTTCGTTTCCAGTAACAGTTTCCATTCTGGCATTTCACTCTGTTTTCTCCTATATTGATAGATGTATTTGGAACTCTAAATCAAACACGGTTTGTGCTAGCTTCTTGAAACTTGACACAGTAATGCAGTTTCACATTCTAACAATATGTTTTGTTTCCTTTTCATGTAGCGCTAAGCAGTGACTGGCGAGAAACACTTTCATTGAAAGGGGTTGCAAGCTTCCAAAAATTACGAGTCTCCAGAAATCTCAGCAAATATTTTTTCACCCAAACTGCATGATACTTTCAGGTAATGATCAGTACACTAAGCCCACTTGGTTCCCCAAATTTCGTTCTTCTATGTTGAAGCGTTCGTTTCCAGTAACAGTTTGAATTCTGTCGTTTCACTCTGTTTTCTCCTATATTGATAGATGTACTTGGAACTCTAAATCAAACACGGTTTGTGCTAGCTTCTTGAAACTTGACACAGTAAAGCAGTTTCACATTCTAACTCTATGTTTTGTTTCCTTTTCATGTAGCTTTAAGCAGTGACTGGCGAGAAACACTTTCATTGAAAGGGGTTGCAAGCTTCCAAAAATTACGAGTCTCCAGAAATCTCAGCAAATATTTTTTCACCCAAACTGGATGATACTTTCAGGTAATGATCAGTACAGTAAGCCCACTCGGTTCTCCAAATTTCATTCTTCTATGTTGAAGCGTTCGTTTCCAGTAACAGTTTGAATTTTTGCGTTTCACTGTGTTTTCTCCTATATTGATAGATGTATTTGGAACTCTAAATCAAACACGGTTTGTGCTAGCTTCTTGAAACTTGACACAGTAAAGCAGTTTCACATTCTAACTCTATGTTTTGTTTCCTTTTCATGTAGCCCTAAGCAGTGACTGGCGAGAAACACTTTCATTGAAAGGGGTTGCAAGCTTCCAAAAATTACGAGTCTCCAGAAATCTCAGCAAATATTTTTTCACCCAAAATGGATGATACTTTCAGGTAATGATCAGTACACTAAGCCCTCTTGGTTCCCCAAATTTCGTTCTTCTATGTTGAAGCGTTCGTTTCCAGTAACAGTTTGAATTTTGTCGTTTCACTCTGTTTTCTCCTATATTGATAGATGTATTTGGAACTCTAAATCAAACACGGTTTGTGCTAGCTTCTTGAAACTTGACACAGTAAAGCAGTTTCAGATTCTAACTCTATGTTTTGTTTCCTTTTCATGTAGCCCTAAGCAGTGACTGGCGAGAAACACTTTCATTGAAAGGGGTTGCAAGCTTCCAAAAATTACGAGTCTCCAGAAATCTCAGCAAATATTTTTTCACCCAAACTGGATGATACATTCAGGTAATGATCAGTACACTAAGCCCACTTGCTTCTCCAAATTTCGTTCTTCTATGTTGAAGCGTTCGTTTCCAGTAACAGTTTCCAGTCTGGCATTTCACTCTGTTTTCTCCTATATTGATAGATGTATTTGGAACTCTAAATCAAACACGGTTTGTGCTAGCTTCTTGAAACTTGACACAGTAAAGCAGTTTCACATTCTAACTCTATGTTTTGTTTCCTTTTCATGTAGCCCTAAGCAGTGACTGGCGAGAAACACTTTCATTGAAAGGGGTTGCAAGCTTCCAAAAATTACGAGTCACCAGAAATCTCAGCAAATATTTTTTCACCCAAACGGGATGATACTTTCAGGTAATGATCAGTACACTAAGCCCACTTGGTTCCCCAAATTTCGTTCTTCTATGTTGAAGCGTTCGTTTCCAGTAACAGTTTGAATTTTGTCGTTTCACTCTGTTTTCTCCTATATTGATATATGTACTTGGAACTCTAAATCAAACACGGTTTGTGCTAGCTTCTTGAAACCTGACACAGTAAAGCAGTTTCAGATTCTAACTCTATGTTTTGTTTCCTTTTCATGTAGCTTTAAGCAGTGACTGGCGAGAAACACTTTCATTGAAAGGGGTTGCAAGCTTCCAAAAATTACGAGTCTCCAGAAATCTCAGCAAATATTTTTTCACCCAAACTGGATGATACTTTCAGGTAATGATCAGTACAGTAAGCCCACTCGGTTCTCCAAATTTCATTCTTCTATGTTGAAGCGTTCGTTTCCAGTAACAGTTTCCATTCTGGCATTTCACTCTGTTTTCTCCTATATTGATAGATGTATTTGGAACTCTAAATCAAACACGGTTTGTGCTAGCTTCTTGAAACTTGACACAGTAAAGCAGTTTCACATTCTAACTCTATGTTTTGTTTCCTTTTCATGTAGCCCTAAGCAGTGACTGGCGAGAAACACTTTCATTGAAAGGGGTTGCAAGCTTCCAAAAATTACGAGTCTCCAGAAATCTCAGCAAATATTTTTTCACCCAAACTGGATGATACTTTCAGGTAATGATCAGTACACTAAGCCCTCTTGGTTCCCCAAATTTCGTTCTTCTATGTTGAAGCGTTCGTTTCCAGTAACAGTTTCCATTCTGGCATTTCACTCTGTTTTCTCCTATATTGATAGATGTATTTGGAACTCTAAATCAAACACGGTTTGTGCTAGCTTCTTGAAACTTGACACAGTAAAGCAGTTTCACATTCTAACTCTATGTTTTGTTTCCTTTTCATGTAGCTTTAAGCAGTGACTGGCGAGAAACACTTTCATTGAAAGGGGTTGCAAGCTTCCAAAAATTACGAGTCTCCAGAAATCTCAGCAAATATTTTTTCACCCAAACTGGATGATACTTTCAGGTAATGATCAGTACAGTAAGCCCACTCGCTTCTCCAAATTTCATTCTTCTATATTGAAGCGTTCGTTTCCAGTAACAGTTTCCATTCTGGCATTTCACTCTGTTTTCTCCTATATTGATAGATGTATTTGGAACTCTAAATCAAACACGGTTTGTGCTAGCTTCTTGAAACTTGACACAGTAAAGCAGTTTCACATTCTAACTCTATGTTTTGTTTCCTTTTCATGTAGCTTTAAGCAGTGACTGGCGAGAAACACTTTCATTGAAAGGGGTTGCAAGCTTCCAAAAATTACGAGTCTCCAGAAATCTCAGCAAATATTTTTTCACCCAAACTGGATGATACTTTCAGGTAATGATCAGTACAGTAAGCCCACTCGCTTCTCCAAATTTCATTCTTCTATATTGAAGCGTTCGTTGCCAGTAACAGTTTCCATTCTGGCATTTCACTCTGTTTTCTCCTATATTGATAGATGTATTTGGAACTCTAAATCAAACACGGTTTTTGCTAGCTTTTTGAAACTTGACACAGTAAAGAATTTTCACATTCTAACTCTATGTTTTGTTTCCTTTTCATGTAGCCCTAAGCAGTGACTGGCGAGAAACACTTTCATTGAAAGGGGTTGCAAGCTTCCAAAAATTACGAGTCTCCAGAAATCTCAGCAAATATTTTTTCACCCAAACTGGATGATACTTTCAGGTAATGATCAGTACACTAAGCCCTCTTGGTTCCCCAAATTTCGTTCTTCTATGTTGAAGCGTTCGTTTCCAGTAACAGTTTGAATTTTGTCGTTTCACTCTGTTTTCTCCTATATTGATAGATGTACTTGGAACTCTAAATCAAACACGGTTTGTGCTAGCTTCTTGAAACTTGACACAGTAAAGCAGTTTCAGATTCTAACTCTATGTTTTGTTTCCTTTTCATGTAGCTTTAAGCAGTGACTGGCGAGAAACACTTTCATTGAAAGGGGTTGCAAGCTTCCAAAAATTACGAGTCTCCAGAAATCTCAGCAAATATTTTTTCACCCAAACTGGATGATACTTTCAGGTAATGATCAGTACAGTAAGCCCACTCGGTTCTCCAAATTTCATTCTTCTATGTTGAAGCGTTCGTTTCCAGTAACAGTTTCCATTCTGGCATTTCACTCTGTTTTCTCCTATATTGATAGATGTATTTGGAACTCTAAATCAAACACGGTTTGTGCTAGCTTCTTGAAACTTGACACAGTAAAGCAGTTTCACATTCTAACTCTATGTTTTGTTTCCTTTTCATGTAGCCCTAAGCAGTGACTGGCGAGAAACACTTTCATTGAAAGGGGTTGCAAGCTTCCAAAAATTACGAGTCTCCAGAAATCTCAGCAAATATTTTTTCACCCAAACTGGATGATACTTTCAGGTAATGATCAGTACACTAAGCCCTCTTGGTTCCCCAAATTTCGTTCTTCTATGTTGAAGCGTTCGTTTCCAGTAACAGTTTCCATTCTGGCATTTCACTCTGTTTTCTCCTATATTGATAGATGTATTTGGAACTCTAAATCAAACACGGTTTGTGCTAGCTTCTTGAAACTTGACACAGTAAAGCAGTTTCACATTCTAACTCTATGTTTTGTTTCCTTTTCATGTAGCTTTAAGCAGTGACTGGCGAGAAACACTTTCATTGAAAGGGGTTGCAAGCTTCCAAAAATTACGAGTCTCCAGAAATCTCAGCAAATATTTTTTCACCCAAACTGGATGATACTTTCAGGTAATGATCAGTACAGTAAGCCCACTCGCTTCTCCAATTTTCATTCTTCTATATTGAAGCGTTCGTTTCCAGTAACAGTTTCCATTCTGGCATTTCACTCTGTTTTCTCCTATATTGATAGATGTATTTGGAACTCTAAATCAAACACGGTTTGTGCTAGCTTCTTGAAACTTGACACAGTAAAGCAGTTTCACATTCTAACTCTATGTTTTGTTTCCTTTTCATGTAGCCCTAAGCAGTGACTGGCGAGAAACACTTTCATTGAAAGGGGTTGCAAGCTTCCAAAAATTACGAGTCTCCAGAAATCTCAGCAAATATTTTTTCACCCAAACTGGATGATACTTTCAGGTAATGATCAGTACACTAAGCCCTCTTGGTTCCCCAAATTTCGTTCTTCTATGTTGAAGCGTTCGTTTCCAGTAACAGTTTGAATTTTGTCGTTTCACTCTGTTTTCTCCTATATTGATAGATGTATTTGGAACTCTAAATCAAACACGGTTTGTGCTAGCTTCTTGAAAGTTGACACAGTAAAGCAGTTTCACATTCTAACTCTATGTTTTGTTTCCTTTTCATGTAGCCCTAAGCAGTGACTGGCGAGAAACACTTTCATTGAAAGGGGTTGCAAGCTTCCAAAAATTACGAGTCTCCAGAAATCTCAGCAAATATTTTTTCACCCAAACTGGATGATACTTTCAGGTAATGATCAGTACACTAAGTCCACTTGGTTCCCCAAATTTCGTTCTTCTATGTTGAAGCGTTCGTTTCCAGTAACAGTTTGAATTTTGTCGTTTCACTCTGTTTTCTCCTATATTGATAGATGTACTTGGAACTCTAAATCAAACACGGTTTGTGCTAGCTTCTTGAAACTTGACACAGTAAAGCAGTTTCAGATTCTAACTCTATGTTTTGTTTCCTTTTCATGTAGCTTTAAGCAGTGACTGGCGAGAAACACTTTCATTGAAAGGGGTTGCAAGCTTCCAAAAATTACGAGTCTCCAGAAATCTCAGCAAATATTTTTTCACCCAAACTGGATGATACTTTCAGGTAATGATCAGTACAGTAAGCCCACTCGGTTCTCCAAATTTCATTCTTCTATGTTGAAGCGTTCGTTTCCAGTAACAGTTTCCATTCTGGCATTTCACTCTGTTTTCTCCTATATTGATAGATGTATTTGGAACTCTAAATCAAACACGGTTTGTGCTAGCTTCTTGAAACTTGACACAGTAAAGCAGTTTCACATTCTAACTCTATGTTTTGTTTCCTTTTCATGTAGCCCTAAGCAGTGACTGGCGAGAAACACTTTCATTGAAAGGGGTTGCAAGCTTCCAAAAATTACGAGTCTCCACAAATCTCAGCAAATATTTTTTCACCCAAACTGGATGATACTTTCAGGTAATGATCAGTACACTAAGCCCTCTTGGTTCCCCAAATTTCGTTCTTCTATGTTGAAGCGTTCGTTTCCAGTAACAGTTTCCATTCTGGCATTTCACTCTGTTTTCTCCTATATTGATAGATGTATTTGGAACTCTAAATCAAACACGGTTTGTGCTAGCTTCTTGAAACTTGACACAGTAAAGCAGTTTCACATTCTAACTCTATGTTTTGTTTCCTTTTCATGTAGCTTTAAGCAGTGACTGGCGAGAAACACTTTCATTGAAAGGGGTTGCAAGCTTCCAAAAATTACGAGTTTCCAGATATCTCAGCAAATATTTTTTCACCCAAACTGGATGATACTTTCAGGTAATGATCAGTACAGTAAGCCCACTCGCTTCTCCAAATTTCATTCTTCTATATTGAAGCGTTCGTTTCCAGTAACAGTTTCCATTCTGGCATTTCACTCTGTTTTCTCCTATATTGATAGATGTATTTGGAACTCTAAATCAAACACGGTTTGTGCTAGCTTCTTGAAACTTGACACAGTAAAGCAGTTTCACATTCTAACTCTATGTTTTGTTTCCTTTTCATGTAGCCCTAAGCAGTGACTGGCGAGAAACACTTTCATTGAAAGGGGTTGCAAGCTTCCAAAAATTACGAGTCTCCAGAAATCTCAGCAAATATTTTTTCACCCAAACTGGATGATACTTTCAGGTAATGATCAGTACACTAAGCCCTCTTGGTTCCCCAAATTTCGTTCTTCTATGTTGAAGCGTTCGTTTCCAGTAACAGTTTGAATTTTGTCGTTTCACTCTGTTTTCTCCTATATTGATAGATGTATTTGGAACTCTAAATCAAACACGGTTTGTGCTAGCTTCTTGAAAGTTGACACAGTAAAGCAGTTTCACATTCTAACTCTATGTTTTGTTTCCTTTTCATGTAGCTTTAAGCAGTGACTGGCGAGAAACACTTTCATTGAAAGGGGTTGCAAGCTTCCAAAAATTACGAGTCTCCAGAAATCTCAGCAAATATTTTTTCACCCAAACTGGATGATACTTTCAGGTAATGATCAGTACACTAAGCCCACTGGGTTCCCCAAATTTCGTTCTTCTATGTTGAAGCGTTCGTTTCCAGTAACAGTTTCCATTCTGGCATTTCACTCTGTTTTCTCCTATATTGATAGATGTATTTGGAACTCTAAATCAAACACGGTTTGTGCTAGCTTCTTGAAACCTGACACAGTAAAGCAGTTTCACATTCTAACTCTATGTTTTGTTTCCTTTTCATGTAGCTTTAAGCAGTGACTGGCGAGAAACACTTTCATTGAAAGGGGTTGCAAGCTTCCAAAAATTACGAGTCTCCAGATATCTCAGCAAATATTTTTTCACCCAAACTGGATGATACTTTCAGGTAATGATCAGTACACTAAGCCCACTCGGTTCTCCAAATTTCATTCTTCTATGTTGAAGCGTTCGTTTCCAGTAACAGTATCCATTCTGGCATTTCACTCTGTTTTCTCCTATATTGATAGATGTATTTGGAACTCTAAATCAAACACGGTTTGTGCTAGCTTCTTGAAACTTGACACAGTAAAGCAGTTTCACATTCTAACTCTATGTTTTGTTTCCTTTTCATGTAGCCCTAAGCAGTGACTGCCGAGAAACACTTTCATTGAAAGGGGTTGCAAGCTTCCAAAAATTACGAGTCTCCAGAAATCTCAGCAAATATTTTTTCACCCAAACTGCATGATACTTTCAGGTAATGATCAGTACACTAAGCCCACTTGGTTGCCCAAATTTCGTTCTTCTATGTTGAAGCGTTCGTTTCCAGTAACAGTTTGAATTTTTGCGTTTCACTCTGTTTTCTCCTATATTGATAGATGTATTTGGAACTCTAAATCAAACACGGTTTGTGCTAGCTTCTTGAAACTTGACACAGTAAAGCAGTTTCACATTCTAACTTTATGTTTTGTTTCCTTTTCATGTAGCCCTAAGCAGTGACTGGCGAGAAACACTTTCATTGAAAGGGGTTGCAAGCTTCCAAAAATTACGAGTCTCCAGAAATCTCAGCAAATATTTTTTCACCCAAACTGGATGATACTTTCAGGTAATGATCAGTACACTAAGTCCACTTGGTTCCCCAAATTTCGTTCTTCTATGTTGAAGCGTTCGTTTCCAGTAACAGTTTGAATTTTGTCGTTTCACTCTGTTTTCTCCTATATTGATAGATGTACTTGGAACTCTAAATCAAACACGGTTTGTGCTAGCTTCTTGAAACCTGACACAGTAAAGCAGTTTCAGATTCTAACTCTATGTTTTGTTTCCTTTTCATGTAGCTTTAAGCAGTGACTGGCGAGAAACACTTTCATTGAAAGGGGTTGCAAGCTTCCAAAAATTACGAGTCTCCAGAAATCTCAGCAAATATTTTTTCACCCAAACTGGATGATACTTTCAGGTAATGATCAGTACACTAAGCCCTCTTGGTTCCCCAAATTTCGTTCTTCTATGTTGAAGCGTTCGTTTCCAGTAACAGTTTGAATTTTGTCGTTTCACTCTGTTTTCTCCTATATTGATAGATGTATTTGGAACTCTAAATCAAACACGGTTTGTGCTAGCTTCTTGAAAGTTGACACAGTAAAGCAGTTTCACATTCTAACTCTATGTTTTGTTTCCTTTTCATGTAGCTTTAAGCAGTGACTGGCGAGAAACACTTTCATTGAAAGGGGTTGCAAGCTTCCAAAAATTACGAGTCTCCAGAAATCTCAGCAAATATTTTTTCACCCAAACTGGATGATACTTTCAGGTAATGATCAGTACACTAAGTCCACTTGGTTCCCCAAATTTCGTTCTTCTATGTTGAAGCGTTCGTTTCCAGTAACAGTTTGAATTTTGTCGTTTCACTCTGTTTTCTCCTATATTGATAGATGTACTTGGAACTCTAAATCAAACACGGTTTGTGCTAGCTTCTTGAAACTTGACACAGTAAAGCAGTTTCAGATTCTAACTCTATGTTTTGTTTCCTTTTCATGTAGCTTTAAGCAGTGACTGGCGAGAAACACTTTCATTTAAAGGGGTTGCAAGCTTCCAAAAATTACGAGTCTCCAGAAATCTCAGCAAATATTTTTTCACCCAAACTGGATGATACTTTCAGGTAATGATCAGTACAGTAAGCCCACTCGGTTCTCCAAATTTCATTCTTCTATGTTGAAGCGTTCGTTTCCAGTAACAGTTTCCATTCTGGCATTTCACTCTGTTTTCTCCTATATTGATAGATGTATTTGGAACTCTAAATCAAACACGGTTTGTGCTAGCTTCTTGAAACTTGACACAGTAAAGCAGTTTCACATTCTAACTCTATGTTTTGTTTCCTTTTCATGTAGCCCTAAGCAGTGACTGGCGAGAAACACTTTCATTGAAAGGGGTTGCAAGCTTCCAAAAATTACGAGTCTCCAGAAATCTCAGCAAATATTTTTTCACCCAAACTGGATGATACTTTCAGGTAATGATCAGTACACTAAGCCCTCTTGGTTCCCCAAATTTCGTTCTTCTATGTTGAAGCGTTCGTTTCCAGTAACAGTTTGAATTTTGTCGTTTCACTCTGTTTTCTCCTATATTGATAGATGTACTTGGAACTCTAAATCAAACACGGTTTGTGCTAGCTTCTTGAAACTTGACACAGTAAAGCAGTTTCAGATTCTAACTCTATGTTTTGTTTCCTTTTCATGTAGCTTTAAGCAGTGACTGGCGAGAAACACTTTCATTGAAAGGGGTTGCAAGCTTCCAAAAATTACGAGTCTCCAGAAATCTCAGCAAATATTTTTTCACCCAAACTGGATGATACTTTCAGGTAATGATCAGTACAGTAAGCCCACTCGGTTCTCCAAATTTCATTCTTCTATGTTGAAGCGTTCGTTTCCAGTAACAGTTTCCATTCTGGCATTTCACTCTGTTTTCTCCTATATTGATAGATGTATTTGGAACTCTAAATCAAACACGGTTTGTGCTAGCTTCTTGAAACTTGACACAGTAAAGCAGTTTCACATTCTAACTCTATGTTTTGTTTCCTTTTCATGTAGCCCTAAGCAGTGACTGGCGAGAAACACTTTCATTGAAAGGGGTTGCAAGCTTCCAAAAATTACGAGTCTCCAGAAATCTCAGCAAATATTTTTTCACCCAAACTGGATGATACTTTCAGGTAATGATCAGTACACTAAGCCCTCTTGGTTCCCCAAATTTCGTTCTTCTATGTTGAAGCGTTCGTTTCCAGTAACAGTTTCCATTCTGGCATTTCACTCTGTTTTCTCCTATATTGATAGATGTATTTGGAACTCTAAATCAAACACGGTTTGTGCTAGCTTCTTGAAACTTGACACAGTAAAGCAGTTTCACATTCTAACTCTATGTTTTGTTTCCTTTTCATGTAGCTTTAAGCAGTGACTGGCGAGAAACACTTTCATTGAAAGGGGTTGCAAGCTTCCAAAAATTACGAGTCTCCAGAAATCTCAGCAAATATTTTTTCACCCAAACTGGATGATACTTTCAGGTAATGATCAGTACAGTAAGCCCACTCGCTTCTCCAAATTTCATTCTTCTATATTGAAGCGTTCGTTTCCAGTAACAGTTTCCATTCTGGCATTTCACTCTGTTTTCTCCTATATTGATAGATGTATTTGGAACTCTAAATCAAACACGGTTTGTGCTAGCTTCTTGAAACTTGACACAGTAAAGCAGTTTCACATTCTAACTCTATGTTTTGTTTCCTTTTCATGTAGCCCTAAGCAGTGACTGGCGAGAAACACTTTCATTGAAAGGGGTTGCAAGCTTCCAAAAATTACGAGTCTCCAGAAATCTCAGCAAATATTTTTTCACCCAAACTGGATGATACTTTCAGGTAATGATCAGTACACTAAGCCCTCTTGGTTCCCCAAATTTCGTTCTTCTATGTTGAAGCGTTCGTTTCCAGTAACAGTTTGAATTTTGTCGTTTCACTCTGTTTTCTCCTATATTGATAGATGTATTTGGAACTCTAAATCAAACACGGTTTGTGCTAGCTTCTTGAAAGTTGACACAGTAAAGCAGTTTCACATTCTAACTCTATGTTTTGTTTCCTTTTCATGTAGCCCTAAGCAGTGACTGGCGAGAAACACTTTCATTGAAAGGGGTTGCAAGCTTCCAAAAATTACGAGTCTCCAGAAATCTCAGCAAATATTTTTTCACCCAAACTGGATGATACTTTCAGGTAATGATCAGTACACTAAGTCCACTTGGTTCCCCAAATTTCGTTCTTCTATGTTGAAGCGTTCGTTTCCAGTAACAGTTTGAATTTTGTCGTTTCACTCTGTTTTCTCCTATATTGATAGATGTACTTGGAACTCTAAATCAAACACGGTTTGTGCTAGCTTCTTGAAACTTGACACAGTAAAGCAGTTTCAGATTCTAACTCTATGTTTTGTTTCCTTTTCATGTAGCTTTAAGCAGTGACTGGCGAGAAACACTTTCATTGAAAGGGGTTGCAAGCTTCCAAAAATTACGAGTCTCCAGAAATCTCAGCAAATATTTTTTCACCCAAACTGGATGATACTTTCAGGTAATGATCAGTACAGTAAGCCCACTCGGTTCTCCAAATTTCATTCTTCTATGTTGAAGCGTTCGTTTCCAGTAACAGTTTCCATTCTGGCATTTCACTCTGTTTTCTCCTATATTGATAGATGTATTTGGAACTCTAAATCAAACACGGTTTGTGCTAGCTTCTTGAAACTTGACACAGTAAAGCAGTTTCACATTCTAACTCTATGTTTTGTTTCCTTTTCATGTAGCCCTAAGCAGTGACTGGCGAGAAACACTTTCATTGAAAGGGGTTGCAAGCTTCCAAAAATTACGAGTCTCCACAAATCTCAGCAAATATTTTTTCACCCAAACTGGATGATACTTTCAGGTAATGATCAGTACACTAAGCCCTCTTGGTTCCCCAAATTTCGTTCTTCTATGTTGAAGCGTTCGTTTCCAGTAACAGTTTCCATTCTGGCATTTCACTCTGTTTTCTCCTATATTGATAGATGTATTTGGAACTCTAAATCAAACACGGTTTGTGCTAGCTTCTTGAAACTTGACACAGTAAAGCAGTTTCACATTCTAACTCTATGTTTTGTTTCCTTTTCATGTAGCTTTAAGCAGTGACTGGCGAGAAACACTTTCATTGAAAGGGGTTGCAAGCTTCCAAAAATTACGAGTTTCCAGATATCTCAGCAAATATTTTTTCACCCAAACTGGATGATACTTTCAGGTAATGATCAGTACAGTAAGCCCACTCGCTTCTCCAAATTTCATTCTTCTATATTGAAGCGTTCGTTTCCAGTAACAGTTTCCATTCTGGCATTTCACTCTGTTTTCTCCTATATTGATAGATGTATTTGGAACTCTAAATCAAACACGGTTTGTGCTAGCTTCTTGAAACTTGACACAGTAAAGCAGTTTCACATTCTAACTCTATGTTTTGTTTCCTTTTCATGTAGCCCTAAGCAGTGACTGGCGAGAAACACTTTCATTGAAAGGGGTTGCAAGCTTCCAAAAATTACGAGTCTCCAGAAATCTCAGCAAATATTTTTTCACCCAAACTGGATGATACTTTCAGGTAATGATCAGTACACTAAGCCCTCTTGGTTCCCCAAATTTCGTTCTTCTATGTTGAAGCGTTCGTTTCCAGTAACAGTTTGAATTTTGTCGTTTCACTCTGTTTTCTCCTATATTGATAGATGTATTTGGAACTCTAAATCAAACACGGTTTGTGCTAGCTTCTTGAAAGTTGACACAGTAAAGCAGTTTCACATTCTAACTCTATGTTTTGTTTCCTTTTCATGTAGCTTTAAGCAGTGACTGGCGAGAAACACTTTCATTGAAAGGGGTTGCAAGCTTCCAAAAATTACGAGTCTCCAGAAATCTCAGCAAATATTTTTTCACCCAAACTGGATGATACTTTCAGGTAATGATCAGTACACTAAGCCCACTTGGTTCCCCAAATTTCGTTCTTCTATGTTGAAGCGTTCGTTTCCAGTAACAGTTTCCATTCTGGCATTTCACTCTGTTTTCTCCTATATTGATAGATGTATTTGGAACTCTAAATCAAACACGGTTTGTGCTAGCTTCTTGAAACCTGACACAGTAAAGCAGTTTCACATTCTAACTCTATGTTTTGTTTCCTTTTCATGTAGCTTTAAGCAGTGACTGGCGAGAAACACTTTCATTGAAAGGGGTTGCAAGCTTCCAAAAATTACGAGTCTCCAGAAATCTCAGCAAATATTTTTTCACCCAAACTGCATGATACTTTCAGGTAATGATCAGTACACTAAGCCCACTTGGTTGCCCAAATTTCGTTCTTCTATGTTGAAGCGTTCGTTTCCAGTAACAGTTTGAATTTTTGCGTTTCACTCTGTTTTCTCCTATATTGATAGATGTATTTGGAACTCTAAATCAAACACGGTTTGTGCTAGCTTCTTGAAACTTGACACAGTAAAGCAGTTTCACATTCTAACTCTATGTTTTGTTTCCTTTTCATGTAGCCCTAAGCAGTGACTGGCGAGAAACACTTTCATTGAAAGGGGTTGCAAGCTTCCAAAAATTACGAGTCTCCAGAAATCTCAGCAAATATTTTTTCACCCAAACTGGATGATACTTTCAGGTAATGATCAGTACACTAAGTCCACTTGGTTCCCCAAATTTCGTTCTTCTATGTTGAAGCGTTCGTTTCCAGTAACAGTTTGAATTTTGTCGTTTCACTCTGTTTTCTCCTATATTGATAGATGTACTTGGAACTCTAAATCAAACACGGTTTGTGCTAGCTTCTTGAAACCTGACACAGTAAAGCAGTTTCAGATTCTAACTCTATGTTTTGTTTCCTTTTCATGTAGCTTTAAGCAGTGACTGGCGAGAAACACTTTCATTGAAAGGGGTTGCAAGCTTCCAAAAATTACGAGTCTCCAGAAATCTCAGCAAATATTTTTTCACCCAAACTGGATGATACTTTCAGGTAATGATCAGTACACTAAGCCCTCTTGGTTCCCCAAATTTCGTTCTTCTATGTTGAAGCGTTCGTTTCCAGTAACAGTTTGAATTTTGTCGTTTCACTCTGTTTTCTCCTATATTGATAGATGTATTTGGAACTCTAAATCAAACACGGTTTGTGCTAGCTTCTTGAAAGTTGACACAGTAAAGCAGTTTCACATTCTAACTCTATGTTTTGTTTCCTTTTCATGTAGCTTTAAGCAGTGACTGGCGAGAAACACTTTCATTGAAAGGGGTTGCAAGCTTCCAAAAATTACGAGTCTCCAGAAATCTCAGCAAATATTTTTTCACCCAAACTGGATGATACTTTCAGGTAATGATCAGTACACTAAGTCCACTTGGTTCCCCAAATTTCGTTCTTCTATGTTGAAGCGTTCGTTTCCAGTAACAGTTTGAATTTTGTCGTTTCACTCTGTTTTCTCCTATATTGATAGATGTACTTGGAACTCTAAATCAAACACGGTTTGTGCTAGCTTCTTGAAACTTGACACAGTAAAGCAGTTTCAGATTCTAACTCTATGTTTTGTTTCCTTTTCATGTAGCTTTAAGCAGTGACTGGCGAGAAACACTTTCATTTAAAGGGGTTGCAAGCTTCCAAAAATTACGAGTCTCCAGAAATCTCAGCAAATATTTTTTCACCCAAACTGGATGATACTTTCAGGTAATGATCAGTACAGTAAGCCCACTCGGTTCTCCAAATTTCATTCTTCTATGTTGAAGCGTTCGTTTCCAGTAACAGTTTCCATTCTGGCATTTCACTCTGTTTTCTCCTATATTGATAGATGTATTTGGAACTCTAAATCAAACACGGTTTGTGCTAGCTTCTTGAAACTTGACACAGTAAAGCAGTTTCACATTCTAACTCTATGTTTTGTTTCCTTTTCATGTAGCCCTAAGCAGTGACTGGCGAGAAACACTTTCATTGAAAGGGGTTGCAAGCTTCCAAAAATTACGAGTCTCCAGAAATCTCAGCAAATATTTTTTCACCCAAACTGGATGATACTTTCAGGTAATGATCAGTACACTAAGCCCTCTTGGTTCCCCAAATTTCGTTCTTCTATGTTGAAGCGTTCGTTTCCAGTAACAGTTTGAATTTTGTCGTTTCACTCTGTTTTCTCCTATATTGATAGATGTATTTGGAACTCTAAATCAAACACGGTTTGTGCTAGCTTCTTGAAAGTTGACACAGTAAAGCAGTTTCACATTCTAACTCTATGTTTTGTTTCCTTTTCATGTAGCTTTAAGCAGTGACTGGCGAGAAACACTTTCATTGAAAGGGATTGCAAGCTTCCAAAAATTACGAGTCTCCAGATATCTCAGCAAATATTTTTTCACCCAAACTGGATGATACTTTCAGGTAATGATCAGTACAGTAAGCCCACTCGCTTCTCCAAATTTCATTCTTCTATATTGAAGCGTTCGTTTCCAGTAACAGTTTCCATTCTGGCATTTCACTCTGTTTTCTCCTATATTGATAGATGTATTTGGAACTCTAAATCAAACACGGTTTGTGCTAGCTTCTTGAAACTTGACACAGTAAAGCAGTTTCACATTCTAACTCTATGTTTTGTTTCCTTTTCATGTAGCCCTAAGCAGTGACTGGCGAGAAACACTTTCATTGAAAGGGGTTGCAAGCTTCCAAAAATTACGAGTCTCCAGAAATCTCAGCAAATATTTTTTCACCCAAACTGGATGATACTTTCAGGTAATGATCAGTACACTAAGCCCTCTTGGTTCCCCAAATTTCGTTCTTCTATGTTGAAGCGTTCGTTTCCAGTAACAGTTTGAATTTTGTCGTTTCACTCTGTTTTCTCCTATATTGATAGATGTATTTGGAACTCTAAATCAAACACGGTTTGTGCTAGCTTCTTGAAAGTTGACACAGTAAAGCAGTTTCACATTCTAACTCTATGTTTTGTTTCCTTTTCATGTAGCTTTAAGCAGTGACTGGCGAGAAACACTTTCATTGAAAGGGGTTGCAAGCTTCCAAAAATTACGAGTCTCCAGAAATCTCAGCAAATATTTTTTCACCCAAACTGGATGATACTTTCAGGTAATGATCAGTACACTAAGCCCACTTGGTTCCCCAAATTTCGTTCTTCTATGTTGAAGCGTTCGTTTCCAGTAACAGTTTCCATTCTGGCATTTCACTCTGTTTTCTCCTATATTGATAGATGTATTTGGAACTCTAAATCAAACACGGTTTGTGCTAGCTTCTTGAAACCTGACACAGTAAAGCAGTTTCACATTCTAACTCTATGTTTTGTTTCCTTTTCATGTAGCTTTAAGCAGTGACTGGCGAGAAACACTTTCATTGAAAGGGGTTGCAAGCTTCCAAAAATTACGAGTCTCCAGAAATCTCAGCAAATATTTTTTCACCCAAACTGGATGATACTTTCAGGTAATGATCAGTACACTAAGCCCACTCGGTTCTCCAAATTTCATTCTTCTATGTTGAAGCGTTCGTTTCCAGTAACAGTATCCATTCTGGCATTTCACTCTGTTTTCTCCTATATTGATAGATGTATTTGGAACTCTAAATCAAACACGGTTTGTGCTAGCTTCTTGAAACTTGACACAGTAAAGCAGTTTCACATTCTAACTCTATGTTTTGTTTCCTTTTCATGTAGCCCTAAGCAGTGACTGCCGAGAAACACTTTCATTGAAAGGGGTTGCAAGCTTCCAAAAATTACGAGTCTCCAGAAATCTCAGCAAATATTTTTTCACCCAAACTGCATGATACTTTCAGGTAATGATCAGTACACTAAGCCCACTTGGTTGCCCAAATTTCGTTCTTCTATGTTGAAGCGTTCGTTTCCAGTAACAGTTTGAATTTTTGCGTTTCACTCTGTTTTCTCCTATATTGATAGATGTATTTGGAACTCTAAATCAAACACGGTTTGTGCTAGCTTCTTGAAACCTGACACAGTAAAGCAGTTTCACATTCTAACTCTATGTTTTGTTTCCTTTTCATGTAGCCCTAAGCAGTGACTGGCGAGAAACACTTTCATTGAAAGGGGTTGCAAGCTTCCAAAAATTACGAGTCTCCAGAAATCTCAGCAAATATTTTTTCACCCAAACTGGATGATACTTTCAGGTAATGATCAGTACACTAAGTCCACTCGGTTCCCCAAATTTCGTTCTTCTATGTTGAAGCGTTCGTTTCCAGTAACAGTTTGAATTTTGTCGTTTCACTCTGTTTTCTCCTATATTGATAGATGTACTTGGAACTCTAAATCAAACACGGTTTGTGCTAGCTTCTTGAAACCTGACACAGTAAAGCAGTTTCAGATTCTAACTCTATGTTTTGTTTCCTTTTCATGTAGCTTTAAGCAGTGACTGGCGAGAAACACTTTCATTGAAAGGGGTTGCAAGCTTCCAAAAATTACGAGTCTCCAGAAATCTCAGCAAATATTTTTTCACCCAAACTGGATGATACTTTCAGGTAATGATCAGTACAGTAAGCCCACTCGGTTCTCCAAATTTCATTCTTCTATATTGAAGCGTTCGTTTCCAGTAACAGTTTCCATTCTGGCATTTCACTCTGTTTTCTCCTATATTGATAGATGTATTTGGAACTCTAAATCAAACACGGTTTGTGCTAGCTTCTTGAAACTTGACACAGTAAAGCAGTTTCACATTCTAACTCTATGTTTTGTTTCCTTTTCATGTAGCCCTAAGCAGTGACTGGCGAGAAACACTTTCATTGAAAGGGGTTGCAAGCTTCCAAAAATTACGAGTCTCCAGAAATCTCAGCAAATATTTTTTCACCCAAACTGGATGATACTTTCAGGTAATGATCAGTACACTAAGCCCTCTTGGTTCCCCAAATTTCGTTCTTCTATGTTGAAGCGTTCGGTTCCAGTAACAGTTTCCATTCTGGCATTTCACTCTGTTTTCTCCTATATTGATAGATGTATTTGGAACTCTAAATCAAACACGGTTTGTGCTAGCTTCTTGAAACTTGACACAGTAAAGCAGTTTCACATTCTAACTCTATGTTTTGTTTCCTTTTCATGTAGCTTTAAGCAGTGACTGGCGAGAAACACTTTCATTGAAAGGGGTTGCAAGCTTCCAAAAATTACGAGTCTCCAGAAATCTCAGCAAATATTTTTTCACCCAAACTGGATGATACTTTCAGGTAATGATCAGTACAGTAAGCCCACTCGCTTCTCCAAATTTCATTCTTCTATATTGAAGCGTTCGTTGCCAGTAACAGTTTCCATTCTGGCATTTCACTCTGTTTTCTCCTATATTGATAGATGTATTTGGAACTCTAAATCAAACACGGTTTGTGCTAGCTTTTTGAAACTTGACACAGTAAAGAATTTTCACATTCTAACTCTATGTTTTGTTTCCTTTTCATGTAGCCCTAAGCAGTGACTGGCGAGAAACACTTTCATTGAAAGGGGTTGCAAGCTTCCAAAAATTACGAGTCTCAAGAAATCTCAGCAAATATTTTTTCACCCAAACTGGATGATACTTTCAGGTAATGATCAGTACACTAAGCCCTCTTGGTTCCCCAAATTTCGTTCTTCTATGTTGAAGCGTTCGTTTCCAGTAACAGTTTGAATTTTGTCGTTTCACTCTGTTTTCTCCTATATTGATAGATGTATTTGGAACTCTAAATCAAACACGGTTTGTGCTAGCTTCTTGAAACTTGACACAGTAAAGCAGTTTCACATTCTAACTCTATGTTTTGTTTCCTTTTCATGTAGCTTTAAGCAGTGACTGGCGAGAAACACTTTCATTGAAAGGGGTTGCAAGCTTCCAAAAATTACGAGTCTCCAGAAATCTCAGCAAATATTTTTTCACCCAAACTGGATGATACTTTCAGGTAATGATCAGTACAGTAAGCCCACTCGGTTCTCCAAATTTCATTCTTCTATGTTGAAGCGTTCGTTTCCAGTAACAGTTTCCATTCTGGCATTTCACTCTGTTTTCTCCTATATTGATAGATGTATTTGGAACTCTAAATCAAACACGGTTTGTGCTAGCTTCTTGAAACTTGACACAGTAAAGCAGTTTCACATTCTAACTCTATGTTTTGTTTCCTTTTCATGTAGCCCTAAGCAGTGACTGGCGAGAAACACTTTCATTGAAAGGGGTTGCAAGCTTCCAAAAATTACGAGTCTCCAGAAATCTCAGCAAATATTTTTTCACCCAAACTGGATGATACTTTCAGGTAATGATCAGTACACTAAGCCCTCTTGGTTCCCCAAATTTCGTTCTTCTATGTTGAAGCGTTCGTTTCCAGTAACAGTTTCCATTCTGGCATTTCACTCTGTTTTCTCCTATATTGATAGATGTATTTGGAACTCTAAATCAAACACGGTTTGTGCTAGCTTCTTGAAACTTGACACAGTAAAGCAGTTTCACATTCTAACTCTATGTTTTGTTTCCTTTTCATGTAGCTTTAAGCAGTGACTGGCGAGAAACACTTTCATTGAAAGGGGTTGCAAGCTTCCAAAAATTACGAGTCTCCAGAAATCTCAGCAAATATTTTTTCACCCAAACTGGATGATACTTTCAGGTAATGATCAGTACAGTAAGCCCACTCGCTTCTCCAAATTTCATTCTTCTATATTGAAGCGTTCGTTTCCAGTAACAGTTTCCATTCTGGCATTTCACTCTGTTTTCTCCTATATTGATAGATGTATTTGGAACTCTAAATCAAACACGGTTTGTGCTAGCTTCTTGAAACTTGACACAGTAAAGCAGTTTCACATTCTAACTCTATGTTTTGTTTCCTTTTCATGTAGCCCTAAGCAGTGACTGGCGAGAAACACTTTCATTGAAAGGGGTTGCAAGCTTCCAAAAATTACGAGTCTCCAGAAATCTCAGCAAATATTTTTTCACCCAAACTGGATGATACTTTCAGGTAATGATCAGTACACTAAGCCCTCTTGGTTCCCCAAATTTCGTTCTTCTATGTTGAAGCGTTCGTTTCCAGTAACAGTTTGAATTTTGTCGTTTCACTCTGTTTTCTCCTATATTGATAGATGTATTTGGAACTCTAAATCAAACACGGTTTGTGCTAGCTTCTTGAAAGTTGACACAGTAAAGCAGTTTCACATTCTAACTCTATGTTTTGTTTCCTTTTCATGTAGCTTTAAGCAGTGACTGGCGAGAAACACTTTCATTGAAAGGGGTTGCAAGCTTCCAAAAATTACGAGTCTCCAGAAATCTCAGCAAATATTTTTTCACCCAAACTGGATGATACTTTCAGGTAATGATCAGTACACTAAGCCCACTTGGTTCCCCAAATTTCGTTCTTCTATGTTGAAGCGTTCGTTTCCAGTAACAGTTTCCATTCTGGCATTTCACTCTGTTTTCTCCTATATTGATAGATGTATTTGGAACTCTAAATCAAACACGGTTTGTGCTAGCTTCTTGAAACCTGACACAGTAAAGCAGTTTCACATTCTAACTCTATGTTTTGTTTCCTTTTCATGTAGCTTTAAGCAGTGACTGGCGAGAAACACTTTCATTGAAAGGGGTTGCAAGCTTCCAAAAATTACGAGTCTCCAGAAATCTCAGCAAATATTTTTTCACCCAAACTGGATGATACTTTCAGGTAATGATCAGTACACTAAGCCCACTCGGTTCTCCAAATTTCATTCTTCTATGTTGAAGCGTTCGTTTCCAGTAACAGTATCCATTGTGGCATTTCACTCTGTTTTCTCCTATATTGATAGATGTATTTGGAACTCTAAATCAAACACGGTTTGTGCTAGCTTCTTGAAACTTGACACAGTAGAGCAGTTTCACATTCTAACTCTATGTTTTGTTTCCTTTTCATGTAGCCCTAAGCAGTGACTGCCGAGAAACACTTTCATTGAAAGGGGTTGCAAGCTTCCAAAAATTACGAGTCTCCAGAAATCTCAGCAAATATTTTTTCACCCAAACTGCATGATACTTTCAGGTAATGATCCGTACACTAAGCCCACTTGGTTCCCCAAATTTCGTTCTTCTATGTTGAAGTGTTCGTTTCCAGTAACAGTTTCCATTCTAGCATTTCACTCTGTTTTCTCCTATATTGATAGATGTATTTGGAACTCTAAATCAAACACGGTTTGTGCTAGCTTCTTGAAACTTGACACAGTAAAGCAGTTTCACATTCTAACTCTATGTTTTGTTTCCTTTTCATGTAGCCCTAAGCAGTGACTGGCGAGAAACACTTTCATTGAAAGGGGTTGCAAGCTTCCAAAAATTACGAGTCTCCAGAAATCTCAGCAAATATTTTTTCACCCAAACTGCATGATACTTTCAGGTAATGATCAGTACACTAAGCCCACTTGGTTCCCCAAATTTCGATCTTCTATGTTGAAGCGTTCGTTTCCAGTAACAGTTTCCATTCTGGCATTTCACTCTGTTTTCTCCTATATTGATAGATGTATTTGGAACTCTAAATCAAACACGGTTTGTGCTAGCTTCTTGAAACTTGACACAGTAAAGCAGTTTCACATTCTAACTCTATGTTTTGTTTCCTTTTCATGTAGCCCTAAGCTGTTACTGGCGAGAAACACTTTCATTGAAAGGGGTTGCAAGCTTCCAAAAATTACGAGTCTCCAGAAATCTCAGCAAATATTTTTTCACCCAAACTGGATGATACTTTCAGGTAATGATCAGTACACTAAGTCCACTTGCTTCCCCAAATTTCGTTCTTCTATGTTGAAGTGTTCGTTTCCAGTAACAGTTTGAATTTTGTCGTTTCATTCTGTTTTCTCCTATATTGATAGATGTATTTGGAACTCTAAATCAAACACGGTTTGCGCTAGCTTTTTGAAACTTGACACAGTAAAGCAGTTTCAGATTCTAACTCTATGTTTTATTTCCTTTTCATGTAGCCCTAAGCAGTGACTGGCGAGAAACACTTTCATTGAAAGGGGTTGCAAGCTTCCAAAAATTACGAGTCTCCAGAAATCTCAGCAAATATTTTTTCACCCAAACTGCATGATACTTTCAGGTAATGATCAGTACACTAAGCCCTCTTGGTTCCCCAAATTTCGTTCTTCTATGTTGAAGCGTTCGTTTCCAGTAACAGTTTGAATTTTGTCGTTTCACTCTGTTTTCTCCTATATTGATAGATGTATTTGGAACTCTAAATCAAACACGGTTTGTGCTAGCTTCTTGAAACTTGACACAGTAAAGCAGTTTCACATTCTAACTCTATGTTTTGTTTCCTTTTCATGTAGCCCTAAGCAGTGACTGGCGAGAAACACTTTCATTGAAAGGGGTTGCAAGCTTCCAAAAATTACGAGTCTCCAGAAATCTCAGCAAATATTTTTTCACCCAAACTGGATGATACTTTCAGGTAATGATCAGGACACTAAGCCCTCTTGGTTCCCCAAATTTCGTTCTTCTATGTAAAGCGTTCGTTTCCAGTAACAGTTTGAATTTTGTCGTTTCACTCTGTTTTCTCCTATATTGATAGTTGTATTTGGAACTCTAAATCAAACACGGTTTGTGCTAGCTTCTTGAAACTTGACACAGTAAAGCAGTTTCACATTCTAACTCTATGTTTTGTTTCCTTTTCATGTAGCTTTAAGCAGTGTCTGGCGAGAAACACTTTCATTGAAAGGGGTTGCAAGCTTCCAAAAATTACGAGTCTCCAGAAATCTCAGCAAATATTTTTTCACCAAAACTGGATGATACTTTCAGGTAATGATCAGTACACTAAGCCCACTTGGTTCTCCAAATTTCGTTCTTCTATGTTGAAGCGTTCGTTTCCAGTAACAGTTTCCATTCTGGTATTTCACTCTGTTTTCTCCTATATTGATAGATGTATTTGGAACTCTAAATCAAACACGGTTTGTGCTAGCTTGTTGAAACTTGACACAGTAAAGCAGTTTCACATTCTAACTCTATGTTTTGTTTTTTTTTCATGTAGCCCTAAGCAGTGACTGGCGAGAAACACTTTCATTGAAAGGGGTTGCAAGCTTCCAAAAATTACGAGTCTCCAGAAATCTCAGCAAATATTTTTTCACCCAAACTGGATGATACTTTCAGGTAATGATCAGTACACTAAGCCCTCTTGGTTCCCCAAATTTCGTTCTTCTATGTTGAAGCGTTCGTTTCCAGTAACAGTTTGAATTTTGTCGTTTCACTCTGTTTTCTCCTATATTGATAGATGTATTTGGAACTCTAAATCAAACACGGTTTGTGCTAGCTTCTTGAAACTTGACACAGTAAACAGTTTCACATTCTAACTCTATGTTTTGTTTATTTTTCATGTAGCCCTAAGCAGTGACTGGCGAGAAACACTTTCATTGAAAGGGGTTGCAAGCTTCCAAAAATTACGAGTCTCCAGAAATCTCAGCAAATATTTTTTCACCCAAACTGGATGATACTTTCAGGTAATGATCAGTACACTAAGCCCACTTGGTTCTCCAAATTTCGTTCTTCTATGTTGAAGCGTTCGTTTCCAGTAACAGTTTCCATTCTGGCATTTCACTCTGTTTTCTCCTATATTGATAGATGTATTTGGAACTCTAAATCAAACACGGTTTGTGCTAGCTTCTTGAAACTTGACACAGTAAAGCAGTTTCACATTCTAACTCTATGTTTTGTTTCCTTTTCATGTAGCCCTAAGCCGTTACTGGCGAGAAACACTTTCATTGAAAGGGGTTGCAAGCTTCCAAAAATTACGAGTCTCCAGAAATCTCAGCAAATATTTTTTCACCCAAACTGGATGATACTTTCAGGTAATGATCAGTACACTAAGTCCACTTGCTTCCCCAAATTTCGTTCTTCTATGTTGAAGCGTTCGTTTCCAGTAACAGTTTGAATTTTGTCGTTTCATTCTGTTTTCTCCTATATTGATAGATGTATTTGGAACTCTAAATCAAACACGGTTTGCACTAGCTTCTTGAAACTTGACACAGTAAAGCAGTTTCACATTCTAACTCTATGTTTTGTTTCCTTTTCATGTAGCCCTAAGCAGTGACTGGCGAGAAACACTTTCATTGAAAGGGGTTGCAAGCTTCCAAAAATTACGAGTCTCCAGAAATCTCAGCAAATATTTTTTCACCCAAACTGGATGATACTTTCAGGTAATGATCAGTACACTAAGTCCACTTGGTTCCCCAAATTTCGTTCTTCTATGTTGAAGCGTTCGTTTCCAGTAACAGTTTGAATTTTGTCGTTTCACTCTGTTTTCTCCTATATTGATAGATGTACTTGGAACTCTAAATCAAACACGGTTTGTGCTAGCTTCTTGAAACTTGACACAGTAAAGCAGTTTCAGATTCTAACTCTATGTTTTGTTTCCTTTTCATGTAGCTTTAAGCAGTGACTGGCGAGAAACACTTTCATTGAAAGGGGTTGCAAGCTTCCAAAAATTACGAGTCTCCAGAAATCTCAGCAAATATTTTTTCACCCAAACTGGATGATACTTTCAGGTAATGATCAGTACAGTAAGCCCACTCGGTTCTCCAAATTTCATTCTTCTATGTTGAAGCGTTCGTTTCCAGTAACAGTTTCCATTCTGGCATTTCACTCTGTTTTCTCCTATATTGATAGATGTATTTGGAACTCTAAATCAAACACGGTTTGTGCTAGCTTCTTGAAACTTGACACAGTAAAGCAGTTTCACATTCTAACTCTATGTTTTGTTTCCTTTTCATGTAGCCCTAAGCAGTGACTGGCGAGAAACACTTTCATTGAAAGGGGTTGCAAGCTTCCAAAAATTACGAGTCTCCAGAAATCTCAGCAAATATTTTTTCACCCAAACTGGATGATACTTTCAGGTAATGATCAGTACACTAAGCCCTCTTGGTTCCCCAAATTTCGTTCTTCTATGTTGAAGCGTTCGTTTCCAGTAACAGTTTCCATTCTGGCATTTCACTCTGTTTTCTCCTATATTGATAGATGTATTTGGAACTCTAAATCAAACACGGTTTGTGCTAGCTTCTTGAAACTTGACACAGTAAAGCAGTTTCACATTCTAACTCTATGTTTTGTTTCCTTTTCATGTAGCTTTAAGCAGTGACTGGCGAGAAACACTTTCATTGAAAGGGGTTGCAAGCTTCCAAAAATTACGAGTCTCCAGAAATCTCAGCAAATATTTTTTCACCCAAACTGGATGATACTTTCAGGTAATGATCAGTACAGTAAGCCCACTCGCTTCTCCAAATTTCATTCTTCTATATTGAAGCGTTCGTTTCCAGTAACAGTTTCCATTCTGGCATTTCACTGTGTTTTCTCCTATATTGATAGATGTATTTGGAACTCTAAATCAAACACGGTTTGTGCTAGCTTCTTGAAACTTGACACAGTAAAGCAGTTTCACATTCAAACTCTATGTTTTGTTTCCTTTTCATGTAGCCCTAAGCAGTGACTGGCGAGAAACACTTTCATTGAAAGGGGTTGCAAGCTTCCAAAAATTACGAGTCTCCAGAAATCTCAGCAAATATTTTTTCACCCAAACTGGATGATACTTTCAGGTAATGATCAGTACACTAAGCCCTCTTGGTTCCCCAAATTTCGTTCTTCTATGTTGAAGCGTTCGTTTCCAGTAACAGTTTGAATTTTGTCGTTTCACTCTGTTTTCTCCTATATTGATAGATGTATTTGGAACTCTAAATCAAACACGGTTTGTGCTAGCTTCTTGAAAGTTGACACAGTAAAGCAGTTTCACATTCTAACTCTATGTTTTGTTTCCTTTTCATGTAGCTTTAAGCAGTGACTGGCGAGAAACACTTTCATTGAAAGGGGTTGCAAGCTTCCAAAAATTACGAGTCTCCAGAAATCTCAGCAAATATTTTTTCACCCAAACTGGATGATACTTTCAGGTAATGATCAGTACACTAAGCCCACTTGGTTCCCCAAATTTCGTTCTTCTATGTTGAAGCGTTCGTTTCCAGTAACAGTTTCCATTCTGGCATTTCACTGTGTTTTCTCCTATATTGATAGATGTATTTGGAACTCTAAATCAAACACGGTTTGTGCTAGCTTCTTGAAACCTGACACAGTAAAGCAGTTTCACATTCTAACTCTATGTTTTGTTTCCTTTTCATGTAGCTTTAAGCAGTGACTGGCGAGAAACACTTTCATTGAAAGGGGTTGCAAGCTTCCAAAAATTACGAGTCTCCAGAAATCTCAGCAAATATTTTTTCACCCAAACTGGATGATACTTTCAGGTAATGATCAGTACACTAAGTCCACTTGGTTCCCCAAATTTCGTTCTTCTATGTTGAAGCGTTCGTTTCCAGTAACAGTTTGAATTTTGTCGTTTCACTCTGTTTTCTCCTATATTGATAGATGTACTTGGAACTCTAAATCAAACACGGTTTGTGCTAGCTTCTTGAAACTTGACAGAGTAAAGCAGTTTCACATTCAAACTCTATGTTTTGTTTCCTTTTCATGTAGCCCTAAGCAGTGACTGGCGAGAAACACTTTCATTGAAAGGGGTTGCAAGCTTCCAAAAATTACGAGTCTCCAGAAATCTCAGCAAATATTTTTTCACCCAAACTGGATGATACTTTCAGGTAATGATCAGTACACTAAGCCCTCTTGGTTCCCCAAATTTCGTTCTTCTATGTTGAAGCGTTCGTTTCCAGTAACAGTTTGAATTTTGTCGTTTCACTCTGTTTTCTCCTATATTGATAGATGTATTTGGAACTCTAAATCAAACACGGTTTGTGCTAGCTTCTTGAAAGTTGACACAGTAAAGCAGTTTCACATTCTAACTCTATGTTTTGTTTCCTTTTCATGTAGCTTTAAGCAGTGACTGGCGAGAAACACTTTCATTGAAAGGGGTTGCAAGCTTCCAAAAATTACGAGTCTCCAGAAATCTCAGCAAATATTTTTTCACCCAAACTGGATGATACTTTCAGGTAATGATCAGTACACTAAGCCCACTTGGTTCCCCAAATTTCGTTCTTCTATGTTGAAGCGTTCGTTTCCAGTAACAGTTTCCATTCTGGCATTTCACTGTGTTTTCTCCTATATTGATAGATGTATTTGGAACTCTAAATCAAACACGGTTTGTGCTAGCTTCTTGAAACCTGACACAGTAAAGCAGTTTCACATTCTAACTCTATGTTTTGTTTCCTTTTCATGTAGCTTTAAGCAGTGACTGGCGAGAAACACTTTCATTGAAAGGGGTTGCAAGCTTCCAAAAATTACGAGTCTCCAGAAATCTCAGCAAATATTTTTTCACCCAAACTGGATGATACTTTCAGGTAATGATCAGTACACTAAGCCCACTCGGTTCTCCAAATTTCATTCTTCTATGTTGAAGCGTTCGTTTCCAGTAACAGTATCCATTCTGGCATTTCACTCTGTTTTCTCCTATATTGATAGATGTATTTGGAACTCTAAATCAAACACGGTTTGTGCTAGCTTCTTGAAACTTGACACAGTAAAGCAGTTTCACATTCTAACTCTATGTTTTGTTTCCTTTTCATGTAGCCCTAAGCAGTGACTGCCGAGAAACACTTTCATTGAAAGGGGTTGCAAGCTTCCAAAAATTACGAGTCTCCAGAAATCTCAGCAAATATTTTTTCACCCAAACTGCATGATACTTTCAGGTAATGATCCGTACACTAAGCCCACTTGGTTCCCCAAATTTCGTTCTTCTATGTTGAAGCGTTCGTTTCCAGTAACAGTTTCCATTCTAGCATTTCACTCTGTTTTCTCCTATATTGATAGATGTATTTGGAACTCTAAATCAAACAAGGTTTGTGCTAGCTTCTTGAAACTTGACACAGTAAAGCAGTTTCACATTCTAACTCTATGTTTTGTTTCCTTTTCATGTAGCCCTAAGCAGTGACTGGCGAGAAACACTTTCATTGAAAGGGGTTGCAAGCTTCCAAAAATTACGAGTCTCCAGAAATCTCAGCAAATATTTTTTCACCCAAACTGCATGATACTTTCAGGTAATGATCAGTGCACTAAGCCCACTTGGTTCCCCAAATTTCGATCTTCTATGTTGAAGCGTTCGTTTCCAGTAACAGTTTCCATTCTGGCATTTCACTCTGTTTTCTCCTATATTGATAGATGTATTTGGAACTCTAAATCAAACACGGTTTGTGCTAGCTTCTTGAAACTTGACACAGTAAAGCAGTTTCACATTCTAACTCTATGTTTTGTTTCCTTTTCATGTAGCCCTAAGCTGTTACTGGCGAGAAACACTTTAATTGAAAGGGGTTGCAAGCTTCCAAAAATTACGAGTCTCCAGAAATCTCAGCAAATATTTTTTCACCCAAACTGGATGATACTTTCAGGTAATGATCAGTAAACTAAGTCCACTTGCTTCCCCAAATTTCGTTCTTCTATGTTGAAGTGTTCGTTTCCAGTAACAGTTTGAATTTTGTCGTTTCATTCTGTTTTCTCCTATATTGATAGATGTATTTGGAACTCTAAATCAAACACGGTTTGCGCTAGCTTTTTGAAACTTGACACAGTGAAGCAGTTTCAGATTCTAACTCTATGTTTTGTTTCCTTTTCATGTAGCCCTAAGCAGTGACTGGCGAGAAACACTTTCATTGAAAGGGGTTGCAAGCTTCCAAAAATTACGAGTCTCCAGAAATCTCAGCAAATATTTTTTCACCCAAACTGCATGATACTTTCAGGTAATGATCAGTACACTAAGCCCTCTTGGTTCCCCAAATTTCGTTCTTCTATGTTGAAGCGTTCGTTTCCAGTAACAGTTTGAATTTTGTCGTTTCACTCTGTTTTCTCCTATATTGATAGATGTATTTGGAACTCTAAATCAAACACGGTTTGTGCTAGCTTCTTGAAACTTGACACAGTAAAGCAGTTTCACATTCTAACTCTATGTTTTGTTTCCTTTTCATGTAGCCCTAAGCAGTGACTGGCGAGAAACACTTTCATTGAAAGGGGTTGCAAGCTTCCAAAAATTACGAGTCTCCAGAAATCTCAGCAAATATTTTTTCACCCAAACTGGATGATACTTTCAGGTAATGATCAGGACACTAAGCCCTCTTGGTTCCCCAAATTTCGTTCTTCTATGTAAAGCGTTCGTTTCCAGTAACAGTTTGAATTTTGTCGTTTCACTCTGTTTTCTCCTATATTGATAGTTGTATTTGGAACTCTAAATCAAACACGGTTTGTGCTAGCTTCTTGAAACTTGACACAGTAAAGCAGTTTCACATTCTAACTCTATGTTTTGTTTCCTTTTCATGTAGCTTTAAGCAGTGACTGGCGAGAAACACTTTCATTGAAAGGGGTTGCAAGCTTCCAAAAATTACGAGTCTCCAGAAATCTCAGCAAATATTTTTTCACCCAAACTGGATGATACTTTCAGGTAATGATCAGTACACTAAGCCCACTTGGTTCTCCAAATTTCGTTCTTCTATGTTGAAGCGTTCGTTTCCAGTAACAGTTTCCATTCTGGTATTTCACTCTGTTTTCTCCTATATTGATAGATGTATTTGGAACTCTAAATCAAACACGGTTTGTGCTAGCTTGTTGAAACTTGACACAGTAAAGCAGTTTCACATTCTAACTCTATGTTTTGTTTTTTTTTCATGTAGCCCTAAGCAGTGACTGGCGAGAAACACTTTCATTGAAAGGGGTTGCAAGCTTCCAAAAATTACGAGTCTCCAGAAATCTCAGCAAATATTTTTTCACCCAAACTGGATGATACTTTCAGGTAATGATCAGTACACTAAGCCCTCTTGGTTCCCCAAATTTCGTTCTTCTATGTTGAAGCGTTCGTTTCCAGTAACAGTTTGAATTTTGTCGTTTCACTCTGTTTTCTCCTATATTGATAGATGTATTTGGAACTCTAAATCAAACACGGTTTGTGCTAGCTTCTTGAAACTTGACACAGTAAACAGTTTCACATTCTAACTCTATGTTTTGTTTATTTTTCATGTAGCCCTAAGCAGTGACTGCCGAGAAACACTTTCATTGAAAGGGGTTGCAAGCTTCCAAAAATTACGAGTCTCCAGAAATCTCAGCAAATATTTTTTCACCCAAACTGGATGATACTTTCAGGTAATGATCAGTACACTAAGCCCACTTGGTTCTCCAAATTTCGTTCTTCTATGTTGAAGCGTTCGTTTCCAGTAACAGTTTCCATTCTGGCATTTCACTCTGTTTTCTCCTATATTGATAGATGTATTTGGAACTCTAAATCAAACACGGTTTGTGCTAGCTTCTTGAAACTTGACACAGTAAAGCAGTTTCACATTCTAACTCTATGTTTTGTTTCCTTTTCATGTAGCCCTAAGCAGTGACTGGCGAGAAACACTTTCATTGAAAGGGGTTGCAAGCTTCCAAAAATTATGAGTCTCCAGAAATCTCAGCAAATATTTTTTCACCCAAACTGGATGATACTTTCAGGTAATGATCAGTACACTAAGCCCACTTGGTACCCCAAATTTTGTTCTTCTATGTTGAATTGTTCGTTTTCAGTAACAGTTTGAATTTTGGCGTTTCACTCTGTTTTCTCCTATATTGATAGATGTATTTGGAACTCTAAATCAAACACGGTTTGTGCTAGCTTCTTGAAACTTGACACAGTAAAGCAGTTTCACATTCTAACTCTATGTTTTGTTTCCTTTTCATGTAGCCCTAAGCCGTTACTGGCGAGAAACACTTTCATTGAAAGGGGTTGCAAGCTTCCAAAAATTACGAGTCTCCAGAAATCTCAGCAAATATTTTTTCACCCAAACTGGATGATACTTTCAGGTAATGATCAGTACACTAAGTCCACTTGCTTCCCCAAATTTCGTTCTTCTATGTTGAAGCGTTCGTTTCCAGTAACAGTTTGAATTTTGTCGTTTCATTCTGTTTTCTCCTATATTGATAGATGTATTTGGAACTCTAAATCAAACACGGTTTGCACTAGCTTCTTGAAACTTGACACAGTAAAGCAGTTTCAGATTCTAACTCTATGTTTTGTTTCCTTTTCATGTAGCCCTAAGCAGTGACTGGCGAGAAACACTTTCATTGAAAGGGGTTGCAAGCTTCCAAAAATTACGAGTCTCCAGAAATCTCAGCAAATATTTTTTCACCCAAACTGGATGATACTTTCAGGTAATGATCAGTACACTAAGCCCTCTTGGTTCCCCAAATTTCGTTCTTCTATGTTGAAGCGTTCGTTTCCAGTAACAGTCTGAATTTTGTCGTTTCACTCTGTTTTCTCCTATATTGATAGATGTATTTGGAACTCTAAATCAAACACGGTTTGTGCTAGCTTCTTGAAACTTGACACAGTAAAGAAGTTTCACATTCTAGCTCTAAGTTTTGTTTCCTTTTCATGTAGCTTTAAGCAGTGACTGGCGAGAAACACTTTCATTGAAAGGGGTTGCAAGCTTCCAAAAATTACGAGTCTCCAGAAATCTCAGCAAATATTTTTTCACCCAAACTGGATGATACATTCAGGTAATGATCAGTACACTAAGCCCACTTGGTTCTCCAAATTTCGTTCTTCTATGTTGAAGCGTTCGTTTCCAGTAACAGTTTGAATTTTGTCGTTTCAGTCTGTTTTCTCCTATATTGATAGATGTATTTGGAACTCTAAATCAAACACGGTTTGTGCTAGCTTCTTGAAACTTGACACAGTAAAGCAGTTTCACATTCTAACTCTATGTTTTGTTTCCTTTTCATGTAGCCCTAAGCAGTGACTGGCGAGAAACACTTTCATTGAAAGGGGTTGCAAGCTTCCAAAAATTACGAGTCTCCAGAAATCTCAGCAAATATTTTTTCACCCAAACTGGATGTTACTTTCAGGTAATGATCAGTACACTAAGCCCACTTGGTTCTCCAAATTTCGTTCTTCTATGTTGAAGCATTCGTTTCCAGTAACAGTTTCCATTCTGGCATTTCACTCTGTTTTCTCCTATATTGATAGATGTATTTGGAACTCTAAATCAAACACGGTTTGTGCTAGCTTCTTGAAACTTGACACAGTAAAGCAGTTTCACATTCTAACTCTATGTTTTGTTTCCTTTTCATGTAGCCCTAAGCAGTGACTGGCGAGAAACACTTTCATTGAAAGGGGTTGCAAGCTTCCAAAAATTACGAGTCTCCAGAAATCTCAGCAAATATTTTTTCACCCAAACTGCATGATACTTTCAGGTAATGATCAGTACACTAAGCCCACTTGGTTCCCCAAATTTCGATTTCTATGTTGAAGCGTTCGTTTCCAGTAACAGTTTCCATTCTGGCATTTCACTCTGTTTTCTCCTATATTGATAGATGTATTTGGAACTCTAAATCAAACACGGTTTGTGCTAGCTTCTTGAAACTTGACACAGTAAAGCAGTTTCACATTCTAACTCTATGTTTTGTTTCCTTTTCATGTAGCCCTAAGCTGTTACTGGCGAGAAACACTTTAATTGAAAGGGGTTGCAAGCTTCCAAAAATTACGAGTCTCCTGAAATCTCAGCAAATATTTTTTCACCCAAACTGGATGATACTTTCAGGTAATGATCAGTACACTAAGTCCACTTGCTTCCCCAAATTTCGTTCTTCTATGTTGAAGCGTTCGTTTCCAGTAACAGTTTGAATTTTGTCGTTTCATTCTGTTTTCTCCTATATTGATAGATGTATTTAGAACTCTAAATCAAACACGGTTTGCGCTAGCTTTTTGAAACTTGACACAGTAAAGCAGTTTCAGATTCTAACTCTATGTTTTGTTTCCTTTTCATGTAGCCCTAAGCAGTGACTGGCGAGAAACACTTTCATTGAAAGGGGTTGCAAGCTTCCAAAAATTACGAGTCTCCAGAAATCTCAGCAAATATCTTTTCACCCAAACTGCATGATACTTTCAGGTAATGATCAGTACACTAAGCCCACTTGGTTCTCCAAATTTCGTTCTTCTATGTTGAAGCGTTCGTTTCCAGTAACAGTTTGAATTTTGTCGTTTCACTCTGTTTTCTCCTATATTGATAGATGTATTTGGAACTCTAAATCAAACACGGTTTGTGCTAGCTTCTTGAAACTTGACACAGTAAAGCAGTTTCACATTCTAACTCTATGTTTTGTTTCCTTTTCATGTAGCCCTAAGCAGTGACTGGCGAGAAACACTTTCATTGAAAGGGGTTGCAAGCTTCCAAAAATTACGAGTCTCCAGAAATCTCAGCAAATATTTTTTCACCCAAACTGGATGATACTTTCAGGTAATGATCAGTACACTAAGTCCACTTGCTTCCCCAAATTTCGTTCTTCTATGTTGAAGCGTTCGTTTCCAGTAACAGTTTGAATTTTGTCGTTTCATTCTGTTTTCTCCTATATTGATAGATGTATTTGGAACTCTAAATCAAACACGGTTTGCGCTAGCTTTTTGAAACTTGACACAGTAAAGCAGTTTCAGATTCTAACTCTATGTTTTGTTTCCTTTTCATGTAGCCCTAAGCAGTGACTGGCGAGAAACACTTTCATTGAAAGGGGTTGCAAGCTTCCAAAAATTACGAGTCTCCAGAAATCTCAGCAAATATTTTTTCACCCAAACTGGATGATACTTTCAGGTAATGATCAGTACACTAAGCCCTCTTGGTTCCCCAAATTTCGTTCTTCTATGTTGAAGCGTTCGTTTCCAGTAACAGTCTGAATTTTGTCGTTTCACTCTGTTTTCTCCTATATTGATAGATGTATTTGGAACTCTAAATCAAACACGGTTTGTGCTAGCTTCTTGAAACTTGACACAGTAAAGAAGTTTCACATTCTAGCTCTAAGTTTTGTTTCCTTTCCATGTAGCTTTAAGCAGTGACTGGCGAGAAACACTTTAATTGAAAGGGGTTGCAAGCTTCCAAAAATTACGAGTCTCCAGAAATCTCAGCAAATATTTTTTCACCCAAACTGGATGATACTTTCAGGTAATGATCAGTACACTAAGTCCACTTGCTTCCCCAAATTTCGTTCTTCTATGTTGAAGCGTTCGTTTCCAGTAACAGTTTGAATTTTGTCGTTTCATTCTGTTTTCTCCTATATTGATAGATGTATTTGGAACTCTAAATCAAACACGGTTTGCGCTAGCTTTTTGAAACTTGACACAGTAAAGCAGTTTCAGATTCTAACTCTATGTTTTGTTTCCTTTTCATGTAGCCCTAAGCAGTGACTGGCGAGAAACACTTTCATTGAAAGGGGTTGCAAGCTTCCAAAAATTACGAGTCTCCAGAAATCTCAGCAAATATTTTTTCACCCAAACTGGATGATACATTCAGGTAATGATCAGTACACTAAGCCCACTTGGTTCTCCAAATTTCGTTCTTCTATGTTGAAGCGTTCGTTTCCAGTAACAGTTTGAATTTTGTCGTTTCACTCTGTTTTCTCCTATATTGATAGATGTATTTGGAACTCTAAATCAAACACGGTTTGTGCTAGCTTCTTGAAACTTGACACAGTAAAGCAGTTTCACATTCTAACTCTATGTTTTGTTTCCTTTTCATGTAGCCCTAAGCAGTGACTGGCGAGAAACACTTTCATTGAAAGGGGTTGCAAGCTTCCAAAAATTACGAGTCTCCAGAAATCTCAGCAAATATTTTTTCACCCAAACTGGATGATACATTCAGGTAATGATCAGTACACTAAGCCCACTTGGTTCTCCAAATTTCGTTCTTTTATGTTGAAGCGTTCGTTTCCAGTAACAGTTTGAATTTTGTCGTTTCACTCTGTTTTCTCATATTGATAGATGTACTTGGAACTCTAAATCAAACACGGTTTGTGCTAGCTTCTTGAAAATTGACACAGTAAAGCAGTTTCACATTCTAGCTCTAAGTTTTGTTTCCTTTTCATGTAGCTTTAAGCAGTGACTGGCGAGAAACACTTTCATTGAAAGGGGTTGCAAGCTTCCAAAAATTACGAGTCTCCAGAAATCTCAGCAAATATTTTTTCACCCAAACTGGATGATACTTTCAGGTAATGATCAGTACACTAAGTCCACTTGCTTTTCCAAATTTCGTTCTTCTATGTTGAAGCGTTCGTTTCCAGTAACAGTTTGAATTTTGTCGTTTCAGTCTGTTTTCTCCTATATTGATAGATGTATTTGGAACTCTAAATCAAACACGGTTTGTGCTAGCTTCTTGAAACTTGACACAGTAAAGCAGTTTCACATTCTAACTCTATGTTTTGTTTCCTTTTCATGTAGCCCTAAGCAGTGACTGGCGAGAAACACTTTCATTGAAAGGGGTTGCAAGCTTCCAAAAATTACGAGTCTCCAGAAATCTCAGCAAATATTTTTTCACCCAAACTGGATGTTACTTTCAGGTAATGATCAGTACACTAAGCCCACTTGGTTCTCCAAATTTCGTTCTTCTATGTTGAAGCGTTCGTTTCCAGTAACAGTTTCCATTCTGGCATTTCACTCTGTTTTCTCCTATATTGATAGATGTATTTGGAACTCTAAATCAAACACGGTTTGTGCTAGCTTCTTGAAACTTGACACAGTAAAGCAGTTTCACATTCTAACTCTATGTTTTGTTTCCTTTTCATGTAGACCTAAGCAGTGACTGGCGAGAAACACTTTCATTGAAAGGGGTTGCAAGCTTCCAAAAATTACGAGTCTCCAGAAATCTCAGCAAATATTTTTTCACCCAAACTGCATGATACTTTCAGGTAATGATCAGTACACTAAGCCCACTTGGTTCCCCAAATTTCGATCTTCTATGTTGAAGCGTTCGTTTCCAGTAACAGTTTCCATTCTGGCATTTCACTCTGTTTTCTCCTATATTGATAGATGTATTTGGAACTCTAAATCAAACACGGTTTGTGCTAGCTTCTTGAAACTTGACACAGTAAAGCAGTTTCACATTCTAACTCTGTGTTTTGTTTCCTTTTCATGTAGCCCTAAGCTGTTACTGGCGAGAAACACTTTCATTGAAAGGGGTTGCAAGCTTCCAAAAATTACGAGTCTCCAGAAATCTCAGCAAATATTTTTTCACCCAAACTGGATGATACTTTCAGGTAATGATCAGTACACTAAGTCCACTTGCTTCCCCAAATTTCGTTCTTCTATGTTGAAGCGTTCGTTTCCAGTAACAGTTTGAATTTTGTCGTTTCATTCTGTTTTCTCCTATATTGATAGATGTATTTGGAACTCTAAATCAAACACGGTTTGCGCTAGCTTTTTGAAACTTGACACAGTAAAGCAGTTTCAGATTCTAACTCTATGTTTTGTTTCCTTTTCATGTAGCCCTAAGCAGTGACTGGCGAGAAACACTTTCATTGAAAGGGGTTGCAAGCTTCCAAAAATTACGAGTCTCCAGAAATCTCAGCAAATATTTTTTCACCCAAACTGCATGATACTTTCATGTAATGATCAGTACACTAAGCCCTCTTGGTTCCCCAAATTTCGTTCTTCTATGTTGAAGCGTTCGTTTCCAGTAATAGTTTGAATTTTGTCGTTTCACTCTGTTTTCTCCTATATTGATAGATGTATTTGGAACTCTAAATCAAACACGGTTTGTGCTAGCTTCTTGAAACTTGACACAGTAAAGCAGTTTCACATTCTAACTCTATGTTTTGTTTCCTTTTCATGTAGCCCTAAGCAGTGACTGGCGAGAAACACTTTCATTGAAAGGGGTTGCAAGCTTCCAAAAATTACGAGTCTCCAGAAATCTCAGCAAATATTTTTTCACCCAAACTGGATGATTCTTTCAGGTAATGATCAGGACACTAAGCCCTCTTGGTTCCCCAAATTTCGTTCTTCTATGTAAAGCGTTCGTTTCCAGTAACAGTTTGAATTTTGTCGTTTCACTCTGTTTTCTCCTATATTGATAGTTGTATTTGGAACTCTAAATCAAACACGGTTTGTGCTAGCTTCTTGAAACTTGACACAGTAAAGCAGTTTCACATTCTAACTCTATGTTTTGTTTCCTTTTCATGTAGCTTTAAGCAGTGACTGGCGAGAAACACTTTCATTGAAAGGGGTTGCAAGCTTCCAAAAATTACGAGTCTCCAGAAATCTCAGCAAATATTTTTTCACCCAAACTGGATGATACTTTCAGGTAATGATCAGTACACTAAGCCCACTTGGTTCTCCAAATTTCGTTCTTCAATGTTGAAGCGTTCGTTTCCAGTAACAGTTTCCATTCTGGTATTTCACTCTGTTTTCTCCTATATTGATAGATGTATTTGGAACTCTAAATCAAACACGGTTTGTGCTAGCTTGTTGAAACTTGACACAGTAAAGCAGTTTCACATTCTAACTCTATGTTTTGTTTTTTTTTCATGTAGCCCTAAGCAGTGACTGGTGAGAAACACTTTCATTGAAAGGGGTTGCAAGCTTCCAAAAATTACGAGTCTCCAGAAATCTCAGCAAATATTTTTTCACCCAAACTGGATGATACTTTCAGGTAATGATCAGTACACTAAGCACTCTTGGTTCCCCAAATTTCGTTCTTCTATGTTGAAGCGTTCGTTTCCAGTAACAGTTTGAATTTTGTCGTTTCACTCTGTTTTCTCCTATATTGATAGATGTATTTGGAACTCTAAATCAAACACGGTTTGTGCTAGCTTCTTGAAACTTGACACAGTAAACAGTTTCACATTCTAACTCTATGTTTTGTTTATTTTTCATGTAGCCCTAAGCAGTGACTGGCGAGAAACACTTTCATTGAAAGGGGTTGCAAGCTTCCAAAAATTACGAGTCTCCAGAAATCTCAGCAAATATTTTTTCACCCAAACTGCATGATACTTTCAGGTAATGATCAGTACACTAAGCCCACTTGGTTCTCCAAATTTCGTTCTTCTATGTTGAAGCGTTCGTTTCCAGTAACAGTTTCCATTCTGGCATTTCACTCTGTTTTCTCCTATATTGATAGATGTATTTGGAACTCTAAATCAAACACGGTTTGTGCTAGCTTCTTTAAACTTGACACAGTAAAGCAGTTTCACATTCTAACTCTATGTTTTGTTTCCTTTTCATGTAGCCCTAAGCAGTGACTGGCGAGAAACACTTTCATTGAAAGGGGTTGCAAGCTTCCAAAAATTATGAGTCTCCAGAAATCTCAGCAAATATTTTTTCACCCAAACTGGATGATACTTTCAGGTAATGATCAGTACACTAAGCCCACTTGGTACCCCAAATTTCGTTCTTCTATGTTGAATTGTTCGTTTTCAGTAACAGTTTGAATTTTGGCGTTTCACTCTGCTTTCTCCTATATTGATAGATGTATTTGGAACTCTAAATCAAACACGGTTTGTGCTAGCTTCTTGAAACTTGACACAGTAAAGCAGTTTCACATTCTAACTCTATGTTTTGTTTCCTTTTCTTGTAGCCCTGAGCAGTGACGGGCGAGAAACACTGTCATTGAAAGGGGTTGCAAGCTTCCATAAATTACGAGTCTCCAGAAATCTCAGCAAATATTTTTTCACCCAAACTGCATGATACTTTCAGGTAATGATCAGTACACTAAGCCCACTTGGTTCCCCAAATTTCGTTCTTCTATGTTGAAGCATTCGTTTCCAGTAACAGTTTCCATTCTGGCGTTTCACTCTGTTTTCTCCTATATTGATAGATGTATTTGGAACTCTAAATCAAACACGGTTTGTGCTAGCTTCTTGAAACTTGACACAGTAAAGCAGTTTCACATTCTAACTCTATGTTTTGTTTCCTTTTCATGTAGCCCTAAGCAGTGACTGGCGAGAAACACTTTCATTGAAAGGGGTTGCAAGCTTCCAAAAATTACGAGTCTCCAGAAATCTCAGCAAATATTTTTTCACCCAAACTGGATGATACTTTCAGGTAATGATCAGTACACTAAGTCCACTTGCTTCCCCAAATTTCGTTCTTCTATGTTGAAGCGTTCGTTTCCAGTAACAGTTTGAATTTTGTCGTTTCATTCTGTTTTCTCCTATATTGATAGATGTATTTGGAACTCTAAATCAAACACGGTTTGCACTAGCTTCTTGAAACTTGACACAGTAAAGCAGTTTCAGATTCTAACTCTATGTTTTGTTTCCTTTTCATGTAGCCCTAAGCAGTGACTGGCGAGAAACACTTTCATTGAAAGGGGTTGCAAGCTTCCAAAAATTACGAGTCTCCAGAAATCTCAGCAAATATTTTTTCACCCAAACTGGATGATACTTTCAGGTAATGATCAGTACACTAAGCCCTCTTGGTTCCCCAAATTTCGTTCTTCTATGTTGAAGCGTTCGTTTCCAGTAACAGTTTGAATTTTGTCGTTTCACTCTGTTTTCTCCTATATTGATAGATGTATTTGGAACTCTAAATCAAACATGGTTTGTGCTAGCTTCTTGAAACTTGACACAGTAAAGCAGTTTCACATTCTAGCTCTAAGTTTTGTTTCCTTTTCATGTAGCTTTAAGCAGTGACTGGCGAGAAACACTTTCATTGAAAGGGGTTGCAAGCTTCCAAAAATTACGAGTCTCCAGAAATCTCAGCAAATATTTTTTCACCCAAACTGGATGATACTTTCAGGTAATGATCAGTACACTAAGTCCACTTGCTTTTCCAAATTTCGTTCTTCTATGTTGAAGCGTTCGTTTCCAGTAACAGTTTGAATTTTGTCGTTTCAGTCTGTTTTCTCCTATATTGATAGATGTATTTGGAACTCTAAATCAAACACGGTTTGTGCTAGCTTCTTGAAACTTGACACTGTAAAGCAGTTTCACATTCTAACTCTATGTTTTGTTTCCTTTTCATGTAGCCCTAAGCAGTGACTGGCGAGAAACACTTTCATTGAAAGGGGTTGCAAGCTTCCAAAAATTACGAGTCTCCAGAAATCTCAGCAAATATTTTTTCACCCAAACTGGATGTTACTTTCAGATAATGATCAGTACACTAAGCCCACTTGGTTCTCCAAATTTCGTTCTTCTATGTTGAAGCGTTCGTTTCCAGTAACAGTTTCCATTCTGGCATTTCACTCTGTTTTCTCCTATATTGATAGATGTATTTGGAACTCTAAATCAAACACGGTTTGTGCTAGCTTCTTGAAACTTGACACAGTAAACAGTTTCACATTCTAACTCTATGTTTTGTTTATTTTTCATGTAGCCCTAAGCAGTGACTGGCGAGAAACACTTTCAATGAAAGGGGTTGCAAGCTTCCAAAAATTACGAGTCTCCAGAAATCTCAGCAAATATTTTTTCACCCAAACTGGATGATACTTTCAGGTAATGATCAGTACACTAAGCCCACTTGGTTCTCCAAATTTCGTTCTTCTATGTTGAAGCGTTCGTTTCCAGTAACAGTTTCCATTCTGGCATTTCACTCTGTTTTCTCCTATATTGATAGATGTATTTGGAACTCTAAATCAAACACGGTTTGTGCTAGCTTCTTGAAACTTGACACAGTAAAGCAGTTTCACATTCTAACTCTATGTTTTGTTTCCTTTTCATGTAGCCCTAAGCAGTGACTGGCGAGAAACACTTTCATTGAAAGGGGTTGCAAGCTTCCAAAAATTATGAGTCTCCAGAAATCTCAGCAAATATTTTTTCACCCAAACTGGATGATACTTTCAGGTAATGATCAGTACACTAAGCCCACTTGGTACCCCAAATTTCGTTCTTCTATGTTGAATTGTTCGTTTTCAGTAACAGTTTGAATTTTGGCGTTTCACTCTGTTTTCTCCTATATTGATAGATGTATTTGGAACTCTAAATCAAACACGGTTTGTGCTAGCTTCTTGAAACTTGACACAGTAAAGCAGTTTCACATTCTAGCTCTAAGTTTTGTTTCCTTTTCATGTAGCTTTAAGCAGTGACTGGCGAGAAACACTTTCATTGAAAGGGGTTGCAAGCTTCCAAAAATTACGAGTCTCCAGAAATCTCAGCAAATATTTTTTCACCCAAACTGGATGATACTTTCAGGTAATGATCAGTACACTAAGTCCACTTGCTTTTCCAAATTTCGTTCTTCTATGTTGAAGCGTTCGTTTCCAGTAACAGTTTGAATTTTGTCGTTTCAGTCTGTTTTCTCCTATATTGATAGATGTATTTGGAACTCTAAATCAAACACGGTTTGTGCTAGCTTCTTGAAACTTGACACTGTAAAGCAGTTTCACATTCTAACTCTATGTTTTGTTTCCTTTTCATGTAGCCCTAAGCAGTGACTGGCGAGAAACACTTTCATTGAAAGGGGTTGCAAGCTTCCAAAAATTACGAGTCTCCAGAAATCTCAGCAAATATTTTTTCACCCAAACTGGATGTTACTTTCAGATAATGATCAGTACACTAAGCCCACTTGGTTCTCCAAATTTCGTTCTTCTATGTTGAAGCGTTCGTTTCCAGTAACAGTTTCCATTCTGGCATTTCACTCTGTTTTCTCCTATATTGATAGATGTATTTGGAACTCTAAATCAAACACGGTTTGTGCTAGCTTCTTGAAACTTGACACAGTAAACAGTTTCACATTCTAACTCTATGTTTTGTTTATTTTTCATGTAGCCCTAAGCAGTGACTGGCGAGAAACACTTTCAATGAAAGGGGTTGCAAGCTTCCAAAAATTACGAGTCTCCAGAAATCTCAGCAAATATTTTTTCACCCAAACTGGATGATACTTTCAGGTAATGATCAGTACACTAAGCCCACTTGGTTCTCCAAATTTCGTTCTTCTATGTTGAAGCGTTCGTTTCCAGTAACAGTTTCCATTCTGGCATTTCACTCTGTTTTCTCCTATATTGATAGATGTATTTGGAACTCTAAATCAAACACGGTTTGTGCTAGCTTCTTGAAACTTGACACAGTAAAGCAGTTTCACATTCTAACTCTATGTTTTGTTTCCTTTTCATGTAGCCCTAAGCAGTGACTGGCGAGAAACACTTTCATTGAAAGGGGTTGCAAGCTTCCAAAAATTATGAGTCTCCAGAAATCTCAGCAAATATTTTTTCACCCAAACTGGATGATACTTTCAGGTAATGATCAGTACACTAAGCCCACTTGGTACCCCAAATTTCGTTCTTCTATGTTGAATTGTTCGTTTTCAGTAACAGTTTGAATTTTGGCGTTTCACTCTGTTTTCTCCTATATTGATAGATGTATTTGGAACTCTAAATCAAACACGGTTTGTGCTAGCTTCTTGAAACTTGACACAGTAAAGCAGTTTCACATTCTAACTCTATGTTTTGTTTCCTTTTCTTGTAGCCCTAAGCAGTGACGGGCGAGACACACTTTCATTGAAAGGGGTTGCAAGCTTCCAAAAATTACGAGTCTCCAGAAATCTCAGCAAATATTTTTTCACCCAAACTGCATGATACTTTCAGGTAATGATCAGTACACTAAGCCCACTTGGTTCCCCAAATTTCGATCTTCTATGTTGAAGCGTTCGTTTCCAGTAACAGTTTCCATTCTGGCATTTCACTCTGTTTTCTCCTATATTGATAGATGTATTTGGAACTCTAAATCAAACACGGTTTGTGCTAGCTTCTTGAAACTTGACACAGTAAAGCAGTTTCACATTCTAACTCTATGTTTTGTTTCCTTTTCATGTAGCTTTAAGCAGTGACTGGCGAGAAACACTTTCATTGAAAGGGGTTGCAAGCTTCCAAAAATTACGAGTCTCCAGAAATCTCAGCAAATATTTTTTCACCCAAACTGGATGATACATTCAGGTAATGATCAGTACACTAAGCCCACTTGGTTCCCCAAATTTCGTTCTTCTATGTTGAAGCGTTCGTTTCCAGTAACAGTTTCCATTCTGGTATTTCACTCTGTTTTCTCCTATATTGATAGATGTATTTGGAACTCTAAATCAAACACGGTTTGTGCTAGCTTGTTGAAACTTGACACAGTAAAGCAGTTTCACATAATAACTCTATGTTTTGTTTTTTTTTCATGTAGCCCTAAGCAGTGACTGGCGAGAAACACTTTCATTGAAAGGGGTTGCAAGCTTCCAAAAATTACGAGTCTCCAGAAATCACAGCAAATATTTTTTCACCCAAACTGGATGATACTTTCAGGTAATGATCAGTACACTAAGCCCTCTTGGTTCCCCAAATTTCGTTCTTCTATGTTGAAGCGTTCGTTTCCAGTAACAGTTTGAATTTTGTCGTTTCACTCTGTTTTCTCCTATATTGATAGATGTATTTGGAACTCTAAATCAAACACGGTTTGTGCTAGCTTTTTGAAACTTGACACAGTAAACAGTTTCACATTCTAACTCTATGTTTTGTTTATTTTTCATGTAGCCCTAAGCAGTGACTGGCGAGAAACACTTTCATTGAAAGGGGTTGCAAGCTTCCAAAAATTACGAGTCTCCAGAAATCTCAGCAAATATTTTTTCACCCAAACTGGATGATACTTTCAGGTAATGATCAGTACACTAAGCCCACTTGGTTCTCCAAATTTCGTTCTTCTATGTTGAAGCGTTCGTTTCCAGTAACAGTTTCCATTCTGGCATTTCACTCTGTTTTCTCCTATATTGATAGATGTATTTGGAACTCTAAATCAAACACGGTTTGTGCTAGCTTCTTGAAACTTGACACAGTAAAGCAGTTTCACATTCTAACTCTATGTTTTGTTTCCTTTTCATGTAGCCCTAAGCAGTGACTGGCGAGAAACACTTTCATTGAAAGGGGTTGCAAGCTTCCAAAAATTATGAGTCTCCAGAAATCTCAGCAAATATTTTTTCACCCAAACTGGATGATACTTTCAGGTAATGATCAGTACACTAAGCCCACTTGGTACCCCAAATTTCGTTCTTCTATGTTGAATTGTTCGTTTTCAGTAACAGTTTGAATTTTGGCGTTTCACTCTGTTTTCTCCTATATTGATAGATGTATTTGGAACTCTAAATCAAACACGGTTTGTGCTAGCTTCTTGAAACTTGACACAGTAAAGCAGTTTCACATTCTAACTCTATGTTTTGTTTCCTTTTCATGTAGCCCTAAGCAGTGACTGGCGAGAAACAGTTTCATTGAAAGGGGTTGCAAGCTTCCAAAAATTATGAGTCTCCAGAAATCTCAGCAAATATTTTTTCACCCAAACTGGATGATACTTTCAGGTAATGATCAGTACACTAAGCCCACTTGGTTCTCCAAATTTCGTTCTTCTATGTTGAAGCGTTCGTTTCCAGTAACAGTTTCCATTCTAGCATTTCACTCTGTTTTCTCCTATATTGATAGATGTATTTGGAACTCTAAATCAAACACGGTTTGTGCTAGCTTCTTGAAACTTGACACAGTAAAGCAGTTTCACATTCTAACTCTATGTTTTGTTTCCTTTTCATGTAGCCCTAAGCAGTGACTGGCGAGAAACACTTTCATTGAAAGGGGTTGCAAGCTTCCAAAAATTACGAGTCTCCAGAAATCTCAGCAAATATTTTTTCACCCAAACTGGATGATACTTTCAGGTAATGATCAGTACACTAAGTCCACTTGCTTCCCCAAATTTCGTTCTTCTATGTTGAAGCGTTCGTTTCCAGTAACAGTTTGAATTTTGTCGTTTCATTCTGTTTTCTCCTATATTGATAGATGTATTTGGAACTCTAAATCAAACACGGTTTGCACTAGCTTCTTGAAACTTGACACAGTAAAGCAGTTTCAGATTCTAACTCTATGTTTTGTTTCCTTTTCATGTAGCCCTAAGCAGTGACTGGCGAGAAACACTTTCATTGAAAGGGGTTGCAAGCTTCCAAAAATTACGAGTCTCCAGAAATCTCAGCAAATATTTTTTCACCCAAACTGGATGATACTTTCAGGTAATGATCAGTACACTAAGCCCTCTTGGTTCCCCAAATTTCGTTCTTCTATGTTGAAGCGTTCGTTTCCAGTAACAGTCTGAATTTTGTCGTTTCACTCTGTTTTCTCCTATATTGATAGATGTATTTGGAACTCTAAATCAAACACGGTTTGTGCTAGCTTCTTGAAACTTGACACAGTAAAGCAGTTTCACATTCTAGCTCTAAGTTTTGTTTCCTTTTCATGTAGCTTTAAGCAGTGACTGGCGAGAAACACTTTCATTGAAAGGGGTTGCAAGCTTCCAAAAATTACGAGTCTCCAGAAATCTCAGCAAATATTTTTTCACCCAAACTGGATGATACATTCAGAAAATGATCAGTACACTAAGCCCACTTGGTTCTCCAAATTTCGTTTTTCTATGTTGAAGCGTTCGTTTCCAGTAACAGTTTCCATTCTGGCATTTCACTCTGTTTTCTCCTATATTGATATCTGTACTTGGAACTCTAAATCAAACACGGTTTGTGCTAGCTTCTTGAAACTTGACACAGTAAAGCAGTTTCACATTCTAACTCTATGTTTTGTTTCCTTTTCATGTAGCCCTAAGCAGTGACTGGCGAGAAACACTTTCATTGAAAGGGGTTGCAAGCTTCCAAAAATTACGAGTCTCCAGAAATCTCAGCAAATATTTTTTCAACCAAACTGGATGTTACTTTCAGGTAATGATCAGTACACTAAGCCCACTTGGTTCTCCAAATTTCGTTCTTCTATGTTGAAGCGTTCGTTTCCAGTAACAGTTTCCATTCTGGCATTTCACTCTGTTTTCTCCTATATTGATAGATGTATTTGGAACTCTAAATCAAACACGGTTTGTGCTAGCTTCTTGAAACTTGACACAGTAAAGCAGTTTCACATTCTAACTCTATGTTTTGTTTCCTTTTCATGTAGCCCTAAGCAGTGACGGGCGAGAAACACTTTCATTGAAAGGGGTTGCAAGCTTCCGAAAATTACGAGTCTCCAGAAATCTCAGTAAATATTTTTTCACCCAAACTGCATGATACTTTCAGGTAATGATCAGTACACTAAGCCCACTTGGTTCCCCAAATTTCGATCTTCTATGTTGAAGCGTTCGTTTCCAGTAACAGTTTCCATTCTGGCATTTCACTCTGTTTTCTCCTATATAGATAGATGTATTTGGAACTCTAAATCAAACACGGTTTGTGCTAGCTTCTTGAAACTTGACACAGTAATGCAGTTTCACATTCTAACAATATGTTTTGTTTCCTTTTCATGTAGCCCTAAGCAGTGACTGGCGAGAAACACTTTCATTGAAAGGGGTTGCAAGCTTCCAAAAATTACGAGTCTCCAGAAATCTCAGCAAATATTTTTTCAACCAAACTGGATGATACTTTCAGGTAATGATCAGTACACTAAGCCCTCTTGGTTCCCCAAATTTCGTTCTTCTATGTTGAAGCGTTCGTTTCCAGTAACAGTTTGAATTTTGGCGTTTCACTCTGTTTTCTCCTATATCGATAGATGTATTTGGAACTCTAAAGCAAACACGGTTTGTGCTAGCTTCTTGAAACTTGACACAGTAAAGCAGTTTCACATTCTAACTCTATGTTTTGTTTCCTTTTCATGTAGCCCTAAGCCGTTACTGGCGAGAAACACTTTCATTGAAAGTGGTTGCAAGCTTCCAAAAATTACGAGTCTCCAGAAATCTCAGCAAATATTTTTTCACCCAAACTGGATGATACTTTCAGGTAGTGATCAGTACACTAAGTCCACTTGCTTCCCCAAATTTCGTTCTTCTATGTTGAAGCGTTCGTTTCCAGTAACAGTTTGAATTTTGTCGTTTCATTCTGTTTTCTCCTATATTGATAGATGTATTTGGAACTCAAAATCAAACACGGTTTGCGCTAGCTTCTTGAAACTTGACACAGTAAAGCAGTTTCAGATTCTAACTCTATGTTTTGTTTCCTTTTCATGTAGCCCTAAGCAGTGACTGGCGAGAAACACTTTCATTGAAAGGGGTTGCAAGCTTCCAAAAATTACGAGTCTCCAGAAATCTCAGCAAATATTTTTTCACCCAAACTGGATGATACTTTCAGGTAATGATCAGTACACTAAGCCCTCTTGGTTCCCCAAATTTCGTTCTTCTATGTTGAAGCGTTCGTTTCCAGTAACAGTTTGAATTTTGTCATTTCACTCTGTTTTCTCCTATATTGATAGATGTATTTGGAACTCTAAATCAAACACGGTTTGTGCTAGCTTCTTGAAACTTGACACAGTAAAGCAGTTTCACATTCTAACTCTATGTTTTGTTTCCTTTTCATGTAGCCCTAAGCAGTGACTGGCGAGAAACTCTTTCATTGAAATGGGTTGCAAGCTTCCAAAAATTACGAGTCTCCAGAAATCTCAGCAAATATTTTTTCACCCAAACTGGATGATACTTTCAGGTAATGATCAGTACACTAAGGCCTCTTGGTTCCCCAAATTTCCTTCTTCTATGTTGAAGCGTTCGTTTCCAGTAACAGTTTGAATTTTGTCGTTTCACTCTGTTTTCTCCTATATTGATAGATGTATTTGGAACTCTAAATCAAACACGGTTTGTGCTAGCTTCTTGAAACTTGACACAGTAAAGCAGTTTCACATTCTAACTCTATGTTTTGTTTCCTTTTCATGTAGCTTTAAGCAGTGACTGGCGAGAAACACTTTCATTGAAAGGGGTTGCAAGCTTCCAAAAATTACGAGTCTCCAGAAATCTCAGCAAATATTTTTTCACCCAAACTGGATGATACTTTCAGGTAATGATCAGTACACTAAGCCCACTTGGTTCTCCAAATTTCGTTCTTCTATGTTGAAGCGTTCGTTTCCAGTAACAGTTTCCATTCTGGCATTTCACTCTGTTTTCTCCTATATTGATAGATGTATTTGGAACTCTAAATCAAACACGGTTTGTGCTAGCTTCTTGAAACTTGACACAGTAAAGCAGTTTCACATTCTAACTCTATGTTTTTTTTCCTTTTCATGTAGCCCTAAGCAGTGACTGGCGAGAAACACTTTCATTGAAAGGGGTTGCAAGCTTCCAAAAATTACGAGTCTCCAGAAATCTCAGCAAATATTTTTTCACCCAAACTGGATGATACTTTCAGGTAATGATCAGTACACTAAGCCCTCTTGGTTCCCCAAATTTCGTTCTTCTATGTTGAAGCGTTCGTTTCCAGTAACAGTTTGAATTTTGGCGTTTCACTCTGTTTTCTCCTATATTGATAGATGTATTTGGAACTCTAAATCAAACACGGTTTGTGCTAGCTTCTTGAAACTTGACACAGTAAAGCAGTTTCACATTCTAACTCTATGTTTTGTTTCCTTTTCATGTAGCCCTAAGCAGTTACTGGCAAGAAACACTTTCATTGAAAGGGGTTGCAAGCTTCCAAAAATTACGAGTCTCCAGAAATCTCAGCAAATATTTTTTCACCCAAACTGGATGATACTTTCAGGTAATGATCAGTACACTAAGTCCACTTTCTTCCCCAAATTTCGTTCTTCTATGTTGAAGCGTTCGTTTCCAGTAACAGTTTGAATTTTGTCGTTTCATTCTGTTTTCTCCTATATTGATAGATGTATTTGGAACTCTAAATCAAACACGGTTTGCGCTAGCTTCTTGAAACTTGACACAGTAAAGCAGTTTCACATTCTAACTCTATGTTTTGTTTCCTTTTCATGTAGCCCTAAGCAGTGACTGGCGAGAAACACTTTCATTGAAAGGGGTTGCAAGCTTCCAAAAATTACGAGTCTCCAGAAATCTAAGCAAACATTTTTTCACCCAAACTGGATGATACTTTCAGGTAATGATCAGTACACTAAGCCCTCTTGGTTCCCCAAATTTCGTTCTTGTATGTTGAAGCGTTCGTTTCCAGTAACAGTTTGAATTTTGTCGTTTCACTCTGTTTTCTCCTATATTGATAGATGTACTTGGAACTCTAAATCAAACACGGTTTGTGCTAGCTTCTTGAAACTTGACAAAATAAAGCAGTTTCACATTCTAACTCTATGTTTTGTTTATTTTTCATGTAGCCCTAAGCAGTGACTGGCGAGAAACACTTTCATTGAAAGGGGTTGCAAGCTTCCAAAAATTACGAGTCTCCAGAAATCTCAGCAAATATATTTTCACCCAAACTGGATGATACTTTCAGGTAATGATCAGTACACTAAGCCCTCTTGGTTCCCCAAATTTCGTTCTTCTATGTTGAAGCGTTCGTTTCCAGTAACAGTCTGAATTTTGTCGTTTCACTCTGTTTTCTCCTATATTGATAGATGTATTTGGAACTCTAAATCAAACACGGTTTGTGCTAGCTTCTTCAAACTTGACACAGTAAAGCAGTTTCACATTCTAGCTCTAAGTTTTGTTTCCTTTTCATGTAGCTTTAAGCAGTGACTGGCGAGAAACACTTTCATTGAAAGGGGTTGCAAGCTTCCAAAAATTACGAGTCTCCAGAAATCTCAGCAAATATTTTTTCACCCAAACTGGATGATACATTCAGATAATGATCAGTACACTAAGCCCTCTTGGTTCCCCAAATTTCGTTCTTCTATGTTGAAGCGTTCGTTTCCAGTAACAGTTTCCATTCTGGCATTTCACTCTGTTTTCTCCTATATTGATAGATGTATTTGGAACTCTAAATCAAACACGGTTTGTGCTAGCTTCTTGAAACTTGACACAGTAAAGCAGTTTCACATTCTAGCTCTAAGTTTTGTTTACTTTTCATGTAGCTTTAAGCAGTGACTGGCGAGAAACACTTTCATTGAAAGGGGTTGCAAGCTTCCAAAAATTACGAGTCTCCAGAAATCTCAGCAAATATTTTTTCACCCAAACTGCATGATACTTTCAGGTAATGATCAGTCCACTAAGCCCACTTGGTTCCCCAAATTTCGTTCTTCTATGTTGAAGCGTTCGTTTCCAGTAACAGTTTGAATTTTGGCGTTTCACTCTGTTTTCTCCTATATTGATAGATGTATTTGGAACTCTAAATCAAACACGGTTTGTGCTAGCATCTTGAAACTTGACACAGTAAAGCAGTTTCACATTCTAACTCTATGTTTTGTTTCCTTTTCATGTAGCCCTAAGCAGTTACTGGCGAGAAACACTTTCATTGAAAGGGGTTGCAAGCTTCCAAAAATTACGAGTCTCCAGAAATCTCAGCAAATATTTTTTCACCCAAACTGGATGATACTTTCAGGTAATGATCAGTACACTAAGTCCACTTGCTTCCCCAAATTTCGTTCTTCTATGTTGAAGCGTTCGTTTCCAGTAACAGTTTCCATTCTGGCATTTCACTCTGTTTTCTCCTATATTGATAGATGTATTTGAACTCTAAATCAAACACGGTTTGTGCTAGATTCTTGAAACTTGACACAGTAAAGCAGTTTCACATTCTAACTCTATGTTTTGTTTCCTTTTCTTGTAGCCCTAAGCAGTGACGGGCGAGAAACACTTTCATTGAAATGGGTTGGAAGCTTCCAAAAATTACGAGTCTCCAGAAATCGCAGCAAATATTTTTTCACCCAAACTGCATGATACTTTCAGGTAACGATCAGTACACTAAGCCCACTTGGTTCTCCAAATTTCGTTCTTCTATGTTGAAGCGTTCGTTTCCAGTAACAGTTTCCATTCTGGCATTTCACTCTGTTTTCTCCTATATCAATAGATGTATTTGGAACTCTAAATCAAACACGGTTTGTGCTAGCTTCTTGAAACTTGACACAGTAAAGCAGTTTCACAATCTAACTCTATGTTTTGTTTCCTTTTCATGTAGCCCTAAGCAGTGACTGGTGAGAAACACTTATATTTTAAGGGGTTGCAAGCTTCCAAAAATTACGAGTCTCCAGAAATCTCAGCAAATATTTTTTCACCCAAACTGCATGATACTTTCAGGTAATGATCAGTACACTAAGCCCACTTGGTTCCCCAAATTTCGTTCTTCTATGTTGAAGCGTTCTTTTCCAGTAACAGTTTGAATTTTGGCGTTTCACTCTGTTTTCTCCTATATTGATAGATGTATTTGGAACTCTAAATCAAACACGGTTTGTGCTAGCTTCTTGAAACTTGACACAGTAAAGCAGTTTCACGTTCTAACTCTATGTTTTGTTTCCTTTTCATGTAGCCCTAAGCAGTTACTGGCGAGAAACACTTTCATTGAAAGGGGTTGCAAGCTCCCAAAAATTACGAGTCTCCAGAAATCTCAGCAAATATTTTTTCACCCAAACTGCATGATACTTTCAGGTAATGATCAGTACACTAAGCCCACTTGGTTCCCCAAATTTCGATCTTCTATGTTGAAGCGTTCGTTTCCAGTAACAGTTTCCATTCTGGCATTTCACTCTGTTTTCTCCTATATTGATAGATGTATTTGAACTGTAAATCAAACATGGTTTGTGGTAGCTTCTTGAAACTTGACACAGTAAAGCAGTTTCACATTCTAACTCTATGTTTTGTTTCCTTTTCTTGTAGCCCTAAGCAGTGACGGGCGAGAAACACTTTCATTGAAAGGGGTTGGAAGCTTCCAAAAATTACGAGTCTCCAGAAATCTCAGCAAATATTTTTTCACCCAAACTGCATGATACTTTCAGGTAACGATCAGTACACTAAGCCCACTTGGTTCTCCAAATTTCGTTCTTCTATGTTGAAGCGTTCGTTTCCAGTAACAGTTTCCATTCTGGCATTTCACTCTGTTTTCTCCTATATTGATAGATGTATTTGGAACTCTAAATCAAACACGGTTTGTGCTAGCTTCTTCAAACTTGACACAGTAAAGCAGTTTCACATTCTAGCTCTAAGTTTTGTTTCCTTTTCATGTAGCTTTAAGCAGTGACTGGCGAGAAACACTTTCATTGAAAGGGGTTGCAAGCTTCCAAAAATTACGAGTCTCCAGAAATCTCAGCAAATATTTTTTCACCCAAACTGGATGATACATTCAGATAATGATCAGTACACTAAGCCCTCTTGGTTCCCCAAATTTCGTTCTTCTATGTTGAAGCGTTCGTTTCCAGTAACAGTTTCCATTCTGGCATTTCACTCTGTTTTCTCCTATATTGATAGATGTATTTGGAACTCTAAATCAAACACGGTTTGTGCTAGCTTCTTGAAACTTGACACAGTAAAGCAGTTTCACATTCTAGCTCTAAGTTTTGTTTCCTTTTCATGTAGCTTTAAGCAGTGACTGGCGAGAAACACTTTCATTGAAAGGGGTTGCAAGCTTCCAAAAATTACGAGTCTCCAGAAATCTCAGCAAATATTTTTTCACCCAAACTGCATGATACTTTCAGGTAATGATCAGTCCACTAAGCCCACTTGGTTCCCCAAATTTCGTTCTTCTATGTTGAAGCGTTCGTTTCCAGTAACAGTTTGAATTTTGGCGTTTCACTCTGTTTTCTCCTATATTGATAGATGTATTTGGAACTCTAAATCAAACACGGTTTGTGCTAGCATCTTGAAACTTGACACAGTAAAGCAGTTTCACATTCTAACTCTATGTTTTGTTTCCTTTTCATGTAGCCCTAAGCAGTCACTGGCGAGAAACACTTTCATTGAAAGGGGTTGCAAGCTTCCAAAAATTACGAGTCTCCAGAAATCTCAGCAAATATTTTTTCACCCAAACTGGATGATACTTTCAGGTAATGATCAGTACACTAAGTCCACTTGCTTCCCCAAATTTCGTTCTTCTATGTTGAAGCGTTCGTTTCCAGTAACAGTTTCCATTCTGGCATTTCACTCTGTTTTCTCCTATATTGATAGATGTATTTGGAACTCTAAATCAAACACGGTTTGTGCTAGCTTCTTGAAACTTGACACAGTAAAGCAGTTTCACATTCTAACTCTATGTTTTGTTTCCTTTTCATGTAGCCCTAAGCAGTGACTGGCGAGAAACACTTTCTTTGAAAGGGGTTGCAAGCTTCCAAAAATTACGAGTCTCCAGAAATCTCAGCAAATATTTTTTCACCCAAACTGGATGATACTTTCAGGTAATGATCAGTACACTAAGTCCTCTTGGTTCCCCAAATTTCGTTCTTCTATGTTGAAGCGTTCGTTTCCAGTAACAGTTTGAATTTTGTCGTTTCACTCTGTTTTCTCCTATATTGATAGATGTATTTGAACTCTAAATCAAACACGGTTTGTGCTAGCTTCTTGAAACTTGACACAGTAAAGCTGTTTCACATTCTAACTCTATGTTTTGTTTCCTTTTCTTGTAGCCCTAAGCAGTGACGGGCGAGAAACACTTTCATTGAAAGGGGTTGGAAGCTTCCAAAAATTACGAGTCTCCAGAAATCTCAGCAAATATTTTTTCACCCAAACTGCATGATACTTTCAGGTAACGATCAGTACACTAAGCCCACTTGGTTCTCCAAATTTCGTTCTTCTATGTTGAAGCGTTCGTTTCCAGTAACAGTTTCCATTCTGGCATTTCACTCTGTTTTCTCCTATATTGATAGATGTATTTGGAACTCTAAATCAAACACGGTTTGTGCTAGCTTCTTGAAACTTGACACAGTAAAGCAGTTTCACAATCTAACTCTATGTTTTGTTTCCTTTTCATGTAGCCCTAAGCAGTGACTGGCGAGAAACACTTACAGTTTAAGGGGTTGCAAGCTTCCAAAAATTACGAGTCTCCAGAAATCTCAGCAAATATTTTTTCACCCAAACTGCATGATACTTTCAGGTAATGATCAGTACACTAAGCCCACTTGGTTCCCCAAATTTCGATCTTCTATATTGAAGCGTTCGTTTCCAGTAACAGTTTCCATTCTGGCATTTCACTCTGTTTTCTCCTATATTGATAGATGTATTTGAACTGTAAATCAAACATGGTTTGTGGTAGCTTCTTGAAACTTGACACAGTAAAGCAGTTTCACATTCTAACTCTATGTTTTGTTTCCTTTTCTTGTAGCCCTAAGCAGTGACGGGCGAGAAACACTTTCATTGAAAGGGGTTGGAAGCTTCCAAAAATTACGAGTCTCCAGAAATCTCAGCAAATATTTTTTCACCCAAACTGCATGATACTTTCAGGTAACGATCAGTACACTAAGCCCACTTGGTTCTCCAAATTTCGTTCTTCTATGTTGAAGCGTTCGTTTCCAGTAACAGTTTCCATTCTGGCATTTCACTCTGTTTTCTCCTATATTGATAGATGTATTTGGAACTCTAAATCAAACACGGTTTGTGCTAGCTTCTTGAAACTTGATACAGTAAAGCAGTTTCACATTCTAACTCTATGTTTTGTTTCCTTTTCATGTAGCCCTAAGCAGTGACTGGCGAGAAACACTTTCATTGAAAGGGGTTTCAAGCTTCCAAAAATTACGAGTCTCCAGAAATCTCAGCAAATATTTTTTCACCCAAACTGCATGATACTTTCAGGTAATGATCAGTACACTAAGCCCACTTGGTTCCCCAAATTTCGTTCTTCTATGTTGAAGCGTTCGTTTCCAGTAACAGTTTGAATTTTGGCGTTTCACTCTGTTTTCTCCTATATTGATAGATGTATTTGGAACTCTAAATCAAACACGGTTTGTGCTAGCTTCTTGAAACTTGACACAGTAAAGCAGTTTCACATTCTAACTCTATGTTTTGTTTCCTTTTCATGTAGCCCTAAGCAGTGACTGGCGAGAAACACTTTCATTGAAAGGGGTTGCAAGCTTCCAAAAATTACGAGTCTCCAGAAATCTCAGCAAATATTTTTTCACCTAAACTGGATGATTCTTTCAGGTAATGATCAGTACACTAAGCCCTCTTGGTTCCCCAAATGTCGTTCTTCTATGTTGAAGCGTTCGTTTCCAGTAACAGTTTGAATTTTGGCGTTTCACTCTGTTTTCTCCTATATTGATAGATGTATTTGGAACTCTAAATCAAACACGGTTTGTGCTAGCTTCTTGAAACTTGACACAGTAAAGCAGTTTCACATTCTAACTCTATGTTTTGTTTCCTTTTCATGTAGCCCTAAGCAGTGACTGGCGAGAAACACTTTCATTGAAAGGGGTTGCAAGCTTCCAAAAATTACGAGTCTCCAGAAAACTCAGCAAATATTTTTTCACCCAAACTGGATGATACTTTCAGGTAATGATCAGTACACTAAGCCCACTTGGATCCCCAAATTTCGTTCTTCTATGTTGAAGCGTTCGTTTCCAGTAACAGTTTGAATTTTGTCGTTTCACTCTGTTTTCTCCTATATTGATAGATGTATTTGGAACTCTAAATCAAACACGGTTTGTGCTAGCTTCTTGAAACTTGACACAGTAAAGCAGTTTCACATTCTAACTGTATGTTTTGTTTCCTTTTCATGTAGCTTTAAGCAGTGACTGGCGAGAAACACTTTCATTGAAAGGGGTTGCAAGCTTCCAAAAATTACGAGTCTCCAGAAATCTCAGCAAATATTTTTTCACCCAAACTGGATGATACTTTCAGGTAATGATCAGTACACTAAGCCCACTTGGTTCTCCAAATTTCGTTCTTCTATGTTGAAGCGTTCGTTTCCAGTAACAGTTTCCATTCTGGCATTTCACTCTGTTTTCTCCTATATTGATAGATGTATTTGGAACTCTAAATCAAACACGGTTTGTGCTAGCTTCTTGAAACTTGACACAGTAAAGCAGTTTCACATTCTAACTCTATGTTTTGTTTCCTTTTCATGTAGCCCTAAGCAGTGACTGGCGAGAAACACTTTCATTGAAGGGGTTGCAAGCTTCCAAAAATTACGAGTCTCCAGAAATCTCAGCAAATATTTTTTCACCCAAACTGGATGATACTTTCAGGTAATGATCAGTACACTAAGCCCACTTGGTTCCCCAAATTTCGTTCTTCTATGTTGAAGCGTTTCTTTCCAGTAACAGTTTGAATTTTGTCGTTTCACTCTGTTTTCTCCTATATTGATAGATGTACTTGGAACTCTAAATCAAACACGGTTTGTGCTAGCTTCTTGAAACTTGACACAGTAAAGCAGTTTCACGTTCTATCTCTATGTTTTCTTTCCTCCTGATGTAGCCCTAAGCAGTGACTGGCGAGAAACACGTTCATTGAAAGGGGTTGCAAGCTTCCAAAAATTACGAGTCTCCAGAAATCTCAGCAAATATTTTTTCACCCAAACTGCATGATACTTTCAGGTAATGATCAGTACACTAAGCCCACTTAGATCCCCAAATTTCGGTCTTCTATGTTGAAGCGTTCGTTTCCAGTAACAGTTTCCATTCTGGCATTTCACTCTGTTTTCTCCTATATTGATAGATGTATTTGGAACTCTAAATCAAACACGGTTTGTGCTAGCTTCTTGAAACTTGACACAGTAATGCAGTTTCACATTCTAACAATATGTTTTGTTTCCTTTTCATGTAGCGCTAAGCAGTGACTGGCGAGAAACACTTTCATTGAAAGGGGTTGCAAGCTTCCAAAAATTACGAGTCTCCAGAAATCTCAGCAAATATTTTTTCACCCAAACTGCATGATACTTTCAGATAATGATCAGTACACTAAGCCCAGTTGGTTCCCCAAATTTCGTTCTTGTATGTTGAAGCGTTCATTTCCAGTAACAGTTTGAATTTTGGCGTTTCACTCTGTTTTCTCCTATATTGATAGATGTATTTGGAACTCTAAATCAAACACGGTTTGTGCTAGCTTCTTGAAACTTGACACAGTAAAGCAGTTTCACATTCTAACTGTATGTTTTGTTTCCTTTTCATGTAGCTTTAAGCAGTGACTGGCGAGAAACACTTTCATTGAAAGGGGTTGCAAGCTTCCAAAAATTACGAGTCTCCAGAAATCTCAGCAAATATTTTTTCACCCAAACTGGATGATACTTTCATGTAATGATCAGTACACTAAGCCCACTTGGTTCTCCAAATTTCGTTCTTCTATGTTGAAGCGTTCGTTTCCAGTAACAGTTTCCATTCTGGCATTTCACTCTGTTTTCTCCTATATTGATAGATGTATTTGGAACTCTAAATCAAACACGGTTTGTGCTAGCTTCTTGAAACTTGACACAGTAAAGCAGTTTCACATTCTAACTGTATGTTTTGTTTCCTTTTCATGTAGCCCTAAGCAGTGACTGGCGAGAAACACTTTCATTGAAAGGGGTTGCAAGCTTCCAAAAATTACGAGTCTCCAGAAATCTCAGCAAACATTTTTTCACCCAAACTGGATGATACTTTCAGGTAATGATCAGTACACTAAGCCCACTTGGTTCCCCAAATTTCGTTCTTCTATGTTGAAGCGTTCGTTTCCAGTAACAGTTTGAATTCTGTCGTTTCACTCTGTTTTCTCCTATATTGATAGATGTACTTGGAACTCTAAATCAAACACGGTTTGTGCTAGCTTCTTGAAACTTGACACAGTAAAGCAGTTTCAGATTCTAACTCTATGTTTTGTTTCCTTTTCATGTAGCCCTAAGCAGTGACTGGCGAGAAACACTTTCATTGAAAGGGGTTGCAAGCTTCCAAAAATTACGAGTCTCCAGAAATCTCAGCAAATATTTTTTCACCCAAACTGGATGATACTTTCAGGTAATGATCAGTACAGTAAGCCCACTCGGTTCTCCAAATTTCATTCTTCTATGTTGAAGCGTTCGTTTCCAGTAACAGTTTCCATTCTGGCATTTCACTCTGTTTTCTCCTATATTGATAGATGTATTTGGAACTCTAAATCAAACACGGTTTGTGCTAGCTTCTTGAAACTTGACACAGTAAAGCAGTTTCACATTCTAACTCTATGTTTTGTTTCCTTTTCATGTAGCTTTAAGCTGTGACTGGCGAGAAACACTTTCATTGAAAGGGGTTGCAAGCTTCCAAAAATTACGAGTCTCCAGAAATCTCAGCAAATATTTTTTCACCCAAACTGGATGATACTTTCAGGTAATGATCAGTACAGTAAGCCCACTCGGTTCTAAAAAATTTCATTCTTCTATGTTGAAGCGTTCGTTTCCAGTAACAGTTTGAATTTTTGCGTTTCACTGTGTTTTCTCCTATATTGATAGATGTATTTGGAACTCTAAATCAAACACGGTTTGTGCTAGCTTCTTGAAACTTGACACAGTAAAGCAGTTTCACATTCTAACTCTATGTTTTGTTTCCTTTTCATGTAGCCCTAAGCAGTGACTGGCGAGAAACACTTTCATTGAAAGGGGTTGCAAGCTTCCAAAAATTACGAGTCTCCAGAAATCTCAGCAAATATTTTTTCACCCAAACTGGATGATACTTTCAGGTAATGATCAGTACACTAAGCCCTCTTGGTTCCCCAAATTTCGTTCTTCTATGTTGAAGCGTTCGTTTCCAGTAACAGTTTGAATTTTGTCGTTTCACTCTGTTTTCTCCTATATTGATAGATGTATTTGGAACTCTAAATCAAACACGGTTTGTGCTAGCTTCTTGAAACTTGACACAGTAAAGCAGTTTCAGATTCTAACTCTATGTTTTGTTTCCTTTTCATGTAGCCCTAAGCAGTGACTGGCGAGAAACACTTTCATTGAAAGGGGTTGCAAGCTTCCAAAAATTACGAGTCTCCAGAAATCTCAGCAAATATTTTTTCACCCAAACTGGATGATACATTCAGGTAATGATCAGTACACTAAGCCCACTTGCTTCTCCAAATTTCGTTCTTCTATGTTGAAGCGTTCGTTTCCAGTAACAGTTTCCATTCTGGCATTTCACTCTGTTTTCTCCTATATTGATAGATGTATTTGGAACTCTAAATCAAACACGGTTTGTGCTAGCTTCTTGAAACTTGACACAGTAAAGCAGTTTCACATTCTAACTGTATGTTTTGTTTCCTTTTCATGTAGCCCTAAGCAGTGACTGGCGAGAAACACTTTCATTGAAAGGGGTTGCAAGCTTCCAAAAATTACGAGTCTCCAGAAATCTCAGCAAATATTTTTTCACCCAAACGGGATGATACTTTCAGGTAATGATCAGTACACTAAGCCCACTTGGTTCCCCAAATTTCGTTCTTCTATGTTGAAGCGTTCGTTTCCAGTAACAGTTTGAATTTTGTCGTTTCACTCTGTTTTCTCCTATATTGATAGATGTACTTGGAACTCTAAGTCAAACACGGTTTGTGCTAGCTTCTTGAAACCTGACACAGTAAAGCAGTTTCAGATTCTAACTCTATGTTTTGTTTCCTTTTCATGTAGCTTTAAGCAGTGACTGGCGAGAAACACTTTCATTGAAAGGGGTTGCAAGCTTCCAAAAATTACGAGTCTCCAGAAATCTCAGCAAATATTTTTTCACCCAAACTGGATGATACTTTCAGGTAATGATCAGTACAGTAAGCCCACTCGGTTCTCCAAATTTCATTCTTCTATGTTGAAGCGTTCGTTTCCAGTAACAGTTTCCATTCTGGCATTTCACTCTGTTTTCTCCTATATTGATAGATGTATTTGGAACTCTAAATCAAACACGGTTTGTGCTAGCTTCTTGAAACTTGACACAGTAAAGCAGTTTCACATTCTAACTCTATGTTTTGTTTCCTTTTCATGTAGCGCTAAGCAGTGACTGGCGAGAAACACTTTCATTGAAAGGGGTTGCAAGCTTCCAAAAATTACGAGTCTCCAGAAATCTCAGCAAATATTTTTTCACCCAAACTGCATGATACTTTCAGATAATGATCAGTACACTAAGCCCAGTTGGTTCCCCAAATTTCGTTCTTGTATGTTGAAGCGTTCATTTCCAGTAACAGTTTGAATTTTGGCGTTTCACTCTGTTTTCTCCTATATTGATAGATGTATTTGGAACTCTAAATCAAACACGGTTTGTGCTAGCTTCTTGAAACTTGACACAGTAAAGCAGTTTCACATTCTAACTGTATGTTTTGTTTCCTTTTCATGTAGCTTTAAGCAGTGACTGGCGAGAAACACTTTCATTGAAAGGGGTTGCAAGCTTCCAAAAATTACGAGTCTCCAGAAATCTCAGCAAATATTTTTTCACCCAAACTTGATGATACTTTCATGTAATGATCAGTACACTAAGCCCACTTGGTTCTCCAAATTTCGTTCTTCTATGTTGAAGCGTTCGTTTCCAGTAACAGTTTCCATTCTGGCATTTCACTCTGTTTTCTCCTATATTGATAGATGTATTTGGAACTCTAAATCAAACACGGTTTGTGCTAGCTTCTTGAAACTTGACACAGTAAAGCAGTTTCACATTCTAACTGTATGTTTTGTTTCCTTTTCATGTAGCCCTAAGCAGTGACTGGCGAGAAACACTTTCATTGAAAGGGGTTGCAAGCTTCCAAAAATTACGAGTCTCCAGAAATCTCAGCAAACATTTTTTCACCCAAACTGGATGATACTTTCAGGTAATGATCAGTACACTAAGCCCACTTGGTTCCCCAAATTTCGTTCTTCTATGTTGAAGCGTTCGTTTCCAGTAACAGTTTGAATTCTGTCGTTTCACTCTGTTTTCTCCTATATTGATAGATGTACTTGGAACTCTAAATCAAACACGGTTTGTGCTAGCTTCTTGAAACTTGACACAGTAAAGCAGTTTCAGATTCTAACTCTATGTTTTGATTCCTTTTATTGTAGCCCTAAGCAGTGACTGGCGAGAAACACTTTCATTGAAAGGGGTTGCAAGCTTCCAAAAATTACGAGTCTCCAGAAATCTCAGCAAATATTTTTTCACCCAAACTGGATGATACTTTCAGGTAATGATCAGTACAGTAAGCCCACTCGGTTCTCCAAATTTCATTCTTCTATGTTGAAGCGTTCGTTTCCAGTAACAGTTTCCATTCTGGCATTTCACTCTGTTTTCTCCTATATTGATAGATGTATTTGGAACTCTAAATCAAACACGGTTTGTGCTAGCTTCTTGAAACTTGACACAGTAAAGCAGTTTCACATTCTAACTCTATGTTTTTTTTCCTTTTCATGTAGCTTTAAGCAGTGACTGGCGAGAAACACTTGAATTGAAAGGGGTTGCAAGCTTCCAAAAATTACGAGTCTCCAGAAATCTCAGCAAATATTTTTTCACCCAAACTGGATGATACTTTCAGGTAATGATCAGTACAGTAAGCCCACTCGGTTCTAAAAAATTTCATTCTTCTATGTTGAAGCGTTCGTTTCCAGTAACAGTTTGAATTTTTGCGTTTCACTGTGTTTTCTCCTATATTGATAGATGTATTTGGAACTCTAAATCAAACACGGTTTGTGCTAGCTTCTTGAAACTTGACACAGTAAAGCAGTTTCACATTCTAACTCTATGTTTTGTTTCCTTTTCATGTAGCCCTAAGCAGTGACTGGCGAGAAACACTTTCATTGAAAGGGGTTGCAAGCTTCCAAAAATTACGAGTCTCCAGAAATCTCAGCAAATATTTTTTCACCCAAACTGGATGATACTTTCAGGTAATGATCAGTACACTAAGCCCTCTTGGTTCCCCAAATTTCGTTCTTCTATGTTGAAGCGTTCGTTTCCAGTAACAGTTTGAATTTTGTCGTTTCACTCTGTTTTCTCCTATATTGATAGATGTATTTGGAACTCTAAATCAAACACGGTTTGTGCTAGCTTCTTGAAACTTGACACAGTAAAGCAGTTTCAGATTCTAACTCTATGTTTTGTTTCCTTTTCATGTAGCCCTAAGCAGTGACTGGCGAGAAACACTTTCATTGAAAGGGGTTGCAAGCTTCCAAAAATTACGAGTCTCCAGAAATCTCAGCAAATATTTTTTCACCCAAACTGGATGATACATTCAGGTAATGATCAGTACACTAAGCCCACTTGCTTCTCCAAATTTCGTTCTTCTATGTTGAAGCGTTCGTTTCCAGTAACAGTTTCCATTCTGGCATTTCACTCTGTTTTCTCCTATATTGATAGATGTATTTGGAACTCTAAATCAAACACGGTTTGTGCTAGCTTCTTGAAACTTGACACAGTAAAGCAGTTTCACATTCTAACTCTATGTTTTGTTTCCTTTTCATGTAGCCCTAAGCAGTGACTGGCGAGAAACACTTTCATTGAAAGGGGTTGCAAGCTTCCAAAAATTACGAGTCTCCAGAAATCTCAGCAAATATTTTTTCACCCAAACGGGATGATACTTTCAGGTAATGATCAGTACACTAAGCCCACTTGGTTCCCCAAATTTCGTTCTTCTATGTTGAAGCGTTCGTTTCCAGTAACAGTTTGAATTTTGTCGTTTCACTCTGTTTTCTCCTATATTGATAGATGTACTTGGAACTCTAAGTCAAACACGGTTTGTGCTAGCTTCTTGAAACCTGACACAGTAAAGCAGTTTCAGATTCTAACTCTATGTTTTGTTTCCTTTTCATGTAGCTTTAAGCAGTGACTGGCGAGAAACACTTTCATTGAAAGGGGTTGCAAGCTTCCAAAAATTACGAGTCTCCAGAAATCTCAGCAAATATTTTTTCACCCAAACTGGATGATACTTTCAGGTAATGATCAGTACAGTAAGCCCACTCGGTTCTCCAAATTTCATTCTTCTATGTTGAAGCGTTCGTTTCCAGTAACAGTTTCCATTCTGGCATTTCACTCTGTTTTCTCCTATATTGATAGATGTATTTGGAACTCTAAATCAAACACGGTTTGTGCTAGCTTCTTGAAACTTGACACAGTAAAGCAGTTTCACATTCTAACTCTATGTTTTGTTTCCTTTTCATGTAGCCCTAAGCAGTGACTGGCGAGAAACACTTTCATTGAAAGGGGTTGCAAGCTTCCAAAAATTACGAGTCTCCAGAAATCTCAGCAAATATTTTTTCACCCAAACTGGATGATACTTTCAGGTAATGATCAGTACACTAAGCCCTCTTGGTTCCCCAAATTTCGTTCTTCTATGTTGAAGCGTTCGTTTCCAGTAACAGTTTGAATTTTGTCGTTTCACTCTGTTTTCTCCTATATTGATAGATGTATTTGGAACTCTAAATCAAACACGGTTTGTGCTAGCTTCTTGAAACTTGACACAGTAAAGCAGTTTCACATTCTAACTCTATGTTTTGTTTCCTTTTCATGTAGCTTTAAGCAGTGACTGGCGAGAAACACTTTCATTGAAAGGGGTTGCAAGCTTCCAAAAATTACGAGTCTCCAGAAATCTCAGCAAATATTTTTTCACCCAAACTGGATGATACTTTCAGGTAATGATCAGTACAGTAAGCCCACTCGCTTCTCCAAATTTCATTCTTCTATATTGAAGCGTTCGTTTCCAGTAACAGTTTCCATTCTGGCATTTCACTCTGTTTTCTCCTATATTGATAGATGTATTTGGAACTCTAAATCAAACACGGTTTGTGCTAGCTTTTTGAAACTTGACACAGTAAAGAATTTTCACATTCTAACTCTATGTTTTGTTTCCTTTTCATGTAGCCCTAAGCAGTGACTGGCGAGAAACACTTTCATTGAAAGGGGTTGCAAGCTTCCAAAAATTACGAGTCTCCAGAAATCTCAGCAAATATTTTCTCACCCAAACTGGATGATACTTTCAGGTAATGATCAGTACACTAAGCCCTCTTGGTTCCCCAAATTTCGTTCTTCTATGTTGAAGCGTTCGTTTCCAGTAACAGTTTGAATTTTGTCGTTTCACTCTGTTTTCTCCTATATTGATAGATGTATTTGGAACTCTAAATCAAACACGGTTTGTGCTAGCTTCTTGAAAGTTGACACAGTAAAGCAGTTTCACATTCTAACTCTATGTTTTGTTTCCTTTTCATGTAGCCCTAAGCAGTGACTGGCGAGAAACACTTTCATTGAAAGGGGTTGCAAGCTTCCAAAAATTACGAGTCTCCAGAAATCTCAGCAAATATTTTTTCACCCAAACTGGATGATACTTTCAGGTAATGATCAGTACACTAAGCCCTCTTGGTTCCCCAAATTTCGTTCTTCTATGTTGAAGCGTTCGTTTCCAGTAACAGTTTGAATTTTGTCGTTTCACTCTGTTTTCTCCTATATTGATAGATGTATTTGGAACTCTAAATCAAACACGGTTTGTGCTAGCTTCTTGAAACTTGACACAGTAAAGCAGTTTCAGATTCTAACTCTATGTTTTGTTTCCTTTTCATGTAGCCCTAAGCAGTGACTGGCGAGAAACACTTTCATTGAAAGGGGTTGCAAGCTTCCAAAAATTACGAGTCTCCAGAAATCTCAGCAAATATTTTTTCACCCAAACTGGATGATACATTCAGGTAATGATCAGTACACTAAGCCCACTTGCTTCTCCAAATTTCGTTCTTCTATGTTGAAGCGTTCGTTTCCAGTAACAGTTTCCATTCTGGCATTTCACTCTGTTTTCTCCTATATTGATAGATGTATTTGGAACTCTAAATCAAACACGGTTTGTGCTAGCTTCTTGAAACTTGACACAGTAAAGCAGTTTCACATTCTAACTCTATGTTTTGTTTCCTTTTCATGTAGCCCTAAGCAGTGACTGGCGAGAAACACTTTCATTGAAAGGGGTTGCAAGCTTCCAAAAATTACGAGTCTCCAGAAATCTCAGCAAATATTTTTTCACCCAAACGGGATGATACTTTCAGGTAATGATCAGTACACTAAGCCCACTTGGTTCCCCAAATTTCGTTCTTCTATGTTGAAGCGTTCGTTTCCAGTAACAGTTTGAATTTTGTCGTTTCACTCTGTTTTCTCCTATATTGATAGATGTACTTGGAACTCTAAGTCAAACACGGTTTGTGCTAGCTTCTTGAAACCTGACACAGTAAAGCAGTTTCAGATTCTAACTCTATGTTTTGTTTCCTTTTCATGTAGCTTTAAGCAGTGACTGGCGAGAAACACTTTCATTGAAAGGGGTTGCAAGCTTCCAAAAATTACGAGTCTCCAGAAATCTCAGCAAATATTTTTTCACCCAAACTGGATGATACTTTCAGGTAATGATCAGTACAGTAAGCCCACTCGGTTCTCCAAATTTCATTCTTCTATGTTGAAGCGTTCGTTTCCAGTAACAGTTTCCATTCTGGCATTTCACTCTGTTTTCTCCTATATTGATAGATGTATTTGGAACTCTAAATCAAACACGGTTTGTGCTAGCTTCTTGAAACTTGACACAGTAAAGCAGTTTCACATTCTAACTCTATGTTTTGTTTCCTTTTCATGTAGCCCTAAGCAGTGACTGGCGAGAAACACTTTCATTGAAAGGGGTTGCAAGCTTCCAAAATTTACGAGTCTCCAGAAATCTCAGCAAATATTTTTTCACCCAAACTGGATGATACTTTCAGGTAATGATCAGTACACTAAGCCCTCTTGGTTCCCCAAATTTCGTTCTTCTATGTTGAAGCGTTCGTTTCCAGTAACAGTTTGAATTTTGTCATTTCACTCTGTTTTCTCCTATATTGATAGATGTATTTGGAACTCTAAATCAAACACGGTTTGTGCTAGCTTCTTGAAACTTGACACAGTAAAGCAGTTTCACATTCTAACTCTATGTTTTGTTTCCTTTTCATGTAGCTTTAAGCAGTGACTGGCGAGAAACCCTTTCATTGAAAGGGGTTGCAAGCTTCCAAAAATTACGAGTCTCCAGAAATCTCAGCAAATATTTTTTCACCCAAACTGGATGATACTTTCAGGTAATGATCAGTACAGTAAGCCCACTCGCTTCTCCAAATTTCATTCTTCTATATTGAAGCGTTCGTTTCCAGTAACAGTTTCCATTCTGGCATTTCACTCTGTTTTCTCCTATATTGATAGATGTATTTGGAACTCTAAATCAAACACGGTTTGTGCTAGCTTTTTGAAACTTGACACAGTAAAGAATTTTCACATTCTAACTCTATGTTTTGTTTCCTTTTCATGTAGCCCTAAGCAGTGACTGGCGAGAAACACTTTCATTGAAAGGGGTTGCAAGCTTCCAAAAATTACGAGTCTCCAGAAATCTCAGCAAATATTTTCTCACCCAAACTGGATGATACTTTCAGGTAATGATCAGTACACTAAGCCCTCTTGGTTCCCCAAATTTCGTTCTTCTATGTTGAAGCGTTCGTTTCCAGTAACAGTTTGAATTTTGTCGTTTCACTCTGTTTTCTCCTATATTGATAGATGTATTTGGAACTCTAAATCAAACACGGTTTGTGCTAGCTTCTTGAAAGTTGACACAGTAAAGCAGTTTCACATTCTAACTCTATGTTTTGTTTCCTTTTCATGTAGCTTTAAGCAGTGACTGGCGAGAAACACTTTCATTGAAAGGGGTTGCAAGCTTCCAAAAATTACGAGTCTCCAGAAATCTCAGCAAATATTTTTTCACCCAAACTGGATGATACTTTCAGGTAATGATCAGTACACTAAGCCCACTTGGTTCCCCAAATTTCGTTCTTCTATGTTGAAGCGTTCGTTTCCAGTAACAGTTTCCATTCTGGCATTTCACTGTGTTTTCTCCTATATTGATAGATGTATTTGGAACTCTAAATCAAACACGGTTTGTGCTAGCTTCTTGAAACCTGACACAGTAAAGCAGTTTCACATTCTAACTCTATGTTTTGTTTCCTTTTCATGTAGCTTTAAGCAGTGACTGGCGAGAAACACTTTCATTGAAAGGGGTTGCAAGCTTCCAAAAATTACGAGTCTCCAGAAATCTCAGCAAATATTTTTTCACCCAAACTGGATGATACATTCAGGTAATGATCAGTACACTAAGCCCACTCGGTTCTCCAAATTTCATTCTTCTATGTTGAAGCGTTCGTTTCCAGTAACAGTATCCATTCTGGCATTTCACTCTGTTTTCTCCTATATTGATAGATGTATTTGGAACTCTAAATCAAACACGGTTTGTGCTAGCTTCTTGAAACTTGACACAGTAAAGCAGTTTCACATTCTAACTCTATGTTTTGTTTCCTTTTCATGTAGCCCTAAGCAGTGACTGCCGAGAAACACTTTCATTGAAAGGGGTTGCAAGCTTCCAAAAATTACGAGTCTCCAGAAATCTCAGCAAATATTTTTTCACCCAAACTGCATGATACTTTCAGGTAATGATCAGTACACTAAGCCCACTTGGTTCCCCAAATTTCGTTCTTCTATGTTGAAGCGTTCGTTTCCAGTAACAGTTTGAATTTTTGCGTTTCACTCTGTTTTCTCCTATATTGATAGATGTATTTGGAACTCTAAATCAAACACGGTTTGTGCTAGCTTCTTGAAACTTGACACAGTAAAGCAGTTTCACATTCTAACTCTATGTTTTGTTTCCTTTTCATGTAGCCCTAAGCAGTGACTGGCGAGAAACACTTTCATTGAAAGGGGTTGCAAGCTTCCAAAAATTACGAGTCTCCAGAAATCTCAGCAAATATTTTTTCACCCAAACTGGATGATACTTTCAGGTAATGATCAGTACACTAAGTCCACTTGGTTCCCCAAATTTCGTTCTTCTATGTTGAAGCGTTCGTTTCCAGTAACAGTTTGAATTTTGTCGTTTCACTCTGTTTTCTCCTATATTGATAGATGTACTTGGAACTCTAAATCAAACACGGTTTGTGCTAGCTTCTTGAAACTTGACCCAGTAAAGCAGTTTCAGATTCTAACTCTATGTTTTGTTTCCTTTTCATGTAGCTTTAAGCAGTGACTGGCGAGAAACACTTTCATTGAAAGGGGTTGCAAGCTTCCAAAAATTACGAGTCTCCAGAAATCTCAGCAAATATTTTTTCACCCAAACTGGATGATACTTTCAGGTAATGATCAGTACAGTAAGCCCACTCGGTTCTCCAAATTTCATTCTTCTATGTTGAAGCGTTCGTTTCCAGTAACAGTTTCCATTCTGGCATTTCACTCTGTTTTCTCCTATATTGATAGATGTATTTGGAACTCTAAATCAAACACAGTTTGTGCTAGCTTCTTGAAACTTGACACAGTAAAGCAGTTTCACATTCTAACTCTATGTTTTGTTTCCTTTTCATGTAGCCCTAAGCAGTGACTGGCGAGAAACACTTTCATTGAAAGGGGTTGCAAGCTTCCAAAAATTACGAGTCTCCAGAAATCTCAGCAAATATTTTTTCACCCAAACTGGATGATACTTTCAGGTAATGATCAGTACACTAAGCCCTCTTGGTTCCCCAAATTTCGTTCTTCTATGTTGAAGCGTTCGTTTCCAGTAACAGTTTCCATTCTGGCATTTCACTCTGTTTTCTCCTATATTGATAGATGTATTTGGAACTCTAAATCAAACACGGTTTGTGCTAGCTTCTTGAAACTTGACACAGTAAAGCAGTTTCACATTCTAACTCTATGTTTTGTTTCCTTTTCATGTAGCTTTAAGCAGTGACTGGCGAGAAACACTTTCATTGAAAGGGGTTGCAAGCTTCCAAAAATTACGAGTCTCCAGAAATCTCAGCAAATATTTTTTCACCCAAACTGGATGATACTTTCAGGTAATGATCAGTACAGTAAGCCCACTCGCTTCTCCAAATTTCATTCTTCTATATTGAAGCGTTCGTTTCCAGTAACAGTTTCCATTCTGGCATTTCACTCTGTTTTCTCCTATATTGATAGATGTATTTGGAACTCTAAATCAAACACGGTTTGTGCTAGCTTCTTGAAACTTGACACAGTAAAGCAGTTTCACATTCTAACTCTATGTTTTGTTTCCTTTTCATGTAGCCCTAAGCAGTGACTGGCGAGAAACACTTTCATTGAAAGGGGTTGCAAGCTTCCAAAAATTACGAGTCTCCAGAAATCTCAGCAAATATTTTTTCACCCAAACTGGATGATACTTTCAGGTAATGATCAGTACACTAAGCCCTCTTGGTTCCCCAAATTTCGTTCTTCTATGTTGAAGCGTTCGTTTCCAGTAACAGTTTGAATTTTGTCGTTTCACTCTGTTTTCTCCTATATTGATAGATGTATTTGGAACTCTAAATCAAACACGGTTTGTGCTAGCTTCTTGAAAGTTGACACAGTAAAGCAGTTTCACATTCTAACTCTATGTTTTGTTTCCTTTTCATGTAGCTTTAAGCAGTGACTGGCGAGAAACACTTTCATTGAAAGGGGTTGCAAGCTTCCAAAAATTACGAGTCTCCAGAAATCTCAGCAAATATTTTTTTCACCCAAACTGGATGATACTTTCAGGTAATGATCAGTACACTAAGCCCACTTGGTTCCCCAAATTTCGTTCTTCTATGTTGAAGCGTTCGTTTCCAGTAACAGTTTCCATTCTGGCATTTCACTGTGTTTTCTCCTATATTGATAGATGTATTTGGAACTCTAAATCAAACACGGTTTGTGCTAGCTTCTTGAAACCTGACACAGTAAAGCAGTTTCACATTCTAACTCTATGTTTTGTTTCCTTTTCATGTAGCTTTAAGCAGTGACTGGCGAGAAACACTTTCATTGAAAGGGGTTGCAAGCTTCCAAAAATTACGAGTCTCCAGAAATCTCAGCAAATATTTTTTCACCCAAACTGGATGATACTTTCAGGTAATGATCAGTACACTAAGCCCACTCGGTTCTCCAAATTTCATTCTTCTATGTTGAAGCGTTCGTTTCCAGTAACAGTATCCATTCTGGCATTTCACTCTGTTTTCTCCTATATTGATAGATGTATTTGGAACTCTAAATCAAACACGGTTTGTGCTAGCTTCTTGAAACTTGACACAGTAAAGCAGTTTCACATTCTAACTCTATATTTTGTTTCCTTTTCATGTAGCCCTAAGCAGTGACTGCCGAGAAACACTTTCATTGAAAGGGGTTGCAAGCTTCCAAAAATTACGAGTCTCCAGAAATCTCAGCAAATATTTTTTCACCCAAACTGCATGATACTTTCAGGTAATGATCAGTACACTAAGCCCACTTGGTTCCCCAAATTTCGTTCTTCTATGTTGAAGCGTTCGTTTCCAGTAACAGTTTGAATTTTTGCGTTTCACTCTGTTTTCTCCTATATTGATAGATGTATTTGGAACTCTAAATCAAACACGGTTTGTGCTAGCTTCTTGAAACTTGACACAGTAAAGCAGTTTCACATTCTAACTCTATGTTTTGTTTCCTTTTCATGTAGCCCTAAGCAGTGACTGGCGAGAAACACTTTCATTGAAAGGGGTTGCAAGCTTCCAAAAATTACGAGTCTCCAGAAATCTCAGCAAATATTTTTTCACCCAAACTGGATGATACTTTCAGGTAATGATCAGTACACTAAGTCCACTTGGTTCCCCAAATTTCGTTCTTCTATGTTGAAGCGTTCGTTTCCAGTAACAGTTTGAATTTTGTCGTTTCACTCTGTTTTCTCCTATATTGATAGATGTACTTGGAACTCTAAATCAAACACGGTTTGTGCTAGCTTCTTGAAACTTGACACAGTAAAGCAGTTTCAGATTCTAACTCTATGTTTTGTTTCCTTTTCATGTAGCTTTAAGCAGTGACTGGCGAGAAACACTTTCATTGAAAGGGGTTGCAAGCTTCCAAAAATTACGAGTCTCCAGAAATCTCAGCAAATATTTTTTCACCCAAACTGGATGATACTTTCAGGTAATGATCAGTACAGTAAGCCCACTCGGTTCTCCAAATTTCATTCTTCTATGTTGAAGCGTTCGTTTCCAGTAACAGTTTCCATTCTGGCATTTCACTCTGTTTTCTCCTATATTGATAGATGTATTTGGAACTCTAAATCAAACACGGTTTGTGCTAGCTTCTTGAAACTTGACACAGTAAAGCAGTTTCACATTCTAACTCTATGTTTTGTTTCCTTTTCATGTAGCCCTAAGCAGTGACTGGCGAGAAACACTTTCATTGAAAGGGGTTGCAAGCTTCCAAAAATTACGAGTCTCCAGAAATCTCAGCAAATATTTTTTCACCCAAACTGGATGATACTTTCAGGTAATGATCAGTACACTAAGCCCTCTTGGTTCCCCAAATTTCGTTCTTCTATGTTGAAGCGTTCGTTTCCAGTAACAGTTTCCATTCTGGCATTTCACTCTGTTTTCTCCTATATTGATAGATGTATTTGGAACTCTAAATCAAACACGGTTTGTGCTAGCTTCTTGAAACTTGACACAGTAAAGCAGTTTCAGATTCTAACTCTATGTTTTGTTTCCTTTTCATGTAGCTTTAAGCAGTGACTGGCGAGAAACACTTTCATTGAAAGGGGTTGCAAGCTTCCAAAAATTACGAGTCTCCAGAAATCTCAGCAAATATTTTTTCACCCAAACTGGATGATACTTTCAGGTAATGATCAGTACAGTAAGCCCACTCGCTTCTCCAAATTTCATTCTTCTATATTGAAGCGTTCGTTTCCAGTAACAGTTTCCATTCTGGCATTTCACTCTGTTTTCTCCTATATTGATAGATGTATTTGGAACTCTAAATCAAACACGGTTTGTGCTAGCTTCTTGAAACTTGACACAGTAAAGCAGTTTCACATTCTAACTCTATGTTTTGTTTCCTTTTCATGTAGCCCTAAGCAGTGACTGGCGAGAAACACTTTCATTGAAAGGGGTTGCAAGCTTCCAAAAATTACGAGTCTCCAGAAATCTCAGCAAATATTTTTTCACCCAAACTGGATGATACTTTCAGGTAATGATCAGTACACTAAGCCCTCTTGGTTCCCCAAATTTCGTTCTTCTATGTTGAAGCGTTCGTTTCCAGTAACAGTTTGAATTTTGTCGTTTCACTCTGTTTTCTCCTATATTGATAGATGTATTTGGAACTCTAAATCAAACACGGTTTGTGCTAGCTTCTTGAAAGTTGACACAGTAAATCACTTTCACATTCTAACTCTATGTTTTGTTTCCTTTTCATGTAGCTTTAAGCAGTGACTGGCGAGAAACACTTTCATTGAAAGGGGTTGCAAGCTTCCAAAAATTACGAGTCTCCAGAAATCTCAGCAAATATTTTTTCACCCAAACTGGATGATACTTTCAGGTAATGATCAGTACACTAAGCCCACTTGGTTCCCCAAATTTCGTTCTTCTATGTTGAAGCGTTCGTTTCCAGTAACAGTTTCCATTCTGGCATTTCACTGTGTTTTCTCCTATATTGATAGATGTATTTGGAACTCTAAATCAAACACGGTTTGTGCTAGCTTCTTGAAACCTGACACAGTAAAGCAGTTTCACATTCTAACTCTATGTTTTGTTTCCTTTTCATGTAGCTTTAAGCAGTGACTGGGGAGAAACACTTTCATTGAAAGGGGTTGCAAGCTTCCAAAAATTACGAGTCTCCAGAAATCTCAGCAAATATTTTTTCACCCAAACTGGATGATACTTTCAGGTAATGATCAGTACACTAAGCCCACTCGGTTCTCCAAATTTCATTCTTCTATGTTGAAGCGTTCGTTTCCAGTAACAGTATCCATTCTGGCATTTCACTCTGTTTTCTCCTATATTGATAGATGTATTTGGAACTCTAAATCAAACACGGTTTGTGCTAGCTTCTTGAAACTTGACACAGTAAAGCAGTTTCACATTCTAACTCTATGTTTTGTTTCCTTTTCATGTAGCCCTAAGCAGTGACTGCCGAGAAACACTTTCATTGAAAGGGGTTGCAAGCTTCCAAAAATTACGAGTCTCCAGAAATCTCAGCAAATATTTTTTCACCCAAACTGCATGATACTTTCAGGTAATGATCCGTACACTAAGCCCACTTGGTTCCCCAAATTTCGTTCTTCTATGTTGAAGCGTTCGTTTCCAGTAACAGTTTGAATTTTTGCATTTCACTCTGTTTTCTCCTATATTGATAGATGTATTTGGAACTCTAAATCAAACACGGTTTGTGCTAGCTTCTTGAAACTTGACACAGTAAAGCAGTTTCACATTCTAACTCTATGTTTTGTTTCCTTTTCATGTAGCTTTAAGCAGTGACTGGCGAGAAACACTTTCATTGAAAGGGGTTGCAAGCTTCCAAAAATTACGAGTCTCCAGAAATCTCAGCAAATATTTTTTCACCCAAACTGGATGACACTTTCAGGTAATGATCAGTACACTAAGCCCACTTGGTTCTCCAAATTTCGTTATTCTATGTTGAAGCGTTCGTTTCCAGTAACAGTTTCCATTCTGGCATTTCACTCTGTTTTCTCCTATATTGATAGATGTATTTGGAACTCTAAATCAAACACGGTTTGTGCTAGCTTCTTGAAACTTGACACAGTAAAGCAGTTTCACATTCTAACTCTATGTTTTGTTTCCTTTTCATGTAGCCCTAAGCAGTGACTGGCGAGAAACACTTTCATTGAAAGGGGTTGCAAGCTTCCAAAAATTACGAGTCTCCAGAAATCTCAGCAAATATTTTTTCACCCAAACTGGATGATACTTTCAGGTAATGATCAGTACACTAAGCCCTCTTGGTTCCCCAAATTTCGTTCTTCTATGTTGAAGCGTTCGTTTCCAGTAACAGTCTGAATTTTGTCGTTTCACTCTGTTTTCTCCTATATTGATAGATGTATTTGGAACTCTAAATCAACCACGGTTTGTGCTAGCTTCTTGAAACTTGACACAGTAAAGCAGTTTCACATTCTAGCTCTAAGTTTTGTTTCCTTTTCATGTAGCTTTAAGCAGTGACTGGCGAGAAACACTTTAATTGAAAGGGGTTGCAAGCTTCCAAAAATTACGAGTCTCCAGAAATCTCAGCAAATATTTTTTCACCCAAACTGGATGATACATTCAGGTAATGATCAGTACACTAAGCCCACTTGGTTCTCCAAATTTCCTTCTTCTATGTTGAAGCTTTCATTTCCAGTAACAGTTTCCATTCTGGCATTTCACTCTGTTTTCTCCTATATTGATAGATGTATTTGGAACTCTAAATCAAACACGGTTTGTGCTAGCTTCTTGAAACTTGACACAGTAAAGCAGTTTCACATTCTAACTGTATGTTTTGTTTCCTTTTCATGTAGCCCTAAGCAGTGACTGGCGAGAAACACTTTCATTGAAAGGGGTTGCAAGCTTCCAAAAATTACGAGTCTCCAGAAATCTCAGCAAATATTTTTTCACCCAAACTGGATGATACTTTCAGGTAATGATCAGTACACTAAGCCCACTTGCTTCCCCAAATTTCGTTCTTCTATGTTGAAGCGTTCATTTCCAGTAACAGTTTGAATTTTGTCGTTTCACTCTGTTTTCTCCTATATTGATAGATGTACTTGGAACTCTAAATCAAACACGGTTTGTGCTAGCTTCTTGAAACTTGACACAGTAAAGCAGTTTCACATTCTAGCTCTAAGTTTTGTTTCCTTTTCATGTAGCTTTAAGCAGTGACTGGCGAGAAACACTTTCATTGAAAGGGGTTGCAAGCTTCCAAAAATTACGAGTCTCTAGAAATCTCAGCAAATATTTTTTCACACAAACTGGATGATACTTTCAGGTAATGATCAGTACACTAAGCCCTCTTGGTTCCCCAAATTTCGTTCTTCTATGTTGAAGCGTTCGTTTCCAGTAACAGTTTGAATTTTGTCGTTTCACTCTGTTTTCTCCTATATTGATAGATGTACTTGGAACTCTAAATCAAACACGGTTTGTGCTAGCTTCTTGAAACTTGACACAGTAAAGCAGTTTCACATTCTAACTCTATGTTTTGTTTCCTTTTCATGTAGCTTTAAGCAGTGACTGGCGAGAAACACTTTCATTGAAAGGGGTTGCAAGCTTCCAAAAATTACGAGTCTCCAGAAATCTCAGCAAATATTTTTTCACCCAAACTGGATGATACTTTCAGGTAATGATCAGTACACTAAGCCCACTTGGTTATCCAAATTTCGTTCTTCTATGTTGAAGCGTTCGTTTCCAGTAACAGTTTCCATTCTGGCGTTTCACTCTGTTTTCTCCTATATTGATAGATGTATTTGGAACTCTAAATCAAACACGGTTTGTGCTAGCTTCTTGAAACTTGACACAGTAAAGCAGTTTCACATTCTAACTCTATGTTTTGTTTCCTTTTCATGTAGCCCTAAGCAGTGACTGGCGAGAAACACTTTCATTGAAAGGGGTTGCAAGCTTCCAAAAATTACGAGTCTCCAGAAATCTCAGCAAATATTTTTTCACCCAAACTGGATGATACTTTCAGGTAATGATCAGTACACTAAGCCCACTTGGTTCCCCAAATTTCGTTCTTCTATGTTGAAGCGTTCGTTTCCAGTAACAGTTTGAATTTTGTCGTTTCACTCTGTTTTCTCCTATATTGATAGATGTATTTGGAACTCTAAATCAAACACGGTTTGTGCTACCTTCTTGAAACTTGACACAGTAAAGCAGTTTCAGATTCTAACTCTATGTTTTGTTTCCTTTTCATGTAGCTTTAAGCAGTGACTGGCGAGAAACACTTTCATTGAAAGGGGTTGCAAGCTTCCAAAAATTACGAGTCTCCAGAAATCTCAGCAAATATTTTTTCACCCAAACTGCATGATACTTTCAGGTAATGATCAGTACACTAAGCCCACTCGGTTCTCCAAATTTCATTCTTCTATGTTGAAGCGTTCGTTTCCAGTAACAGTTTGAATTTTTGCGTTTCACTCTGTTTTCTCCTATATTGATAGATGTATTTGGAACTCTAAATCAAACAAGGTTTCTGCTAGCTTCTTGAAACTTGACACAGTAAAGCAGTTTCAGATTCTAACTCTATGTTTTGTTTCTTTTTCATGTAGCTTTAAGCAGTGACTGGCGAGAAACACTTTCATTGAAAGGGGTTGCAAGCTTCCAAAAATTATGAGTCTCCAGAAATCTCAGCAAATATTTTTTCACCCAAACTGGATGATACTTTCAGGTAATGATCAGTACAGTAAGCCCACTCGGTTCTCCAAATTTCATTCTTCTATGTTGAAGCGTACGTTTCCAGTAACAGTTTCCATTCTGGCATTTCACTCTGTTTTCTCCTATATTGATAGATGTATTTGGAACTCTAAATCAAACACGGTTTGTGCTAGCTTCTTGAAACCTGACACAGTAAAGCAGTTTCACATTCTAACTCTATGTTTTGTTTCCTTTTCATGTAGCTTTAAGCAGTGACTGGGGAGAAACACTTTCATTGAAAGGGGTTGCAAGCTTCCAAAAATTACGAGTCTCCAGAAATCTCAGCAAATATTTTTTCACCCAAACTGGATGATACTTTCAGGTAATGATCAGTACACTAAGCCCACTCGGTTCTCCAAATTTCATTCTTCTATGTTGAAGCGTTCGTTTCCAGTAACAGTATCCATTCTGGCATTTCACTCTGTTTTCTCCTATATTGATAGATGTATTTGGAACTCTAAATCAAACACGGTTTGTGCTAGCTTCTTGAAACTTGACACAGTAAAGCAGTTTCACATTCTAACTCTATGTTTTGTTTCCTTTTCATGTAGCCCTAAGCAGTGACTGCCGAGAAACACTTTCATTGAAAGGGGTTGCAAGCTTCCAAAAATTACGAGTCTCCAGAAATCTCAGCAAATATTTTTTCACCCAAACTGCATGATACTTTCAGGTAATGATCCGTACACTAAGCCCACTTGGTTCCCCAAATTTCGTTCTTCTATGTTGAAGCGTTCGTTTCCAGTAACAGTTTGAATTTTTGCATTTCACTCTGTTTTCTCCTATATTGATAGATGTATTTGGAACTCTAAATCAAACACGGTTTGTGCTAGCTTCTTGAAACTTGACACAGTAAAGCAGTTTCACATTCTAACTCTATGTTTTGTTTCCTTTTCATGTAGCTTTAAGCAGTGACTGGCGAGAAACACTTTCATTGAAAGGGGTTGCAAGCTTCCAAAAATTACGAGTCTCCAGAAATCTCAGCAAATATTTTTTCACCCAAACTGGATGACACTTTCAGGTAATGATCAGTACACTAAGCCCACTTGGTTCTCCAAATTTCGTTATTCTATGTTGAAGCGTTCGTTTCCAGTAACAGTTTCCATTCTGGCATTTCACTCTGTTTTCTCCTATATTGATAGATGTATTTGGAACTCTAAATCAAACACGGTTTGTGCTAGCTTCTTGAAACTTGACACAGTAAAGCAGTTTCACATTCTAACTCTATGTTTTGTTTCCTTTTCATGTAGCCCTAAGCAGTGACTGGCGAGAAACACTTTCATTGAAAGGGGTTGCAAGCTTCCAAAAATTACGAGTCTCCAGAAATCTCAGCAAATATTTTTTCACCCAAACTGGATGATACTTTCAGGTAATGATCAGTACACTAAGCCCTCTTGGTTCCCCAAATTTCGTTCTTCTATGTTGAAGCGTTCGTTTCCAGTAACAGTCTGAATTTTGTCGTTTCACTCTGTTTTCTCCTATATTGATAGATGTATTTGGAACTCTAAATCAACCACGGTTTGTGCTAGCTTCTTGAAACTTGACACAGTAAAGCAGTTTCACATTCTAGCTCTAAGTTTTGTTTCCTTTTCATGTAGCTTTAAGCAGTGACTGGCGAGAAACACTTTAATTGAAAGGGGTTGCAAGCTTCCAAAAATTACGAGTCTCCAGAAATCTCAGCAAATATTTTTTCACCCAAACTGGATGATACATTCAGGTAATGATCAGTACACTAAGCCCACTTGGTTCTCCAAATTTCCTTCTTCTATGTTGAAGCTTTCATTTCCAGTAACAGTTTCCATTCTGGCATTTCACTCTGTTTTCTCCTATATTGATAGATGTATTTGGAACTCTAAATCAAACACGGTTTGTGCTAGCTTCTTGAAACTTGACACAGTAAAGCAGTTTCACATTCTAACTGTATGTTTTGTTTCCTTTTCATGTAGCCCTAAGCAGTGACTGGCGAGAAACACTTTCATTGAAAGGGGTTGCAAGCTTCCAAAAATTACGAGTCTCCAGAAATCTCAGCAAATATTTTTTCACCCAAACTGGATGATACTTTCAGGTAATGATCAGTACACTAAGCCCACTTGCTTCCCCAAATTTCGTTCTTCTATGTTGAAGCGTTCATTTCCAGTAACAGTTTGAATTTTGTCGTTTCACTCTGTTTTCTCCTATATTGATAGATGTACTTGGAACTCTAAATCAAACACGGTTTGTGCTAGCTTCTTGAAACTTGACACAGTAAAGCAGTTTCACATTCTAGCTCTAAGTTTTGTTTCCTTTTCATGTAGCTTTAAGCAGTGACTGGCGAGAAACACTTTCATTGAAAGGGGTTGCAAGCTTCCAAAAATTACGAGTCTCTAGAAATCTCAGCAAATATTTTTTCACACAAACTGGATGATACTTTCAGGTAATGATCAGTACACTAAGCCCTCTTGGTTCCCCAAATTTCGTTCTTCTATGTTGAAGCGTTCGTTTCCAGTAACAGTTTGAATTTTGTCGTTTCACTCTGTTTTCTCCTATATTGATAGATGTACTTGGAACTCTAAATCAAACACGGTTTGTGCTAGCTTCTTGAAACTTGACACAGTAAAGCAGTTTCACATTCTAACTCTATGTTTTGTTTCCTTTTCATGTAGCTTTAAGCAGTGACTGGCGAGAAACACTTTCATTGAAAGGGGTTGCAAGCTTCCAAAAATTACGAGTCTCCAGAAATCTCAGCAAATATTTTTTCACCCAAACTGGATGATACTTTCAGGTAATGATCAGTACACTAAGCCCACTTGGTTATCCAAATTTCGTTCTTCTATGTTGAAGCGTTCGTTTCCAGTAACAGTTTCCATTCTGGCGTTTCACTCTGTTTTCTCCTATATTGATAGATGTATTTGGAACTCTAAATCAAACACGGTTTGTGCTAGCTTCTTGAAACTTGACACAGTAAAGCAGTTTCACATTCTAACTCTATGTTTTGTTTCCTTTTCATGTAGCCCTAAGCAGTGACTGGCGAGAAACACTTTCATTGAAAGGGGTTGCAAGCTTCCAAAAATTACGAGTCTCCAGAAATCTCAGCAAATATTTTTTCACCCAAACTGGATGATACTTTCAGGTAATGATCAGTACACTAAGCCCACTTGGTTCCCCAAATTTCGTTCTTCTATGTTGAAGCGTTCGTTTCCAGTAACAGTTTGAATTTTGTCGTTTCACTCTGTTTTCTCCTATATTGATAGATGTATTTGGAACTCTAAATCAAACACGGTTTGTGCTACCTTCTTGAAACTTGACACAGTAAAGCAGTTTCAGATTCTAACTCTATGTTTTGTTTCCTTTTCATGTAGCTTTAAGCAGTGACTGGCGAGAAACACTTTCATTGAAAGGGGTTGCAAGCTTCCAAAAATTACGAGTCTCCAGAAATCTCAGCAAATATTTTTTCACCCAAACTGCATGATACTTTCAGGTAATGATCAGTACACTAAGCCCACTCGGTTCTCCAAATTTCATTCTTCTATGTTGAAGCGTTCGTTTCCAGTAACAGTTTGAATTTTTGCGTTTCACTCTGTTTTCTCCTATATTGATAGATGTATTTGGAACTCTAAATCAAACAAGGTTTCTGCTAGCTTCTTGAAACTTGACACAGTAAAGCAGTTTCAGATTCTAACTCTATGTTTTGTTTCTTTTTCATGTAGCTTTAAGCAGTGACTGGCGAGAAACACTTTCATTGAAAGGGGTTGCAAGCTTCCAAAAATTATGAGTCTCCAGAAATCTCAGCAAATATTTTTTCACCCAAACTGGATGATACTTTCAGGTAATGATCAGTACAGTAAGCCCACTCGGTTCTCCAAATTTCATTCTTCTATGTTGAAGCGTACGTTTCCAGTAACAGTTTCCATTCTGGCATTTCACTCTGTTTTCTCCTATATTGATAGATGTATTTGGAACTCTAAATCAAACACGGTTTGTGCTAGCTTCTTGAAACTTGACACAGTAAAGCAGTTTCACATTCTAACTCTATGTTTTGTTTCCTTTTCATGTAGCCCTAAGCAGTGACTGGCGAGAAACACTTTCATTGAAAGGGGTTGCAAGCTTCCAAAAATTACGAGTCTCCAGAAATCTCAGCAAATATTTTTTCACCCAAACTGGATGATACATTCAGGTAATGATCAGTACACTAAGCCCACTCGGTTCTCCAAATTTCGTTCTTCTATGTTGAAGCGTTCGTTTCCAGTAACAGTTTCCATTCTGGCATTTCACTCTGTTTTCTCCTATATTGATAGATGTATTTGGAACTCTAAATCAAACACGGTTTGTGCTAGCTTCTTGAAACTTGACACAGTAAAGCAGTTTCACATTCTAACTCTATGTTTTGTTTCCTTTTCATGTAGCCCTAAGCAGTGACTGGCGAGAAACACTTTCATTGAAAGGGGTTGCAAGCTTCCAAAAATTACGAGTCTCCAGAAATCTCAGCAAATATTTTTTCACCCAAACTGGATGATACTTTCAGGTAATGATCAGTACACTAAGCCCACTTGGTTCCCCAAATTTCGTTCTTCTATGTTGAAGCGTTCGTTTCCAGTAACAGTTTGAATTTTGTCGTTTCACTCTGTTTTCTCCTATATTGATAGATGTACTTGGAACTCTAAATCAAACACGGTTTGTGCTAGCTTCTTGAAACTTGACACAGTAAAGCAGTTTCAGATTCTAACTCTATGTTTTGTTTCCTTTTCATGTAGCCCTAAGCATTGACTGGCGAGAAACACTTTCATTGAAAGGGGTTGCAAGCTTCCAAAAATTACGAGTCTCCAGAAATCTCAGCAAATATTTTTTCACCCAAACTGGATGATACTTTCAGGTAATGATCAGTACAGTAAGCCCACTCGGTTCTCCAAATTTCATTCTTCTATGTTGAAGCGTTCGTTTCCAGTAACAGTTTCCATTCTGGCATTTCACTCTGTTTTCTCCTATATTGATAGATGTATTTGGAACTCTAAATCAAACACGGTTTGTGCTAGCTTCTTGAAACTTGACACAGTAAAGCAGTTTCACATTCTAACTCTATGTTTTGTTTCCTTTTCATGTAGCCCTAAGCAGTGACTGGCGAGAAACACTTTCATTGAAAGGGGTTGCAAGCTTCCAAAAATTACGAGTCTCCAGAAATCTCAGCAAATATTTTTTCACCCAAACTGGATGATACTTTCAGGTAATGATCAGTACACTAAGCCCTCTTGGTTCCCCAAATTTCGTTCTTCTATGTTGAAGCGTTCGTTTCCAGTAACAGTTTGAATTTTGTCGTTTCACTCTGTTTTCTCCTATATTGATAGATGTATTTGGAACTCTAAATCAAACACGGTTTGTGCTAGCTTCTTGAAACTTGACACAGTAAAGCAGTTTCACATTCTAACTCTATGTTTTGTTTCCTTTTCATGTAGCTTTAAGCAGTGACTGGCGAGAAACACTTACATTGAAAGGGGTTGCAAGCGTCCAAAAATTACGAGTCTCCAGAAATCTCAGCAAATATTTTTTCACCCAAACTGGATGATACTTTCAGGTAATGATCAGTACACTAAGCCCTCTTGGTTCCCCAAATTTCGTTCTTCTATGTTGAAGCGTTCGTTTCCAGTAACAGTTTGAATTTTGTCGTTTCACTCTGTTTTCTCCTATATTGATAGATGTATTTGGAACTCTAAATCAAACACGGTTTGTGCTAGCTTCTTGAAACTTGACACAGTAAAGCAGTTTCACATTCTAACTCTATGTTTTGTTTCCTTTTCATGTAGCTTTAAGCAGTGACTGGCGAGAAACACTTTCATTGAAAGGGGTTGCAAGCTTCCAAAAATTACGAGTCTCCAGAAATCTCAGCAAATATTTTTTCACCCAAACTGGATGATACTTTCAGGTAATGATCAGTACACTAAGCCCACTTGGTTCTCCAAATTTCGTTCTTCTATGTTGAAGCGTTCGTTTCCAGTAACAGTTTCCATTCTGGCATTTCACTCTGTTTTCTCCTATATTGATAGATGTATTTGGAACTCTAAATCAAACACGGTTTGTGCTAGCTTCTTGAAACTTGACACAGTAAAGCAGTTTCACATTCTAACTCTATGTTTTGTTTCCTTTTCATGTAGCCCTAAGCAGTGACTGGCGAGAAACACTTTCATTGAAAGGGGTTGCAAGCTTCCAAAAATTACGAGTCTCCAGAAATCTCAGCAAATATTTTTTCACCCAAACGGGATGATACTTTCAGGTAATGATCAGTACACTAACCCCACTTGGTTCCCCAAATTTCGTTCTTCTATGTTGAAGCGTTCGTTTCCAGTAACAGTTTGAATTTTGTCGTTTCACTCTGTTTTCTCCTATATTGATAGATGTACTTGGAACTCTAAATCAAACACGGTTTGTGCTAGCTTCTTGAAACTTGACACAGTAAAGCAGTTTCAGATTCTAACTCTATGTTTTGTTTCCTTTTCATGTAGCTTTAAGCAGTGACTGGCGAGAAACACTTACATTGAAAGGGGTTGCAAGCGTCCAAAAATTACGAGTCTCCAGAAATCTCAGCAAATATTTTTTCACCCAAACTGGATGATACTTTAAGGTAATGAACAGTACACTAAGCCCACTTGGTTCTCCAAATTTCGTTCTTCTATGTTGAAGCGTTCGTTTCCAGTAACAGTTTCCATTCTGGCATTTCACTCTGTTTTCTCCTATATTGATAGATGTATTTGGAACTCTAAATCAAACACGGTTTGTGCTAACTTCTTGAAACTTGACACAGTAAAGCAGTTTCACATTCTAACTCTATGTTTTGTTTCCTTTTCATGTAGCCCTAAGCAGTGACTGGCGAGAAACACTTTCATTGAAAGGGGTTGCAAGCTTCCAAAAATTACGAGTCTCCAGAAATCTCAGCAAATATTTTTTCACCCAAACTGGATGATACATTCAGGTAATGATCAGTACACTAAGCCCACTTGGTTCTCCAAATTTCGTTCTTCTATGTTGAAGCGTTCGTTTCCAGTAACAGTTTCCATTCTGGCATTTCACTCTGTTTTCTCCTATATTGATAGATGTATTTGGAACTCTAAATCAAACACGGTTTGTGCTAGCTTCTTGAAACTTGACACAGTAAAGCAGTTTCACATTCTAACTCTATGTTTTGTTTCCTTTTCATGTAGCCCTAAGCAGTGACTGGCGAGAAACACTTTCATTGAAAGGGGTTGCAAGCTTCCAAAAATTACGAGTCTCCAGAAATCTCAGCAAATATTTTTTCACCCAAACGGGATGATACTTTCAGGTAATGATCAGTACACTAAGCCCACTTGGTTCCCCAAATTTCGTTCTTCTATGTTGAAGCGTTCGTTTCCAGTAACAGTTTGAATTTTGTCGTTTCACTCTGTTTTCTCCTATATTGATAGATGTACTTGGAACTCAAAATCAAACACGGTTTGTGCTAGCTTCTTGAAACTTGACACAGTAAAGCAGTTTCAGATTCTAACTCTATGTTTTGTTTCCTTTTCATGTAGCTTTAAGCAGTGACTGGCGAGAAACACTTTCATTGAAAGGGGTTGCAAGCTTCCAAAAATTACGAGTCTCCAGAAATCTCAGCAAATATTTTTTCACCCAAACTGGATGATACTTTCAGGTAATGATCAGTACACTAAGCCCACTCGGTTCTCCAAATTTCATTCTTCTATGTTGAAGCGTTCGTTTCCAGTAACAGTTTCCATTCTGGCATTTCACTCTGTTTTCTCCTATATTGATAGATGTATTTGGAACTCTAAATCAAACACGGTTTGTGCTAGCTTCTTGAAACTTGACACAGTAAAGCAGTTTCAGATTCTAACTCTATGTTTTGTTTCCTTTTCATGTAGCCCTAAGCAGTGACTGGCGAGAAACACTTTCATTGAAAGGGGTTGCAAGCTTCCAAAAATTACGAGTCTCCAGAAATCTCAGCAAATATTTTTTCACCCAAACTGGATGATACTTTCAGGTAATGATCAGTACAGTAAGCCCACTCGGTTCTCCAAATTTCATTCTTCTATGTTGAAGCGTTCATTTCCAGTAACAGTTTCCATTCTGGCATTTCACTCTGTTTTCTCCTATATTGATAGATGTATTTGGAACTCTAAATCAAACACGGTTTGTGCTAGCTTCTTGAAACTTGACACAGTAAAGCAGTTTCACATTCTAACTCTATGTTTTGTTTCCTTTTCATGTAGCCCTAAGCAGTGACTGGCGAGAAACACTTTCATTGAAAGGGGTTGCAAGCTTCCAAAAATTACGAGTCTCCAGAAATCTCAGCAAATATTTTTTCACCCAAACTGGATGATACTTTCAGGTAATGATCAGTACACTAAGCCCTCTTGGTTCCCCAAATTTCGTTCTTCTATGTTGAAGCGTTCGTTTCCAGTAACAGTTTGAATTTTGTCGTTTCACTCTGTTTTCTCCTATATTGATAGATGTATTTGGAACTCTAAATCAAACACGGTTTGTGCTAGCTTCTTGAAACTTGACACAGTAAAGCAGTTTCACATTCTAACTCTATGTTTTGTTTCCTTTTCATGTAGCTTTAAGCAGTGACTGGCGAGAAACACTTTCATTGAAAGGGGTTGCAAGCTTCCAAAAATTACGAGTCTCCAGAAATCTCAGCAAATATTTTTTCACCCAAACTGGATGATACTTTCAGGTAATGATCAGTACACTAAGCCCACTTGGTTCTCCAAATTTCGTTCTTCTATGTTGAAGCGTTCGTTTCCAGTAACAGTTTCCATTCTGGCATTTCACTCTGTTTTCTCCTATATTGATAGATGTATTTGGAACTCTAAATCAAACACGGTTTGTGCTAGCTTCTTGAAACTTGACACAGTAAAGCAGTTTCACATTCTAACTCTATGTTTTGTTTCCTTTTCATGTAGCCCTAAGCAGTGACTGGCGAGAAACACTTTCATTGAAAGGGGTTGCAAGCTTCCAAAAATTACGAGTCTCCAGAAATCTCAGCAAATATTTTTTCACCCAAACGGGATGATACTTTCAGGTAATGATCAGTACACTAAGCCCACTTGGTTCCCCAAATTTCGTTCTTCTATGTTGAAGCGTTCGTTTCCAGTAACAGTTTGAATTTTGTCGTTTCACTCTGTTTTCTCCTATATTGATAGATGTACTTGGAACTCTAAATCAAACACGGTTTGTGCTAGCTTCTTGAAACTTGACACAGTAAAGCAGTTTCACATTCTAACTCTATGTTTTGTTTCCTTTTCATGTAGCCCTAAGCAGTGACTGGCGAGAAACACTTTCATTGAAAGGGGTTGCAAGCTTCCAAAAATTACGAGTCTCCAGAAATCTCAGCAAATATTTTTTCACCCAAACTGGATGATACTTTCAGGTAATGATCAGTACAGTAAGCCCACTTGGTTCTCCAAATTTCATTCTTCTATGTTGAAGCGTTCATTTCCAGTAACAGTTTCCATTCTGGCATTTCACTCTGTTTTCTCCTATATTGATAGATGTATTTGGAACTCTAAATCAAACACGGTTTGTGCTAGCTTCTTGAAACTTGACACAGTAAAGCAGTTTCACATTCTAACTCTATGTTTTGTTTCCTTTTCATGTAGCCCTAAGCAGTGACTGGCGAGAAACACTTTCATTGAAAGGGGTTGCAAGCTTCCAAAAATTACGAGTCTCCAGAAATCTCAGCAAATATTTTTTCACCCAAACTGGATGATACTTTCAGGTAATGATCAGTACACTAAGCCCTCTTGGTTCCCCAAATTTCGTTCTTCTATGTTGAAGCGTTCGTTTCCAGTAACAGTTTGAATTTTGTCGTTTCACTCTGTTTTCTCCTATATTGATAGATGTATTTGGAACTCTAAATCAAACACGGTTTGTGCTAGCTTCTTGAAACTTGACACAGTAAAGCAGTTTCACATTCTAACTCTATGTTTTGTTTCCTTTTCATGTAGCTTTAAGCAGTGACTGGCGAGAAACACTTTCATTGAAAGGGGTTGCAAGCTTCCAAAAATTACGAGTCTCCAGAAATCTCAGCAAATATTTTTTCACCCAAACTGGATGATACTTTCAGGTAATGATCAGTACACTAAGCCCACTTGGTTCTCCAAATTTCGTTCTTCTATGTTGAAGCGTTCGTTTCCAGTAACAGTTTCCATTCTATCATTTCACTCTGTTTTCTCCTATATTGATAGATGTATTGGGAACTCTAAATCAAACACGGTTTGTGCTAGCTTCTTGAAAGTTGACACAGTAAAGAAGTTTCACATTCTAACTCTATGTTTTGTTTCCTTTTCATGTAGCTTTAAGCAGTGACTGGCGAGAAACACTTTCATTGAAAGGGGTTGCAAGCTTCCAAAAATTACGAGTCTCCAGAAATCTCAGCAAATATTTTTTCACCCAAACTGGATGATACATTCAGGTAATGATCAGTACACTAAGCCCACTTGGTTCTCCAAATTTCTTTCTTCTATGTTGAAGCGTTCGTTTCCAGTAACAGTTTCCATTCTGGCATTTCACTCTGTTTTCTCCTATATTGATAGATGTATTTGGAACTCTAAATCAAACACGGTTTGTGCTAGCTTCTTGAAACTTGACACAGTAAAGCAGTTTCAGATTGTAACTCTATGTTTTGTTTCCTTTTCATGTAGCCCTAAGCAGTGACTGGCGAGAAACACTTTCATTGAAAGGGGTTGCAAGCTTCCAAAAATTACGAGTCTCCAGAAATCTCAGCAAATATTTTTTCACCCAAACGGGATGATACTTTCAGGTAATGATCAGTACACTTAGCCCACTTGGTTCCCCAAATTTCGTTCTTCTATGTTGAAGCGTTCGTTTCCAGTAACAGTTTGAATTTTGTCGTTTCACTCTGTTTTCTCCTATATTGATAGATGTACTTGGAACTCTAAATCAAACACGGTTTTTGCTAGCTTCTTGAAACTTGACACAGTAAAGCAGTTTCAGATTCTAACTCTATGTTTTGTTTCCTTTTCATGTAGCTTTAAGCAGTGACTGGCGAGAAACACTTTCATTGAAAGGGGTTGCAAGCTTCCAAAAATTACGAGTCTCCAGAAATCTCAGCAAATATTTTTTCACCCAAACTGGATGATACTTTCAGGTAATGATCAGTACACTAAGCCCACGCGGTTCTCCAAATTTCATTCTTCTATGTTGAAGCCTTCGTTTCCAGTAACAGTTTCCATTCTGGCATTTCACTCTGTTTTCTCCTATATTGATAGATGTATTTGGAACTCTAAATCAAACACGGTTTGTGCTAGCTTCTTGAAACTTGACACAGTAAAGCAGTTTCACATTCTAACTCTATGTTTTGTTTCCTTTTCATGTAGCCCTAAGCAGTGACTGGCGAGAAACACTTTCATTGAAAGGGGTTGCAAGCTTCCAAAAATTACGAGTCTCCAGAAATCTCAGCAAATATTTTTTCACCCAAACTGCATGATACTTTCAGGTAATGATCAGTACACTAAGCCAACTTGGTTCTCCAAATTTCGTTCTTCTATGTTGAAGCGTTCGTTTCCAGTAACAGTTTGAATTTTTGCGTTTCACTCTGTTTTCTCCTATATTGATAGATGTATTTGGAACTCTAAATCAAACACGGTTTGTGCTAGCTTCTTGAAACTTGACACAGTAAAGCAGTTTCACATTCTAACTCTATGTTTTGTTTCCTTTTCATGAAGTCCTAAGCAGTGACTGGCGAGAAACACTTTCATTGAAAGGGGTTGCAAGCTTCCAAAAATTACGAGTCTCCAGAAATCTCAGCAAATATTTTTTCACCCAAACTGGATGATACTTTCAGGTAATGATCAGTACACTAAGCCCACTTGGTTCCCCAAATTTCGTTCTTCTATGTTGAAGCGTTCGTTTCCAGTAACAGTTTGAATTTTGTCGTTTCACTCTGTTTTCTCCTATATTGATAGATGTATTTGGAACTCTAAATCAAACACGGTTTGTGCTAGCTTCTTGAAACTTGACACAGTAAAGCAGTTTCAGATTCTAACTCTATGTTTTGTTTCCTTTTCATGTAGCTTTAAGCAGTGACTGGCGAGAAACACTTTCATTGAAAGGGGTTGCAAGCTTCCAAAAATTACGAGTCTCCAGAAATCTCAGCAAATATTTTTTCACCCAAACTGGATGATACTTTCAGGTAATGATCAGTACAGTAAGCCCACTCGGTTCTCCAAATTTCATTCTTCTATGATGAAGCGTTCGTTTCCAGTAACAGTTTGAATTTTGTCGTTTCACTCTGTTTTCTCCTATATTGATAGATGTATTTGGAACTCTAAATCAAACACGGTTTGTGCTAGCTTCTTGAAACTTGACACAGTAAAGCAGTTTCACATTCTAACTCTATGTTTTGTTTCCTTTTCATGTAGCTTTAAGCAGTGACTGGCGAGAAACACTTTCATTGAAAGGGGTTGCAAGCTTCCAAAAATTACGAGTCTCCAGAAATCTCAGCAAATATTTTTTCACCCAAACTGGATGATACTTTCAGGTAATGATCAGTACAGTAAGCCCACTCGGTTCTCCAAATTTCATTCTTCTATGTTGAAGCGTTCGTTTCCAGTAACAGTTTGAATTTTTGCGTTTCACTCTGTTTTCTCCTATATTGATAGATGCATTTGGAACTCTAAATCAAACAAGGTTTGTGCTAGCTTCTTGAAACTTGACACAGTAAAGCAGTTTCAGATTCTAACTCTATGTTTTGTTTCCTTTTCATGTAGCTTTAAGCAGTGACTGGCGAGAAACACTTTCATTGAAAGGGGTTGCAAGCTTCCAAAAATTATGAGTCTCCAGAAATCTCAGCAAATATTTTTTCACCCAAACTGGATGATACTTTCAGGTAATGATCAGTACAGTAAGCCCACTCGGTTCTCCAAATTTCATTCTTCTATGTTGAAGCGTTCGTTTCCAGTAACAGTTTCCATTCTGGCATTTCACTCTGTTTTCTCCTATATTGATAGATGTATTTGGAACTCTAAATCAAACACGGTTTGTGCTAGCTTCTTGAAACTTGACACAGTAAAGCAGTTTCACATTCTAACTCTATGTTTTGTTTCCTTTTCATGTAGCCCTAAGCAGTGACTGGCGAGAAACACTTTCATTGAAAGGGGTTGCAAGCTTCCAAAAATTACGAGTCTCCAGAAATCTCAGCAAATATTTTTTCACCCAAACTGGATGATACATTCAGGTAATGATCAGTACACTAAGCCCACTTGGTTCTCCAAATTTCGTTCTTCTATGTTGAAGCGTTCGTTTCCAGTAACAGTTTCCATTCTGGCATTTCACTCTGTTTTCTCCTATATTGATAGATGTATTTGGAACTCTAAATCAAACACGGTTTGTGCTAGCTTCTTGAAACTTGACACAGTAAAGCAGTTTCACATTCTAACTCTATGTTTTGTTTCCTTTTCATGTAGCCCTAAGCAGTGACTGGCGAGAAACACTTTCATTGAAAGGGGTTGCAAGCTTCCAAAAATTACGAGTCTCCAGAAATCTCAGCAAATATTTTTTCACCCAAACTGGATGATACTTTCAGGTAATGATCAGTACACTAAGCCCACTTGGTTCCCCAAATTTCGTTCTTCTATGTTGAAGCGTTCGTTTCCAGTAACAGTTTGAATTTTGTCGTTTCACTCTGTTTTCTCCTATATTGATAGATGTACTTGGAACTCTAAATCAAACACGGTTTGTGCTAGCTTCTTGAAACTTGACACAGTAAAGCAGTTTCAGATTCTAACTCTATGTTTTGTTTCCTTTTCATGTAGCTTTAAGCAGTGACTGGCGAGAAACACTTTCATTGAAAGGGGTTGCAAGCTTCCAAAAATTACGAGTCTCCAGAAATCTCAGCAAATATTTTTTCACCCAAACTGGATGATACTTTCAGGTAATGATCAGTACACTAAGCCCACGCGGTTCTCCAAATTTCATTCTTCTATGTTGAAGCCTTCGTTTCCAGTAACAGTTTCCATTCTGGCATTTCACTCTGTTTTCTCCTATATTGATAGATGTATTTGGAACTCTAAATCAAACACGGTTTGTGCTAGCTTCTTGAAACTTGACACAGTAAAGCAGTTTCACATTCTAACTCTATGTTTTGTTTCCTTTTCATGTAGCCCTAAGCAGTGACTGGCGAGAAACACTTTCATTGAAAGGGGTTGCAAGCTTCCAAAAATTACGAGTCTCCAGAAATCTCAGCAAATATTTTTTCACCCAAACTGCATGATACTTTCAGGTAATGATCAGTACACTAAGCCAACTTGGTTCTCCAAATTTCGTTCTTCTATGTTGAAGCGTTCGTTTCCAGTAACAGTTTGAATTTTTGCGTTTCACTCTGTTTTCTCCTATATTGATAGATGTATTTGGAACTCTAAATCAAACACGGTTTGTGCTAGCTTCTTGAAACTTGACACAGTAAAGCAGTTTCACATTCTAACTCTATGTTTTGTTTCCTTTTCATGAAGTCCTAAGCAGTGACTGGCGAGAAACACTTTCATTGAAAGGGGTTGCAAGCTTCCAAAAATTACGAGTCTCCAGAAATCTCAGCAAATATTTTTTCACCCAAACTGGATGATACTTTCAGGTAATGATCAGTACACTAAGCCCACTTGGTTCCCCAAATTTCGTTCTTCTATGTTGAAGCGTTCGTTTCCAGTAACAGTTTGAATTTTGTCGTTTCACTCTGTTTTCTCCTATATTGATAGATGTATTTGGAACTCTAAATCAAACACGGTTTGTGCTAGCTTCTTGAAACTTGACACAGTAAAGCAGTTTCAGATTCTAACTCTATGTTTTGTTTCCTTTTCATGTAGCTTTAAGCAGTGACTGGCGAGAAACACTTTCATTGAAAGGGGTTGCAAGCTTCCAAAAATTACGAGTCTCCAGAAATCTCAGCAAATATTTTTTCACCCAAACTGGATGATACTTTCAGGTAATGATCAGTACAGTAAGCCCACTCGGTTCTCCAAATTTCATTCTTCTATGATGAAGCGTTCGTTTCCAGTAACAGTTTGAATTTTGTCGTTTCACTCTGTTTTCTCCTATATTGATAGATGTATTTGGAACTCTAAATCAAACACGGTTTGTGCTAGCTTCTTGAAACTTGACACAGTAAAGCAGTTTCACATTCTAACTCTATGTTTTGTTTCCTTTTCATGTAGCTTTAAGCAGTGACTGGCGAGAAACACTTTCATTGAAAGGGGTTGCAAGCTTCCAAAAATTACGAGTCTCCAGAAATCTCAGCAAATATTTTTTCACCCAAACTGGATGATACTTTCAGGTAATGATCAGTACAGTAAGCCCACTCGGTTCTCCAAATTTCATTCTTCTATGTTGAAGCGTTCGTTTCCAGTAACAGTTTGAATTTTTGCGTTTCACTCTGTTTTCTCCTATATTGATAGATGCATTTGGAACTCTAAATCAAACAAGGTTTGTGCTAGCTTCTTGAAACTTGACACAGTAAAGCAGTTTCAGATTCTAACTCTATGTTTTGTTTCCTTTTCATGTAGCTTTAAGCAGTGACTGGCGAGAAACACTTTCATTGAAAGGGGTTGCAAGCTTCCAAAAATTATGAGTCTCCAGAAATCTCAGCAAATATTTTTTCACCCAAACTGGATGATACTTTCAGGTAATGATCAGTACAGTAAGCCCACTCGGTTCTCCAAATTTCATTCTTCTATGTTGAAGCGTTCGTTTCCAGTAACAGTTTCCATTCTGGCATTTCACTCTGTTTTCTCCTATATTGATAGATGTATTTGGAACTCTAAATCAAACACGGTTTGTGCTAGCTTCTTGAAACTTGACACAGTAAAGCAGTTTCACATTCTAACTCTATGTTTTGTTTCCTTTTCATGTAGCCCTAAGCAGTGACTGGCGAGAAACACTTTCATTGAAAGGGGTTGCAAGCTTCCAAAAATTACGAGTCTCCAGAAATCTCAGCAAATATTTTTTCACCCAAACTGGATGATACATTCAGGTAATGATCAGTACACTAAGCCCACTTGGTTCTCCAAATTTCGTTCTTCTATGTTGAAGCGTTCGTTTCCAGTAACAGTTTCCATTCTGGCATTTCACTCTGTTTTCTCCTATATTGATAGATGTATTTGGAACTCTAAATCAAACACGGTTTGTGCTAGCTTCTTGAAACTTGACACAGTAAAGCAGTTTCACATTCTAACTCTATGTTTTGTTTCCTTTTCATGTAGCCCTAAGCAGTGACTGGCGAGAAACACTTTCATTGAAAGGGGTTGCAAGCTTCCAAAAATTACGAGTCTCCAGAAATCTCAGCAAATATTTTTTCACCCAAACTGGATGATACTTTCAGGTAATGATCAGTACACTAAGCCCACTTGGTTCCCCAAATTTCGTTCTTCTATGTTGAAGCGTTCGTTTCCAGTAACAGTTTGAATTTTGTCGTTTCACTCTGTTTTCTCCTATATTGATAGATGTACTTGGAACTCTAAATCAAACACGGTTTGTGCTAGCTTCTTGAAACTTGACACAGTAAAGCAGTTTCAGATTCTAACTCTATGTTTTGTTTCCTTTTCATGTAGCTTTAAGCAGTGACTGGCGAGAAACACTTTCATTGAAAGGGGTTGCAAGCTTCCAAAAATTACGAGTCTCCAGAAATCTCAGCAAATATTTTTTCACCCAAACTGGATGATACTTTCAGGTAATGATCAGTACAGTAAGCCCACTCGGTTCTCCAAATTTCGTTCTTCTATGTTGAAGCGTTCGTTTCCAGTAACAGTTTCCATTCTGGCATTTCACTCTGTTTTCTCCTATATTGATAGATGTATTTGGAACTCTAAATCAAACACGGTTTGTGCTAGCTTCTTGAAACTTGACACAGTAAAGCAGTTTCACATTCTAACTCTATGTTTTGTTTCCTTTTCATGTAGCCCTAAGCAGTGACGGGCGAGAAACACTTTCATTGAAAGGGGTTGCAAGCTTCCAAAAATTACGAGTCTCCAGAAATCTCAGCAAATATTTTTTCACCCAAACTGGATGATACTTACAGGTAATGATCAGTACACTAAGCCCTCTTGGTTCCCCAAATTTCGTTCTTCTATGTTGAAGCGTTCGTTTCCAGTAACAGTTTGAATTTTGTCGTTTCACTCTGTTTTCTCCTATATTGATAGATGTATTTGGAACTCTAAATCAAACACGGTTTGTGCTAGCTTCTTGAAACTTGACACAGTAAAGCAGTTTCACATTCTAACTCTATGTTTGTTTCCTTTTCATGTAGCTTTAAGCAGTGACTGGCGAGAAACACTTACATTGAAAGGGGTTGCAAGCGTCCAAAAATTACGAGTCTCCAGAAATCTCAGCAAATATTTTTTCACCCAAACTGGATGATACTTTAAGGTAATGAACAGTACACTAAGCCCACTTGGTTCTCCAAATTTCGTTCTTCTATGTTGAAGCGTTCGTTTCCAGTAACAGTTTCCATTCTGGCATTTCACTCTGTTTTCTCCTATATTGATAGATGTATTTGGAACTCTAAATCAAACACGGTTTGTGCTAGCTTCTTGAAACTTGACACAGTAAAGCAGTTTCACATTCTAACTCTATGTTTTGTTTCCTTTTCATGTAGCCCTAAGCAGTGACGGGCGAGAAACACTTTCATTGAAAGGGGTTGCAAGCTTCCAAAAATTACGAGTCTCCAGAAATCTCAGCAAATATTTTTTCACCCAAACTGGATGATACATTCAGGTAATGATCAGTACACTAAGCCCACTTGGTTCTCCAAATTTCGTTCTTCTATGTTGAAGCGTTCGTTTCCAGTAACAGTTTCCATTCTGGCATTTCACTCTGTTTTCTCCTATATTGATAGATGTATTTGGAACTCTAAATCAAACACGGTTTGTGCTAGCTTCTTGAAACTTGACACAGTAAAGCAGTTTCACATTCTAACTCTATGTTTTGTTTCCTTTTCATGTAGCCCTAAGCAGTGACTGGCGAGAAACACTTTCATTGAAAGGGGTTGCAAGCTTCCAAAAATTACGAGTCTCCAGAAATCTCAGCAAATATTTTTTCACCCAAACGGGATGATGCTTTCAGGTAATGATCAGTACACTAAGCCCACTTGGTTCCCCAAATTTCGTTCTTCTATGTTGAAGCGTTCGTTTCCAGTAACAGTTTGAATTTTGGCGTTTCACTCTGTTTTCTCCTATATTGATAGATGTACTTGGAACTCTAAATCAAACACGGTTTGTGCTAGCTTCTTGAAACTTGACACAGTAAAGCAGTTTCAGATTCTAACTCTATGTTTTGTTTCCTTTTCATTTAGCTTTAAGCAGTGACTGGCGAGAAACACTTTCATTGAAAGGGGTTGCAAGCTTCCAAAAATTACGAGTCTCCAGAAATCTCAGCAAATATTTTTTCACCCAAACTGGATGTTACTTTCAGGTAATGATCAGTACACTAAGCCCACTTGGTTCTCCAAATTTCGTTCTTCTATGTTGAAGCGTTCGTTTCCAGTAACAGTTTCCATTCTGGCATTTCACTCTGTTTTCTCCTATATTGATAGATGTATTTGGAACTCTAAATCAAACACGGTTTGTGCTAGCTTCTTGAAACTTGACACAGTAAAGCAGTTTCACATTCTAACTCTATGTTTTGTTTCCTTTTCATGTAGCCCTAAGCAGTGACGGGCGAGAAACACTTTCATTGAAAGGGGTTGCAAGCTTCCAAAAATTACGAGTCTCCAGAAATCTCAGCAAATATTTTTTCACCCAAACTGCATGATACTTTCAGGTAATGATCAGTACACTAAGCCCACTTGGTTCCCCAAACTTCGATCTTCTATGTTGAAGCGTTCGTTTCCAGTAACAGTTTCCATTCTGGCATTTCAGTCTGTTTTCTCCTATATTGATAGATGTATTTGGAACTCTAAATCAAACACGGTTTGTGCTAGCTTCTTGAAACTTGACACAGTAAAGCAGTTTCACATTCTAACTCTATGTTTTGTTTCCTTTTCATGTAGCCCTAAGCAGTGACTGGCGAGAAACAATATCATTGAAAGGGGTTGCAAGCTTCCAAAAATTACGAGTCTCCAGAAATCTCAGCAAATATTTTTTCACCCAAACTGGATGATACTTTCAGGTAATGATCAGTACACTAAGCCCACTTGGTTCCCCAAATTTCGTTCTTCTATTTGAAGCGTTCGTTTCCAGTAACAGTTTCCATTCTGGCATTTCACTCTGTTTTCTCCTATATTGATAGATGTATTTGGAACTCTAAATCAAACACGGTTTGTGCTAGCTTCTTGAAACTTGACACAGTAAAGCAGTTTCAGATTCTAACTCTATGTTTTGTTTCCTTTTCATGTAGCTTTAAGCAGTGACTGGCGAGAAACACTTTCATTGAAAGGGGTTGCAAGCTTCCAAAAATTACGAGTCTCCAGAAATCTCAGCAAATATTTTTTCACCCAAACTGGATGATACTTTCAGGTAATGATCAGTACAGTAAGCCCACTCGGTTCTCCAAATTTCATTCTTCTATGTTGAAGCGTTCGTTTCCAGTAACAGTTTCCATTCTGGCATTTCACTCTGTTTTCTCCTATATTGATAGATGTATTTGGAACTCTAAATCAAACACGGTTTGTGCTAGCTTCTTGAAACTTGACACAGTAAAGCAGTTTCACATTCTAACTCTATGTTTTGTTTCCTTTTCATGTAGCCCTAAGCAGTGACTGGCGAGAAACACTTTCATTGAAAGGGGTTGCAAGCTTCCAAAAATTACGAGTCTCCAGAAATCTCAGCAAATATTTTTTCACCCAAACTGGATGATACTTTCAGGTAATGATCAGTACACTAAGCCCTCTTGGTTCCCCAAATTTCGTTCTTCTATGTTGAAGCGTTCGTTTCCAGTAACAGTTTGAATTTTGTCGTTTCACTCTGTTTTCTCCTATATTGATAGATGTATTTGGAACTCTAAATCAAACACGGTTTGTGCTAGCTTCTTGAAACTTGACACAGTAAAGCAGTTTCACATTCTAACTCTATGTTTTGTTTCCTTTTCATGTAGCTTTAAGCAGTGACTGGCGAGAAACACTTTCATTGAAAGGGGTTGCAAGCTTCCAAAAATTACGAGTCTCCAGAAATCTCAGCAAATATTTTTTCACCCAAACTGGATGATACATTCAGGTAATGATCAGTACACTAAGCCCACTTGGTTCTCCAAATTTCGTTCTTCTATGTTGAAGCGTTCGTTTCCAGTAACAGTTTCCATTCTGGCATTTCACTCTGTTTTCTCCTATATTGATAGATGTATTTGGAACTCTAAATCAACCACGGTTTGTGCTAGCTTCTTGAAACTTGACACAGTAAAGCAGTTTCACATTCTAACTCTATGTTTTGTTTCCTTTTCATGTAGCCCTAAGCAGTGACTGGCGAGAAACACTTTCATTGAAAGGGGTTGCAAGCTTCCAAAAATTACGAGTCTCCAGAAATCTCAGCAAATATTTTTTCACCCAAACGGGATGATACTTTCAGGTAATGATCAGTACACTTAGCCCACTTGGTTCCCCCAATTTCGTTCTTCTATGTTGAAGCGTTCGTTTCCAGTAACAGTTTGAATTTTGTCGTTTCACTCTGTTTTCTCCTATATTGATAGATGTATTTGGAACTCTAAATCAAACACGGTTTTTGCTAGCTTCTTGAAACTTGACACAGTAAAGCAGTTTCAGATTCTAACTCTATGTTTTGTTTCCTTTTCATGTAGCTTTAAGCAGTGACTGGCGAGAAACACTTTCATTGAAAGGGGTTGCAAGCTTCCAAAAATTACGAGTCTCCAGAAATCTCAGCAAATATTTTTTCACCCAAACTGGATGATACTTTCAGGTAATGATCAGTACACTAAGCCCACGCGGTTCTCCAAATTTCATTCTTCTATGTTGAAGCCTTCGTTTCCAGTAACAGTTTCCATTCTGGCATTTCACTCTGTTTTCTCCTATATTGATAGATGTATTTGGAACTCTAAATCAAACACGGTTTGTGCTAGCTTCTTGAAACTTGACACAGTAAAGCAGTTTCACATTCTAACTCTATGTTTTGTTTCCTTTTCATGTAGCCCTAAGCAGTGACTGGCGAGAAACACTTTCATTGAAAGGGGTTGCAAGCTTCCAAAAATTACGAGTCTCCAGAAATCTCAGCAAATATTTTTTCACCCAAACTGCATGATACTTTCAGGTAATGATCAGTACACTAAGCCCACTTGGTTCCCCAAATTTCGTTCTTCTATGTTGAAGCGTTCGTTTCCAGTAACAGTTTGAATTTTTGCGTTTCACTCTGTTTTCTCCTATATTGATAGATGTATTTGGAACTCTAAATCAAACACGGTTTGTGCTAGCTTCTTGAAACTTGACACAGTAAAGCAGTTTCACATTCTAACTCTATGTTTTGTTTCCTTTTCATGTAGTCCTAAGCAGTGACTGGCGAGAAACACTTTCATTGAAAGGGGTTGCAAGCTTCCAAAAATTACGAGTCTCCAGAAATCTCAGCAAATATTTTTTCACCCAAACTGGATGATACTTTCAGGTAATGATCAGTACACTAAGCCCACTTGGTTCCCCAAATTTCGTTCTTCTATGTTGAAGCGTTCGTTTCCAGTAACAGTTTGAATTTTGTCGTTTCACTCTGTTTTCTCCTATATTGATAGATGTATCTGGAACTCTAAATCAAACACGGTTTGTGCTAGCTTCTTGAAACTTGACACAGTAAAGCAGTTTCAGATTCTAACTCTATGTTTTGTTTCCTTTTCATGTAGCTTTAAGCAGTGACTGGCGAGAAACACTTTCATTGAAAGGGGTTGCAAGCTTCCAAAAATTACGAGTCTCCAGAAATCTCAGCAAATATTTTTTCACCCAAACTGGATGATACTTTCAGGTAATAATCAGTACACTAAGCCCACTTGGTTCTCCAAATTTCGTTCTTCTATGTTGAAGCGTTCGTTTCCAGTAACAGTTTCCATTCTGGCATTTCACTCTGTTTTCTCCTATATTGATAGATGTATTTGGAACTCTAAATCAAACACGGTTTGTGCTAGCTTCTTGAAACTTGACACAGTAAAGCAGTTTCACATTCTAACTCTATGTTTTGTTTCCTTTTCATGTAGCCCTAAGCATTGACTGGCGAGAAACACTTTCATTGAAAGGGGTTGCAAGCTTCTAAAAATTACGAGTCTCCAGAAATCTCAGCAAATATTTTTTCACCCAAACTGGATGATACTTTCAGGTAATGATCAGTACACTAAGCCCTCTTGGTTCCCCAAATTTCGTTCTTCTATGTTGAAGCGTTCGTTTCCAGTAACAGTTTGAATTTTGTCGTTTCACTCTGTTTTCTCCTATATTGATAGATGTATTTGGAACTCTAAATCAAACACGGTTTGTGCTAGCTTCTTGAAACTTGACACAGTAAAGCAGTTTCAGATTCTAACTCTATGTTTTGTTTCCTTTTCATGTAGCTTTAAGCAGTGACTGGCGAGAAACACTTTCATTGAAAGGGGTTGCAAGCTTCCAAAAATTACGAGTCTCCAGAAATCTCAGCAAATATTTTTTCACCCAAACGGGATGATACTTTCAGGTAATGATCAGTACACTAAGCCCACTTGGTTCCCCAAATTTCGTTCTTCTATGTTGAAGCGTTCGTTTCCAGTAACAGTTTGAATTTTGTCGTTTCACTCTGTTTTCTCCTATATTGATAGATGTACTTGGAACTCTCAATCAAACACGGTTTGTGCTAGCTTCTTGAAACTTGACACAGTAAAGCAGTTTCAGATTCTAACTCTATGTTTTGTTTCCTTTTCATGTAGCTTTAAGCAGTGACTGGCGAGAAACACTTTCATTGAAAGGGGTTGCAAGCTTCCAAAAATTACGAGTCTCCAGAAATCTCAGCAAATATTTTTTCACCCAAACTGGATGATACTTTCAGGTAATGATCAGTACACTAAGCCCACTCGGTTCTCCAAATTTCATTCTTCTATGTTGAAGCGTTCGTTTCCAGTAACAGTTTGAATTTTGGCGTTTCACTCTGTTTTCTCCTATATTGATAGATGTATTTGGAACTCTAAATCAAACACGGTTTGTGCTAGCTTCTTGAAACTTGACACAGTAAAGAAGTTTCACATTCTAACTCTATGTTTTGTTTCCTTTTCATGTAGCTTTAAGCAGTGACTGGCGAGAAACACTTTCATTGAAAGGGGTTGCAAGCTTCCAAAAATTACGAGTCTCCAGAAATCTCAGCAAATATTTTTTCACCCAAACTGGATGATACATTCAGGTAATGATCAGTACACTAAGCCCACTTGGTTCTCCAAATTTCGTTCTTCTATGTTGAAGCGTTCGTTTCCAGTAACAGTTTCCATTCTGGCATTTCACTCTGTTTTCTCCTATATTGATAGATGTATTTGGAACTCTAAATCAAACACGGTTTGTGCTAGCTTCTTGAAACTTGACACAGTAAAGCAGTTTCACATTCTAACTCTATGTTTTGTTTCCTTTTCATGTAGCCCTAAGCAGTGACTGGCGAGAAACACTTTCATTGAAAGGGGTTGCAAGCTTCCAAAAATTACGAGTCTCCAGAAATCTCAGCAAATATTTTTTCACCCAAACGGGATGATACTTTCAGGTAATGATCAGTACACTTAGCCCACTTGGTTCCCCCAATTTCGTTCTTCTATGTTGAAGCGTTCGTTTCCAGTAACAGTTTGAATTTTGTCGTTTCACTCTGTTTTCTCCTATATTGATAGATGTACTTGGAACTCTAAATCAAACACGGTTTTTGCTAGCTTCTTGAAACTTGACACAGTAAAGCAGTTTCAGATTCTAACTCTATGTTTTGTTTCCTTTTCATGTAGCTTTAAGCAGTGACTGGCGAGAAACACTTTCATTGAAAGGGGTTGCAAGCTTCCAAAAATTACGAGTCTCCAGAAATCTCAGCAAATATTTTTTCACCCAAACTGGATGATACTTTCAGGTAATGATCAGTACACTAAGCCCACGCGGTTCTCCAAATTTCATTCTTCTATGTTGAAGCCTTCGTTTCCAGTAACAGTTTCCATTCTGGCATTTCACTCTGTTTTCTCCTATATTGATAGATGTATTTGGAACTCTAAATCAAACACGGTTTGTGCTAGCTTCTTGAAACTTGACACAGTAAAGCAGTTTCACATTCTAACTCTATGTTTTGTTTCCTTTTCATGTAGCCCTAAGCAGTGACTGGCGAGAAACACTTTCATTGAAAGGGGTTGCAAGCTTCCAAAAATTACGAGTCTCCAGAAATCTCAGCAAATATTTTTTCACCCAAACTGCATGATACTTTCAGGTAATGATCAGTACACTAAGCCCACTTGGTTCCCCAAATTTCGTTCTTCTACGTTGAAGTGTTCGTTTCAAGTAACAGTTTGAATTTTTGCGTTTCACTCTGTTTTCTCCTATATTGATAGATGTATTTGGAACTCTAAATCAAACACGGTTTGTGCTAGCTTCTTGAAACTTGACACAGTAAAGCAGTTTCACATTCTAACTCTATGTTTTGTTTCCTTTTCATGTAGTCCTAAGCAGTGACTGGCGAGAAACACTTTCATTGAAAGGGGTTGCAAGCTTCCAAAAATTACGAGTCTCCAGAAATCTCAGCAAATATTTTTTCACCCAAACTGGATGATACTTTCAGGTAATGATCAGTACACTAAGCCCACTTGGTTCCCCAAATTTCGTTCTTCTATGTTGAAGCGTTCGTTTCCAGTAACAGTTTGAATTTTGTCGTTTCACTCTGTTTTCTCCTATATTGATAGATGTATCTGGAACTCTAAATCAAACACGGTTTGTGCTAGCTTCTTGAAACTTGACACAGTAAAGCAGTTTCAGATTCTAACTCTATGTTTTGTTTCCTTTTCATGTAGCTTTAAGCAGTGACTGGCGAGAAACACTTTCATTGAAAGGGGTTGCAAGCTTCCAAAAATTACGAGTCTCCAGAAATCTCAGCAAATATTTTTTCACCCAAACGGGATGATACTTTCAGGTAATGATCAGTACACTAAGCCCACTTGGTTCCCCAAATTTCGTTCTTCTATGTTGAAGCGTTCGTTTCCAGTAACAGTTTGAATTTTGTCGTTTCACTCTGTTTTCTCCTATATTGATAGATGTACTTGGAACTCTCAATCAAACACGGTTTGTGCTAGCTTCTTGAAACTTGACACAGTAAAGCAGTTTCAGATTCTAACTCTATGTTTTGTTTCCTTTTCATGTAGCTTTAAGCAGTGACTGGCGAGAAACACTTTCATTGAAAGGGGTTGCAAGCTTCCAAAAATTACGAGTCTCCAGAAATCTCAGCAAATATTTTTTCACCCAAACTGGATGATACTTTCAGGTAATGATCAGTACACTAAGCCCACTCGGTTCTCCAAATTTCATTCTTCTATGTTGAAGCGTTCGTTTCCAGTAACAGTTTGAATTTTGGCGTTTCACTCTGTTTTCTCCTATATTGATAGATGTATTTGGAACTCTAAATCAAACACGGTTTGTGCTAGCTTCTTGAAACTTGACACAGTAAAGCAGTTTCAGATTGTAACTCTATGTTTTGTTTCCTTTTCATGTAGCCCTAAGCAGTGACTGGCGAGAAACACTTTCATTGAAAGGGGTTGCAAGCTTCCAAAAATTACGAGTCTCCAGAAATCTCAGCAAATATTTTTTCACCCAAACTGCATGATACTTTCAGGTAATGATCAGTACACTAAGCCCACTTGGTTCCCCAAATTTCGTTCTTCTATGTTGAAGCGTTCGTTTCCAGTAACAGTTTGAATTTTTGCGTTTCACTCTGTTTTCTCCTATATTGATAGATGTATTTGGAACTCTAAATCAAACACGGTTTTTGCTAGCTTCTTGAAACTTGACACAGTAAAGCAGTTTCACATTCTAACTCTATGTTTTGTTTCCTTTTCATGTAGCCCTAAGCAGTGACTGGCGAGAAACACTTTCATTGAAAGGGGTTGCAAGCTTCCAAAAATTACGAGTCTCCAGAAATCTCAGCAAATATTTTTTCACCCAAACTGGATGATACTTTCAGGTAATGATCAGTACACTAAGCCCACTTGGTTCCCCAAATTTCGTTCTTGTATGTTGAAGCGTTCGTTTCCAGTAACAGTTTGAATTTTGTCGTTTCACTCTGTTTTCTCCTATATTGATAGATGTATCTGGAACTCTAAATCAAACACGGTTTGTGCTAGCTTCTTGAAACTTGACACAGTAAAGCAGTTTCAGATTCTAACTCTATGTTTTGTTTCCTTTTCATGTAGCTTTAAGCAGTGACTGGCGAGAAACACTTTCATTGAAAGGGGTTGCAAGCTTCCAAAAATTACGAGTCTCCAGAAATCTCAGCAAATATTTTTTCACCCAAACTGGATGATACTTTCAGGTAATGATCAGTACACTAAGCCCACTTGGTTCTCCAAATTTCGTTCTTCTATGTTGAAGCGTTCGTTTCCAGTAACAGTTTCCATTCTGGCATTTCACTCTGTTTTCTCCTATATTGATAGATGTATTTGGAACTCTAAATCAAACACGGTTTGTGCTAGCTTCTTGAAACTTGACACAGTAAAGCAGTTTCACATTCTAACTCTATGTTTTGTTTCCTTTTCATGTAGCCCTAAGCAGTGACTGGCGAGAAACACTTTCATTGAAAGGGGTTGCAAGCTTCTAAAAATTACGAGTCTCCAGAAATCTCAGCAAATATTTTTTCACCCAAACTGGATGATACTTTCAGGTAATGATCAGTACACTAAGCCCTCTTGGTTCCCCAAATTTCGTTCTTCTATGTTGAAGCGTTCGTTTCCAGTAACAGTTTGAATTTTGTCGTTTCACTCTGTTTTCTCCTATATTGATAGATGTATTTGGAACTCTAAATCAAACACGGTTTGTGCTAGCTTCTAGAAACTTGACACAGTAAAGCAGTTTCACATTCTAACTCTATGTTTTGTTTCCTTTTCATGTAGCTTTAAGCAGTGACTGGCGAGAAACACTTTCATTGAAAGGGGTTGCAAGCTTCCAAAAATTACGAGTCTCCAGAAATCTCAGCAAATATTTTTTCACCCAAACGGGATGATACTTTCAGGTAATGATCAGTACACTAAGCCCACTTGGTTCCCCAAATTTCGTTCTTCTATGTTGAAGCGTTCGTTTCCAGTAACAGTTTGAATTTTGTCGTTTCACTCTGTTTTCTCCTATATTGATAGATGTACTTGGAACTCTCAATCAAACACGGTTTGTGCTAGCTTCTTGAAACTTGACACAGTAAAGCAGTTTCAGATTCTAACTCTATGTTTTGTTTCCTTTTCATGTAGCTTTAAGCAGTGACTGGCGAGAAACACTTTCATTGAAAGGGGTTGCAAGCTTCCAAAAATTACGAGTCTCCAGAAATCTCAGCAAATATTTTTTCATCCAAACTGCATGATACTTTCAGGTAATGATCAGTACACTAAGCCCACTTGGTTCCCCAAATTTCGTTCTTCTATGTTGAAGCGTTCGTTTCCAGTAACAGTTTCCATTCTGGCATTTCAGTCTGTTTTCTCCTATATTGATAGATGTATTTGGAACTCTAAATCAAACACGGTTTGTGCTAGCTTCTTGAAACTTGACACAGTAAAGCAGTTTCACATTCTAACTCTATGTTTTGTTTCCTTTTCATGTAGCCCTAAGCAGTGACTGGCGAGAAACAATATCATTGAAAGGGGTTGCAAGCTTCCAAAAATTACGAGTCTCCAGAAATCTCAGCAAATATTTTTTCACCCAAACTGGATGATACTTTCAGGTAATGATCAGTACACTAAGCCCACTTGGTTCCCCAAATTTCGTTCTTCTATTTGAAGCGTTCGTTTCCAGTAACAGTTTCCATTCTGGCATTTCACTCTGTTTTCTCCTATATTGATAGATGTATTTGGAACTCTAAATCAAACACGGTTTGTGCTAGCTTCTTGAAACTTGACACAGTAAAGCAGTTTCAGATTCTAACTCTATGTTTTGTTTCCTTTTCATGTAGCTTTAAGCAGTGACTGGCGAGAAACACTTTCATTGAAAGGGGTTGCAAGCTTCCAAAAATTACGAGTCTCCAGAAATCTCAGCAAATATTTTTTCACCCAAACTGGATGATACTTTCAGGTAATGATCAGTACAGTAAGCCCACTCGGTTCTCCAAATTTCATTCTTCTATGTTGAAGCGTTCGTTTCCAGTAACAGTTTCCATTCTGGCATTTCACTCTGTTTTCTCCTATATTGATAGATGTATTTGGAACTCTAAATCAAACACGGTTTGTGCTAGCTTCTTGAAACTTGACACAGTAAAGCAGTTTCACATTCTAACTCTATGTTTTGTTTCCTTTTCATGTAGCCCTAAGCAGTGACTGGCGAGAAACACTTTCATTGAAAGGGGTTGCAAGCTTCCAAAAATTACGAGTCTCCAGAAATCTCAGCAAATATTTTTTCACCCAAACTGGATGATACTTTCAGGTAATGATCAGTACACTAAGCCCTCTTGGTTCCCCAAATTTCGTTCTTCTATGTTGAAGCGTTCGTTTCCAGTAACAGTTTGAATTTTGTCGTTTCACTCTGTTTTCTCCTATATTGATAGATGTATTTGGAACTCTAAATCAAACACGGTTTGTGCTAGCTTCTTGAAACTTGACACAGTAAAGCAGTTTCACATTCTAACTCTATGTTTTGTTTCCTTTTCATGTAGCTTTAAGCAGTGACTGGCGAGAAACACTTTCATTGAAAGGGGTTGCAAGCTTCCAAAAATTACGAGTCTCCAGAAATCTCAGCAAATATTTTTTCACCCAAACTGGATGATACATTCAGGTAATGATCAGTACACTAAGCCCACTTGGTTCTCCAAATTTCGTTCTTCTATGTTGAAGCGTTCGTTTCCAGTAACAGTTTCCATTCTGGCATTTCACTCTGTTTTCTCCTATATTGATAGATGTATTTGGAACTCTAAATCAACCACGGTTTGTGCTAGCTTCTTGAAACTTGACACAGTAAAGCAGTTTCACATTCTAACTCTATGTTTTGTTTCCTTTTCATGTAGCCCTAAGCAGTGACTGGCGAGAAACACTTTCATTGAAAGGGGTTGCAAGCTTCCAAAAATTACGAGTCTCCAGAAATCTCAGCAAATATTTTTTCACCCAAACGGGATGATACTTTCAGGTAATGATCAGTACACTTAGCCCACTTGGTTCCCCCAATTTCGTTCTTCTATGTTGAAGCGTTCGTTTCCAGTAACAGTTTGAATTTTGTCGTTTCACTCTGTTTTCTCCTATATTGATAGATGTATTTGGAACTCTAAATCAAACACGGTTTTTGCTAGCTTCTTGAAACTTGACACAGTAAAGCAGTTTCAGATTCTAACTCTATGTTTTGTTTCCTTTTCATGTAGCTTTAAGCAGTGACTGGCGAGAAACACTTTCATTGAAAGGGGTTGCAAGCTTCCAAAAATTACGAGTCTCCAGAAATCTCAGCAAATATTTTTTCACCCAAACTGGATGATACTTTCAGGTAATGATCAGTACACTAAGCCCACGCGGTTCTCCAAATTTCATTCTTCTATGTTGAAGCCTTCGTTTCCAGTAACAGTTTCCATTCTGGCATTTCACTCTGTTTTCTCCTATATTGATAGATGTATTTGGAACTCTAAATCAAACACGGTTTGTGCTAGCTTCTTGAAACTTGACACAGTAAAGCAGTTTCACATTCTAACTCTATGTTTTGTTTCCTTTTCATGTAGCTTTAAGCAGTGACTGGCGAGAAACACTTTCATTGAAAGGGGTTGCAAGCTTCCAAAAATTACGAGTCTCCAGAAATCTCAGCAAATATTTTTTCACCCAAACTGCATGATACTTTCAGGTAATGATCAGTACACTAAGCCCACTTGGTTCCCCAAATTTCGTTCTTCTATGTTGAAGCGTTCGTTTCCAGTAACAGTTTGAATTTTTGCGTTTCACTCTGTTTTCTCCTATATTGATAGATGTATTTGGAACTCTAAATCAAACACGGTTTGTGCTAGCTTCTTGAAACTTGACACAGTAAAGCAGTTTCACATTCTAACTCTATGTTTTGTTTCCTTTTCATGTAGTCCTAAGCAGTGACTGGCGAGAAACACTTTCATTGAAAGGGGTTGCAAGCTTCCAAAAATTACGAGTCTCCAGAAATCTCAGCAAATATTTTTTCACCCAAACTGGATGATACTTTCAGGTAATGATCAGTACACTAAGCCCACTTGGTTCCCCAAATTTCGTTCTTCTATGTTGAAGCGTTCGTTTCCAGTAACAGTTTGAATTTTGTCGTTTCACTCTGTTTTCTCCTATATTGATAGATGTATCTGGAACTCTAAATCAAACACGGTTTGTGCTAGCTTCTTGAAACTTGACACAGTAAAGCAGTTTCAGATTCTAACTCTATGTTTTGTTTCCTTTTCATGTAGCTTTAAGCAGTGACTGGCGAGAAACACTTTCATTGAAAGGGGTTGCAAGCTTCCAAAAATTACGAGTCTCCAGAAATCTCAGCAAATATTTTTTCACCCAAACTGGATGATACTTTCAGGTAATAATCAGTACACTAAGCCCACTTGGTTCTCCAAATTTCGTTCTTCTATGTTGAAGCGTTCGTTTCCAGTAACAGTTTCCATTCTGGCATTTCACTCTGTTTTCTCCTATATTGATAGATGTATTTGGAACTCTAAATCAAACACGGTTTGTGCTAGCTTCTTGAAACTTGACACAGTAAAGCAGTTTCACATTCTAACTCTATGTTTTGTTTCCTTTTCATGTAGCCCTAAGCAGTGACTGGCGAGAAACACTTTCATTGAAAGGGGTTGCAAGCTTCTAAAAATTACGAGTCTCCAGAAATCTCAGCAAATATTTTTTCACCCAAACTGGATGATACTTTCAGGTAATGATCAGTACACTAAGCCCTCTTGGTTCCCCAAATTTCGTTCTTCTATGTTGAAGCGTTCGTTTCCAGTAACAGTTTGAATTTTGTCGTTTCACTCTGTTTTCTCCTATATTGATAGATGTATTTGGAACTCTAAATCAAACACGGTTTGTGCTAGCTTCTTGAAACTTGACACAGTAAAGCAGTTTCAGATTCTAACTCTATGTTTTGTTTCCTTTTCATGTAGCTTTAAGCAGTGACTGGCGAGAAACACTTTCATTGAAAGGGGTTGCAAGCTTCCAAAAATTACGAGTCTCCAGAAATCTCAGCAAATATTTTTTCACCCAAACGGGATGATACTTTCAGGTAATGATCAGTACACTAAGCCCACTTGGTTCCCCAAATTTCGTTCTTCTATGTTGAAGCGTTCGTTTCCAGTAACAGTTTGAATTTTGTCGTTTCACTCTGTTTTCTCCTATATTGATAGATGTACTTGGAACTCTCAATCAAACACGGTTTGTGCTAGCTTCTTGAAACTTGACACAGTAAAGCAGTTTCAGATTCTAACTCTATGTTTTGTTTCCTTTTCATGTAGCTTTAAGCAGTGACTGGCGAGAAACACTTTCATTGAAAGGGGTTGCAAGCTTCCAAAAATTACGAGTCTCCAGAAATCTCAGCAAATATTTTTTCACCCAAACTGGATGATACTTTCAGGTAATGATCAGTACACTAAGCCCACTCGGTTCTCCAAATTTCATTCTTCTATGTTGAAGCGTTCGTTTCCAGTAACAGTTTGAATTTTGGCGTTTCACTCTGTTTTCTCCTATATTGATAGATGTATTTGGAACTCTAAATCAAACACGGTTTGTGCTAGCTTCTTGAAACTTGACACAGTAAAGAAGTTTCACATTCTAACTCTATGTTTTGTTTCCTTTTCATGTAGCTTTAAGCAGTGACTGGCGAGAAACACTTTCATTGAAAGGGGTTGCAAGCTTCCAAAAATTACGAGTCTCCAGAAATCTCAGCAAATATTTTTTCACCCAAACTGGATGATACATTCAGGTAATGATCAGTACACTAAGCCCACTTGGTTCTCCAAATTTCGTTCTTCTATGTTGAAGCGTTCGTTTCCAGTAACAGTTTCCATTCTGGCATTTCACTCTGTTTTCTCCTATATTGATAGATGTATTTGGAACTCTAAATCAAACACGGTTTGTGCTAGCTTCTTGAAACTTGACACAGTAAAGCAGTTTCACATTCTAACTCTATGTTTTGTTTCCTTTTCATGTAGCCCTAAGCAGTGACTGGCGAGAAACACTTTCATTGAAAGGGGTTGCAAGCTTCCAAAAATTACGAGTCTCCAGAAATCTCAGCAAATATTTTTTCACCCAAACGGGATGATACTTTCAGGTAATGATCAGTACACTTAGCCCACTTGGTTCCCCCAATTTCGTTCTTCTATGTTGAAGCGTTCGTTTCCAGTAACAGTTTGAATTTTGTCGTTTCACTCTGTTTTCTCCTATATTGATAGATGTACTTGGAACTCTAAATCAAACACGGTTTTTGCTAGCTTCTTGAAACTTGACACAGTAAAGCAGTTTCAGATTCTAACTCTATGTTTTGTTTCCTTTTCATGTAGCTTTAAGCAGTGACTGGCGAGAAACACTTTCATTGAAAGGGGTTGCAAGCTTCCAAAAATTACGAGTCTCCAGAAATCTCAGCAAATATTTTTTCACCCAAACTGGATGATACTTTCAGGTAATGATCAGTACACTAAGCCCACGCGGTTCTCCAAATTTCATTCTTCTATGTTGAAGCCTTCGTTTCCAGTAACAGTTTCCATTCTGGCATTTCACTCTGTTTTCTCCTATATTGATAGATGTATTTGGAACTCTAAATCAAACACGGTTTGTGCTAGCTTCTTGAAACTTGACACAGTAAAGCAGTTTCACATTCTAACTCTATGTTTTGTTTCCTTTTCATGTAGCCCTAAGCAGTGACTGGCGAGAAACACTTTCATTGAAAGGGGTTGCAAGCTTCCAAAAATTACGAGTCTCCAGAAATCTCAGCAAATATTTTTTCACCCAAACTGCATGATACTTTCAGGTAATGATCAGTACACTAAGCCCACTTGGTTCCCCAAATTTCGTTCTTCTATGTTGAAGCGTTCGTTTCCAGTAACAGTTTGAATTTTTGCGTTTCACTCTGTTTTCTCCTATATTGATAGATGTATTTGGAACTCTAAATCAAACACGGTTTGTGCTAGCTTCTTGAAACTTGACACAGTAAAGCAGTTTCACATTCTAACTCTATGTTTTGTTTCCTTTTCATGTAGTCCTAAGCAGTGACTGGCGAGAAACACTTTCATTGAAAGGGGTTGCAAGCTTCCAAAAATTACGAGTCTCCAGAAATCTCAGCAAATATTTTTTCACCCAAACTGGATGATACTTTCAGGTAATGATCAGTACACTAAGCCCACTTGGTTCCCCAAATTTCGTTCTTCTATGTTGAAGCGTTCGTTTCCAGTAACAGTTTGAATTTTGTCGTTTCACTGTTTTCTCCTATATTGATAGATGTATCTGGAACTCTAAATCAAACACGGTTTGTGCTAGCTTCTTGAAACTTGACACAGTAAAGCAGTTTCAGATTCTAACTCTATGTTTTGTTTCCTTTTCATGTAGCTTTAAGCAGTGACTGGCGAGAAACACTTTCATTGAAAGGGGTTGCAAGCTTCCAAAAATTACGAGTCTCCAGAAATCTCAGCAAATATTTTTTCACCCAAACGGGATGATACTTTCAGGTAATGATCAGTACACTAAGCCCACTTGGTTCCCCAAATTTCGTTCTTCTATGTTGAAGCGTTCGTTTCCAGTAACAGTTTGAATTTTGTCGTTTCACTCTGTTTTCTCCTATATTGATAGATGTACTTGGAACTCTCAATCAAACACGGTTTGTGCTAGCTTCTTGAAACTTGACACAGTAAAGCAGTTTCAGATTCTAACTCTATGTTTTGTTTCCTTTTCATGTAGCTTTAAGCAGTGACTGGCGAGAAACACTTTCATTGAAAGGGGTTGCAAGCTTCCAAAAATTACGAGTCTCCAGAAATCTCAGCAAATATTTTTTCACCCAAACTGGATGATACTTTCAGGTAATGATCAGTACACTAAGCCCACTCGGTTCTCCAAATTTCATTCTTCTATGTTGAAGCGTTCGTTTCCAGTAACAGTTTGAATTTTGGCGTTTCACTCTGTTTTCTCCTATATTGATAGATGTATTTGGAACTCTAAATCAAACACGGTTTGTGCTAGCTTCTTGAAACTTGACACAGTAAAGCAGTTTCAGATTCTAACTCTATGTTTTGTTTCCTTTTCATGTAGCTTTAAGCAGTGACTGGCGAGAAACACTTTCATTGAAAGGGGTTGCAAGCTTCCAAAAATTACGAGTCTCCAGAAATCTCAGCAAATATTTTTTCACCCAAACGGGATGATACTTTCAGGTAATGATCAGTACACTAAGCCCACTTGGTTCCCCAAATTTCGTTCTTCTATGTTGAAGCGTTCGTTTCCAGTAACAGTTTGAATTTTGTCGTTTCACTCTGTTTTCTCCTATATTGATAGATGTACTTGGAACTCTCAATCAAACACGGTTTGTGCTAGCTTCTTGAAACTTGACACAGTAAAGCAGTTTCAGATTCTAACTCTATGTTTTGTTTCCTTTTCATGTAGCTTTAAGCAGTGACTGGCGAGAAACACTTTCATTGAAAGGGGTTGCAAGCTTCCAAAAATTACGAGTCTCCAGAAATCTCAGCAAATATTTTTTCACCCAAACTGGATGATACTTTCAGGTAATGATCAGTACACTAAGCCCACTCGGTTCTCCAAATTTCATTCTTCTATGTTGAAGCGTTCGTTTCCAGTAACAGTTTGAATTTTGGCGTTTCACTCTGTTTTCTCCTATATTGATAGATGTATTTGGAACTCTAAATCAAACACGGTTTGTGCTAGCTTCTTGAAACTTGACACAGTAAAGAAGTTTCACATTCTAACTCTATGTTTTGTTTCCTTTTCATGTAGCTTTAAGCAGTGACTGGCGAGAAACACTTTCATTGAAAGGGGTTGCAAGCTTCCAAAAATTACGAGTCTCCAGAAATCTCAGCAAATATTTTTTCACCCAAACTGGATGATACATTCAGGTAATGATCAGTACACTAAGCCCACTTGGTTCTCCAAATTTCGTTCTTCTATGTTGAAGCGTTCGTTTCCAGTAACAGTTTCCATTCTGGCATTTCACTCTGTTTTCTCCTATATTGATAGATGTATTTGGAACTCTAAATCAAACACGGTTTGTGCTAGCTTCTTGAAACTTGACACAGTAAAGCAGTTTCACATTCTAACTCTATGTTTTGTTTCCTTTTCATGTAGCCCTAAGCAGTGACTGGCGAGAAACACTTTCATTGAAAGGGGTTGCAAGCTTCCAAAAATTACGAGTCTCCAGAAATCTCAGCAAATATTTTTTCACCCAAACGGGATGATACTTTCAGGTAATGATCAGTACACTTAGCCCACTTGGTTCCCCCAATTTCGTTCTTCTATGTTGAAGCGTTCGTTTCCAGTAACAGTTTGAATTTTGTCGTTTCACTCTGTTTTCTCCTATATTGATAGATGTACTTGGAACTCTAAATCAAACACGGTTTTTGCTAGCTTCTTGAAACTTGACACAGTAAAGCAGTTTCAGATTCTAACTCTATGTTTTGTTTCCTTTTCATGTAGCTTTAAGCAGTGACTGGCGAGAAACACTTTCATTGAAAGGGGTTGCAAGCTTCCAAAAATTACGAGTCTCCAGAAATCTCAGCAAATATTTTTTCACCCAAACTGGATGATACTTTCAGGTAATGATCAGTACACTAAGCCCACGCGGTTCTCCAAATTTCATTCTTCTATGTTGAAGCCTTCGTTTCCAGTAACAGTTTCCATTCTGGCATTTCACTCTGTTTTCTCCTATATTGATAGATGTATTTGGAACTCTAAATCAAACACGGTTTGTGCTAGCTTCTTGAAACTTGACACAGTAAAGCAGTTTCACATTCTAACTCTATGTTTTGTTTCCTTTTCATGTAGCCCTAAGCAGTGACTGGCGAGAAACACTTTCATTGAAAGGGGTTGCAAGCTTCCAAAAATTACGAGTCTCCAGAAATCTCAGCAAATATTTTTTCACCCAAACTGCATGATACTTTCAGGTAATGATCAGTACACTAAGCCCACTTGGTTCCCCAAATTTCGTTCTTCTATGTTGAAGCGTTCGTTTCCAGTAACAGTTTGAATTTTTGCGTTTCACTCTGTTTTCTCCTATATTGATAGATGTATTTGGAACTCTAAATCAAACACGGTTTGTGCTAGCTTCTTGAAACTTGACACAGTAAAGCAGTTTCACATTCTAACTCTATGTTTTGTTTCCTTTTCATGTAGTCCTAAGCAGTGACTGGCGAGAAACACTTTCATTGAAAGGGGTTGCAAGCTTCCAAAAATTACGAGTCTCCAGAAATCTCAGCAAATATTTTTTCACCCAAACTGGATGATACTTTCAGGTAATGATCAGTACACTAAGCCCACTTGGTTCCCCAAATTTCGTTCTTCTATGTTGAAGCGTTCGTTTCCAGTAACAGTTTGAATTTTGTCGTTTCACTGTTTTCTCCTATATTGATAGATGTATCTGGAACTCTAAATCAAACACGGTTTGTGCTAGCTTCTTGAAACTTGACACAGTAAAGCAGTTTCAGATTCTAACTCTATGTTTTGTTTCCTTTTCATGTAGCTTTAAGCAGTGACTGGCGAGAAACACTTTCATTGAAAGGGGTTGCAAGCTTCCAAAAATTACGAGTCTCCAGAAATCTCAGCAAATATTTTTTCACCCAAACGGGATGATACTTTCAGGTAATGATCAGTACACTAAGCCCACTTGGTTCCCCAAATTTCGTTCTTCTATGTTGAAGCGTTCGTTTCCAGTAACAGTTTGAATTTTGTCGTTTCACTCTGTTTTCTCCTATATTGATAGATGTACTTGGAACTCTCAATCAAACACGGTTTGTGCTAGCTTCTTGAAACTTGACACAGTAAAGCAGTTTCAGATTCTAACTCTATGTTTTGTTTCCTTTTCATGTAGCTTTAAGCAGTGACTGGCGAGAAACACTTTCATTGAAAGGGGTTGCAAGCTTCCAAAAATTACGAGTCTCCAGAAATCTCAGCAAATATTTTTTCACCCAAACTGGATGATACTTTCAGGTAATGATCAGTACACTAAGCCCACTCGGTTCTCCAAATTTCATTCTTCTATGTTGAAGCGTTCGTTTCCAGTAACAGTTTGAATTTTGGCGTTTCACTCTGTTTTCTCCTATATTGATAGATGTATTTGGAACTCTAAATCAAACACGGTTTGTGCTAGCTTCTTGAAACTTGACACAGTAAAGCAGTTTCAGATTGTAACTCTATGTTTTGTTTCCTTTTCATGTAGCCCTAAGCAGTGACTGGCGAGAAACACTTTCATTGAAAGGGGTTGCAAGCTTCCAAAAATTACGAGTCTCCAGAAATCTCAGCAAATATTTTTTCACCCAAACTGCATGATACTTTCAGGTAATGATCAGTACACTAAGCCCACTTGGTTCCCCAAATTTCGTTCTTCTATGTTGAAGCGTTCGTTTCCAGTAACAGTTTGAATTTTTGCGTTTCACTCTGTTTTCTCCTATATTGATAGATGTATTTGGAACTCTAAATCAAACACGGTTTTTGCTAGCTTCTTGAAACTTGACACAGTAAAGCAGTTTCACATTCTAACTCTATGTTTTGTTTCCTTTTCATGTAGCCCTAAGCAGTGACTGGCGAGAAACACTTTCATTGAAAGGGGTTGCAAGCTTCCAAAAATTACGAGTCTCCAGAAATCTCAGCAAATATTTTTTCACCCAAACTGGATGATACTTTCAGGTAATGATCAGTACACTAAGCCCACTTGGTTCCCCAAATTTCGTTCTTGTATGTTGAAGCGTTCGTTTCCAGTAACAGTTTGAATTTTGTCGTTTCACTCTGTTTTCTCCTATATTGATAGATGTATCTGGAACTCTAAATCAAACACGGTTTGTGCTAGCTTCTTGAAACTTGACACAGTAAAGCAGTTTCAGATTCTAACTCTATGTTTTGTTTCCTTTTCATGTAGCTTTAAGCAGTGACTGGCGAGAAACACTTTCATTGAAAGGGGTTGCAAGCTTCCAAAAATTACGAGTCTCCAGAAATCTCAGCAAATATTTTTTCACCCAAACTGGATGATACTTTCAGGTAATGATCAGTACACTAAGCCCACTTGGTTCTCCAAATTTCGTTCTTCTATGTTGAAGCGTTCGTTTCCAGTAACAGTTTCCATTCTGGCATTTCACTCTGTTTTCTCCTATATTGATAGATGTATTTGGAACTCTAAATCAAACACGGTTTGTGCTAGCTTCTTGAAACTTGACACAGTAAAGCAGTTTCACATTCTAACTCTATGTTTTGTTTCCTTTTCATGTAGCCCTAAGCAGTGACTGGCGAGAAACACTTTCATTGAAAGGGGTTGCAAGCTTCTAAAAATTACGAGTCTCCAGAAATCTCAGCAAATATTTTTTCACCCAAACTGGATGATACTTTCAGGTAATGATCAGTACACTAAGCCCTCTTGGTTCCCCAAATTTCGTTCTTCTATGTTGAAGCGTTCGTTTCCAGTAACAGTTTGAATTTTGTCGTTTCACTCTGTTTTCTCCTATATTGATAGATGTATTTGGAACTCTAAATCAAACACGGTTTGTGCTAGCTTCTAGAAACTTGACACAGTAAAGCAGTTTCACATTCTAACTCTATGTTTTGTTTCCTTTTCATGTAGCTTTAAGCAGTGACTGGCGAGAAACACTTTCATTGAAAGGGGTTGCAAGCTTCCAAAAATTACGAGTCTCCAGAAATCTCAGCAAATATTTTTTCACCCAAACGGGATGATACTTTCAGGTAATGATCAGTACACTAAGCCCACTTGGTTCCCCAAATTTCGTTCTTCTATGTTGAAGCGTTCGTTTCCAGTAACAGTTTGAATTTTGTCGTTTCACTCTGTTTTCTCCTATATTGATAGATGTACTTGGAACTCTCAATCAAACACGGTTTGTGCTAGCTTCTTGAAACTTGACACAGTAAAGCAGTTTCAGATTCTAACTCTATGTTTTGTTTCCTTTTCATGTAGCTTTAAGCAGTGACTGGCGAGAAACACTTTCATTGAAAGGGGTTGCAAGCTTCCAAAAATTACGAGTCTCCAGAAATCTCAGCAAATATTTTTTCACCCAAACTGCATGATACTTTCAGGTAATGATCAGTACACTAAGCCCACTTGGTTCCCCAAATTTCGTTCTTCTATGTTGAAGCGTTCGTTTCCAGTAACAGTTTGAATTTTTGCATTTCACTCTGTTTTCTCCTATATTGATAGATGTATTTGGAACTCTAAATCAAACACGGTTTGTGCTAGCTTCTTGAAACTTGACACAGTAAAGCAGTTTCACATTCTAACTCTATGTTTTGTTTCCTTTTCATGTAGCCCTAAGCAGTGACTGGCGAGAAACACTTTCATTGAAAGGGGTTGCAAGCTTCTAAAAATTACGAGTCTCCAGAAATCTCAGCAAATATTTTTTCACCCAAACTGGATGATACTTTCAGGTAATGATCAGTACACTAAGCCCACTTGGTTCCCCAAATTTCGTTCTTCTATGTTGAAGCGTTCGTTTCCAGTAACAGTTTGAATTTTGTCGTTTCACTCTGTTTTCTCCTATATTGATAGATGTATTTGGAACTCTAAATCAAACACGGTTTGTGCTAGCTTCTTGAAACTTGACACAGTAAAGCAGTTTCAGATTCTAACTCTATGTTTTGTTTCCTTTTCATGTAGCTTTAAGCAGTGACTGGCGAGAAACACTTTCATTGAAAGGGGTTGCAAGCTTCCAAAAATTACGAGTCTCCAGAAATCTCAGCAAATATTTTTTCACCCAAACTGGATGATACTTTCAGGTAATGATCAGTACAGTAAGCCCACTCGGTTCTCCAAATTTCATTCTTCTATGTTGAAGCGTTCGTTTCCAGTAACAGTTTCCATTCTGGCATTTCACTCTGTTTTCTCCTATATTGATAGATGTATTTGGAACTCTAAATCAAACACGGTTTGTGCTAGCTTCTTGAAACTTGACACAGTAAAGCAGTTTCACATTCTAACTCTATGTTTTGTTTCCTTTTCATGTAGCCCTAAGCAGTGACTGGCGAGAAACACTTTCATTGAAAGGGGTTGCAAGCTTCTAAAAATTACGAGTCTCCAGAAATCTCAGCAAATATTTTTTCACCCAAACTGGATGATACTTTCAGGTAATGATCAGTACACTAAGCCCTCTTGGTTCCCCAAATTTCGTTCTTCTATGTTGAAGCGTTCGTTTCCAGTAACAGTTTGAATTTTGTCGTTTCACTCTGTTTTCTCCTATATTGATAGATGTATTTGGAACTCTAAATCAAACACGGTTTGTGCTAGCTTCTTGAAACTTGACACAGTAAAGCAGTTTCACATTCTAACTCTATGTTTTGTTTCCTTTTCATGTAGCTTTAAGCAGTGACTGGCGAGAAACACTTTCATTGAAAGGGGTTGCAAGCTTCCAAAAATTACGAGTCTCCAGAAATCTCAGCAAATATTTTTTCACCCAAACTGGATGATACTTTCAGGTAATGATCAGTACACTAAGCCCACTTGGTTCTCCAAATTTCGTTCTTCTATGTTGAAGCGTTCGTTTCCAGTAACAGTTTCCATTCTATCATTTCACTCTGTTTTCTCCTATATTGATAGATGTATTGGGAACTCTAAATCAAACACGGTTTGTGCTAGCTTCTTGAAAGTTGACACAGTAAAGCAGTTTCACATTCTAACTCTATGTTTTGTTTCCTTTTCATGTAGCCCTAAGTAGTGACTGGCGAGAAACACTTTCATTGAAAGGGGTTGCAAGCTTCCAAAAATTACGAGTCTCCAGAAATCTCAGCAAATATTTTTTCACCCAAACTGCATGATACTTTCAGGTAATGATCAGTACACTAAGCCCACTTGGTTCCCCAAATTTCGTTCTTCTATGTTGAAGCGTTCGTTTCCAGTAACAGTTTGAATTTTGTCGTTTCACTCTGTTTTCTCCTATATTGATAGATGTATTTGGAACTCTAAATCAAACACGGTTTGTGCTAGCTTCTTGAAACTTGACACAGTAAAGCAGTTTCAGATTCTAACTCTATGTTTTGTTTCCTTTTCATGTAGCTTTAAGCAGTGACTGGCGAGAAACACTTTCATTGAAAGGGGTTGCAAGCTTCCAAAAATTACGAGTCTCCAGAAATCTCAGCAAATATTTTTTCACCCAAACTGGATGATACTTTCAGGTAATGATCAGTACACTAAGCCCACTCGGTTCTCCAAATTTCATTCTTCTATGATGAAGCGTTCGTTTCCAGTAACAGTTTGAATTTTGGCGTTTCACTCTGTTTTCTCCTATATTGATAGATGTATTTGGAACTCTAAATCAAACACGGTTTGTGCTAGCTTCTTGAAACTTGACACAGTAAAGCAGTTTCAGATTGTAACTCTATGTTTTGTTTCCTTTTCATGTAGCCCTAAGCAGTGACTGGCGAGAAACACTTTCATTGAAAGGGGTTGCAAGCTTCCAAAAATTACGAGTCTCCAGAAATCTCAGCAAATATTTTTTCACCCAAACTGCATGATACTTTCAGGTAATGATCAGTACACTAAGCCCACTTGGTTCCCCAAATTTCGTTCTTCTATGTTGAAGCGTTCGTTTCCAGTAACAGTTTGAATTTTTGCGTTTCACTCTGTTTTCTCCTATATTGATAGATGTATTTGGAACTCTAAATCAAACACGGTTTGTGCTAGCTTCTTGAAACTTGACACAGTAAAGCAGTTTCACATTCTAACTCTATGTTTTGTTTCCTTTTCATGTAGTCCTAAGCAGTGACTGGCGAGAAACACTTTCATTGAAAGGGGTTGCAAGCTTCCAAAAATTACGAGTCTCCAGAAATCTCAGCAAATATTTTTTCACCCAAACTGGATGATACTTTCAGGTAATGATCAGTACACTAAGCCCACTTGGTTCCCCAAATTTCGTTCTTCTATGTTGAAGCGTTCGTTTCCAGTAACAGTTTGAATTTTGTCGTTTCACTCTGTTTTCTCCTATATTGATAGATGTATTTGGAACTCTAAATCAAACACGGTTTGTGCTAGCTTCTTGAAACTTGACACAGTAAAGCAGTTTCAGATTCTAACTCTATGTTTTGTTTCCTTTTCATGTAGCTTTAAGCAGTGACTGGCGAGAAACACTTTCATTGAAAGGGGTTGCAAGCTTCCAAAAATTACGAGTCTCCAGAAATCTCAGCAAATATTTTTTCACCCAAACTGGATGATACTTTCAGGTAATGATCAGTACAGTAAGCCCACTCGGTTCTCCAAATTTCATTCTTCTATGTTGAAGCGTTCGTTTCCAGTAACAGTTTCCATTCTGGCATTTCACTCTGTTTTCTCCTATATTGATAGATGTATTTGGAACTCTAAATCAAACACGGTTTGTGCTAGCTTCTTGAAACTTGACACAGTAAAGCAGTTTCACATTCTAACTCTATGTTTTGTTTCCTTTTCATGTAGCCCTAAGCAGTGACTGGCGAGAAACACTTTCATTGAAAGGGGTTGCAAGCTTCTAAAAATTACGAGTCTCCAGAAATCTCAGCAAATATTTTTTCACCCAAACTGGATGATACTTTCAGGTAATGATCAGTACACTAAGCCCTCTTGGTTCCCCAAATTTCGTTCTTCTATGTTGAAGCGTTCGTTTCCAGTAACAGTTTGAATTTTGTCGTTTCACTCTGTTTTCTCCTATATTGATAGATGTATTTGGAACTCTAAATCAAACACGGTTTGTGCTAGCTTCTTGAAACTTGACACAGTAAAGCAGTTTCACATTCTAACTCTATGTTTTGTTTCCTTTTCATGTAGCTTTAAGCAGTGACTGGCGAGAAACACTTTCATTGAAAGGGGTTGCAAGCTTCCAAAAATTACGAGTCTCCAGAAATCTCAGCAAATATTTTTTCACCCAAACTGGATGATACTTTCAGGTAATGATCAGTACACTAAGCCCACTTGGTTCTCCAAATTTCGTTCTTCTATGTTGAAGCGTTCGTTTCCAGTAACAGTTTCCATTCTATCATTTCACTCTGTTTTCTCCTATATTGATAGATGTATTGGGAACTCTAAATCAAACACGGTTTGTGCTAGCTTCTTGAAAGTTGACACAGTAAAGCAGTTTCACATTCTAACTCTATGTTTTGTTTCCTTTTCATGTAGCCCTAAGTAGTGACTGGCGAGAAACACTTTCATTGAAAGGGGTTGCAAGCTTCCAAAAATTACGAGTCTCCAGAAATCTCAGCAAATATTTTTTCACCCAAACTGCATGATACTTTCAGGTAATGATCAGTACACTAAGCCCACTTGGTTCCCCAAATTTCGTTCTTCTATGTTGAAGCGTTCGTTTCCAGTAACAGTTTGAATTTTGTCGTTTCACTCTGTTTTCTCCTATATTGATAGATGTATTTGGAACTCTAAATCAAACACGGTTTGTGCTAGCTTCTTGAAACTTGACACAGTAAAGCAGTTTCAGATTCTAACTCTATGTTTTGTTTCCTTTTCATGTAGCTTTAAGCAGTGACTGGCGAGAAACACTTTCATTGAAAGGGGTTGCAAGCTTCCAAAAATTACGAGTCTCCAGAAATCTCAGCAAATATTTTTTCACCCAAACTGCATGATACTTTCAGGTAATGATCAGTACACTAAGCCCACTTGGTTCCCCAAATTTCGTTCTTCTATGTTGAAGCGTTCGTTTCCAGTAACAGTTTCCATTCTGGCATTTCACTCTGTTTTCTCCTATATTGATAGATGTATTTGGAACTCTAAATCAAACACGGTTTGTGCTAGCTTCTTGAAACTTGACACAGTAAAGCAGTTTCACATTCTAACTCTATGTTTTGTTTCCTTTTCATGTAGCCCTAAGCAGTGACTGGCGAGAAACACTTTCATTGAAAGGGGTTGCAAGCTTCTAAAAATTACGAGTCTCCAGAAATCTCAGCAAATATTTTTTCACCCAAACTGGATGATACTTTCAGGTAATGATCAGTACACTAAGCCCTCTTGGTTCCCCAAATTTCGTTCTTCTATGTTGAAGCGTTCGTTTCCAGTAACAGTTTGAATTTTGTCGTTTCACTCTGTTTTCTCCTATATTGATAGATGTATTTGGAACTCTAAATCAAACACGGTTTGTGCTAGCTTCTTGAAACTTGACACAGTAAAGCAGTTTCACATTCTAACTCTATGTTTTGTTTCCTTTTCATGTAGCTTTAAGCAGTGACTGGCGAGAAACACTTTCATTGAAAGGGGTTGCAAGCTTCCAAAAATTACGAGTCTCCAGAAATCTCAGCAAATATTTTTTCACCCAAACTGGATGATACTTTCAGGTAATGATCAGTACACTAAGCCCACTTGGTTCTCCAAATTTCGTTCTTCTATGTTGAAGCGTTCGTTTCCAGTAACAGTTTCCATTCTATCATTTCACTCTGTTTTCTCCTATATTGATAGATGTATTGGGAACTCTAAATCAAACACGGTTTGTGCTAGCTTCTTGAAAGTTGACACAGTAAAGCAGTTTCACATTCTAACTCTATGTTTTGTTTCCTTTTCATGTAGCCCTAAGTAGTGACTGGCGAGAAACACTTTCATTGAAAGGGGTTGCAAGCTTCCAAAAATTACGAGTCTCCAGAAATCTCAGCAAATATTTTTTCACCCAAACTGCATGATACTTTCAGGTAATGATCAGTACACTAAGCCCACTTGGTTCCCCAAATTTCGTTCTTCTATGTTGAAGCGTTCGTTTCCAGTAACAGTTTGAATTTTGTCGTTTCACTCTGTTTTCTCCTATATTGATAGATGTATTTGGAACTCTAAATCAAACACGGTTTGTGCTAGCTTCTTGAAACTTGACACAGTAAAGCAGTTTCAGATTCTAACTCTATGTTTTGTTTCCTTTTCATGTAGCTTTAAGCAGTGACTGGCGAGAAACACTTTCATTGAAAGGGGTTGCAAGCTTCCAAAAATTACGAGTCTCCAGAAATCTCAGCAAATATTTTTTCACCCAAACTGGATGATACTTTCAGGTAATGATCAGTACAGTAAGCCCACTCGGTTCTCCAAATTTCATTCTTCTATGTTGAAGCGTTCGTTTCCAGTAACAGTTTGAATTTTTGCGTTTCACTCTGTTTTCTCCTATATTGATAGATGTATTTGGAACTCTAAATCAAACAAGGTTTGTGCTAGCTTCTTGAAACTTGACACAGTAAAGCAGTTTCAGATTCTAACTCTATGTTTTGTTTCCTTTTCATGTAGCTTTAAGCAGTGACTGGCGAGAAACACTTTCATTGAAAGGGGTTGCAAGCTTCCAAAAATTATGAGTCTCCAGAAATCTCAGCAAATATTTTTTCACCCAAACTGGATGATACTTTCAGGTAATGATCAGTACAGTAAGCCCACTCGGTTCTCCAAATTTCATTCTTCTATGTTGAAGCGTTCGTTTCCAGTAACAGTTTCCATTCTGGCATTTCACTCTGTTTTCTCCTATATTGATAGATGTATTTGGAACTCTAAATCAAACACGGTTTGTGCTAGCTTCTTGAAACTTGACACAGTAAAGCAGTTTCACATTCTAACTCTATGTTTTGTTTCCTTTTCATGTAGCCCTAAGCAGTGACTGGCGAGAAACACTTTCATTGAAAGGGGTTGCAAGCTTCCAAAAATTACGAGTCTCCAGAAATCTCAGCAAATATTTTTTCACCCAAACTGGATGATACATTCAGGTAATGATCAGTACACTAAGCCCACTTGGTTCTCCAAATTTCGTTCTTCTATGTTGAAGCGTTCGTTTCCAGTAACAGTTTCCATTCTGGCATTTCACTCTGTTTTCTCCTATATTGATAGATGTATTTGGAACTCTAAATCAAACACGGTTTGTGCTAGCTTCTTGAAACTTGACACAGTAAAGCAGTTTCACATTCTAACTCTATGTTTTGTTTCCTTTTCATGTAGCCCTAAGCAGTGACTGGCGAGAAACACTTTCATTGAAAGGGGTTGCAAGCTTCCAAAAATTACGAGTCTCCAGAAATCTCAGCAAATATTTTTTCACCCAAACTGGATGATACTTTCAGGTAATGATCAGTACACTAAGCCCACTTGGTTCCCCAAATTTCGTTCTTCTATGTTGAAGCGTTCGTTTCCAGTAACAGTTTGAATTTTGTCGTTTCACTCTGTTTTCTCCTATATTGATAGATGTATTTGGAACTCTAAATCAAACACGGTTTGTGCTAGCTTCTTGAAACTTGACACAGTAAAGCAGTTTCACATTCTAACTCTATGTTTTGTTTCCTTTTCATGTAGCTTTAAGCAGTGACTGGCGAGAAACACTTACATTGAAAGGGGTTGCAAGCGTCCAAAAATTACGAGTCTCCAGAAATCTCAGCAAATATTTTTTCACCCAAACTGGATGATACTTTAAGGTAATGAACAGTACACTAAACCCACTTGGTTCTCCAAATTTTGTTCTTCTATGTTGAAGCGTTCGTTTCCAGTAACAGTTTCCATTCTGGCATTTCACTCTGTTTTCTCCTATATTGATAGATGTATTTGGAACTCTAAATCAAACACGGTTTGTGCTAGCTTCTTGAAACTTGACACAGTAAAGCAGTTTCACATTCTAACTCTATGTTTTGTTTCCTTTTCATGTAGCCCTAAGCAGTGACTGGCGAGAAACACTTTCATTGAAAGGGGTTGCAAGCTTCCAAAAATTACGAGTCTCCAGAAATCTCAGCAAATATTTTTTCACCCAAACTGGATGATACATTCAGGTAATGATCAGTACACTAAGCCCACTTGGTTCCCCAAATTTCGTTCTTCTATGTTGAAGCGTTCGTTTCCAGTAACAGTTTCCATTCTGGCATTTCACTCTGTTTTCTCCTATATTGATAGATGTATTTGGAACTCTAAATCAAACACGGTTTGTGCTAGCTTCTTGAAACTTGACACAGTAAAGCAGTTTCACATTCTAACTCTATGTTTTGTTTCCTTTTCATGTAGCCCTAAGCAGTGACTGGCGAGAAACACTTTCATTGAAAGGGGTTGCAAGCTTCCAAAAATTACGAGTCTCCAGAAATCTCAGCAAATATTTTTTCACCCAAATGGGATGATACTTTCAGGTAATGATCAGTACACTAAGCCCACTTGGTTCCCCAAATTTCGTTCTTCTATGTTGAAGCGTTCGTTTCCAGTAACAGTTTGAATTTTGTCGTTTCACTCTGTTTTCTCCTATATTGATAGATGTACTTGGAACTCTAAATCAAACACGGTTTGTGCTAGCTTCTTGAAACTTGACACAGTAAAGCAGTTTCACATTCTAACTCTATGTTTTGTTTCCTTTTCATGTAGCTTTAAGCAGTGACTGGCGAGAAACACTTTCATTGAAAGGGGTTGCAAGCTTCCAAAAATTACGAGTCTCCAGAAATCTCAGCAAATATTTTTTCACCCAAACTGGATGATACTTTCAGGTAATGATCAGTACAGTAAGCCCACTCGGTTCTCCAAATTTCATTCTTCTATGTTGAAGCGTTCGTTTCCAGTAACAGTTTCCATTCTGGCATTTCACTCTGTTTTCTCCTATATTGATAGATGTATTTGGAACTCTAAATCAAACACGGTTTGTGCTAGCTTCTTGAAACTTGACACAGTAAAGCAGTTTCACATTCTAACTCTATGTTTTGTTTCCTTTTCATGTAGCCCTAAGCAGTGACTGGCGAGAAACACTTTCATTGAAAGGGGTTGCAAGCTTCCAAAAATTACGAGTCTCCAGAAATCTCAGCAAATATTTTTTCACCCAAACGGGATGATACTTTCAGGTAATGATCAGTACACTAAGCCCACTTGGTTCCCCAAATTTCGTTCTTCTATGTTGAAGCGTTCGTTTCCAGTAACAGTTTGAATTTTGTCGTTTCACTCTGTTTTCTCCTATATTGATAGATGTACTTGGAACTCTAAATCAAACACGGTTTGTGCTAGCTTCTTGAAACTTGACACAGTAAAGCAGTTTCACATTCTAACTCTATGTTTTGTTTCCTTTTCATGTAGCTTTAAGCAGTGACTGGCGAGAAACACTTTCATTGAAAGGGGTTGCAAGCTTCCAAAAATTACGAGTCTCCAGAAATCTCAGCAAATATTTTTTCACCCAAACTTGATGATACTTTCAGGTAATGATCAGTACACTAAGCCCACTCGGTTCTCCAAATTTCGTTCTTCTATGTTGAAGCGTTCGTTTCCAGTAACAGTTTCCATTCTGGCATTTCACTCTGTTTTCTCCTATATTGATAGATGTATTTGGAACTCTAAATCAAACACGGTTTGTGCTAGCTTCTTGAAACTTGACACAGTAAAGCAGTTTCACATTCTAACTCTATGTTTTGTTTCCTTTTCATGTAGCCCTAAGCAGTGACTGGCGAGAAACACTTACATTGAAAGGGGTTGCAAGCGTCCAAAAATTACGAGTCTCCAGAAATCTCAGCAAATATTTTTTCACCCAAACTGCATGATACTTTCAGGTAATGATCAGTACACTAAGCCCACTTGGTTCCCCAAATTTCGTTCTTCTATGTTGAAGCGTTCGTTTCCAGTAACAGTTTGAATTTTTGCGTTTCACTCTGTTTTCTCCTATATTGATAGATGTATTTGGAACTCTAAATCAAACACGGTTTGTGCTAGCTTCTTGAAACTTGACACAGTAAAGCAGTTTCACATTCTAACTCTATGTTTTGTTTCCTTTTCATGTAGCCCTAAGCAGTGACTGGCGAGAAACACTTTCATTGAAAGGAGTTGCAAGCTTCCAAAAATTACGAGTCTCCAGAAATCTCAGCAAATATTTTTTCACCCAAACGGGATGATACTTTCAGGTAATGATCAGTACACTAAGCCCACTTGGTTCCCCAAATTTCGTTCTTCTATGTTGAAGCGTTCGTTTCCAGTAACAGTTTGAATTTTGTCGTTTCACTCTGTTTTCTCCTATATTGATAGATGTACTTGGAACTCTAAATCAAACACGGTTTGTGCTAGCTTCTTGAAACTTGACACAGTAAAGCAGTTTCACATTCTAACTCTATGTTTTGTTTCCTTTTCATGTAGCCCTAAGCAGTTACTGGCGAGAAACACTTTCATTGAAAGGGGTTGCAAGCTTCCAAAAATTACGAGTCTCCAGAAATCTCAGCAAATATTTTTTCACCCAAACGGGATGATACTTTCAGGTAATGATCAGTACACTAAGCCCACTTGGTTCCCCAAATTTCGTTCTTCTATGTTGAAGCGTTCGTTTCCAGTAACAGTTTGAATTTTGTCGTTTCACTCTGTTTTCTCCTATATTGATAGATGTACTTGGAACTCTAAATCAAACACGGTTTGTGCTAGCTTCTTGAAACTTGACACAGTAAAGCAGTTTCACATTCTAACTCTATGTTTTCTTTCCTTGTCATGTAGCTTTAAGCAGTGACTGGCGAGAAACACTTTCATTGAAAGGGGTTGCAAGCTTCCAAAAATTACGAGTCTCCAGAAATCTCAGCAAATATTTTTTCACCCAAACTTGATGATACTTTCAGGTAATGATCAGTACACTAAGCCCACTCGGTTCTCCAAATTTCGTTCTTCTATGTTGAAGCGTTCGTTTCCAGTAACAGTTTCCATTCTGGCATTTCACTCTGTTTTCTCCTATATTGATAGATGTATTTGGAACTCTAAATCAAACACGGTTTGTGCTAGCTTCTTGAAACTTGACACAGTAAAGCAGTTTCACATTCTAACTCTATGTTTTGTTTCCTTTTCATGTAGCCCTAAGCAGTGACTGGCGAGAAACACTTACATTGAAAGGGGTTGCAAGCGTCCAAAAATTACGAGTCTCCAGAAATCTCAGCAAATATTTTTTCACCCAAACTGCATGATACTTTCAGGTAATGATCAGTACACTAAGCCCACTTGGTTCCCCAAACTTCGATCTTCTATGTTGAAGCTTTCGTTTCCAGTAACAGTTTCCATTCTGGCATTTCAGTCTGTTTTCTCCTATATTGATAGATGTATTTGGAACTCTAAATCAAACACGGTTTGTGCTAGCTTCTTGAAACTTGACACAGTAAAGCAGTTTCACATTCTAACTCTATGTTTTGTTTCCTTTTCATGTAGCTTTAAGCAGTGACTGGCGAGAAACACTTACATTGAAAGGGGTTGCAAGCGTCCAAAAATTACGAGTCTCCAGAAATCTCAGCAAATATTTTTTCACCCAAACTGCATGATACTTTCAGGTAATGATCAGTACACTAAGCCCACTTGGTTCCCCAAATTTCGTTCTTCTATGTTGAAGCGTTCGTTTCCAGTAAGAGTTTGAATTTTTGCGTTTCACTCTGTTTTCTCCTATATTGATAGATGTATTTGGAACTCTAAATCAAACACGGTTTGTGCTAGCTTCTTGAAACTTGACACAGTAAAGCAGTTTCCCATTCTAACTCTATGTTTTGTTTCCTTTTCATGTAGCCCTAAGCAGTGACTGGCGAGAAACACTTTCATTGAAAGGGGTTGCAAGCTTCCAAAAATTACGAGTCTCCAGAAATCTCAGCAAATATTTTTTCACCCAAACTGGATGATACTTTCAGGTAATGATCAGTACACTAAGCCCACTTGGTTCCCCAAATTTCGTTCTTCTATGTTGAAGCGTTCGTTTCCAGTAACAGTTTGAATTTTGTCGTTTCACTCTGTTTTCTCCTATATTGATAGATGTACTTGGAACTCTAAATCAAACACGGTTTGTGCTAGCTTCTTGAAACTTGACACAGTAAAGCAGTTTCAGATTCTAACTCTATGTTTTGTTTCCTTTTCATGTAGCTTTAAGCAGTGACTGGCGAGAAACACTTTCATTGAAAGGGGTTGCAAGCTTCCAAAAATTACGAGTCTCCAGAAATCTAAGCAAATATTTTTTCACCCAAACTGGATGATACTTTCAGGTAATGATCAGTACACTAAGCCCACTCGGTTCTCCAAATTTCATTCTTCTATGTTGAAGCGTTCGTTTCCAGTAACAGTTTCCATTCTGGCATTTCACTCTGTTTTCTCCTATATTGATAGATGTATTTGGAACTCTAAATCAAACACGGTTTGTGCTAGCTTCTTGAAACTTGACACAGTAAAGCAGTTTCAGATTCTAACTCTATGTTTTGTTTCCTTTTCATGTAGCTTTAAGCAGTGACTGGCGAGAAACACTTTCATTGAAAGGGGTTGCAAGCTTCCAAAAATTACGAGTCTCCAGAAATCTCAGCAAATATTTTTTCACCCAAACGGGATGATACTTTCAGGTAATGATCAGTACACTAAGCCCACTTGGTTCCCCAAATTTCGTTCTTCTATGTTGAAGCGTTCGTTTCCAGTAACAGTTTGAATTTTGTCGTTTCACTCTGTTTTCTCCTATATTGATAGATGTACTTGGAACACTAAATCAAACACGGTTTGTGCTAGCTTCTTGAAACTTGACACAGTAAAGCAGTTTCACATTCTAACTCTATGTTTTGTTTCCTTTTCATGTAGCTTTAAGCAGTGACTGGCGAGAAACACTTTCATTGAAAGGGGTTGCAAGCTTCCAAAAATTACGAGTCTCCAGAAATCTCAGCAAATATTTTTTCACCCAAACTGCATGATACTTTCAGGTAATGATCAGTACACTAAGCCCACTTGGTTCCCCAAATTTCGTTCTTCTATGTTGAAGCGTTCGTTTCCAGTAACAGTTTGAATTTTGGCGTTTCACTCTGTTTTCTCCTATATTGATAGATGTACTTGGAACTCTAAATCAAACACGGTTTGTGCTGGCTTCTTGAAACTTGACACAGTAAAGCAGTTTCAGATTCTAACTCTATGTTTTGTATCCTTTTCATTTAGCTTTAAGCAGTGACTGGCGAGAAACACTTTCATTGAAAGGGGTTGCAAGCTTCCAAAAATTACGAGTCTCCAGAAATCTCAGCAAATATTTTTTCACCCAAACTGGATGTTACTTTCAGGTAATGATCAGTACACTAAGCCCACTTGGTTCTCCAAATTTCGTTCTTCTATGTTGAAGCGTTCGTTTCCAGTAACAGTTTCCATTCTGGCATTTCACTCTGTTTTCTCCTATATTGATAGATGTATTTGGAACTCTAAATCAAACACGGTTTGTGCTAGCTTCTTGAAACTTGACACAGTAAAGCAGTTTCACATTCTAACTCTATGTTTTGTTTCCTTTTCATGTAGCCCTAAGCAGTGACGGGCGAGAAACACTTTCATTGAAAGGGGTTGCAAGCTTCCAAAAATTACGAGTCTCCAGAAATCTCAGCAAATATTTTTTCACCCAAACTGCATGATACTTTCAGGTAATGATCAGTACACTAAGCCCACTTGGTTCCCCAAACTTCGATCTTCTATGTTGAAGCGTTCGTTTCCAGTAACAGTTTCCATTCTGGCATTTCAGTCTGTTTTCTCCTATATTGATAGATGTATTTGGAACTCTAAATCAAACACGGTTTGTGCTAGCTTCTTGAAACTTGACACAGTAAAGCAGTTTCACATTCTAACTCTATGTTTTGTTTCCTTTTCATGTAGCCCTAAGCAGTGACTGGCGAGAAACACTTTCATTGAAAGGGGTTGCAAGCTTCCAAAAATTTCGAGTCTCCAGAAATCTCAGCAAATATTTTTTCAACCAAACGGGATGATACTTTCAGGTAATGATCAGTACACTAAGCCCACTTGGTTCCCCAAATTTCGTTCTTCTATGTTGAAGCGTTCGTTTCCAGTAACAGTTTCCATTCTGGCATTTCACTCTGTTTTCTCCTATATTGATAGATGTACTTGGAACTCTAAATCAAACACGGTTTGTGCTAGCTTCTTGAAACTTGACACAGTAAAGCAGTTTCAGATTCTAACTCTATGTTTTGTTTCCTTTTCATGTAGCTTTAAGCAGTGACTGGCGAGAAACACTTTCATTGAAAGGGGTTGCAAGCTTCCAAAAATTACGAGTCTCCAGAAATCTCAGCAAATATTTTTTCACCCAAACTGGATGATACTTTCAGGTAATGATCAGTACACTAAGCCCACTTGGTTCCCCAAATTTCGTTCTTCTATTTAAAGCATTCGTTTCCAGTAACAGTTTCCATTCTGGCATTTCACTCTGTTTTCTCCTATATTGATAGATGTATTTGGAACTCTAAATCAAACACGGTTTGTGCTAGCTTCTTGAAACTTGACACAGTAAAGCAGTTTCACATTCTAACTCTATGTTTTGTTTCCTTTTCATGTAGCCCTAAGCAGTGACTGGCGAGAAACACTTTCATTGAAAGGGGTTGCAAGCTTCCAAAAATTTCGAGTCTCCAGAAATCTCAGCAAATATTTTTTCAACCAAACGGGATGATACTTTCAGGTAATGATCAGTACACTAAGCCCACTTGGTTCCCCAAATTTCGTTCTTCTATGTTGAAGCGTTCGTTTCCAGTAACAGTTTCCATTCTGGCATTTCACTCTGTTTTCTCCTATATTGATAGATGTACTTGGAACTCTAAATCAAACACGGTTTGTGCTAGCTTCTTGAAACTTGACACAGTAAAGCAGTTTCAGATTCTAACTCTATGTTTTGTTTCCTTTTCATGTAGCTTTAAGCAGTGACTGGCGAGAAACACTTTCATTGAAAGGGGTTGCAAGCTTCCAAAAATTACGAGTCTCCAGAAATCTCAGCAAATATTTTTTCACCCAAACTGGATGATACTTTCAGGTAATGATCAGTACACTAAGCCCACTTGGTTCCCCAAATTTCGTTCTTCTATTTAAAGCATTCGTTTCCAGTAACAGTTTCCATTCTGGCATTTCACTCTGTTTTCTCCTATATTGATAGATGTATTTGGAACTCTAAATCAAACACGGTTTGTGCTAGCTTCTTGAAACTTGACACAGTAAAGCAGTTTCAAATTCTAACTCTATGTTTTGTTTCCTTTTCATGTAGCTTTAAGCAGTGACTGGCGAGAAACACTTTCATTGAAAGGGGTTGCAAGCTTCCAAAAATTACGAGTCTCCAGAAATCTCAGCAAATATTTTTTCACCCAAACTGGATGATACTTTCAGGTAATGATCAGTACAGTAAGCCCACTCGGTTCTCCAAATTTCATTCTTCTATGTTGAAGCGTTCGTTTCCAGTAACAGTTTCCATTCTGGCATTTCACTCTGTTTTCTCCTATATTGATAGATGTATTTGGAACTCTAAATCAAACACGGTTTGTGCTAGCTTCTTGAAACTTGACACAGTAAAGCAGTTTCACATTCTAACTCTATGTTTTGTTTCCTTTTCATGTAGCCCTAAGCAGTGACTGGCGAGAAACACTTTCATTGAAAGGGGTTGCAAGCTTCCAAAAATTACGAGTCTCCAGAAATCTCAGCAAATATTTTTTCACCCAAACTGGATGATACTTTCAGGTAATGATCAGTACACTAAGCCCTCTTGGTTCCCCAAATTTCGTTCTTCTATGTTGAAGCGTTCGTTTCCAGTAACAGTTTGAATTTTGTCGTTTCACTCTGTTTTCTCCTATATTGATAGATGTATTTGGAACTCTAAATCAAACACGGTTTGTGCTAGCTTCTTGAAACTTGACACAGTAAAGCAGTTTCACATTCTAACTCTATGTTTTGTTTCCTTTTCATGTAGCTTTAAGCAGTGACTGGCGAGAAACACTTTCATTGAAAGGGGTTGCAAGCTTCCAAAAATTACGAGTCTCCAGAAATCTCAGCAAATATTTTTTCACCCAAACGGGATGATACTTTCAGGTAATGATCAGTACACTAAGCCCACTTGGTTCCCCAAATTTCGTTCTTCTATGTTGAAGCGTTCGTTTCCAGTAACAGTTTGAATTTTGTCGTTTCACTCTGTTTTCTCCTATATTGATAGATGTACTTGGAACACTAAATCAAACACGGTTTGTGCTAGCTTCTTGAAACTTGACACAGTAAAGCAGTTTCACATTCTAACTCTATGTTTTGTTTCCTTTTCATGTAGCTTTAAGCAGTGACTGGCGAGAAACACTTTCATTGAAAGGGGTTGCAAGCTTCCAAAAATTACGAGTCTCCAGAAATCTCAGCAAATATTTTTTCACCCAAACTGCATGATACTTTCAGGTAATGATCAGTACACTAAGCCCACTTGGTTCCCCAAATTTCGTTCTTCTATGTTGAAGCGTTCGTTTCCAGTAACAGTTTGAATTTTGGCGTTTCACTCTGTTTTCTCCTATATTGATAGATGTACTTGGAACTCTAAATCAAACACGGTTTGTGCTGGCTTCTTGAAACTTGACACAGTAAAGCAGTTTCAGATTCTAACTCTATGTTTTGTATCCTTTTCATTTAGCTTTAAGCAGTGACTGGCGAGAAACACTTTCATTGAAAGGGGTTGCAAGCTTCCAAAAATTACGAGTCTCCAGAAATCTCAGCAAATATTTTTTCACCCAAACTGGATGTTACTTTCAGGTAATGATCAGTACACTAAGCCCACTTGGTTCTCCAAATTTCGTTCTTCTATGTTGAAGCGTTCGTTTCCAGTAACAGTTTCCATTCTGGCATTTCACTCTGTTTTCTCCTATATTGATAGATGTATTTGGAACTCTAAATCAAACACGGTTTGTGCTAGCTTCTTGAAACTTGACACAGTAAAGCAGTTTCACATTCTAACTCTATGTTTTGTTTCCTTTTCATGTAGCCCTAAGCAGTGACGGGCGAGAAACACTTTCATTGAAAGGGGTTGCAAGCTTCCAAAAATTACGAGTCTCCAGAAATCTCAGCAAATATTTTTTCACCCAAACTGCATGATACTTTCAGGTAATGATCAGTACACTAAGCCCACTTGGTTCCCCAAACTTCGATCTTCTATGTTGAAGCGTTCGTTTCCAGTAACAGTTTCCATTCTGGCATTTCAGTCTGTTTTCTCCTATATTGATAGATGTATTTGGAACTCTAAATCAAACACGGTTTGTGCTAGCTTCTTGAAACTTGACACAGTAAAGCAGTTTCACATTCTAACTCTATGTTTTGTTTCCTTTTCATGTAGCCCTAAGCAGTGACTGGCGAGAAACACTTTCATTGAAAGGGGTTGCAAGCTTCCAAAAATTTCGAGTCTCCAGAAATCTCAGCAAATATTTTTTCAACCAAACGGGATGATACTTTCAGGTAATGATCAGTACACTAAGCCCACTTGGTTCCCCAAATTTCGTTCTTCTATGTTGAAGCGTTCGTTTCCAGTAACAGTTTCCATTCTGGCATTTCACTCTGTTTTCTCCTATATTGATAGATGTACTTGGAACTCTAAATCAAACACGGTTTGTGCTAGCTTCTTGAAACTTGACACAGTAAAGCAGTTTCAGATTCTAACTCTATGTTTTGTTTCCTTTTCATGTAGCTTTAAGCAGTGACTGGCGAGAAACACTTTCATTGAAAGGGGTTGCAAGCTTCCAAAAATTACGAGTCTCCAGAAATCTCAGCAAATATTTTTTCACCCAAACTGGATGATACTTTCAGGTAATGATCAGTACACTAAGCCCACTTGGTTCCCCAAATTTCGTTCTTCTATTTAAAGCGTTCGTTTCCAGTAACAGTTTCCATTCTGGCATTTCACTCTGTTTTCTCCTATATTGATAGATGTATTTGGAACTCTAAATCAAACACGGTTTGTGCTAGCTTCTTGAAACTTGACACAGTAAAGCAGTTTCAAATTCTAACTCTATGTTTTGTTTCCTTTTCATGTAGCTTTAAGCAGTGACTGGCGAGAAACACTTTCATTGAAAGGGGTTGCAAGCTTCCAAAAATTACGAGTCTCCAGAAATCTCAGCAAATATTTTTTCACCCAAACTGGATGATACTTTCAGGTAATGATCAGTACACTAAGCCCACTCGGTTCTCCAAATTTCATTCTTCTATGTTGAAGCGTTCGTTTCCAGTAACAGTTTGAATTTTGGCGTTTCACTCTGTTTTCTCCTATATTGATAGATGTATTTGGAACTCTAAATCAAACACGGTTTGTGCTAGCTTCTTGAAACTTGACACAGTAAAGCAGTTTCAGATTGTAACTCTATGTTTTGTTTCCTTTTCATGTAGCCCTAAGCAGTGACTGGCGAGAAACACTTTCATTGAAAGGGGTTGCAAGCTTCCAAAAATTACGAGTCTCCAGAAATCTCAGCAAATATTTTTTCACCCAAACTGCATGATACTTTCAGGTAATGATCAGTACACTAAGCCCACTTGGTTCCCCAAATTTCGTTCTTCTATGTTGAAGCGTTCGTTTCCAGTAACAGTTTGAATTTTTGCGTTTCACTCTGTTTTCTCCTATATTGATAGATGTATTTGGAACTCTAAATCAAACACGGTTTGTGCTAGCTTCTTGAAACTTGACACAGTAAAGCAGTTTCACATTCTAACTCTATGTTTTGTTTCCTTTTCATGTAGTCCTAAGCAGTGACTGGCGAGAAACACTTTCATTGAAAGGGGTTGCAAGCTTCCAAAAATTACGAGTCTCCAGAAATCTCAGCAAATATTTTTTCACCCAAACTGGATGATACTTTCAGGTAATGATCAGTACACTAAGCCCACTTGGTTCCCCAAATTTCGTTCTTCTATGTTGAAGCGTTCGTTTCCAGTAACAGTTTGAATTTTGTCGTTTCACTCTGTTTTCTCCTATATTGATAGATGTATTTGGAACTCTAAATCAAACACGGTTTGTGCTAGCTTCTTGAAACTTGACACAGTAAAGCAGTTTCAGATTCTAACTCTATGTTTTGTTTCCTTTTCATGTAGCTTTAAGCAGTGACTGGCGAGAAACACTTTCATTGAAAGGGGTTGCAAGCTTCCAAAAATTACGAGTCTCCAGAAATCTCAGCAAATATTTTTTCACCCAAACTGGATGATACTTTCAGGTAATGATCAGTACAGTAAGCCCACTCGGTTCTCCAAATTTTATTCTTCTATGTTGAAGCGTTCGTTTCCAGTAACAGTTTCCATTCTGGCATTTCACTCTGTTTTCTCCTATATTGATAGATGTATTTGGAACTCTAAATCAAACACGGTTTGTGCTAGCTTCTTGAAACTTGACACAGTAAAGCAGTTTCACATTCTAACTCTATGTTTTGTTTCCTTTTCATGTAGCCCTAAGCAGTGACTGGCGAGAAACACTTTCATTGAAAGGGGTTGCAAGCTTCTAAAAATTACGAGTCTCCAGAAATCTCAGCAAATATTTTTTCACCCAAACTGGATGATACTTTCAGGTAATGATCAGTACACTAAGCCCTCTTGGTTCCCCAAATTTCGTTCTTCTATGTTGAAGCGTTCGTTTCCAGTAACAGTTTGAATTTTGTCGTTTCACTCTGTTTTCTCCTATATTGATAGATGTATTTGGAACTCTAAATCAAACACGGTTTGTGCTAGCTTCTTGAAACTTGACACAGTAAAGCAGTTTCACATTCTAACTCTATGTTTTGTTTCCTTTTCATGTAGCTTTAAGCAGTGACTGGCGAGAAACACTTTCATTGAAAGGGGTTGCAAGCTTCCAAAAATTACGAGTCTCCAGAAATCTCAGCAAATATTTTTTCACCCAAACTGGATGATACTTTCAGGTAATGATCAGTACACTAAGCCCACTTGGTTCTCCAAATTTCGTTCTTCTATGTTGAAGCGTTCGTTTCCAGTAACAGTTTCCATTCTATCATTTCACTCTGTTTTCTCCTATATTGATAGATGTATTGGGAACTCTAAATCAAACACGGTTTGTGCTAGCTTCTTGAAAGTTGACACAGTAAAGCAGTTTCACATTCTAACTCTATGTTTTGTTTCCTTTTCATGTAGCCCTAAGTAGTGACTGGCGAGAAACACTTTCATTGAAAGGGGTTGCAAGCTTCCAAAAATTACGAGTCTCCAGAAATCTCAGCAAATATTTTTTCACCCAAACTGCATGATACTTTCAGGTAATGATCAGTACACTAAGCCCACTTGGTTCCCCAAATTTCGTTCTTCTATGTTGAAGCGTTCGTTTCCAGTAACAGTTTGAATTTTGTCGTTTCACTCTGTTTTCTCCTATATTGATAGATGTATTTGGAACTCTAAATCAAACACGGTTTGTGCTAGCTTCTTGAAACTTGACACAGTAAAGCAGTTTCAGATTCTAACTCTATGTTTTGTTTCCTTTTCATGTAGCTTTAAGCAGTGACTGGCGAGAAACACTTTCATTGAAAGGGGTTGCAAGCTTCCAAAAATTACGAGTCTCCAGAAATCTCAGCAAATATTTTTTCACCCAAACTGCATGATACTTTCAGGTAATGATCAGTACACTAAGCCCACTTGGTTCCCCAAATTTCGTTCTTCTATGTTGAAGCGTTCGTTTCCAGTAACAGTTTCCATTCTGGCATTTCACTCTGTTTTCTCCTATATTGATAGATGTATTTGGAACTCTAAATCAAACACGGTTTGTGCTAGCTTCTTGAAACTTGACACAGTAAAGCAGTTTCACATTCTAACTCTATGTTTTGTTTCCTTTTCATGTAGCCCTAAGCAGTGACTGGCGAGAAACACTTTCATTGAAAGGGGTTGCAAGCTTCTAAAAATTACGAGTCTCCAGAAATCTCAGCAAATATTTTTTCACCCAAACTGGATGATACTTTCAGGTAATGATCAGTACACTAAGCCCTCTTGGTTCCCCAAATTTCGTTCTTCTATGTTGAAGCGTTCGTTTCCAGTAACAGTTTGAATTTTGTCGTTTCACTCTGTTTTCTCCTATATTGATAGATGTATTTGGAACTCTAAATCAAACACGGTTTGTGCTAGCTTCTTGAAACTTGACACAGTAAAGCAGTTTCACATTCTAACTCTATGTTTTGTTTCCTTTTCATGTAGCTTTAAGCAGTGACTGGCGAGAAACACTTTCATTGAAAGGGGTTGCAAGCTTCCAAAAATTACGAGTCTCCAGAAATCTCAGCAAATATTTTTTCACCCAAACTGGATGATACTTTCAGGTAATGATCAGTACACTAAGCCCACTTGGTTCTCCAAATTTCGTTCTTCTATGTTGAAGCGTTCGTTTCCAGTAACAGTTTCCATTCTATCATTTCACTCTGTTTTCTCCTATATTGATAGATGTATTGGGAACTCTAAATCAAACACGGTTTGTGCTAGCTTCTTGAAAGTTGACACAGTAAAGCAGTTTCACATTCTAACTCTATGTTTTGTTTCCTTTTCATGTAGCCCTAAGTAGTGACTGGCGAGAAACACTTTCATTGAAAGGGGTTGCAAGCTTCCAAAAATTACGAGTCTCCAGAAATCTCAGCAAATATTTTTTCACCCAAACTGCATGATACTTTCAGGTAATGATCAGTACACTAAGCCCACTTGGTTCCCCAAATTTCGTTCTTCTATGTTGAAGCGTTCGTTTCCAGTAACAGTTTGAATTTTGTCGTTTCACTCTGTTTTCTCCTATATTGATAGATGTATTTGGAACTCTAAATCAAACACGGTTTGTGCTAGCTTCTTGAAACTTGACACAGTAAAGCAGTTTCAGATTCTAACTCTATGTTTTGTTTCCTTTTCATGTAGCTTTAAGCAGTGACTGGCGAGAAACACTTTCATTGAAAGGGGTTGCAAGCTTCCAAAAATTACGAGTCTCCAGAAATCTCAGCAAATATTTTTTCACCCAAACTGGATGATACTTTCAGGTAATGATCAGTACAGTAAGCCCACTCGGTTCTCCAAATTTCATTCTTCTATGTTGAAGCGTTCGTTTCCAGTAACAGTTTGAATTTTTGCGTTTCACTCTGTTTTCTCCTATATTGATAGATGTATTTGGAACTCTAAATCAAACAAGGTTTGTGCTAGCTTCTTGAAACTTGACACAGTAAAGCAGTTTCAGATTCTAACTCTATGTTTTGTTTCCTTTTCATGTAGCTTTAAGCAGTGACTGGCGAGAAACACTTTCATTGAAAGGGGTTGCAAGCTTCCAAAAATTATGAGTCTCCAGAAATCTCAGCAAATATTTTTTCACCCAAACTGGATGATACTTTCAGGTAATGATCAGTACAGTAAGCCCACTCGGTTCTCCAAATTTCATTCTTCTATGTTGAAGCGTTCGTTTCCAGTAACAGTTTCCATTCTGGCATTTCACTCTGTTTTCTCCTATATTGATAGATGTATTTGGAACTCTAAATCAAACACGGTTTGTGCTAGCTTCTTGAAACTTGACACAGTAAAGCAGTTTCACATTCTAACTCTATGTTTTGTTTCCTTTTCATGTAGCCCTAAGCAGTGACTGGCGAGAAACACTTTCATTGAAAGGGGTTGCAAGCTTCCAAAAATTACGAGTCTCCAGAAATCTCAGCAAATATTTTTTCACCCAAACTGGATGATACATTCAGGTAATGATCAGTACACTAAGCCCACTTGGTTCTCCAAATTTCGTTCTTCTATGTTGAAGCGTTCGTTTCCAGTAACAGTTTCCATTCTGGCATTTCACTCTGTTTTCTCCTATATTGATAGATGTATTTGGAACTCTAAATCAAACACGGTTTGTGCTAGCTTCTTGAAACTTGACACAGTAAAGCAGTTTCACATTCTAACTCTATGTTTTGTTTCCTTTTCATGTAGCCCTAAGCAGTGACTGGCGAGAAACACTTTCATTGAAAGGGGTTGCAAGCTTCCAAAAATTACGAGTCTCCAGAAATCTCAGCAAATATTTTTTCACCCAAACTGGATGATACTTTCAGGTAATGATCAGTACACTAAGCCCACTTGGTTCCCCAAATTTCGTTCTTCTATGTTGAAGCGTTCGTTTCCAGTAACAGTTTGAATTTTGTCGTTTCACTCTGTTTTCTCCTATATTGATAGATGTATTTGGAACTCTAAATCAAACACGGTTTGTGCTAGCTTCTTGAAACTTGACACAGTAAAGCAGTTTCACATTCTAACTCTATGTTTTGTTTCCTTTTCATGTAGCTTTAAGCAGTGACTGGCGAGAAACACTTACATTGAAAGGGGTTGCAAGCGTCCAAAAATTACGAGTCTCCAGAAATCTCAGCAAATATTTTTTCACCCAAACTGGATGATACTTTAAGGTAATGAACAGTACACTAAACCCACTTGGTTCTCCAAATTTCGTTCTTCTATGTTGAAGCGTTCGTTTCCAGTAACAGTTTGAATTTTGTCGTTTCACTCTGTTTTCTCCTATATTGATAGATGTACTTGGAACTCTAAATCAAACACGGTTTGTGCTAGCTTCTTGAAACTTGACACAGTAAAGCAGTTTCACATTCTAACTCTATGTTTTGTTTCCTTTTCATGTAGCTTTAAGCAGTGACTGGCGAGAAACACTTTCATTGAAAGGGGTTGCAAGCTTCCAAAAATTACGAGTCTCCAGAAATCTCAGCAAATATTTTTTCACCCAAACTGGATGATACTTTCAGGTAATGATCAGTACACTAAGCCCACTCGGTTCTCCAAATTTCATTCTTCTATGTTGAAGCGTTCGTTTCCAGTAACAGTTTCCATTCTGGCATTTCACTCTGTTTTCTCCTATATTGATAGATGTATTTGGAACTCTAAATCAAACACGGTTTGTGCTAGCTTCTTGAAACTTGACACAGTAAAGCAGTTTCACATTCTAACTCTATGTTTTGTTTCCTTTTCATGTAGCCCTAAGCAGTGACTGGCGAGAAACACTTTCATTGAAAGGGGTTGCAAGCTTCCAAAAATTACGAGTCTCCAGAAATCTCAGCAAATATTTTTTCACCCAAACGGGATGATACTTTCAGGTAATGATCAGTACACTAAGCCCACTTGGTTCCCCAAATTTCGTTCTTCTATGTTGAAGCGTTCGTTTCCAGTAACAGTTTGAATTTTGTCGTTTCACTCTGTTTTCTCCTATATTGATAGATGTACTTGGAACTCTAAATCAAACACGGTTTGTGCTAGCTTCTTGAAACTTGACACAGTAAAGCAGTTTCACATTCTAACTCTATGTTTTGTTTCCTTTTCATGTAGCTTTAAGCAGTGACTGGCGAGAAACACTTTCATTGAAAGGGGTTGCAAGCTTCCAAAAATTACGAGTCTCCAGAAATCTCAGCAAATATTTTTTCACCCAAACTGGATGATACTTTCAGGTAATGATCAGTACACTAAGCCCACTCGGTTCTCCAAATTTCATTCTTCTATGTTGAAGCGTTCGTTTCCAGTAACAGTTTCCATTCTGGCATTTCACTCTGTTTTCTCCTATATTGATAGATGTATTTGGAACTCTAAATCAAACACGGTTTGTGCTAGCTTCTTGAAACTTGACACAGTAAAGCAGTTTCACATTCTAACTCTATGTTTTGTTTCCTTTTCATGTAGCCCTAAGCAGTGACTGGCGAGAAACACTTTCATTGAAAGGGGTTGCAAGCTTCCAAAAATTACGAGTCTCCAGAAATCTCAGCAAATATTTTTTCACCCAAACGGGATGATACTTTCAGGTAATGATCAGTACACTAAGCCCACTTGGTTCCCCAAATTTCGTTCTTCTATGTTGAAGCGTTCGTTTCCAGTAACAGTTTGAATTTTGTCGTTTCACTCTGTTTTCTCCTATATTGATAGATGTACTTGGAACTCTAAATCAAACACGGTTTGTGCTAGCTTCTTGAAACTTGACACAGTAAAGCAGTTTCACATTCTAACTCTATGTTTTGTTTCCTTTTCATGTAGCTTTAAGCAGTGACTGGCGAGAAACACTTTCATTGAAAGGGGTTGCAAGCTTCCAAAAATTACGAGTCTCCAGAAATCTCAGCAAATATTTTTTCACCCAAACTTGATGATACTTTCAGGTAATGATCAGTACACTAAGCCCACTCGGTTCTCCAAATTTCGTTCTTCTATGTTGAAGCGTTCGTTTCCAGTAACAGTTTCCATTCTGGCATTTCACTCTGTTTTCTCCTATATTGATAGATGTATTTGGAACTCTAAATCAAACACGGTTTGTGCTAGCTTCTTGAAACTTGACACAGTAAAGCAGTTTCACATTCTAACTCTATGTTTTGTTTCCTTTTCATGTAGCCCTAAGCAGTGACTGGCGAGAAACACTTACATTGAAAGGGGTTGCAAGCGTCCAAAAATTACGAGTCTCCAGAAATCTCAGCAAATATTTTTTCACCCAAACTGCATGATACTTTCAGGTAATGATCAGTACACTAAGCCCACTTGGTTCCCCAAATTTCGTTCTTCTATGTTGAAGCGTTCGTTTCCAGTAACAGTTTGAATTTTTGCGTTTCACTCTGTTTTCTCCTATATTGATAGATGTATTTGGAACTCTAAATCAAACACGGTTTGTGCTAGCTTCTTGAAACTTGACACAGTAAAGCAGTTTCACATTCTAACTCTATGTTTTGTTTCCTTTTCATGTAGCCCTAAGCAGTGACTGGCGAGAAACACTTTCATTGAAAGGAGTTGCAAGCTTCCAAAAATTACGAGTCTCCAGAAATCTCAGCAAATATTTTTTCACCCAAACGGGATGATACTTTCAGGTAATGATCAGTACACTAAGCCCACTTGGTTCCCCAAATTTCGTTCTTCTATGTTGAAGCGTTCGTTTCCAGTAACAGTTTGAATTTTGTCGTTTCACTCTGTTTTCTCCTATATTGATAGATGTACTTGGAACTCTAAATCAAACACGGTTTGTGCTAGCTTCTTGAAACTTGACACAGTAAAGCAGTTTCACATTCTAACTCTATGTTTTGTTTCCTTTTCATGTAGCCCTAAGCAGTTACTGGCGAGAAACACTTTCATTGAAAGGGGTTGCAAGCTTCCAAAAATTACGAGTCTCCAGAAATCTCAGCAAATATTTTTTCACCCAAACGGGATGATACTTTCAGGTAATGATCAGTACACTAAGCCCACTTGGTTCCCCAAATTTCGTTCTTCTATGTTGAAGCGTTCGTTTCCAGTAACAGTTTGAATTTTGTCGTTTCACTCTGTTTTCTCCTATATTGATAGATGTACTTGGAACTCTAAATCAAACACGGTTTGTGCTAGCTTCTTGAAACTTGACACAGTAAAGCAGTTTCACATTCTAACTCTATGTTTTCTTTCCTTGTCATGTAGCTTTAAGCAGTGACTGGCGAGAAACACTTTCATTGAAAGGGGTTGCAAGCTTCCAAAAATTACGAGTCTCCAGAAATCTCAGCAAATATTTTTTCACCCAAACTTGATGATACTTTCAGGTAATGATCAGTACACTAAGCCCACTCGGTTCTCCAAATTTCGTTCTTCTATGTTGAAGCGTTCGTTTCCAGTAACAGTTTCCATTCTGGCATTTCACTCTGTTTTCTCCTATATTGATAGATGTATTTGGAACTCTAAATCAAACACGGTTTGTGCTAGCTTCTTGAAACTTGACACAGTAAAGCAGTTTCACATTCTAACTCTATGTTTTGTTTCCTTTTCATGTAGCCCTAAGCAGTGACTGGCGAGAAACACTTACATTGAAAGGGGTTGCAAGCGTCCAAAAATTACGAGTCTCCAGAAATCTCAGCAAATATTTTTTCACCCAAACTGCATGATACTTTCAGGTAATGATCAGTACACTAAGCCCACTTGGTTCCCCAAACTTCGATCTTCTATGTTGAAGCTTTCGTTTCCAGTAACAGTTTCCATTCTGGCATTTCAGTCTGTTTTCTCCTATATTGATAGATGTATTTGGAACTCTAAATCAAACACGGTTTGTGCTAGCTTCTTGAAACTTGACACAGTAAAGCAGTTTCACATTCTAACTCTATGTTTTGTTTCCTTTTCATGTAGCTTTAAGCAGTGACTGGCGAGAAACACTTACATTGAAAGGGGTTGCAAGCGTCCAAAAATTACGAGTCTCCAGAAATCTCAGCAAATATTTTTTCACCCAAACTGCATGATACTTTCAGGTAATGATCAGTACACTAAGCCCACTTGGTTCCCCAAATTTCGTTCTTCTATGTTGAAGCGTTCGTTTCCAGTAAGAGTTTGAATTTTTGCGTTTCACTCTGTTTTCTCCTATATTGATAGATGTATTTGGAACTCTAAATCAAACACGGTTTGTGCTAGCTTCTTGAAACTTGACACAGTAAAGCAGTTTCCCATTCTAACTCTATGTTTTGTTTCCTTTTCATGTAGCCCTAAGCAGTGACTGGCGAGAAACACTTTCATTGAAAGGGGTTGCAAGCTTCCAAAAATTACGAGTCTCCAGAAATCTCAGCAAATATTTTTTCACCCAAACTGGATGATACTTTCAGGTAATGATCAGTACACTAAGCCCACTTGGTTCCCCAAATTTCGTTCTTCTATGTTGAAGCGTTCGTTTCCAGTAACAGTTTGAATTTTGTCGTTTCACTCTGTTTTCTCCTATATTGATAGATGTACTTGGAACTCTAAATCAAACACGGTTTGTGCTAGCTTCTTGAAACTTGACACAGTAAAGCAGTTTCAGATTCTAACTCTATGTTTTGTTTCCTTTTCATGTAGCTTTAAGCAGTGACTGGCGAGAAACACTTTCATTGAAAGGGGTTGCAAGCTTCCAAAAATTACGAGTCTCCAGAAATCTAAGCAAATATTTTTTCACCCAAACTGGATGATACTTTCAGGTAATGATCAGTACACTAAGCCCACTCGGTTCTCCAAATTTCATTCTTCTATGTTGAAGCGTTCGTTTCCAGTAACAGTTTCCATTCTGGCATTTCACTCTGTTTTCTCCTATATTGATAGATGTATTTGGAACTCTAAATCAAACACGGTTTGTGCTAGCTTCTTGAAACTTGACACAGTAAAGCAGTTTCAGATTCTAACTCTATGTTTTGTTTCCTTTTCATGTAGCTTTAAGCAGTGACTGGCGAGAAACACTTTCATTGAAACGGGTTGCAAGCTTCCAAAAATTACGAGTCTCCAGAAATCTCAGCAAATATTTTTTCACCCAAACGGGATGATACTTTCAGGTAATGATCAGTACACTAAGCCCACTTGGTTCCCCAAATTTCGTTCTTCTATGTTGAAGCGTTCGTTTCCAGTAACAGTTTGAATTTTGTCGTTTCACTCTGTTTTCTCCTATATTGATAGATGTACTTGGAACACTAAATCAAACACGGTTTGTGCTAGCTTCTTGAAACTTGACACAGTAAAGCAGTTTCACATTCTAACTCTATGTTTTGTTTCCTTTTCATGTAGCTTTAAGCAGTGACTGGCGAGAAACACTTTCATTGAAAGGGGTTGCAAGTTTCCAAAAATTACGAGTCTCCAGAAATCTCAGCAAATATTTTTTCACCCAAACTGCATGATACTTTCAGGTAATGATCAGTACACTAAGCCCACTTGGTTCCCCAAATTTCGTTCTTCTATGTTGAAGCGTTCGTTTCCAGTAACAGTTTGAATTTTGGCGTTTCACTCTGTTTTCTCCTATATTGATAGATGTACTTGGAACTCTAAATCAAACACGGTTTGTGCTGGCTTCTTGAAACTTGACACAGTAAAGCAGTTTCAGATTCTAACTCTATGTTTTGTATCCTTTTCATTTAGCTTTAAGCAGTGACTGGCGAGAAACACTTTCATTGAAAGGGGTTGCAAGCTTCCAAAAATTACGAGTCTCCAGAAATCTCAGCAAATATTTTTTCACCCAAACTGGATGTTACTTTCAGGTAATGATCAGTACACTAAGCCCACTTGGTTCTCCAAATTTCGTTCTTCTATGTTGAAGCGTTCGTTTCCAGTAACAGTTTCCATTCTGGCATTTCACTCTGTTTTCTCCTATATTGATAGATGTATTTGGAACTCTAAATCAAACACGGTTTGTGCTAGCTTCTTGAAACTTGACACAGTAAAGCAGTTTCACATTCTAACTCTATGTTTTGTTTCCTTTTCATGTAGCCCTAAGCAGTGACGGGCGAGAAACACTTTCATTGAAAGGGGTTGCAAGCTTCCAAAAATTACGAGTCTCCAGAAATCTCAGCAAATATTTTTTCACCCAAACTGCATGATACTTTCAGGTAATGATCAGTACACTAAGCCCACTTGGTTCCCCAAACTTCGATCTTCTATGTTGAAGCGTTCGTTTCCAGTAACAGTTTCCATTCTGGCATTTCAGTCTGTTTTCTCCTATATTGATAGATGTATTTGGAACTCTAAATCAAACACGGTTTGTGCTAGCTTCTTGAAACTTGACACAGTAAAGCAGTTTCAGATTCTAACTCTATGTTTTGTTTCCTTTTCATGTAGCCCTAAGCAGTGACTGGCGAGAAACACTTTCATTGAAAGGGGTTGCAAGCTTCCAAAAATTTCGAGTCTCCAGAAATCTCAGCAAATATTTTTTCAACCAAACGGGATGATACTTTCAGGTAATGATCAGTACACTAAGCCCACTTGGTTCCCCAAATTTCGTTCTTCTATGTTGAAGCGTTCGTTTCCAGTAACAGTTTCCATTCTGGCATTTCACTCTGTTTTCTCCTATATTGATAGATGTACTTGGAACTCTAAATCAAACACGGTTTGTGCTAGCTTCTTGAAACTTGACACAGTAAAGCAGTTTCAGATTCTAACTCTATGTTTTGTTTCCTTTTCATGTAGCTTTAAGCAGTGACTGGCGAGAAACACTTTCATTGAAAGGGGTTGCAAGCTTCCAAAAATTACGAGTCTCCAGAAATCTCAGCAAATATTTTTTCACCCAAACTGGATGATACTTTCAGGTAATGATCAGTACACTAAGCCCACTTGGTTCCCCAAATTTCGTTCTTCTATTTAAAGCATTCGTTTCCAGTAACAGTTTCCATTCTGGCATTTCACTCTGTTTTCTCCTATATTGATAGATGTATTTGGAACTCTAAATCAAACACGGTTTGTGCTAGCTTCTTGAAACTTGACACAGTAAAGCAGTTTCACATTCTAACTCTATGTTTTGTTTCCTTTTCATGTAGCCCTAAGCAGTGACTGGCGAGAAACACTTTCATTGAAAGGGGTTGCAAGCTTCCAAAAATTTCGAGTCTCCAGAAATCTCAGCAAATATTTTTTCAACCAAACGGGATGATACTTTCAGGTAATGATCAGTACACTAAGCCCACTTGGTTCCCCAAATTTCGTTCTTCTATGTTGAAGCGTTCGTTTCCAGTAACAGTTTCCATTCTGGCATTTCACTCTGTTTTCTCCTATATTGATAGATGTACTTGGAACTCTAAATCAAACACGGTTTGTGCTAGCTTCTTGAAACTTGACACAGTAAAGCAGTTTCAGATTCTAACTCTATGTTTTGTTTCCTTTTCATGTAGCTTTAAGCAGTGACTGGCGAGAAACACTTTCATTGAAAGGGGTTGCAAGCTTCCAAAAATTACGAGTCTCCAGAAATCTCAGCAAATATTTTTTCACCCAAACTGGATGATACTTTCAGGTAATGATCAGTACACTAAGCCCACTTGGTTCCCCAAATTTCGTTCTTCTATTTAAAGCATTCGTTTCCAGTAACAGTTTCCATTCTGGCATTTCACTCTGTTTTCTCCTATATTGATAGATGTATTTGGAACTCTAAATCAAACACGGTTTGTGCTAGCTTCTTGAAACTTGACACAGTAAAGCAGTTTCAAATTCTAACTCTATGTTTTGTTTCCTTTTCATGTAGCTTTAAGCAGTGACTGGCGAGAAACACTTTCATTGAAAGGGGTTGCAAGCTTCCAAAAATTACGAGTCTCCAGAAATCTCAGCAAATATTTTTTCACCCAAACTGGATGATACTTTCAGGTAATGATCAGTACAGTAAGCCCACTCGGTTCTCCAAATTTCATTCTTCTATGTTGAAGCGTTCGTTTCCAGTAACAGTTTCCATTCTGGCATTTCACTCTGTTTTCTCCTATATTGATAGATGTATTTGGAACTCTAAATCAAACACGGTTTGTGCTAGCTTCTTGAAACTTGACACAGTAAAGCAGTTTCACATTCTAACTCTATGTTTTGTTTCCTTTTCATGTAGCCCTAAGCAGTGACTGGCGAGAAACACTTTCATTGAAAGGGGTTGCAAGCTTCCAAAAATTACGAGTCTCCAGAAATCTCAGCAAATATTTTTTCACCCAAACTGGATGATACTTTCAGGTAATGATCAGTACACTAAGCCCTCTTGGTTCCCCAAATTTCGTTCTTCTATGTTGAAGCGTTCGTTTCCAGTAACAGTTTGAATTTTGTCGTTTCACTCTGTTTTCTCCTATATTGATAGATGTATTTGGAACTCTAAATCAAACACGGTTTGTGCTAGCTTCTTGAAACTTGACACAGTAAAGCAGTTTCACATTCTAACTCTATGTTTTGTTTCCTTTTCATGTAGCTTTAAGCAGTGACTGGCGAGAAACACTTTCATTGAAAGGGGTTGCAAGCTTCCAAAAATTACGAGTCTCCAGAAATCTCAGCAAATATTTTTTCACCCAAACGGGATGATACTTTCAGGTAATGATCAGTACACTAAGCCCACTTGGTTCCCCAAATTTCGTTCTTCTATGTTGAAGCGTTCGTTTCCAGTAACAGTTTGAATTTTGTCGTTTCACTCTGTTTTCTCCTATATTGATAGATGTACTTGGAACACTAAATCAAACACGGTTTGTGCTAGCTTCTTGAAACTTGACACAGTAAAGCAGTTTCACATTCTAACTCTATGTTTTGTTTCCTTTTCATGTAGCTTTAAGCAGTGACTGGCGAGAAACACTTTCATTGAAAGGGGTTGCAAGCTTCCAAAAATTACGAGTCTCCAGAAATCTCAGCAAATATTTTTTCACCCAAACTGCATGATACTTTCAGGTAATGATCAGTACACTAAGCCCACTTGGTTCCCCAAATTTCGTTCTTCTATGTTGAAGCGTTCGTTTCCAGTAACAGTTTGAATTTTGGCGTTTCACTCTGTTTTCTCCTATATTGATAGATGTACTTGGAACTCTAAATCAAACACGGTTTGTGCTGGCTTCTTGAAACTTGACACAGTAAAGCAGTTTCAGATTCTAACTCTATGTTTTGTATCCTTTTCATTTAGCTTTAAGCAGTGACTGGCGAGAAACACTTTCATTGAAAGGGGTTGCAAGCTTCCAAAAATTACGAGTCTCCAGAAATCTCAGCAAATATTTTTTCACCCAAACTGGATGTTACTTTCAGGTAATGATCAGTACACTAAGCCCACTTGGTTCTCCAAATTTCGTTCTTCTATGTTGAAGCGTTCGTTTCCAGTAACAGTTTCCATTCTGGCATTTCACTCTGTTTTCTCCTATATTGATAGATGTATTTGGAACTCTAAATCAAACACGGTTTGTGCTAGCTTCTTGAAACTTGACACAGTAAAGCAGTTTCACATTCTAACTCTATGTTTTGTTTCCTTTTCATGTAGCCCTAAGCAGTGACGGGCGAGAAACACTTTCATTGAAAGGGGTTGCAAGCTTCCAAAAATTACGAGTCTCCAGAAATCTCAGCAAATATTTTTTCACCCAAACTGCATGATACTTTCAGGTAATGATCAGTACACTAAGCCCACTTGGTTCCCCAAACTTCGATCTTCTATGTTGAAGCGTTCGTTTCCAGTAACAGTTTCCATTCTGGCATTTCAGTCTGTTTTCTCCTATATTGATAGATGTATTTGGAACTCTAAATCAAACACGGTTTGTGCTAGCTTCTTGAAACTTGACACAGTAAAGCAGTTTCACATTCTAACTCTATGTTTTGTTTCCTTTTCATGTAGCCCTAAGCAGTGACTGGCGAGAAACACTTTCATTGAAAGGGGTTGCAAGCTTCCAAAAATTTCGAGTCTCCAGAAATCTCAGCAAATATTTTTTCAACCAAACGGGATGATACTTTCAGGTAATGATCAGTACACTAAGCCCACTTGGTTCCCCAAATTTCGTTCTTCTATGTTGAAGCGTTCGTTTCCAGTAACAGTTTCCATTCTGGCATTTCACTCTGTTTTCTCCTATATTGATAGATGTACTTGGAACTCTAAATCAAACACGGTTTGTGCTAGCTTCTTGAAACTTGACACAGTAAAGCAGTTTCAGATTCTAACTCTATGTTTTGTTTCCTTTTCATGTAGCTTTAAGCAGTGACTGGCGAGAAACACTTTCATTGAAAGGGGTTGCAAGCTTCCAAAAATTACGAGTCTCCAGAAATCTCAGCAAATATTTTTTCACCCAAACTGGATGATACTTTCAGGTAATGATCAGTACACTAAGCCCACTTGGTTCCCCAAATTTCGTTCTTCTATTTAAAGCGTTCGTTTCCAGTAACAGTTTCCATTCTGGCATTTCACTCTGTTTTCTCCTATATTGATAGATGTATTTGGAACTCTAAATCAAACACGGTTTGTGCTAGCTTCTTGAAACTTGACACAGTAAAGCAGTTTCAAATTCTAACTCTATGTTTTGTTTCCTTTTCATGTAGCTTTAAGCAGTGACTGGCGAGAAACACTTTCATTGAAAGGGGTTGCAAGCTTCCAAAAATTACGAGTCTCCAGAAATCTCAGCAAATATTTTTTCACCCAAACTGGATGATACTTTCAGGTAATGATCAGTACAGTAAGCCCACTCGGTTCTCCAAATTTCATTCTTCTATGTTGAAGCGTTCGTTTCCAGTAACAGTTTCCATTCTGGCATTTCACTCTGTTTTCTCCTATATTGATAGATGTATTTGGAACTCTAAATCAAACACGGTTTGTGCTAGCTTCTTGAAACTTGACACAGTAAAGCAGTTTCACATTCTAACTCTATGTTTTGTTTCCTTTTCATGTAGCCCTAAGCAGTGACTGGCGAGAAACACTTTCATTGAAAGGGGTTGCAAGCTTCCAAAAATTACGAGTCTCCAGAAATCTCAGCAAATATTTTTTCACCCAAACTGGATGATACTTTCAGGTAATGATCAGTACACTAAGCCCTCTTGGTTCCCCAAATTTCGTTCTTCTATGTTGAAGCGTTCGTTTCCAGTAACAGTTTGAGTTTTGTCGTTTCACTCTGTTTTCTCCTATATTGATAGATGTATTTGGAACTCTAAATCAAACACGGTTTGTGCTAGCTTCTTGAAACTTGACACAGTAAAGCAGTTTCACATTCTAACTCTATGTTTTGTTTCCTTTTCATGTAGCTTTAAGCAGTGACTGGCGAGAAACACTTTCATTGAAAGGGGTTGCAAGCTTCCAAAAATTACGAGTCTCCAGAAATCTCAGCAAATATTTTTTCACCCAAACTGGATGATACTTTCAGGTAATGATCAGTACACTAAGCCCACTTGGTTCTCCAAATTTCGTTCTTCTATGTTGAAGCGTTCGTTTCCAGTAACAGTTTCTATTCTATCATTTCACTCTGTTTTCTCCTATATTGATAGATGTATTGGGAACTCTAAATCAAACACGGTTTGTGCTAGCTTCTTGAAAGTTGACACAGTAAAGCAGTTTCACATTCTAACTCTATGTTTTGTTTCCTTTTCATGTAGCTTTAAGCAGTGACTGGCGAGAAACACTTTCATTGAAAGGGGTTGCAAGCTTCCAAAAATTACGAGTCTCCAGAAATCTCAGCAAATACTTTTTCACCCAAACTGGATGATACATTCAGGTAATGATCAGTACACTAAGCCCACTTGGTTCTCCAAATTTCGTTCTTCTATGTTGAAGCGTTCGTTTCCAGTAACAGTTTATATTCTGGCATTTCACTCTGTTTTCTCCTATATTGATAGATGTATTTGGAACTCTAAATCAAACACGGTTTGTGCTAGCTTCTTGAAACTTGACACAGTAAAGCAGTTTCACATTCTAACTCTATGTTTTGTTTCCTTTTCATGTAGCCCTAAGCAGTGACTGGCGAGAAACACTTTCATTGAAAGGGGTTGCAAGCTTCCAAAAATTACGAGTCTCCAGAAATCTCAGCAAATATTTTTTCACCCAAACGGGATGATACTTTCAGGTAATGATCAGTACACTTAGCCCACTTGGTTCCCCAAATTTCGTTCTTCTATGTTGAAGCGTTCGTTTCCAGTAACAGTTTGAATTTTGTCGTTTCACTCTGTTTTCTCCTATATTGATAGATGTATTTGGAACTCTAAATCAAACACGGTTTGTGCTAGCTTCTTGAAACTTGACACAGTAAAGCAGTTTCAGATTCTAACTCTAAGTTTTGTTTCCTTTTCATGTAGCTTTAAGCAGTGACTGGCGAGAAACACTTTCATTGAAAGGGGTTGCAAGCTTCCAAAAATTACGAGTCTCCAGAAATCTCAGCAAATATTTTTTCACCCAAACTGGATGATACTTTCAGGTAATGATCAGTACAGTAAGCCCACTCGGTTCTCCAAATTTCATTCTTCTATGTTGAAGCGTTCGTTTCCAGTAACAGTTTGAATTTTTGCGTTTCACTCTGTTTTCTCCTATATTGATAGATGTATTTGGAACTCTAAATCAAACAAGGTTTGTGCTAGCTTCTTGAAACTTGACACAGTAAAGCAGTTTCAGATTCTAACTCTATGTTTTGTTTCCTTTTCATGTAGCTTTAAGCAGTGACTGGCGAGAAACACTTTCATTGAAAGGGGTTGCAAGCTTCCAAAAATTATGAGTCTCCAGAAATCTCAGCAAATATTTTTTCACCCAAACTGGATGATACTTTCAGGTAATGATCAGTACAGTAAGCCCACTCGGTTCTCCAAATTTCATTCTTCTATGTTGAAGCGTTCGTTTCCAGTAACAGTTTCCATTCTGGCATTTCACTCTGTTTTCTCCTATATTGATAGATGTATTTGGAACTCTAAATCAAACACGGTTTGTGCTAGCTTCTTGAAACTTGACACAGTAAAGCAGTTTCACATTCTAACTCTATGTTTTGTTTCCTTTTCATGTAGCCCTAAGCAGTGACTGGCGAGAAACACTTTCATTGAAAGGGGTTGCAAGCTTCCAAAAATTACGAGTCTCCAGAAATCTCAGCAAATATTTTTTCACCCAAACTGGATGATACATTCAGGTAATGATCAGTACACTAAGCCCACTTGGTTCTCCAAATTTCGTTCTTCTATGTTGAAGCGTTCGTTTCCAGTAACAGTTTCCATTCTGGCATTTCACTCTGTTTTCTCCTATATTGATAGATGTATTTGGAACTCTAAATCAAACACGGTTTGTGCTAGCTTCTTGAAACTTGACACAGTAAAGCAGTTTCACATTCTAACTCTATGTTTTGTTTCCTTTTCATGTAGCCCTAAGCAGTGACTGGCGAGAAACACTTTCATTGAAAGGGGTTGCAAGCTTCCAAAAATTACGAGTCTCCAGAAATCTCAGCAAATATTTTTTCACCCAAACTGGATGATACTTTCAGGTAATGATCAGTACACTAAGCCCACTTGGTTCCCCAAATTTCGTTCTTCTATGTTGAAGCGTTCGTTTCCAGTAACAGTTTGAATTTTGTCGTTTCACTCTGTTTTCTCCTATATTGATAGATGTATTTGGAACTCTAAATCAAACACGGTTTGTGCTAGCTTCTTGAAACTTGACACAGTAAAGCAGTTTCAGATTCTAACTCTATGTTTTGTTTCCTTTTCATGTAGCTTTAAGCAGTGACTGGCGAGAAACACTTTCATTGAAAGGGGTTGCAAGCTTCCAAAAATTACGAGTCTCCAGAAATCTCAGCAAATATTTTTTGACCAAAACTGCATGATACTTTCAGGTAATGATCAGTACACTAAGCCCACTTGGTTCCCCAAATTTCGTTCTTCTATGTTGAAGCGTTCGTTTCCAGTAACAGTTTGAATTTTGGCGTTTCACTCTGTTTTCTCCTATATTGATAGATGTATTTGGAACTCTAAATCAAACACGGTTTGTGCTAGCTTCTTGAAACTTGACACAGTAAAGCAGTTTCACATTCTAACTCTATGTTTTGTTTCCTTTTCATGTAGCTTTAAGCAGTGACTGGCGAGAAACACTTTCATTGAAAGGGGTTGCAAGCTTCCAAAAATTACGAGTCTCCAGAAATCTCAGCAAATATTTTTTCACCCAAACTGGATGATACTTTCAGGTAATGATCAGTACACTAAGCCCACTCGGTTCTCCAAATTTCATTCTTCTATGTTGAAGCGTTCATTTCCAGTAACAGTTTCCATTCTGGCATTTCACTCTGTTTTCTCCTATATTGATAGATGTATTTGGAACTCTAAATCAAACATGGTTTGTGCTAGCTTCTTGAAACTTGACACAGTAAAGCAGTTTCACATTCTAACTCTATGTTTTGTTTCCTTTTCATGTAGCCCTAAGCAGTGACTGGCGAGAAACACTTTCATTGAAAGGGGTTGCAAGCTTCCAAAAATTACGAGTCTCCAGAAATCTCAGCAAATATTTTTTCACCCAAACTGCATGATACTTTCAGGTAATGATCAGTACACTAAGCCCACTTGGTTCCCCAAATTTCGTTCTTCTATGTTGAAGCGTTCGTTTCCAGTAACAGTTTGAATTTTTGCGTTTCACTCTGTTTTCTCCTATATTGATAGATGTATTTGGAACTCTAAATCAAACACGGTTTTTGCTAGCTTCTTGAAACTTGACACAGTAAAGCAGTTTCACATTCTAACTCTATGTTTTGTTTCCTTTTCATGTAGCCCTAAGCAGTGACTGGCGAGAAACACTTTCATTGAAAGGGGTTGCAAGCTTCCAAAAATTACGAGTCTCCAGAAATCTCAGCAAATATTTTTTCACCCAAACTGGATGATACTTTCAGGTAATGATCAGTACACTAAGCCCACTTGGTTCCCCAAATTTCGTTCTTCTATGTTGAAGCGTTCGTTTCCAGTAACAGTTTGAATTTTGTCGTTTCACTCTGTTTTCTCCTATATTGATAGATGTATTTGGAACTCTAAATCAAACACGGTTTGTGCTAGCTTCTTGAAACTTGACACAGTAAAGCAGTTTCAGATTCTAACTCTATGTTTTGTTTCCTTTTCATGTAGCTTTAAGCAGTGACTGGCGAGAAACACTTTCATTGAAAGGGGTTGCAAGCTTCCAAAAATTACGAGTCTCCAGAAATCTCAGCAAATATTTTTTCACCCAAACTGGATGATACTTTCAGGTAATGATCAGTACAGTAAGCCCACTCGGTTCTCCAAATTTCATTCTTCTATGTTGAAGCGTTCGTTTCCAGTAACAGTTTCCATTCTGGCATTTCACTCTGTTTTCTCCTATATTGATAGATGTATTTGGAACTCTAAATCAAACACGGTTTGTGCTAGCTTCTTGAAACTTGACACAGTAAAGCAGTTTCACATTCTAACTCTATGTTTTGTTTCCTTTTCATGTAGCCCTAAGCAGTGACTGGCGAGAAACACTTTCATTGAAAGGGGTTGCAAGCTTCTAAAAATTACGAGTCTCCATAAATCTCAGCAAATATTTTTTCACCCAAACTGGATGATACTTTCAGGTAATGATCAGTACACTAAGCCCTCTTGGTTCCCCAAATTTCGTTCTTCTATGTTGAAGCGTTCGTTTCCAGTAACAGTTTGAATTTTGTCGTTTCACTCTGTTTTCTCCTATATTGATAGATGTATTTGGAACTCTAAATCAAACACGGTTTGTGCTAGCTTCTTGAAACTTGACACAGTAAAGCAGTTTCACATTCTAACTCTATGTTTTGTTTCCTTTTCATGTAGCTTTAAGCAGTGACTGGCGAGAAACACTTTCATTGAAAGGGGTTGCAAGCTTCCAAAAATTACGAGTCTCCAGAAATCTCAGCAAATATTTTTTCACCCAAACTGGATGATACTTTCAGGTAATGATCAGTACACTAAGCCCACTTGGTTCTCCAAATTTCGTTCTTCTATGTTGAAGCGTTCGTTTCCAGTAACAGTTTGAATTTTGTCGTTTCACTCTGTTTTCTCCTATATTGATAGATGTATTTGGAACTCTAAATCAAACACGGTTTGTGCTAGCTTCTTGAAACTTGACACAGTAAAGCAGTTTCAGATTCTAACTCTATGTTTTCTTTCCTTTTCATGTAGCTTTAAGCAGTGACTGGCGAGAAACACGTTCATTGAAAGGGGTTGCAAGCTTCCAAAAATTACGAGTCTCCAGAAATCTCAGCAAATATTTTTTTCACCCAAACTGGATGATACTTTCAGGTAATGATCAGTACACTAAGCCCACGCGGTTCTCCAAATTTCATTCTTCTATGTTGAAGCGTTCGTTTCCAGTAACAGTTTCCATTCTGGCATTTCACTCTGTTTTCTCCTATATTGATAGATGTATTTGGAACTCTAAATCCAACACGGTTTGTGCTAGCTTCTTGAAACTTGACACAGTAAAGCAGTTTCACATTCTAACTCTATGTTTTGTTTCCTTTTCATGTAGCCCTAAGCAGTGACTGGCGAGAAACACTTTCATTGAAAGGGGTTGCAAGCTTCCAAAAATTACGAGTCTCCAGAAATCTCAGCAAATATTTTTTCACCCAAACTGCATGATACTTTCAGGTAATGATCAGTACACTAAGCCCTCTTGGTTCCCCAAATTTCGTTCTTCTATGTTGAAGCGTTCGTTTCCAGTAACAGTTTGAATTTTGTCGTTTCACTCTGTTTTCTCCTATATTGATAGATGTATTTGGAACTCTAAATCAAACACGGTTTGTGCTAGCTTCTTGAAACTTGACACAGTAAAGCAGTTTCACATTCTAACTCTATGTTTTGTTTCCTTTTCATGTAGCTTTAAGCAGTGACTGGCGAGAAACACTTTCATTGAAAGGGGTTGCAAGCTTCCAAAAATTACGAGTCTCCAGAAATCTCAGCAAATATTTTTTCACCCAAACTGGATGATACTTTCAGGTAATAATCAGTACACTAAGCCTACTTGGTTCTCCAAATTTCGTTCTTCTATGTTGAAGCGTTCGTTTCCAGTAACAGTTTCCATTCTGGCATTTCACTCTGTTTTCTCCTATATTGATAGATGTATTTGGAACTCTAAATCAAACACGGTTTGTGCTAGCTTCTTGAAACTTGACACAGTAAAGCAGTTTCACATTCTAACTCTATGTTTTGTTTCCTTTTCATGTAGCTTTAAGCAGTGACTGGCGAGAAACACTTTCATTGAAAGGGGTTGCAAGCTTCCAAAAATTACGAGTCTCCAGAAATCTCAGCAAATATTTTTTCACCCAAACTGGATGATACTTTCAGGTAATGATCAGTACACTAAGCCCACTTGGTTCCCCAAATTTCGATCTTCTATGTTGAAGCGTTCGTTTCCAGTAACTGTTTCCATTCTGGCATTTCACTCTGTTTTCTCCTATATTGATAGATGTGTTTGGAACTCTAAATCAAACACGGTTTGTGCTAGCTTCTTGAAACTTGACACAGTAAAGCAGTTTCACATTCTAACAATTTGTTTTGTTTCCTTTTCATGTAGCCCTAAGCAGTGACTGGCGAGAAACACTTTCATTGAAAGGGGTTGCAAGCTTCCAAAAATTACGAGTCTCCAGAAATCTCAGCAAATATTTTTTCACCCAAACGGGATGATACTTTCAGGTAATGATCAGTACACTAAGCCCACTTGGTTCCCCAAATTTCGTTCTTCTATGTTGAAGCGTTCGTTTCCAGTAACAGTTTGAATTTTGTCGTTTCACTCTGTTTTCTCCTATATTGATAGATGTACTTGGAACTCTCAATCAAACACGGTTTGTGCTAGCTTCTTGAAACTTGACACAGTAAAGCAGTTTCAGATTCTAACTCTATGTTTTGTTTCCTTTTCATGTAGCTTTAAGCAGTGACTGGCGAGAAACACTTTCATTGAAAGGGGTTGCAAGCTTCCAAAAATTACGAGTCTCCAGAAATCTCAGCAAATATTTTTTCACCCAAACTGGATGATACTTTCAGGTAATGATCAGTACACTAAGCCCACTCGGTTCTCCAAATTTCATTCTTCTATGTTGAAGCGTTCGTTTCCAGTAACAGTTTCCATTCTGGCATTTCACTCTGTTTTCTCCTATATTGATAGATGTATTTGGAACTCTAAATCAAACACGGTTTGTGCTAGCTTCTTGAAACTTGACACAGTAAAGCAGTTTCACATTCTAACTCTATGTTTTCTTTCCTTTTCATGTAGCCCTAAGCAGTGACTGGCGAGAAACACTTTCATTGAAAGGGGTTGCAAGCTTCCAAAAATTACGAGTCTCCAGAAATCTCAGCAAATATTTTTTGACCAAAACTGCATGATACTTTCAGGTAATGATCAGTACACTAAGCCCACTTGGTTCCCCAAATTTCGTTCTTCTATGTTGAAGCGTTCGTTTCCAGTAACAGTTTGAATTTTGGCGTTTCACTCTGTTTTCTCCTATATTGATAGATGTATTTGGAACTCTAAATCAAACACGGTTTGTGCTAGCTTCTTGAAACTTGACACAGTAAAGCAGTTTCACATTCTAACTCTATGTTTTGTTTCCTTTTCATGTAGCCCTAAGCAGTGACTGGCGAGAAACACTTTCATTGAAAGGGGTTGCAAGCTTCCAAAAATTACGAGTCTCCAGAAATCTCAGCAAATATTTTTTCACCCAAACTGGATGATACTTTCAGGTAATGATCAGTACACTAAGCCCTCTTGGTTCCCCAAATTTCGTTCTTTTATGTTGAAGCGTTCGTTTCCAGTAACAGTTTGAATTTTGTCGTTTCACTCTGTTTTCTCCTATATTGATAGATGTATTTGGAACTCTAAATCAAACACGGTTTGTGCTAGCTTCTTGAAACTTGACACAGTAAAGCAGTTTCACATTCTAACTCTATGTTTTGTTTCCTTTTCATGTAGCTTTAAGCAGTGACTGGCGAGAAACACTTTCATTGAAAGGGGTTGAAGGTTCCAAAAATTACGAGTCTCCAGAAATCTCAGCAAATATTTTTTCACCCAAACTGGATGATACTTTCAGGTAATGATCAGTACACTAAGCCCACTTGGTTCTCCAAATTTCGTTCTTCTATGTTGAAGCGTTCGTTTCCAGTAACAGTTTCCATTCTGGCATTTCACTCTGTTTTCTCCTATATTGATAGATGTATTTGGAACTCTAAATCAAACACGGTTTGTGCTAGCTTCTTGAAACTTGACACAGTAAAGCAGTTTCACATTCTAACTCTATATTTTGTTTCCTTTTCATGTAGCCCTAAGCAGTGACTGGCGAGAAACACTTTCATTGAAAGGGGTTGCAAGCTTCCAAAAATTACGAGTCTCCAGAAATCTCAGCAAATATTTTTTCACCCAAACTGGATGATACTTTCAGGTAATGATCAGTACACTAAGCCCTCTTGGTTCCCCAAATTTCGTTCTTCTATGTTGAAGCGTTCGTTTCCAGTAACAGTTTGAATTTTGTCGTTTCACTCTGTTTTCTCCTATATTGATAGATGTATTTGGAACTCTAAATCAAACACGGTTTGTGCTAGCTTCTTGAAACTTGACACAGTAAAGCAGTTTCACATTCTAACTCTATGTTTTCTTTCCTTGTCATGTAGCTTTAAGCAGTTACTGGCGAGAAACACTTTCATTGAAAGGGGTTGCAAGCTTCCAAAAATTACGAGTCTCCAGAAATCTCAGCAAATATTTTTTCACCCAAACTGGATGATACTTTCAGGTAATGATCAGTACACTAAGCCCACTCGGTTCTCCAGATTTCATTCTTCTATATTGAAGCGTTCGTTTCCAGTAACAGTTTCCATTCTGGCATTTCACTCTGGTTTCTCCTATATTGATAGATGTATTTGGAACTCTAAATCAAACACGGTTTGTGCTAGCTTCTTGAAACTTGACACAGTGAAGCAGTTTTACATTCTAACTCTATGTTTTGTTTCCTTTTCATGTAGCCCTAAGCAGTGACTGGCGAGAAACACTTTCATTGAAAGGGGTTGCAAGCTTCCAAAAATTACGAGTCTCCAGAAATCTCAGCAAATATTTTTTCACCCAAACTGGATGATACTTTCAGGTAATGATCAGTACACTAAGCCCACTTGGTTCTCCAAATTTCCTTCTTCTATGTTGAAGCATTCGTTTCCAGTAACAGTTTCCATTCTGGCATTTCACTCTGTTTTCTCCTATATTGATAGATGTATTTGGAACTCTAAATCAAACACGGTTTGTGCTAGCTTCTTGAAACTTGACACAGTAAAGCAGTTTCACGTTCTATCTCTATGTTTTCTTTCCTCCTGATGTAGCCCTAAGCAGTGACTGGCGAGAAACACTTTCATTGAAAGGGGTTGCAAGCTTCCAAAAATTACGAGTCTCCAGAAATCTCAGCAAATATTTTTTCACCCAAACTGCATGATACTTTCAGGTAATGATCAGTACACTAAGCCCACTTGGTTCCCCAAATTTCGTTCTTCTATGTTGAAGCGTTCGTTTCCAGTAACAGTTTGAATTTTGTCGTTTCACTCTGTTTTCTCCTATATTGATAGATGTATTTGGAACTCTAAATCAAACACGGTTTGCGCTAGCTTCTTGAAACTTGACACAGTAAAGCAGTTTCACATTCTAACTCTATGTTTTGTTTCCTTTTCATGTAGCCCTAAGCAGTGACTGACGAGAAACACTTTCATTGAAAGGGGTTGCAATCTTCCAAAAATTACGAGTCTCCAGAAATCTCAGCAAATATTTTTTCACCCGAACTGGATGATACTTTCAGGTAATGATCAGTACACTAAGCCCACTTGGTTCCCCAAATTTCGTTCTTCTATGTTGAAGCGTTCGTTTCTGGTAACAGTTTGAATTTTGTCGTTTCACTCTGTTTTCTCCTATATTGATAGATGTACTTGGAACTCTAAATCAAACACGGTTTGTGCTAGCTTCTTGAAACTTGACACAGTAAAGCAGCTTCACGTTCTATCTCTATGTTTTCTTTCCTCCTGATGTAGCCCTAAGCAGTGACTGGCGAGAAACACTTTCATTGAAAGGGGTTGCAAGCTTCCAAAAATTACGAGTCTCCAGAAATCTCAGCAAATATTTTTTCACCCAAACTGGATGATACTTTCAGGTAATGATCAGTACACTAAGCCCTCTTGGTTCCCCAAATTTCGTTCTTCTATGTTGAAGCGTTCGTTTCCAGTAACAGTTTGAATTTTGTCGTTTCACTCTGTTTTCTCCTATATTGATAGATGTATTTGGAACTCTAAATCAAACACGGTTTGTGCTAGCTTCTTGAAACTTGACACAGTAAAGCAGTTTCACATTCTAACTCTATGTTTTGTTTCCTTTTCATGTAGCTTTAAGCAGTGACTGGCGAGAAACACTTTCATTGAAAGGGGTTGCAAGCTTCCAAAAATTACGAGTCTCCAGAAATCTCAGCAAATATTTTTTCACCCAAACTGGATGATACTTTCAGGTAATGATCAGTACACTAAGCCCACTTGGTTCTCCAAATTTCGTTCTTCTATGTTGAAGCGTTCGTTTCCAGTAACAGTTTCCATTCTGGCATTTCACTCTGTTTTCTCCTATATTGATAGATGTATTTGGAACTCTAAATCAAACACGGTTTGTGCTAGCTTCTTGAAACTTGACACAGTAAACAGTTTCACATTCTAACTCTATATTTTGTTTCCTTTTCATGTAGCCCTAATCAGTGACTGGCGAGAAACACTTTCATTGAAAGGGGTTGCAAGCTTCCAAAAATTACGAGTCTCCAGAAATCTCAGCAAATATTTTTTCACCCAAACTGGATGATACTTTCAGGTAAAGATCAGTACACTAAGCCCACTTGGTTCCCCAAATTTCATTCTTCTATGTTGAAGCGTTCGTTTCCAGTAACAGTTAGAATTTTGTCGTTTCACTCTGTTTTCTCCTATATTGATAGATGTACTTGGAACTCTAAATCAAACACGGTTTGTGCTAGCTTCTTGAAACTTGACACAGTAAAGCAGTTTCAGATTCTAACTCTATGTTTTGTTTCCTTTTCATGTAGCCCTAAGCAGTGACTGGCGAGAAACACTTTCATTGAAAGGGGTTGCAAGCTTCCAAAAATTACGAGTCTCCAGAAATCTCAGCAAATATTTTTTCACCCAAACTGGATGATACTTTCAGGTAATGATCAGTACACTAAGCCCACTCGGTTCTCCAAATTTCATTCTTCTATGTTGAAGCGTTCGTTTCCAGTAACAGTTTCCATTCTGGCATTTCACTCTGTTTTCTCCTATATTGATAGATGTATTTGGAACTCTAAATCAAACACGGTTTGTGCTAGCTTCTTGAAACTTGACACAGTAAAGCAGTTTTACATTCTAACTCTATGTTTTGTTTCCTTTTCATGTAGCCCTAAGCAGTGACTGGCGAGAAACACTTTCATTGAAAGGGGTTGCAAGCTTCCAAAAATTACGAGTCTCCAGAAATCTCAGCAAATATTTTTTCACCCAAACTGCATGATACTTTCAGGTAATGATCAGTACACTAAGCCCACTTGGTTCCCCAAATTTCGATCTTCTATGTTGAAGCGTTCGTTTCCAGTAACAGTTTCCATTCTGGCATTTCACTCTGTTTTCTCCTATATTGATAGATGTATTTGGAACTCTAAATCAAACATGGTTTGTGCTAGCTTCTTGAAACTTGACACAGTAAAGCAGTTTCACATTCTAACTCTATGTTTTGTTTCCTTTTCATGTAGCCCTAAGCAGTGACTGGCGAGAAACACTTTCATTGAAAGGGGTTGCAAGCTTCCAAAAATTACGAGTCTCCAGAAATCTCAGCAAATATTTTTTCACCCAAACTGCATGATACTTTCAGGTAATGATCAGTACACTAAGCCCACTTGGTTCCCCAAATTTCGTTCTTCTATGTTGAAGCGTTCGTTTCCAGTAACAGTTTGAATTTTTGCGTTTCACTCTGTTTTCTCCTATATTGATAGATGTATTTGGAACACTAAATCAAACACGGTTTTTGCTAGCTTCTTGAAACTTGACACAGTAAAGCAGTTTCACATTCTAACTCTATGTTTTGTTTCCTTTTCATGTAGCCCTAAGCAGTGACTGGCGAGAAACACTTTCATTGAAAGGGGTTGCAAGCTTCCAAAAATTACTAGTCTCCAGAAATCTCAGCAAATATTTTTTCACCCAAACTGGATGATACTTTCAGGTAATGATCAGTACACTAAGCCCACTTGGTTCCCCAAATTTCGTTCTTCTATGTTGAAGCGTTCGTTTCCAGTAACAGTTTGAATTTTGTCGTTTCACTCTGTTTTCTCCTATATTGATAGATGTATTTGGAACTCTAAATCAAACACGGTTTGTGCTAGCTTCTTGAAACTTGACACAGTAAAGCAGTTTCAGATTCTAACTCTATGTTTTGTTTCCTTTTCATGTAGCTTTAAGCAGTGACTGGCGAGAAACACTTTCATTGAAAGGGGTTGCAAGCTTCCAAAAATTACGAGTCTCCAGAAATCTCAGCAAATATTTTTTCACCCAAACTGGATGATACTTTCAGGTAATGATCAGTACAGTAAGCCCACTCGGTTCTCCAAATTTCATTCTTCTATGTTGAAGCGTTCGTTTCCAGTAACAGTTTCCATTCTGGCATTTCACTCTGTTTTCTCCTATATTGATAGATGTATTTGGAACTCTAAATCAAACACGGTTTGTGCTAGCTTCTTGAAACTTGACACAGTAAAGCAGTTTCACATTCTAACTCTATGTTTTGTTTCCTTTTCATGTAGCCCTAAGCAGTGACTGGCGAGAAACACTTTCATTGAAAGGGGTTGCAAGCTTCTAAAAATTACGAGTCTCCAGAAATCTCAGCAAATATTTTTTCACCCAAACTGGATGATACTTTCAGGTAATGATCAGTACACTAAGCCCTCTTGGTTCCCCAAATTTCGTTCTTCTATGTTGAAGCGTTCGTTTCCAGTAACAGTTTGAATTTTGTCGTTTCACTCTGTTTTCTCCTATATTGATAGATGTATTTGGAACTCTAAATCAAACACGGTTTGTGCTAGCTTCTTGAAACTTGACACAGTAAAGCAGTTTCACATTCTAACTCTATGTTTTGTTTCCTTTTCATGTAGCTTTAAGCAGTGACTGGCGAGAAACACTTTCATTGAAAGGGGTTGCAAGCTTCCAAAAATTACGAGTCTCCAGAAATCTCAGCAAATATTTTTTCACCCAAACTGGATGATACTTTCAGGTAATGATCAGTACACTAAGCCCACTTGGTTCTCTAAAATTTCGTTCTTCTATGTTGAAGCGTTCGTTTCCAGTAACAGTTTCCATTCTATCATTTCACTCTGTTTTCTCCTATATTGATAGATGTATTGGGAACTCTAAATCAAACACGGTTTGTGCTAGCTTCTTGAAAGTTGACACAGTAAAGCAGTTTCACATTCTAACTCTATGTTTTGTTTCCTTTTCATGTAGCCCTAAGTAGTGACTGGCGAGAAACACTTTCATTGAAAGGGGTTGCAAGCTTCCAAATATTACGAGTCTCCAGAAATCTCAGCAAATATTTTTTCACCCAAACTGCATGATACTTTCAGGTAATGATCAGTACACTAAGCCCACTTGGTTCCCCAAATTTCGTTCTTCTATGTTGAAGCGTTCGTTTCCAGTAACAGTTTGAATTTTGTCGTTTCACTCTGTTTTCTCCTATATTGATAGATGTATTTGGAACTCTAAATCAAACACGGTTTGTGCTAGCTTCTTGAAACTTGACACAGTAAAGCAGTTTCAGATTCTAACTCTATGTTTTGTTTCCTTTTCATGTAGCTTTAAGCAGTGACTGGCGAGAAACACGTTCATTGAAAGGGGTTGCAAGCTTCCAAAAATTACGAGTCTCCAGAAATCTCAGCAAATATTTTTTTCACCCAAACTGGATGATACTTTCAGGTAATGATCAGTACACTAAGCCCACGCGGTTCTCCAAATTTCATTCTTCTATGTTGAAGCGTTCGTTTCCAGTAACAGTTTCCATTCTGGCATTTCACTCTGTTTTCTCCTATATTGATAGATGTATTTGGAACTCTAAATCCAACACGGTTTGTGCTAGCTTCTTGAAACTTGACACAGTAAAGCAGTTTCACATTCTAACTCTATGTTTTGTTTCCTTTTTATGTAGCCCTAAGCAGTGACTGGCGAGAAACACTTTCATTGAAAGGGGTTGCAAGCTTCCAAAAATTACGAGTCTCCAGAAATCTCAGCAAATATTTTTTCACCCAAACTGCATGATACTTTCAGGTAATGATCAGTACACTAAGCCCTCTTGGTTCCCCAAATTTCGTTCTTCTATGTTGAAGCGTTCGTTTCCAGTAACAGTTTGAATTTTGTCGTTTCACTCTGTTTTCTCCTATATTGATAGATGTATTTGGAACTCTAAATCAAACACGGTTTGTGCTAGCTTCTTGAAACTTGACACAGTAAAGCAGTTTCACATTCTAACTCTATGTTTTGTTTCCTTTTCATGTAGCTTTAAGCAGTGACTGGCGAGAAACACTTTCATTGAAAGGGGTTGCAAGCTTCCAAAAATTACGAGTCTCCAGAAATCTCAGCAAATATTTTTTCACCCAAACTGGATGATACTTTCAGGTAATAATCAGTACACTAAGCCCACTTGGTTCTCCAAATTTCGTTCTTCTATGTTGAAGCGTTCGTTTCCAGTAACAGTTTCCATTCTGGCATTTCACTCTGTTTTCTCCTATATTGATAGATGTATTTGGAACTCTAAATCAAACACGGTTTGTGCTAGCTTCTTGAAACTTGACACAGTAAAGCAGTTTCACATTCTAACTCTATGTTTTGTTTCCTTTTCATGTAGCTTTAAGCAGTGACTGGCGAGAAACACTTTCATTGAAAGGGGTTGCAAGCTTCCAAAAATTACGAGTCTCCAGAAATCTCAGCAAATATTTTTTCACCCAAACTGGATGATACTTTCAGGTAATGATCAGTACACTAAGCCCACTTGGTTCCCCAAATTTCGATCTTCTATGTTGAAGCGTTCGTTTCCAGTAACTGTTTCCATTCTGGCATTTCACTCTGTTTTCTCCTATATTGATAGATGTATTTGGAACTCTAAATCAAACACGGTTTGTGCTAGCTTCTTGAAACTTGACACAGTAAAGCAGTTTCACATTCTAACAATTTGTTTTGTTTCCTTTTCATGTAGCCCTAAGCAGTGACTGGCGAGAAACACTTTCATTGAAAGGGGTTGCAAGCTTCCAAAAATTACGAGTCTCCAGAAATCTCATCAAATATTTTTTCACCCAAACGGGATGATACTTTCAGGTAATGATCAGTACACTAAGCCCACTTGGTTCCCCAAATTTCGTTCTTCTATGTTGAAGCGTTCGTTTCCAGTAACAGTTTGAATTTTGTCGTTTCACTCTGTTTTCTCCTATATTGATAGATGTACTTGGAACTCTCAATCAAACACGGTTTGTGCTAGCTTCTTGAAACTTGACACAGTAAAGCAGTTTCAGATTCTAACTCTATGTTTTGTTTCCTTTTCATGTAGCTTTAAGCAGTGACTGGCGAGAAACACTTTCATTGAAAGGGGTTGCAAGCTTCCAAAAATTACGAGTCTCCAGAAATCTCAGCAAATATTTTTTCACCCAAACTGGATGATACTTTCAGGTAATGATCAGTACACTAAGCCCACTCGGTTCTCCAAATTTCATTCTTCTATGTTGAAGCGTTCGTTTCCAGTAACAGTTTCCATTCTGGCATTTCACTCTGTTTTCTCCTATATTGATAGATGTATTTGGAACTCTAAATCAAACACGGTTTGTGCTAGCTTCTTGAAACTTGACACAGTAAAGCAGTTTCACATTCTAACTCTATGTTTTGTTTCCTTTTCATGTAGCCCTAAGCAGTGACTGGCGAGAAACACTTTCATTGAAAGGGGTTGCAAGCTTCCAAAAATTACGAGTCTCCAGAAATCTCAGCAAATATTTTTTCACCCAAACTGCATGATACTTTCAGGTAATGATCAGTACACTAAGCCCACTTGGTTCCCCAAATTTCGTTCTTCTATGTTGAAGCGTTCGTTTCCAGTACAGTTTGAATTTTGGCGTTTCACTCTGTTTTCTCCTATATTGATAGATGTATTTGGAACTCTAAATCAAACACGGTTTGTGCTAGCTTCTTGAAACTTGACACAGTAAAGCAGTTTCACATTCTAACTCTATGTTTTGTTTCCTTTTCATGTAGCCCTAAGCAGTGACTGGCGAGAAACACTTTCATTGAAAGGGGTTGCAAGCTTCCAAAAATTACGAGTCTCCAGAAATCTCAGCAAATATTTTTTCACCCAAACTGGATGATACTTTCAGGTAATGATCAGTACACTAAGCCCTCTTGGTTCCCCAAATTTCGTTCTTCTATGTTGAAGCGTTCGTTTCCAGTAACAGTTTGAATTTTGTCGTTTCACTCTGTTTTCTCCTATATTGATAGATGTATTTGGAACTCTAAATCAAACACGGTTTGTGCTAGCTTCTTGAAACTTGACACAGTAAAGCAGTTTCACATTCTAACTCTATGTTTTGTTTCCTTTTCATGTAGCTTTAAGCAGTGACTGGCGAGAAACACTTTCATTGAAAGGGGTTGCAAGCTTCCAAAAATTACGAGTCTCCAGAAATCTCAGCAAATATTTTTTTCACCCAAACTGGATGATACTTTCAGGTAATGATCAGTACACTAAGCCCACTTGGTTCTCCAAATTTCGTTCTTCTATGTTGAAGCGTTCGTTTCCAGTAACAGTTTCCATTCTGGCATTTCACTCTGTTTTCTCCTATTTTGATAGATGTATTTGGAACTCTAAATCAAACACGGTTTGTGCTAGCTTCTTGAAACTTGACACAGTAAAGCAGTTTCACATTCTAACTCTATGTTTTGTTTCCTTTTCATGTAGCCCTATGCAGTGACTGGCGAGAAACACTTTCATTGAAAGGGGTTGCAAGCTTCCAAAAATTACGAGTCTCCAGAAATCTCAGCAAATATTTTTTCACCCAAACTGGATGATACTTTCAGGTAATTATCAGTACACTAAGCCCTCTTGGTTACCCAAATTTCGTTCTTCTATGTTGAAGCGTTCGTTTCCAGTAACAGTTTGAATTTTGTCGTTTCACTCTGTTTTCTCCTATATTGATAGATGTATTTGGAACTCTAAATCAAACACGGTTTGTGCTAGCTTCTTGAAACTTGACACAGTAAAGCAGTTTCACATTCTAACTCTATGTTTTCTTTCCTTGTCATGTAGCTTTAAGCAGTTACTGGCGAGAAACACTTTCATTGAAAGGGGTTGCAAGCTTCCAAAAATTACGAGTCTCCAGAAATCTCAGCAAATATTTTTTCACCCAAACTGGATGATACTTTCAGGTAATGATCAGTACACTAAGCCCTCTTGGTTCCCCAAATTTCGTTCTTCTATGTTGAAGCGTTCGTTTCCAGTAACAGTTTCCATTCTGGCATTTCACTCTGTTTTCTCCTATATTGATAGATGTATTTGGAACTCTAAATCAAACACGGTTTGTGCTAGCTTCTTGAAACTTGACACAGTAAAGCAGTTTCACATTCTAACTCTATGTTTTGTTTCCTTTTCATGTAGCTTTAAGCAGTGACTGGCGAGAAACACTTTCATTGAAAGGGGTTGCAAGCTTCCAAAAATTACGAGTCTCCAGAAATCTCAGCAAATATTTTTTCACCCAAACTGGATGATACTTTCAGGTAATGATCAGTACACTAAGCCCACTTGGTTCTCCAAATTTCGTTCTTCTATGTTGAAGCGTTCGTTTCCAGTAACAGTTTCCATTCTGGCATTTCACTCTGTTTTCTCCTATATTGATAGATGTATTTGGAACTCTAAATCAAACACGGTTTGTGCTAGCTTCTTGAAACTTGACACAGTAAAGCAGTTTCACATTCTAACTCTATGTTTTGTTTCCTTTTCATGTAGCCCTAAGCACTGACTGGCGAGAAACACTTTCATTGAAAGGGGTTGCAAGCTTCCAAAAATTACGAGTCTCCAGAAATCTCAGCAAATATTTTTTCACCCAAACTGGATGATACTTTCAGGTAATGATCAGTACACTAAGCCCTCTTGGTTCCCCAAATTTCGTTCTTCTATGTTGAAGCGTTCGTTTCCAGTAACAGTTTGAATTTTGTCGTTTCACTCTGTTTTCTCCTATATTGATAGATGTATTTGGAACTCTAAATCAAACACGGTTTGTGCTAGCTTCTTGAAACTTGACACAGGAAAGCAGTTTCACATTCTAACTCTATGTTTTCTTTCCTTGTCATGTAGCTTTAAGCAGTGACTGGCGAGAAACACTTTCATTGAAAGGGGTTGCAAGCTTCCAAAAATTACGAGTCTTCAGAAATCTCAGCAAATATTTTTTCACCCAAACTGGATGATACTTTCAGGTAATGATCAGTACACTAAGCCCACTCGGTTCTCCAGATTTCATTCTTCTATATTGAAGCGTTCGTTTCCAGTAACAGTTTCCATTCTGGCATTTCACTCTGGTTTCTCCTATATTGATAGATGTATTTGGAACTCTAAATCAAACACGGTTTGTGCTAGCTTCTTGAAACTTGACACAGTGAAGCAGTTTTACATTCTAACTCTATGTTTTGTTTCCTTTTCATGTAGCCCTAAGCAGTGACTGGCGAGAAACACTTTCATTGAAAGGGGTTGCAAGCTTCCAAAAATTACGAGTCTCCAGAAATCTCAGCAAATATTTTTTCACCCAAACTGGATGATACTTTCAGGTAATGATCAGTACACTAAGCCCACTTGGTTCTCCAAATTTCCTTCTTCTATGTTGAAGCATTCGTTTCCAGTAACAGTTTCCATTCTGGCATTTCACTCTGTTTTCTCCTATATTGATAGATGTATTTGGAACTCTAAATCAAACACGGTTTGTGCTAGCTTCTTGAAACTTGACACAGTAAAGCAGTTTCACGTTCTATCTCTATGTTTTCTTTCCTCCTGATGTAGCCCTAAGCAGTGACTGGCGAGAAACACTTTCATTGAAAGGGGTTGCAAGCTTCCAAAAATTACGAGTCTCCAGAAATCTCAGCAAATATTTTTTCACCCAAACTGCATGATACTTTCAGGTAATGATCAGTACACTAAGCCCACTTGGTTCCCCAAATTTCGTTCTTCTATGTTGAAGCGTTCGTTTCCAGTAACAGTTTGAATTTTGTCGTTTCACTCTGTTTTCTCCTATATTGGTAGATGTATTTGGAACTCTAAATCAAACACGGTTTGCGCTAGCTTCTTGAAACTTGACACAGTAAAGCAGTTTCACATTCTAACTCTATGTTTTGTTTCCTTTTCATGTAGCCCTAAGCAGTGACTGACGAGAAACACTTTCATTGAAAGGGGTTGCAAGCTTCCAAAAATTACGAGTCTCCAGAAATCTCAGCAAATATTTTTTCACCCAAACTGGATGATACTTTCAGGTAATGATCAGTACACTAAGCCCACTTGGTTCCCCAAATTTCGTTCTTCTATGTTGAAGCGTTCGTTTCTGGTAACAGTTTGAATTTTGTCGTTTCACTCTGTTTTCTCCTATATTGATAGATGTACTTGGAACTCTAAATCAAACACGGTTTGTGCTAGCTTCTTGAAACTTGACACAGTAAAGCAGCTTCACGTTCTATCTCTATGTTTTCTTTCCTCCTGATGTAGCCCTAAGCAGTGACTGGCGAGAAACACTTTCATTGAAAGGGGTTGCAAGCTTCCAAAAATTACGAGTCTCCAGAAATCTCAGCAAATATTTTTTCACCCAAACTGGATGATACTTTCAGGTAATGATCAGTACACTAAGCCCACTTGGTTCCCCAAATTTCGTTCTTCTATGTTGAAGCGTTCGTTTCCAGTAACAGTTTGAATTTTTGCGTTTCACTCTGTTTTCTCCTATATTGATAGATGTATTTGGAACTCTAAATCAAACACGGTTTTTGCTAGCTTCTTGAAACTTGACACAGTAAAGCAGTTTCACATTCTAACTCTATGTTTTGTTTCCTTTTCATGTAGCTTTAAGCAGTGACTGGCGAGAAACACTTTCATTGAAAGGGGTTGCAAGCTTCCAAAAATTACGAGTCTCCAGAAATCTCAGCAAATATTTTTTCACCCAAACTGGATGATACTTTCAGGTAATGATCAGTACACTAAGCCCACTTGGTTCTCCAAATTTCGTTCTTCTATGTTGAAGCGTTCGTTTCCAGTAACAGTTTCCATTCTGGCATTTCACTCTGTTTTCTCCTATATTGATAGATGTATTTGGAACTCTAAATCAAACACGGTTTGTGCTAGCTTCTTGAAACTTGACACAGTAAACAGTTTCACATTCTAACTCTATATTTTGTTTCCTTTTCATGTAGCCCTAATCAGTGACTGGCGAGAAACACTTTCATTGAAAGGGGTTGCAAGCTTCCAAAAATTACGAGTCTCCAGAAATCTCAGCAAATATTTTTTCACCCAAACTGGATGATACTTTCAGGTAAAGATCAGTACACTAAGCCCACTTGGTTCCCCAAATTTCATTCTTCTATGTTGAAGCGTTCGTTTCCAGTAACAGTTAGAATTTTGTCGTTTCACTCTGTTTTCTCCTATATTGATAGATGTACTTGGAACTCTAAATCAAACACGGTTTGTGCTAGCTTCTTGAAACTTGACACAGTAAAGCAGTTTCAGATTCTAACTCTATGTTTTGTTTCCTTTTCATGTAGCCCTAAGCAGTGACTGGCGAGAAACACTTTCATTGAAAGGGGTTGCAAGCTTCCAAAAATTACGAGTCTCCAGAAATCTCAGCAAATATTTTTTCACCCAAACTGGATGATACTTTCAGGTAATGATCAGTACACTAAGCCCACTCGGTTCTCCAAATTTCATTCTTCTATGTTGAAGCGTTCGTTTCCAGTAACAGTTTCCATTCTGGCATTTCACTCTGTTTTCTCCTATATTGATAGATGTATTTGGAACTCTAAATCAAACACGGTTTGTGCTAGCTTCTTGAAACTTGACACAGTAAAGCAGTTTTACATTCTAACTCTATGTTTTGTTTCCTTTTCATGTAGCCCTAAGCAGTGACTGGCGAGAAACACTTTCATTGAAAGGGGTTGCAAGCTTCCAAAAATTACGAGTCTCCAGAAATCTCAGCAAATATTTTTTCACCCAAACTGCATGATACTTTCAGGTAATGATCAGTACACTAAGCCCACTTGGTTCCCCAAATTTCGATCTTCTATGTTGAAGCGTTCGTTTCCAGTAACAGTTTCCATTCTGGCATTTCACTCTGTTTTCTCCTATATTGATAGATGTATTTGGAACTCTAAATCAAACATGGTTTGTGCTAGCTTCTTGAAACTTGACACAGTAAAGCAGTTTCACATTCTAACTCTATGTTTTGTTTCCTTTTCATGTAGCCCTAAGCAGTGACTGGCGAGAAACACTTTCATTGAAAGGGGTTGCAAGCTTCCAAAAATTACGAGTCTCCAGAAATCTCAGCAAATATTTTTTCACCCAAACTGCATGATACTTTCAGGTAATGATCAGTACACTAAGCCCACTTGGTTCCCCAAATTTCGTTCTTCTATGTTGAAGCGTTCGTTTCCAGTAACAGTTTGAATTTTTGCGTTTCACTCTGTTTTCTCCTATATTGATAGATGTATTTGGAACTCTAAATCAAACACGGTTTTTGCTAGCTTCTTGAAACTTGACACAGTAAAGCAGTTTCACATTCTAACTCTATGTTTTGTTTCCTTTTCATGTAGCCCTAAGCAGTGACTGGCGAGAAACACTTTCATTGAAAGGGGTTGCAAGCTTCCAAAAATTACGAGTCTCCAGAAATCTCAGCAAATATTTTTTCACCCAAACTGGATGATACTTTCAGGTAATGATCAGTACACTAAGCCCACTTGGTTCCCCAAATTTCGTTCTTCTATGTTGAAGCGTTCGTTTCCAGTAACAGTTTGAATTTTGTCGTTTCACTCTGTTTTCTCCTATATTGATAGATGTATTTGGAACTCTAAATCAAACACGGTTTGTGCTAGCTTCTTGAAACTTGACACAGTAAAGCAGTTTCAGATTCTAACTCTATGTTTTGTTTCCTTTTCATGTAGCTTTAAGCAGTGACTGGCGAGAAACACTTTCATTGAAAGGGGTTGCAAGCTTCCAAAAATTACGAGTCTCCAGAAATCTCAGCAAATATTTTTTCACCCAAACTGGATGATACTTTCAGGTAATGATCAGTACAGTAAGCCCACTCGGTTCTCCAAATTTCATTCTTCTATGTTGAAGCGTTCGTTTCCAGTAACAGTTTCCATTCTGGCATTTCACTCTGTTTTCTCCTATATTGATAGATGTATTTGGAACTCTAAATCAAACACGGTTTGTGCTAGCTTCTTGAAACTTGACACAGTAAAGCAGTTTCACATTCTAACTCTATGTTTTGTTTCCTTTTCATGTAGCCCTAAGTAGTGACTGGCGAGAAACACTTTCATTGAAAGGGGTTGCAAGCTTCCAAAAATTACGAGTCTCCAGAAATCTCAGCAAATATTTTTTCACCCAAACTGCATGATACTTTCAGGTAATGATCAGTACACTAAGCCCACTTGGTTCCCCAAATTTCGTTCTTCTATGTTGAAGCGTTCGTTTCCAGTAACAGTTTGAATTTTGTCGTTTCACTCTGTTTTCTCCTATATTGATAGATGTATTTGGAACTCTAAATCAAACACGGTTTGTGCTAGCTTCTTGAAACTTGACACAGTAAAGCAGTTTCAGATTCTAACTCTATGTTTTGTTTCCTTTTCATGTAGCTTTAAGCAGTGACTGGCGAGAAACACGTTCATTGAAAGGGGTTGCAAGCTTCCAAAAATTACGAGTCTCCAGAAATCTCAGCAAATATTTTTTTCACCCAAACTGGATGATACTTTCAGGTAATGATCAGTACACTAAGCCCACGCGGTTCTCCAAATTTCATTCTTCTATGTTGAAGCGTTCGTTTCCAGTAACAGTTTCCATTCTGGCATTTCACTCTGTTTTCTCCTATATTGATAGATGTATTTGGAACTCTAAATCCAACACGGTTTGTGCTAGCTTCTTGAAACTTGACACAGTAAAGCAGTTTCACATTCTAACTCTATGTTTTGTTTCCTTTTTATGTAGCCCTAAGCAGTGACTGGCGAGAAACACTTTCATTGAAAGGGGTTGCAAGCTTCCAAAAATTACGAGTCTCCAGAAATCTCAGCAAATATTTTTTCACCCAAACTGCATGATACTTTCAGGTAATGATCAGTACACTAAGCCCTCTTGGTTCCCCAAATTTCGTTCTTCTATGTTGAAGCGTTCGTTTCCAGTAACAGTTTGAATTTTGTCGTTTCACTCTGTTTTCTCCTATATTGATAGATGTATTTGGAACTCTAAATCAAACACGGTTTGTGCTAGCTTCTTGAAACTTGACACAGTAAAGCAGTTTCACATTCTAACTCTATGTTTTGTTTCCTTTTCATGTAGCTTTAAGCAGTGACTGGCGAGAAACACTTTCATTGAAAGGGGTTGCAAGCTTCCAAAAATTACGAGTCTCCAGAAATCTCAGCAAATATTTTTTCACCCAAACTGGATGATACTTTCAGGTAATAATCAGTACACTAAGCCCACTTGGTTCTCCAAATTTCGTTCTTCTATGTTGAAGCGTTCGTTTCCAGTAACAGTTTCCATTCTGGCATTTCACTCTGTTTTCTCCTATATTGATAGATGTATTTGGAACTCTAAATCAAACACGGTTTGTGCTAGCTTCTTGAAACTTGACACAGTAAAGCAGTTTCACATTCTAACTCTATGTTTTGTTTCCTTTTCATGTAGCTTTAAGCAGTGACTGGCGAGAAACACTTTCATTGAAAGGGGTTGCAAGCTTCCAAAAATTACGAGTCTCCAGAAATCTCAGCAAATATTTTTTCACCCAAACTGGATGATACTTTCAGGTAATGATCAGTACACTAAGCCCACTTGGTTCCCCAAATTTCGATCTTCTATGTTGAAGCGTTCGTTTCCAGTAACTGTTTCCATTCTGGCATTTCACTCTGTTTTCTCCTATATTGATAGATGTATTTGGAACTCTAAATCAAACACGGTTTGTGCTAGCTTCTTGAAACTTGACACAGTAAAGCAGTTTCACATTCTAACAATTTGTTTTGTTTCCTTTTCATGTAGCCCTAAGCAGTGACTGGCGAGAAACACTTTCATTGAAAGGGGTTGCAAGCTTCCAAAAATTACGAGTCTCCAGAAATCTCATCAAATATTTTTTCACCCAAACGGGATGATACTTTCAGGTAATGATCAGTACACTAAGCCCACTTGGTTCCCCAAATTTCGTTCTTCTATGTTGAAGCGTTCGTTTCCAGTAACAGTTTGAATTTTGTCGTTTCACTCTGTTTTCTCCTATATTGATAGATGTACTTGGAACTCTCAATCAAACACGGTTTGTGCTAGCTTCTTGAAACTTGACACAGTAAAGCAGTTTCAGATTCTAACTCTATGTTTTGTTTCCTTTTCATGTAGCTTTAAGCAGTGACTGGCGAGAAACACTTTCATTGAAAGGGGTTGCAAGCTTCCAAAAATTACGAGTCTCCAGAAATCTCAGCAAATATTTTTTCACCCAAACTGGATGATACTTTCAGGTAATGATCAGTACACTAAGCCCACTCGGTTCTCCAAATTTCATTCTTCTATGTTGAAGCGTTCGTTTCCAGTAACAGTTTCCATTCTGGCATTTCACTCTGTTTTCTCCTATATTGATAGATGTATTTGGAACTCTAAATCAAACACGGTTTGTGCTAGCTTCTTGAAACTTGACACAGTAAAGCAGTTTCACATTCTAACTCTATGTTTTGTTTCCTTTTCAGGTAGCCCTAAGCAGTGACTGGCGAGAAACACTTTCATTGAAAGGGGTTGCAAGCTTCCAAAAATTACGAGTCTCCAGAAATCTCAGCAAATATTTTTTCACCCAAACTGCATGATACTTTCAGGTAATGATCAGTACACTAAGCCCACTTGGTTCCCCAAATTTCGTTCTTCTATGTTGAAGCGTTCGTTTCCAGTAACAGTTTGAATTTTGGCGTTTCACTCTGTTTTCTCCTATATTGATAGATGTATTTGGAACTCTAAATCAAACACGGTTTGTGCTAGCTTCTTGAAACTTGACACAGTAAAGCAGTTTCACATTCTAACTCTATGTTTTGTTTCCTTTTCATGTAGCCCTAAGCAGTGACTGGCGAGAAACACTTTCATTGAAAGGGGTTGCAAGCTTCCAAAAATTACGAGTCTCCAGAAATCTCAGCAAATATTTTTTCACCCAAACTGGATGATACTTTCAGGTAATGATCAGTACACTAAGCCCTCTTGGTTCCCCAAATTTCGTTCTTCTATGTTGAAGCGTTCGTTTCCAGTAACAGTTTGAATTTTGTCGTTTCACTCTGTTTTCTCCTATATTGATAGATGTATTTGGAACTCTAAATCAAACACGGTTTGTGCTAGCTTCTTGAAACTTGACACAGTAAAGCAGTTTCACATTCTAACTCTATGTTTTGTTTCCTTTTCATGTAGCTTTAAGCAGTGACTGGCGAGAAACACTTTCATTGAAAGGGGTTGCAAGCTTCCAAAAATTACGAGTCTCCAGAAATCTCAGCAAATATTTTTTTCACCCAAACTGGATGATACTTTCAGGTAATGATCAGTACACTAAGCCCACTTGGTTCTCCAAATTTCGTTCTTCTATGTTGAAGCGTTCGTTTCCAGTAACAGTTTCCATTCTGGCATTTCACTCTGTTTTCTCCTATTTTGATAGATGTATTTGGAACTCTAAATCAAACACGGTTTGTGCTAGCTTCTTGAAACTTGACACAGTAAAGCAGTTTCACATTCTAACTCTATGTTTTGTTTCCTTTTCATGTAGCCCTATGCAGTGACTGGCGAGAAACACTTTCATTGAAAGGGGTTGCAAGCTTCCAAAAATTACGAGTCTCCAGAAATCTCAGCAAATATTTTTTCACCCAAACTGCATGATACTTTCAGGTAATGATCAGTACACTAAGCCCACTTGGTTCCCCAAATTTCGTTCTTCTATGTTGAAGCGTTCGTTTCCAGTAACAGTTTGAATTTTGTCGTTTCACTCTGTTTTCTCCTATATTGATAGATGTATTTGGAACTCTAAATCAAACACGGTTTGTGCTAGCTTCTTGAAACTTGACACAGTAAAGCAGTTTCACATTCTAACTCTATGTTTTCTTTCCTTGTCATGTAGCTTTAAGCAGTTACTGGCGAGAAACACTTTCATTGAAAGGGGTTGCAAGCTTCCAAAAATTACGAGTCTCCAGAAATCTCAGCAAATATTTTTTCACCCAAACTGGATGATACTTTCAGGTAATGATCAGTACACTAAGCCCTCTTGGTTCCCCAAATTTCGTTCTTCTATGTTGAAGCGTTCGTTTCCAGTAACAGTTTCCATTCTGGCATTTCACTCTGTTTTCTCCTATATTGATAGATGTATTTGGAACTCTAAATCAAACACGGTTTGTGCTAGCTTCTTGAAACTTGACACAGTAAAGCAGTTTCACATTCTAACTCTATGTTTTGTTTCCTTTTCATGTAGCTTTAAGCAGTGACTGGCGAGAAACACTTTCATTGAAAGGGGTTGCAAGCTTCCAAAAATTACGAGTCTCCAGAAATCTCAGCAAATATTTTTTCACCCAAACTGGATGATACTTTCAGGTAATGATCAGTACACTAAGCCCACTTGGTTCTCCAAATTTCGTTCTTCTATGTTGAAGCGTTCGTTTCCAGTAACAGTTTCCATTCTGGCATTTCACTCTGTTTTCTCCTATATTGATAGATGTATTTGGAACTCTAAATCAAACACGGTTTGTGCTAGCTTCTTGAAACTTGACACAGTAAAGCAGTTTCACATTCTAACTCTATGTTTTGTTTCCTTTTCATGTAGCCCTAAGCACTGACTGGCGAGAAACACTTTCATTGAAAGGGGTTGCAAGCTTCCAAAAATTACGAGTCTCCAGAAATCTCAGCAAATATTTTTTCACCCAAACTGGATGATACTTTCAGGTAATGATCAGTACACTAAGCCCTCTTGGTTCCCCAAATTTCGTTCTTCTATGTTGAAGCGTTCGTTTCCAGTAACAGTTTCCATTCTGGCATTTCACTCTGTTTTCTCCTATATTGATAGATGTATTTGGAACTCTAAATCAAACACGGTTTGTGCTAGCTTCTTGAAACTTGACACAGTAAAGCAGTTTCACATTCTAACTCTATGTTTTGTTTCCTTTTCATGTAGCTTTAAGCAGTGACTGGCGAGAAACACTTTCATTGAAAGGGGTTGCAAGCTTCCAAAAATTACGAGTCTCCAGAAATCTCAGCAAATATTTTTTCACCCAAACTGGATGATACTTTCAGGTAATGATCAGTACACTAAGCCCACTTGGTTCTCCAAATTTCGTTCTTCTATGTTGAAGCGTTCGTTTCCAGTAACAGTTTCCATTCTGGCATTTCACTCTGTTTTCTCCTATATTGATAGATGTATTTGGAACTCTAAATCAAACACGGTTTGTGCTAGCTTCTTGAAACTTGACACAGTAAAGCAGTTTCACATTCTAACTCTATGTTTTGTTTCCTTTTCATGTAGCCCTAAGCACTGACTGGCGAGAAACACTTTCATTGAAAGGGGTTGCAAGCTTCCAAAAATTACGAGTCTCCAGAAATCTCAGCAAATATTTTTTCACCCAAACTGGATGATACTTTCAGGTAATGATCAGTACACTAAGCCCTCTTGGTTCCCCAAATTTCGTTCTTCTATGTTGAAGCGTTCGTTTCCAGTAACAGTTTGAATTTTGTCGTTTCACTCTGTTTTCTCCTATATTGATAGATGTATTTGGAACTCTAAATCAAACACGGTTTGTGCTAGCTTCTTGAAACTTGACACAGGAAAGCAGTTTCACATTCTAACTCTATGTTTTCTTTCCTTGTCATGTAGCTTTAAGCAGTGACTGGCGAGAAACACTTTCATTGAAAGGGGTTGCAAGCTTCCAAAAATGACGAGTCTCCAGAAATCTCAGCAAATATTTTTTCACCCAAACTGGATGATACTTTCAGGTAATGATCAGTACACTAAGCCCACTCGGTTCTCCAGATTTCATTCTTCTATATTGAAGCGTTCGTTTCCAGTAACAGTTTCCATTCTGGCATTTCACTCTGGTTTCTCCTATATTGATAGATGTATTTGGAACTCTAAATCAAACACGGTTTGTGCTAGCTTCTTGAAACTTGACACAGTGAAGCAGTTTTACATTCTAACTCTATGTTTTGTTTCCTTTTCATGTAGCCCTAAGCAGTGACTGGCGAGAAACACTTTCATTGAAAGGGGTTGCAAGCTTCCAAAAATTACGAGTCTCCAGAAATCTCAGCAAATATTTTTTCACCCAAACTGGATGATACTTTCAGGTAATGATCAGTACACTAAGCCCACTTGGTTCTCCAAATTTCCTTCTTCTATGTTGAAGCATTCGTTTCCAGTAACAGTTTCCATTCTGGCATTTCACTCTGTTTTCTCCTATATTGATAGATGTATTTGGAACTCTAAATCAAACACGGTTTGTGCTAGCTTCTTGAAACTTGACACAGTAAAGCAGTTTCACGTTCTATCTCTATGTTTTCTTTCCTCCTGATGTAGCCCTAAGCAGTGACTGGCGAGAAACACTTTCATTGAAAGGGGTTGCAAGCTTCCAAAAATTACGAGTCTCCAGAAATCTCAGCAAATATTTTTTCACCCAAACTGGATGATACTTTCAGGTAATGATCAGTACACTAAGCCCACTTGGTTCCCCAAATTTCGTTCTTCTATGTTGAAGCGTTCGTTTCCAGTAACAGTTTGAATTTTGTCGTTTCACTCTGTTTTCTCCTATATTGGTAGATGTATTTGGAACTCTAAATCAAACACGGTTTGCGCTAGCTTCTTGAAACTTGACACAGTAAAGCAGTTTCACATTCTAACTCTATGTTTTGTTTCCTTTTCATGTAGCCCTAAGCAGTGACTGACGAGAAACACTTTCATTGAAAGGGGTTGCAAGCTTCCAAAAATTACGAGTCTCCAGAAATCTCAGCAAATATTTTTTCACCCAAACTGGATGATACTTTCAGGTAATGATCAGTACACTAAGCCCACTTGGTTCCCCAAATTTCGTTCTTCTATGTTGAAGCGTTCGTTTCTGGTAACAGTTTGAATTTTGTCGTTTCACTCTGTTTTCTCCTATATTGATAGATGTACTTGGAACTCTAAATCAAACACGGTTTGTGCTAGCTTCTTGAAACTTGACACAGTAAAGCAGCTTCACGTTCTATCTCTATGTTTTCTTTCCTCCTGATGTAGCCCTAAGCAGTGACTGGCGAGAAACACTTTCATTGAAAGGGGTTGCAAGCTTCCAAAAATTACGAGTCTCCAGAAATCTCAGCAAATATTTTTTCACCCAAACTGGATGATACTTTCAGGTAATGATCAGTACACTAAGCCCACTTGGTTCTCCAAATTTCCTTCTTCTATGTTGAAGCATTCGTTTCCAGTAACAGTTTCCATTCTGGCATTTCACTCTGTTTTCTCCTATATTGATAGATGTATTTGGAACTCTAAATCAAACACGGTTTGTGCTAGCTTCTTGAAACTTGACACAGTAAAGCAGTTTCACGTTCTATCTCTATGTTTTCTTTCCTCCTGATGTAGCCCTAAGCAGTGACTGGCGAGAAACACTTTCATTGAAAGGGGTTGCAAGCTTCCAAAAATTACGAGTCTCCAGAAATCTCAGCAAATATTTTTTCACCCAAACTGCATGATACTTTCAGGTAATGATCAGTACACTAAGCCCACTTGGTTCCCCAAATTTCGTTCTTCTATGTTGAAGCGTTCGTTTCCAGTAACAGTTTGAATTTTGTCGTTTCACTCTGTTTTCTCCTATATTGATAGATGTATTTGGAACTCTAAATCAAACACGGTTTGCGCTAGCTTCTTGAAACTTGACACAGTAAAGCAGTTTCACATTCTAACTCTATGTTTTGTTTCCTTTTCATGTAGCCCTAAGCAGTGACTGAAGAGAAACACTTTCATTGAAAGGGGTTGCAAGCTTCCAAAAATTACGAGTCTCCAGAAATCTCAGCAAATATTTTTTCACCCAAACTGGATGATACTTTCAGGTAATGATCAGTACACTAAGCCCACTTGGTTCCCCAAATTTCGTTCTTCTATGTTGAAGCGTTCGTTTCTGGTAACAGTTTGAATTTTGTCGTTTCACTCTGTTTTCTCCTATATTGATAGATGTACTTGGAACTCTAAATCAAACACGGTTTGTGCTAGCTTCTTGAAACTTGACACAGTAAAGCAGCTTCACGTTCTATCTCTATGTTTTCTTTCCTCCTGATGTAGCCCTAAGCAGTGACTGGCGAGAAACACTTTCATTGAAAGGGGTTGCAAGCTTCCAAAAATTACGAGTCTCCAGAAATCTCAGCAAATATTTTTTCACCCAAACTGGATGATACTTTCAGGTAATGATCAGTACACTAAGCCCTCTTGGTTCCCCAAATTTCGTTCTTCTATGTTGAAGCGTTCGTTTCCAGTAACAGTTTGAATTTTGTCGTTTCACTCTGTTTTCTCCTATATTGATAGATGTATTTGGAACTCTAAATCAAACACGGTTTGTGCTAGCTTCTTGAAACTTGACACAGTAAAGCAGTTTCACATTCTAACTCTATGTTTTGTTTCCTTTTCATGTAGCTTTAAGCAGTGACCTGCGAGAAACACTTTCATTGAAAGGGGTTGCAAGCTTCCAAAAATTACGAGTCTCCAGAAATCTCAGCAAATATTTTTTCACCCAAACTGGATGATACTTTCAGGTAATGATCAGTACACTAAGCCCACTCGGTTCTCCAAATTTCATTCTTCTATGTTGAAGCGTTCGTTTCCAGTAACAGTTTCCATTCTGGCATTTCACTCTGTTTTCTCCTATATTGATAGATGTATTTGGAACTCTAAATCAAACACGGTTTGTGCTAGCTTCTTGAAACTTGACACAGTAAAGCAGTTTTACATTCTAACTCTATGTTTTGTTTCCTTTTCATGTAGCCCTAAGCAGTGACTGGCGAGAAACACTTTCATTGAAAGGGGTTGCAAGCTTCCAAAAATTACGAGTCTCCAGAAATCTCAGCAAATATTTTTTCACCCAAACTGCATGATACTTTCAGGTAATGATCAGTACACTAAGCCCACTTGGTTCCCCAAATTTCGATCTTCTATGTTGAAGCGTTCGTTTCCAGTAACAGTTTCCATTCTGGCATTTCACTCTGTTTTCTCCTATATTGATAGATGTATTTGGAACTCTAAATCAAACACGGTTTGTGCTAGCTTCTTGAAACTTGATACAGTAATGCAGTTTCACATTCTAACTCTATGTTTTGTTTCCTTTTCATGTAGCTTTAAGCAGTGACTGGCGAGAAACACTTTCATTAAAAGGGGTTGCAAGCTTCCAAAAATTACGAGTCTCCAGAAATCTCAGCAAATATTTTTTCACCCAAACTGGATGATACATTCAGGTAATGATCAGTACACTAAGCCCACTTGGTTCTCCAAATTTCCTTCTTCTATGTTGAAGCGTTCGTTTCCAGTAAAATTTTCCATTCTGGCATTTCACTCTGTTTTCTCCTATATTGATAGATGTATTTGGAACTCTAAATCAAACACGGTTTGTGCTAGCTTCTTGAAACTTGACACAGTAAAGCAGTTTCACATTCTAACTCTATGTTTTGTTTCCTTTTCATGTAGCCCTAAGCAGTGACTGGCGAGAAACACTTTCATTGAAAGGGGTTGCAAGCTTCCAAAAATTACGAGTCTCCAGAAATCTCAGCAAATATTTTTTCACCCAAACTGGATGATACTTTCAGGTAATGATCAGTACACTAAGCCCACTTGGTTCCCCAAATTTCGTTCTTCTATGTTGAAGCGTTCGTTTCTGGTAACAGTTTGAATTTTGTCGTTTCACTCTGTTTTCTCCTATATTGATAGATGTACTTGGAACTCTAAATCAAACACGGTTTGTGCTAGCTTCTTGAAACTTGACACAGTAAAGCAGCTTCACGTTCTATCTCTATGTTTTCTTTCCTCCTGATGTAGCCCTAAGCAGTGACTGGCGAGAAACACTTTCATTGAAAGGGGTTGCAAGCTTCCAAAAATTACGAGTCTCCAGAAATCTCAGCAAATATTTTTTCACCCAAACTGGATGATACTTTCAGGTAATGATCAGTACACTAAGCCCTCTTGGTTCCCCAAATTTCGTTCTTCTATGTTGAAGCGTTCGTTTCCAGTAACAGTTTGAATTTTGTCATTTCACTCTGTTTTCTCCTATATTGATAGATGTATTTGGAACTCTAAATCAAACACGGTTTGTGCTAGCTTCTTGAAACTTGACACAGTAAAGCAGTTTCACATTCTAACTCTATGTTTTGTTTCCTTTTCATGTAGCTTTAAGCAGTGACTGGCGAGAAACACTTTCATTGAAAGGGGTTGCAAGCTTCCAAAAATTACGAGTCTCCAGAAATCTCAGCAAATATTTTTTCACCCAAACTGGATGATACTTTCAGGTAATGATCAGTACACTAAGCCCACTTGGTTCTCCAAATTTCGTTCTTCTATGTTGAAGCGTTCGTTTCCAGTAACAGTTTCCATTCTGGCATTTCACTCTGTTTTCTCCTATATTGATAGATGTATTTGGAACTCTAAATCAAACACGGTTTGTGCTAGCTTCTTGAAACTTGACACAGTAAACAGTTTCACATTCTAACTCTATATTTTGTTTCCTTTTCATGTAGCCCTAATCAGTGACTGGCGAGAAACACTTTCATTGAAAGGGGTTGCAAGCTTCCAAAAATTACGAGTCTCCAGAAATCTCAGCAAATATTTTTTCACCCAAACTGGATGATACTTTCAGGTAAAGATCAGTACACTAAGCCCACTTGGTTCCCCAAATTTCGTTCTTCTATGTTGAAGCGTTCGTTTCCAGTAACAGTTAGAATTTTGTCGTTTCACTCTGTTTTCTCCTATATTGATAGATGTACTTGGAACTCTAAATCAAACACGGTTTGTGCTAGCTTCTTGAAACTTGACACAGTAAAGCAGTTTCAGATTCTAACTCTATGTTTTGTTTCCTTTTCATGTAGCCCTAAGCAGTGACTGGCGAGAAACACTTTCATTGAAAGGGGTTGCAAGCTTCCAAAAATTTCGAGTCTCCAGAAATCTCAGCAAATATTTTTTCACCCAAACTGGATGATACTTTCAGGTAATGATCAGTACACTAAGCCCACTCGGTTCTCCAAATTTCATTCTTCTATGTTGAAGCGTTCGTTTCCAGTAACAGTTTCCATTCTGGCATTTCACTCTGTTTTCTCCTATATTGATAGATGTATTTGGAACTCTAAATCAAACACGGTTTGTGCTAGCTTCTTGAAACTTGACACAGTAAAGCAGTTTTACATTCTAACTCTATGTTTTGTTTCCTTTTCATGTAGCCCTAAGCAGTGACTGGCGAGAAACACTTTCATTGAAAGGGGTTGCAAGCTTCCAAAAATTACGAGTCTCCAGAAATCTCAGCAAATATTTTTTCACCCAAACTGCATGATACTTTCAGGTAATGATCAGTACACTAAGCCCACTTGGTTCCCCAAATTTCGATCTTCTATGTTGAAGCGTTCGTTTCCAGTAACAGTTTCCATTCTGGCATTTCACTCTGTTTTCTCCTATATTGATAGATGTATTTGGAACTCTAAATCAAACACGGTTTGTGCTAGCTTCTTGAAACTTGATACAGTAATGCAGTTTCACATTCTAACTCTATGTTTTGTTTCCTTTTCATGTAGCTTTAAGCAGTGACTGGCGAGAAACACTTTCATTGAAAGGGGTTGCAAGCTTCCAAAAATTACGAGTCTCCAGAAATCTCAGCAAATATTTTTTCACCCAAACTGGATGATACATTCAGGTAATGATCAGTACACTAAGCCCACTTGGTTCTCCAAATTTCCTTCTTCTATGTTGAAGCGTTCGTTTCCAGTAAAATTTTCCATTCTGGCATTTCACTCTGTTTTCTCCTATATTGATAGATGTATTTGGAACTCTAAATCAAACACGGTTTGTGCTAGCTTCTTGAAACTTGACACAGTAAAGCAGTTTCACATTCTAACTCTATGTTTTGTTTCCTTTTCATGTAGCCCTAAGCAGTGACTGGCGAGAAACACTTTCATTGAAAGGGGTTGCAAGCTTCCAAAAATTACGAGTCTCCAGAAATCTCAGCAAATATTTTTTCACCCAAACTGGATGATACTTTCAGGTAATGATCAGTACACTAAGCCCACTTGGTTCCCCAAATTTCGTTCTTCTATGTTGAAGCGTTCGTTTCCAGTAACAGTTTGAATTTTGTCGTTTCACTCTGTTTTCTCCTATATTGATAGATGTACTTGGAACTCTAAATCAAACACGGTTTGTGCTAGCTTCTTGAAACTTGACACAGTAAAGCAGTTTCACGTTCTATCTCTATGTTTTCTTTCCTCCTGATGTAGCCATAAGCAGTGACTGGCGAGAAACACTTTCATTGAAAGGGGTTGCAAGCTTCCAAAAATTACGAGTCTCCAGAAATCTCAGCAAATATTTTTTCACCCAAACTGCATGATACTTTCAGGTAATGATCAGTACACTAAGCCCACTTGGTTCCCCAAATTTCGTTCTTCTATGTTGAAGCGTTCGTTTCCAGTAACAGTTTGAATTTTGTCGTTTCACTCTGTTTTCTCCTATATTGATAGATGTACTTGGAACTCTAAATCAAACACGGTTTGTGCTAGCTTCTTGAAACTTGACACAGTAAAGCAGTTTCAGATTCTAACTCTATGTTTTGTTTCCTTTTCATGTAGCCCTAAGCACTGACTGGCGAGAAACACTTTCATTGAAAGGGGTTGCAAGCTTCCAAAAATTACGAGTCTCCAGAAATCTCAGCAAATATTTTTTCACCCAAACTGGATGATAGTTTCAGGTAATGATCAGTACAGTAAGCCCACTCGGTTCTCCAAATTTCATTCTTCTATGTTGAAGCGTTCGTTTCCAGTAACAGTTTCCATTCTGGCATTTCACTCTGTTTTCTCCTATATTGATAGATGTATTTGGAACTCTAAATCAAACACGGTTTGTGCTAGCTTCTTGAAACTTGACACAGTAAAGCAGTTTCACATTCTAACTCTATGTTTTGTTTCCTTTTCAGGTAGCCCTAAGCAGTGACTGGCGAGAAACACTTTCATTGAAAGGGGTTGCAAGCTTCCAAAAATTACGAGTCTCCAGAAATCTCAGCAAATATTTTTTCACCCAAACTGCATGATACTTTCAGGTAATGATCAGTACACTAAGCCCACTTGGTTCCCCAAATTTCGTTCTTCTATGTTGAAGCGTTCGTTTCCAGTAACAGTTTGAATTTTGGCGTTTCACTCTGTTTTCTCCTATATTGATAGATGTATTTGGAACTCTAAATCAAACACGGTTTGTGCTAGCTTCTTGAAACTTGACACAGTAAAGCAGTTTCACATTCTAACTCTATGTTTTGTTTCCTTTTCATGTAGCCCTAAGCAGTGACTGGCGAGAAACACTTTCATTGAAAGGGGTTGCAAGCTTCCAAAAATTACGAGTCTCCAGAAATCTCAGCAAATATTTTTTCACCCAAACTGGATGATACTTTCAGGTAATGATCAGTACACCTAGCCCACTTGGTTCTCCAAATTTCGTTCTTCTATGTTGAAGCGTTCGTTTCCAGTAACAGTTTCCATTCTGGCATTTCACTCTGTTTTCTCCTATTTTGATAGATGTATTTGGAACTCTAAATCAAACACGGTTTGTGCTAGCTTCTTGAAACTTGACACAGTAAAGCAGTTTCACATTCTAACTCTATGTTTTGTTTCCTTTTCATGTAGCCCTATGCAGTGACTGGCGAGAAACACTTTCATTGAAAGGGGTTGCAAGCTTCCAAAAATTACGAGTCTCCAGAAATCTCAGCAAATATTTTTTCACCCAAACTGGATGATACTTTCAGGTAATTATCAGTACACTAAGCCCTCTTGGTTACCCAAATTTCGTTCTTCTATGTTGAAGCGTTCGTTTCCAGTAACAGTTTGAATTTTGTCGTTTCACTCTGTTTTCTCCTATATTGATAGATGTATTTGGAACTCTAAATCAAACACGGTTTGTGCTAGCTTCTTGAAACTTGACACAGTAAAGCAGTTTCACATTCTAACTCTATGTTTTCTTTCCTTGTCATGTAGCTTTAAGCAGTTACTGGCGAGAAACACTTTCATTGAAAGGGGTTGCAAGCTTCCAAAAATTACGAGTCTCCAGAAATCTCAGCAAATATTTTTTCACCCAAACTGGATGATACTTTCAGGTAATGATCAGTACACTAAGCCCTCTTGGTTCCCCAAATTTCGTTCTTCTATGTTGAAGCGTTCGTTTCCAGTAACAGTTTCCATTCTGGCATTTCACTCTGTTTTCTCCTATATTGATAGATGTATTTGGAACTCTAAATCAAACACGGTTTGTGCTAGCTTCTTGAAACTTGACACAGTAAAGCAGTTTCACATTCTAACTCTATGTTTTGTTTCCTTTTCATGTAGCTTTAAGCAGTGACTGGCGAGAAACACTTTCATTGAAAGGGGTTGCAAGCTTCCAAAAATTACGAGTCTCCAGAAATCTCAGCAAATATTTTTTCACCCAAACTGGATGATACTTTCAGGTAATGATCAGTACACTAAGCCCACTTGGTTCTCCAAATTTCGTTCTTCTATGTTGAAGCGTTCGTTTCCAGTAACAGTTTCCATTCTGGCATTTCACTCTGTTTTCTCCTATATTGATAGATGTATTTGGAACTCTAAATCAAACACGGTTTGTGCTAGCTTCTTGAAACTTGACACAGTAAAGCAGTTTCACATTCTAACTCTATGTTTTGTTTCCTTTTCATGTAGCTTTAAGCAGTGACTGGCGAGAAACACTTTCATTGAAAGGGGTTGCAAGCTTCCAAAAATTACGAGTCTCCAGAAATCTCAGCAAATATTTTTTCACCCAAACTGGATGATACTTTCAGGTAATGATCAGTACACTAAGCCCACTTGGTTCTCCAAATTTCGTTCTTCTATGTTGAAGCGTTCGTTTCCAGTAACAGTTTCCATTCTGGCATTTCACTCTGTTTTCTCCTATATTGATAGATGTATTTGGAACTCTAAATCAAACACGGTTTGTGCTAGCTTCTTGAAACTTGACACAGTAAAGCAGTTTCACATTCTAACTCTATGTTTTGTTTCCTTTTCATGTAGCCCTAAGCACTGACTGGCGAGAAACACTTTCATTGAAAGGGGTTGCAAGCTTCCAAAAATTACGAGTCTCCAGAAATCTCAGCAAATATTTTTTCACCCAAACTGGATGATACTTTCAGGTAATGATCAGTACACTAAGCCCTCTTGGTTCCCCAAATTTCGTTCTTCTATGTTGAAGCGTTCGTTTCCAGTAACAGTTTGAATTTTGTCGTTTCACTCTGTTTTCTCCTATATTGATAGATGTATTTGGAACTCTAAATCAAACACGGTTTGTGCTAGCTTCTTGAAACTTGACACAGGAAAGCAGTTTCACATTCTAACTCTATGTTTTCTTTCCTTGTCATGTAGCTTTAAGCAGTGACTGGCGAGAAACACTTTCATTGAAAGGGGTTGCAAGCTTCCAAAAATGACGAGTCTCCAGAAATCTCAGCAAATATTTTTTCACCCAAACTGGATGATACTTTCAGGTAATGATCAGTACACTAAGCCCACTCGGTTCTCCAGATTTCATTCTTCTATATTGAAGCGTTCGTTTCCAGTAACAGTTTCCATTCTGGCATTTCACTCTGGTTTCTCCTATATTGATAGATGTATTTGGAACTCTAAATCAAACACGGTTTGTGCTAGCTTCTTGAAACTTGACACAGTGAAGCAGTTTTACATTCTAACTCTATGTTTTGTTTCCTTTTCATGTAGCCCTAAGCAGTGACTGGCGAGAAACACTTTCATTGAAAGGGGTTGCAAGCTTCCAAAAATTACGAGTCTCCAGAAATCTCAGCAAATATTTTTTCACCCAAACTGGATGATACTTTCAGGTAATGATCAGTACACTAAGCCCACTTGGTTCTCCAAATTTCCTTCTTCTATGTTGAAGCATTCGTTTCCAGTAACAGTTTCCATTCTGGCATTTCACTCTGTTTTCTCCTATATTGATAGATGTATTTGGAACTCTAAATCAAACACGGTTTGTGCTAGCTTCTTGAAACTTGACACAGTAAAGCAGTTTCACGTTCTATCTCTATGTTTTCTTTCCTCCTGATGTAGCCCTAAGCAGTGACTGGCGAGAAACACTTTCATTGAAAGGGGTTGCAAGCTTCCAAAAATTACGAGTCTCCAGAAATCTCAGCAAATATTTTTTCACCCAAACTGCATGATACTTTCAGGTAATGATCAGTACACTAAGCCCACTTGGTTCCCCAAATTTCGTTCTTCTATGTTGAAGCGTTCGTTTCCAGTAACAGTTTGAATTTTGTCGTTTCACTCTGTTTTCTCCTATATTGGTAGATGTATTTGGAACTCTAAATCAAACACGGTTTGCGCTAGCTTCTTGAAACTTGACACAGTAAAGCAGTTTCACATTCTAACTCTATGTTTTGTTTCCTTTTCATGTAGCCCTAAGCAGTGACTGACGAGAAACACTTTCATTGAAAGGGGTTGCAAGCTTCCAAAAATTACGAGTCTCCAGAAATCTCAGCAAATATTTTTTCACCCAAACTGGATGATACTTTCAGGTAATGATCAGTACACTAAGCCCACTTGGTTCCCCAAATTTCGTTCTTCTATGTTGAAGCGTTCGTTTCTGGTAACAGTTTGAATTTTGTCGTTTCACTCTGTTTTCTCCTATATTGATAGATGTACTTGGAACTCTAAATCAAACACGGTTTGTGCTAGCTTCTTGAAACTTGACACAGTAAAGCAGCTTCACGTTCTATCTCTATGTTTTCTTTCCTCCTGATGTAGCCCTAAGCAGTGACTGGCGAGAAACACTTTCATTGAAAGGGGTTGCAAGCTTCCAAAAATTACGAGTCTCCAGAAATCTCAGCAAATATTTTTTCACCCAAACTGGATGATACTTTCAGGTAATGATCAGTACACTAAGCCCACTTGGTTCTCCAAATTTCCTTCTTCTATGTTGAAGCATTCGTTTCCAGTAACAGTTTCCATTCTGGCATTTCACTCTGTTTTCTCCTATATTGATAGATGTATTTGGAACTCTAAATCAAACACGGTTTGTGCTAGCTTCTTGAAACTTGACACAGTAAAGCAGTTTCACGTTCTATCTCTATGTTTTCTTTCCTCCTGATGTAGCCCTAAGCAGTGACTGGCGAGAAACACTTTCATTGAAAGGGGTTGCAAGCTTCCAAAAATTACGAGTCTCCAGAAATCTCAGCAAATATTTTTTCACCCAAACTGCATGATACTTTCAGGTAATGATCAGTACACTAAGCCCACTTGGTTCCCCAAATTTCGTTCTTCTATGTTGAAGCGTTCGTTTCCAGTAACAGTTTGAATTTTGGCGTTTCACTCTGTTTTCTCCTATATTGATAGATGTATTTGGAACTCTAAATCAAACACGGTTTGCGCTAGCTTCTTGAAACTTGACACAGTAAAGCAGTTTCACATTCTAACTCTATGTTTTGTTTCCTTTTCATGTAGCCCTAAGCAGTGACTGGCGAGAAACACTTTCATTGAAAGGGGTTGCAAGCTTCCAAAAATTACGAGTCTCCAGAAATCTCAGCAAATATTTTTTCACCCAAACTGGATGATACTTTCAGGTAATGATCAGTACACTAAGCCCTCTTGGTTCCCCAAATTTCGTTCTTCTATGTTGAAGCGTTCGTTTCCAGTAACAGTTTGAATTTTGTCGTTTCACTCTGTTTTCTCCTATATTGATAGATGTATTTGGAACTCTAAATCAAACACGGTTTGTGCTAGCTTCTTGAAACTTGACACAGTAAAGCAGTTTCACATTCTAACTCTATGTTTTGTTTCCTTTTCATGTAGCTTTAAGCAGTGACTGGCGAGAAACACTTTCATTGAAAGGGGTTGCAAGCTTCCAAAAATTACGAGTCTCCAGAAATCTCAGCAAATATTTTTTTCACCCAAACTGGATGATACTTTCAGGTAATGATCAGTACACTAAGCCCACTTGGTTCTCCAAATTTCGTTCTTCTATGTTGAAGCGTTCGTTTCCAGTAACAGTTTCCATTCTGGCATTTCACTCTGTTTTCTCCTATTTTGATAGATGTATTTGGAACTCTAAATCAAACACGGTTTGTGCTAGCTTCTTGAAACTTGACACAGTAAAGCAGTTTCACATTCTAACTCTATGTTTTGTTTCCTTTTCATGTAGCCCTATGCAGTGACTGGCGAGAAACACTTTCATTGAAAGGGGTTGCAAGCTTCCAAAAATTACGAGTCTCCAGAAATCTCAGCAAATATTTTTTCACCCAAACTGGATGATACTTTCAGGTAATTATCAGTACACTAAGCCCTCTTGGTTACCCAAATTTCGTTCTTCTATGTTGAAGCGTTCGTTTCCAGTAACAGTTTGAATTTTGTCGTTTCACTCTGTTTTCTCCTATATTGATAGATGTATTTGGAACTCTAAATCAAACACGGTTTGTGCTAGCTTCTTGAAACTTGACACAGTAAAGCAGTTTCACATTCTAACTCTATGTTTTCTTTCCTTGTCATGTAGCTTTAAGCAGTTACTGGCGAGAAACACTTTCATTGAAAGGGGTTGCAAGCTTCCAAAAATTACGAGTCTCCAGAAATCTCAGCAAATATTTTTTCACCCAAACTGGATGATACTTTCAGGTAATGATCAGTACACTAAGCCCTCTTGGTTCCCCAAATTTCGTTCTTCTATGTTGAAGCGTTCGTTTCCAGTAACAGTTTCCATTCTGGCATTTCACTCTGTTTTCTCCTATATTGATAGATGTATTTGGAACTCTAAATCAAACACGGTTTGTGCTAGCTTCTTGAAACTTGACACAGTAAAGCAGTTTCACATTCTAACTCTATGTTTTGTTTCCTTTTCATGTAGCTTTAAGCAGTGACTGGCGAGAAACACTTTCATTGAAAGGGGTTGCAAGCTTCCAAAAATTACGAGTCTCCAGAAATCTCAGCAAATATTTTTTCACCCAAACTGGATGATACTTTCAGGTAATGATCAGTACACTAAGCCCACTTGGTTCTCCAAATTTCGTTCTTCTATGTTGAAGCGTTCGTTTCCAGTAACAGTTTCCATTCTGGCATTTCACTCTGTTTTCTCCTATATTGATAGATGTATTTGGAACTCTAAATCAAACACGGTTTGTGCTAGCTTCTTGAAACTTGACACAGTAAAGCAGTTTCACATTCTAACTCTATGTTTTGTTTCCTTTTCATGTAGCTTTAAGCAGTGACTGGCGAGAAACACTTTCATTGAAAGGGGTTGCAAGCTTCCAAAAATTACGAGTCTCCAGAAATCTCAGCAAATATTTTTTCACCCAAACTGGATGATACTTTCAGGTAATGATCAGTACACTAAGCCCACTTGGTTCTCCAAATTTCGTTCTTCTATGTTGAAGCGTTCGTTTCCAGTAACAGTTTCCATTCTGGCATTTCACTCTGTTTTCTCCTATATTGATAGATGTATTTGGAACTCTAAATCAAACACGGTTTGTGCTAGCTTCTTGAAACTTGACACAGTAAAGCAGTTTCACATTCTAACTGTATGTTTTGTTTCCTTTTCATGTAGCCCTAAGCACTGACTGGCGAGAAACACTTTCATTGAAAGGGGTTGCAAGCTTCCAAAAATTACGAGTCTCCAGAAATCTCAGCAAATATTTTTTCACCCAAACTGGATGATACTTTCAGGTAATGATCAGTACACTAAGCCCTCTTGGTTCCCCAAATTTCGTTCTTCTATGTTGAAGCGTTCGTTTCCAGTAACAGTTTGAATTTTGTCGTTTCACTCTGTTTTCTCCTATATTGATAGATGTATTTGGAACTCTAAATCAAACACGGTTTGTGCTAGCTTCTTGAAACTTGACACAGGAAAGCAGTTTCACATTCTAACTCTATGTTTTCTTTCCTTGTCATGTAGCTTTAAGCAGTGACTGGCGAGAAACACTTTCATTGAAAGGGGTTGCAAGCTTCCAAAAATGACGAGTCTCCAGAAATCTCAGCAAATATTTTTTCACCCAAACTGGATGATACTTTCAGGTAATGATCAGTACACTAAGCCCACTCGGTTCTCCAGATTTCATTCTTCTATATTGAAGCGTTCGTTTCCAGTAACAGTTTCCATTCTGGCATTTCACTCTGGTTTCTCCTATATTGATAGATGTATTTGGAACTCTAAATCAAACACGGTTTGTGCTAGCTTCTTGAAACTTGACACAGTGAAGCAGTTTTACATTCTAACTCTATGTTTTGTTTCCTTTTCATGTAGCCCTAAGCAGTGACTGGCGAGAAACACTTTCATTGAAAGGGGTTGCAAGCTTCCAAAAATTACGAGTCTCCAGAAATCTCAGCAAATATTTTTTCACCCAAACTGGATGATACTTTCAGGTAATGATCAGTACACTAAGCCCACTTGGTTCTCCAAATTTCCTTCTTCTATGTTGAAGCATTCGTTTCCAGTAACAGTTTCCATTCTGGCATTTCACTCTGTTTTCTCCTATATTGATAGATGTATTTGGAACTCTAAATCAAACACGGTTTGTGCTAGCTTCTTGAAACTTGACACAGTAAAGCAGTTTCACGTTCTATCTCTATGTTTTCTTTCCTCCTGATGTAGCCCTAAGCAGTGACTGGCGAGAAACACTTTCATTGAAAGGGGTTGCAAGCTTCCAAAAATTACGAGTCTCCAGAAATCTCAGCAAATATTTTTTCACCCAAACTGCATGATACTTTCAGGTAATGATCAGTACACTAAGCCCACTTGGTTCCCCAAATTTCGTTCTTCTATGTTGAAGCGTTCGTTTCCAGTAACAGTTTGAATTTTGTCGTTTCACTCTGTTTTCTCCTATATTGGTAGATGTATTTGGAACTCTAAATCAAACACGGTTTGCGCTAGCTTCTTGAAACTTGACACAGTAAAGCAGTTTCACATTCTAACTCTATGTTTTGTTTCCTTTTCATGTAGCCCTAAGCAGTGACTGACGAGAAACACTTTCATTGAAAGGGGTTGCAAGCTTCCAAAAATTACGAGTCTCCAGAAATCTCAGCAAATATTTTTTCACCCAAACTGGATGATACTTTCAGGTAATGATCAGTACACTAAGCCCACTTGGTTCCCCAAATTTCGTTCTTCTATGTTGAAGCGTTCGTTTCTGGTAACAGTTTGAATTTTGTCGTTTCACTCTGTTTTCTCCTATATTGATAGATGTACTTGGAACTCTAAATCAAACACGGTTTGTGCTAGCTTCTTAAAACTTGACACAGTAAAGCAGCTTCACGTTCTATCTCTATGTTTTCTTTCCTCCTGATGTAGCCCTAAGCAGTGACTGGCGAGAAACACTTTCATTGAAAGGGGTTGCAAGCTTCCAAAAATTACGAGTCTCCAGAAATCTCAGCAAATATTTTTTCACCCAAACTGGATGATACTTTCAGGTAATGATCAGTACACTAAGCCCACTTGGTTCTCCAAATTTCCTTCTTCTATGTTGAAGCATTCGTTTCCAGTAACAGTTTCCATTCTGGCATTTCACTCTGTTTTCTCCTATATTGATAGATGTATTTGGAACTCTAAATCAAACACGGTTTGTGCTAGCTTCTTGAAACTTGACACAGTAAAGCAGTTTCACGTTCTATCTCTATGTTTTCTTTCCTCCTGATGTAGCCCTAAGCAGTGACTGGCGAGAAACACTTTCATTGAAAGGGGTTGCAAGCTTCCAAAAATTACGAGTCTCCAGAAATCTCAGCAAATATTTTTTCACCCAAACTGCATGATACTTTCAGGTAATGATCAGTACACTAAGCCCACTTGGTTCCCCAAATTTCGTTCTTCTATGTTGAAGCGTTCGTTTCCAGTAACAGTTTGAATTTTGTCGTTTCACTCTGTTTTCTCCTATATTGATAGATGTATTTGGAACTCTAAATCAAACACGGTTTGCGCTAGCTTCTTGAAACTTGACACAGTAAAGCAGTTTCACATTCTAACTCTATGTTTTGTTTCCTTTTCATGTAGCCCTAAGCAGTGACTGACGAGAAACACTTTCATTGAAAGGGGTTGCAAGCTTCCAAAAATTACGAGTCTCCAGAAATCTCAGCAAATATTTTTTCACCCAAACTGGATGATACTTTCAGGTAATGATCAGTACACTAAGCCCACTTGGTTCCCCAAATTTCGTTCTTCTATGTTGAAGCGTTCGTTTCTGGTAACAGTTTGAATTTTGTCGTTTCACTCTGTTTTCTCCTATATTGATAGATGTACTTGGAACTCTAAATCAAACACGGTTTGTGCTAGCTTCTTGAAACTTGACACAGTAAAGCAGCTTCACGTTCTATCTCTATGTTTTCTTTCCTCCTGATGTAGCCCTAAGCAGTGACTGGCGAGAAACACTTTCATTGAAAGGGGTTGCAAGCTTCCAAAAATTACGAGTCTCCAGAAATCTCAGCAAATATTTTTTCACCCAAACTGGATGATACTTTCAGGTAATGATCAGTACACTAAGCCCTCTTGGTTCCCCAAATTTCGTTCTTCTATGTTGAAGCGTTCGTTTCCAGTAACAGTTTGAATTTTGTCGTTTCACTGTGTTTTCTCCTATATTGATAGATGTATTTGGAACTCTAAATCAAACACGGTTTGTGCTAGCTTCTTGAAACTTGACACAGTAAAGCAGTTTCACATTCTAACTCTATGTTTTGTTTCCTTTTCATGTAGCTTTAAGCAGTGACCTGCGAGAAACACTTTCATTGAAAGGGGTTGCAAGCTTCCAAAAATTACGAGTCTCCAGAAATCTCAGCAAATATTTTTTCACCCAAACTGGATGATACTTTCAGGTAATGATCAGTACACTAAGCCCACTCGGTTCTCCAAATTTCATTCTTCTATGTTGAAGCGTTCGTTTCCAGTAACAGTTTCCATTCTGGCATTTCACTCTGTTTTCTCCTATATTGATAGATGTATTTGGAACTCTAAATCAAACACGGTTTGTGCTAGCTTCTTGAAACTTGACACAGTAAAGCAGTTTTACATTCTAACTCTATGTTTTGTTTCCTTTTCATGTAGCCCTAAGCACTGACTGGCGAGAAACACTTTCATTGAAAGGGGTTGCAAGCTTCCAAAAATTACGAGTCTCCAGAAATCTCAGCAAATATTTTTTCACCCAAACTGGATGATACTTTCAGGTAATGATCAGTACACTAAGCCCTCTTGGTTCCCCAAATTTCGTTCTTCTATGTTGAAGCGTTCGTTTCCAGTAACAGTTTGAATTTTGTCGTTTCACTCTGTTTTCTCCTATATTGATAGATGTATTTGGAACTCTAAATCAAACACGGTTTGTGCTAGCTTCTTGAAACTTGACACAGGAAAGCAGTTTCACATTCTAACTCTATGTTTTCTTTCCTTGTCATGTAGCTTTAAGCAGTGACTGGCGAGAAACACTTTCATTGAAAGGGGTTGCAAGCTTCCAAAAATGACGAGTCTCCAGAAATCTCAGCAAATATTTTTTCACCCAAACTGGATGATACTTTCAGGTAATGATCAGTACACTAAGCCCACTCGGTTCTCCAGATTTCATTCTTCTATATTGAAGCGTTCGTTTCCAGTAACAGTTTCCATTCTGGCATTTCACTCTGGTTTCTCCTATATTGATAGATGTATTTGGAACTCTAAATCAAACACGGTTTGTGCTAGCTTCTTGAAACTTGACACAGTGAAGCAGTTTTACATTCTAACTCTATGTTTTGTTTCCTTTTCATGTAGCCCTAAGCAGTGACTGGCGAGAAACACTTTCATTGAAAGGGGTTGCAAGCTTCCAAAAATTACGAGTCTCCAGAAATCTCAGCAAATATTTTTTCACCCAAACTGGATGATACTTTCAGGTAATGATCAGTACACTAAGCCCACTTGGTTCTCCAAATTTCCTTCTTCTATGTTGAAGCATTCGTTTCCAGTAACAGTTTCCATTCTGGCATTTCACTCTGTTTTCTCCTATATTGATAGATGTATTTGGAACTCTAAATCAAACACGGTTTGTGCTAGCTTCTTGAAACTTGACACAGTAAAGCAGTTTCACGTTCTATCTCTATGTTTTCTTTCCTCCTGATGTAGCCCTAAGCAGTGACTGGCGAGAAACACTTTCATTGAAAGGGGTTGCAAGCTTCCAAAAATTACGAGTCTCCAGAAATCTCAGCAAATATTTTTTCACCCAAACTGCATGATACTTTCAGGTAATGATCAGTACACTAAGCCCACTTGGTTCCCCAAATTTCGTTCTTCTATGTTGAAGCGTTCGTTTCCAGTAACAGTTTGAATTTTGTCGTTTCACTCTGTTTTCTCCTATATTGGTAGATGTATTTGGAACTCTAAATCAAACACGGTTTGCGCTAGCTTCTTGAAACTTGACACAGTAAAGCAGTTTCACATTCTAACTCTATGTTTTGTTTCCTTTTCATGTAGCCCTAAGCAGTGACTGACGAGAAACACTTTCATTGAAAGGGGTTGCAAGCTTCCAAAAATTACGAGTCTCCAGAAATCTCAGCAAATATTTTTTCACCCAAACTGGATGATACTTTCAGGTAATGATCAGTACACTAAGCCCACTTGGTTCCCCAAATTTCGTTCTTCTATGTTGAAGCGTTCGTTTCTGGTAACAGTTTGAATTTTGTCGTTTCACTCTGTTTTCTCCTATATTGATAGATGTACTTGGAACTCTAAATCAAACACGGTTTGTGCTAGCTTCTTGAAACTTGACACAGTAAAGCAGCTTCACGTTCTATCTCTATGTTTTCTTTCCTCCTGATGTAGCCCTAAGCAGTGACTGGCGAGAAACACTTTCATTGAAAGGGGTTGCAAGCTTCCAAAAATTACGAGTCTCCAGAAATCTCAGCAAATATTTTTTCACCCAAACTGGATGATACTTTCAGGTAATGATCAGTACACTAAGCCCACTTGGTTCTCCAAATTTCCTTCTTCTATGTTGAAGCATTCGTTTCCAGTAACAGTTTCCATTCTGGCATTTCACTCTGTTTTCTCCTATATTGATAGATGTATTTGGAACTCTAAATCAAACACGGTTTGTGCTAGCTTCTTGAAACTTGACACAGTAAAGCAGTTTCACGTTCTATCTCTATGTTTTCTTTCCTCCTGATGTAGCCCTAAGCAGTGACTGGCGAGAAACACTTTCATTGAAAGGGGTTGCAAGCTTCCAAAAATTACGAGTCTCCAGAAATCTCAGCAAATATTTTTTCACCCAAACTGCATGATACTTTCAGGTAATGATCAGTACACTAAGCCCACTTGGTTCCCCAAATTTCGTTCTTCTATGTTGAAGCGTTCGTTTCCAGTAACAGTTTGAATTTTGGCGTTTCACTCTGTTTTCTCCTATATTGATAGATGTATTTGGAACTCTAAATCAAACACGGTTTGCGCTAGCTTCTTGAAACTTGACACAGTAAAGCAGTTTCACATTCTAACTCTATGTTTTGTTTCCTTTTCATGTAGCCCTAAGCAGTGACTGGCGAGAAACACTTTCATTGAAAGGGGTTGCAAGCTTCCAAAAATTACGAGTCTCCAGAAATCTCAGCAAATATTTTTTCACCCAAACTGGATGATACTTTCAGGTAATGATCAGTACACTAAGCCCTCTTGGTTCCCCAAATTTCGTTCTTCTATGTTGAAGCGTTCGTTTCCAGTAACAGTTTGAATTTTGTCGTTTCACTCTGTTTTCTCCTATATTGATAGATGTATTTGGAACTCTAAATCAAACACGGTTTGTGCTAGCTTCTTGAAACTTGACACAGTAAAGCAGTTTCACATTCTAACTCTATGTTTTGTTTCCTTTTCATGTAGCTTTAAGCAGTGACTGGCGAGAAACACTTTCATTGAAAGGGGTTGCAAGCTTCCAAAAATTACGAGTCTCCAGAAATCTCAGCAAATATTTTTTTCACCCAAACTGGATGATACTTTCAGGTAATGATCAGTACACTAAGCCCACTTGGTTCTCCAAATTTCGTTCTTCTATGTTGAAGCGTTCGTTTCCAGTAACAGTTTCCATTCTGGCATTTCACTCTGTTTTCTCCTATTTTGATAGATGTATTTGGAACTCTAAATCAAACACGGTTTGTGCTAGCTTCTTGAAACTTGACACAGTAAAGCAGTTTCACATTCTAACTCTATGTTTTGTTTCCTTTTCATGTAGCCCTATGCAGTGACTGGCGAGAAACACTTTCATTGAAAGGGGTTGCAAGCTTCCAAAAATTACGAGTCTCCAGAAATCTCAGCAAATATTTTTTCACCCAAACTGGATGATACTTTCAGGTAATTATCAGTACACTAAGCCCTCTTGGTTACCCAAATTTCGTTCTTCTATGTTGAAGCGTTCGTTTCCAGTAACAGTTTGAATTTTGTCGTTTCACTCTGTTTTCTCCTATATTGATAGATGTATTTGGAACTCTAAATCAAACACGGTTTGTGCTAGCTTCTTGAAACTTGACACAGTAAAGCAGTTTCACATTCTAACTCTATGTTTTCTTTCCTTGTCATGTAGCTTTAAGCAGTTACTGGCGAGAAACACTTTCATTGAAAGGGGTTGCAAGCTTCCAAAAATTACGAGTCTCCAGAAATCTCAGCAAATATTTTTTCACCCAAACTGGATGATACTTTCAGGTAATGATCAGTACACTAAGCCCTCTTGGTTCCCCAAATTTCGTTCTTCTATGTTGAAGCGTTCGTTTCCAGTAACAGTTTCCATTCTGGCATTTCACTCTGTTTTCTCCTATATTGATAGATGTATTTGGAACTCTAAATCAAACACGGTTTGTGCTAGCTTCTTGAAACTTGACACAGTAAAGCAGTTTCACATTCTAACTCTATGTTTTGTTTCCTTTTCATGTAGCTTTAAGCAGTGACTGGCGAGAAACACTTTCATTGAAAGGGGTTGCAAGCTTCCAAAAATTACGAGTCTCCAGAAATCTCAGCAAATATTTTTTCACCCAAACTGGATGATACTTTCAGGTAATGATCAGTACACTAAGCCCACTTGGTTCTCCAAATTTCGTTCTTCTATGTTGAAGCGTTCGTTTCCAGTAACAGTTTCCATTCTGGCATTTCACTCTGTTTTCTCCTATATTGATAGATGTATTTGGAACTCTAAATCAAACACGGTTTGTGCTAGCTTCTTGAAACTTGACACAGTAAAGCAGTTTCACATTCTAACTCTATGTTTTGTTTCCTTTTCATGTAGCTTTAAGCAGTGACTGGCGAGAAACACTTTCATTGAAAGGGGTTGCAAGCTTCCAAAAATTACGAGTCTCCAGAAATCTCAGCAAATATTTTTTCACCCAAACTGGATGATACTTTCAGGTAATGATCAGTACACTAAGCCCACTTGGTTCTCCAAATTTCGTTCTTCTATGTTGAAGCGTTCGTTTCCAGTAACAGTTTCCATTCTGGCATTTCACTCTGTTTTCTCCTATATTGATAGATGTATTTGGAACTCTAAATCAAACACGGTTTGTGCTAGCTTCTTGAAACTTGACACAGTAAAGCAGTTTCACATTCTAACTGTATGTTTTGTTTCCTTTTCATGTAGCCCTAAGCACTGACTGGCGAGAAACACTTTCATTGAAAGGGGTTGCAAGCTTCCAAAAATTACGAGTCTCCAGAAATCTCAGCAAATATTTTTTCACCCAAACTGGATGATACTTTCAGGTAATGATCAGTACACTAAGCCCTCTTGGTTCCCCAAATTTCGTTCTTCTATGTTGAAGCGTTCGTTTCCAGTAACAGTTTGAATTTTGTCGTTTCACTCTGTTTTCTCCTATATTGATAGATGTATTTGGAACTCTAAATCAAACACGGTTTGTGCTAGCTTCTTGAAACTTGACACAGGAAAGCAGTTTCACATTCTAACTCTATGTTTTCTTTCCTTGTCATGTAGCTTTAAGCAGTGACTGGCGAGAAACACTTTCATTGAAAGGGGTTGCAAGCTTCCAAAAATGACGAGTCTCCAGAAATCTCAGCAAATATTTTTTCACCCAAACTGGATGATACTTTCAGGTAATGATCAGTACACTAAGCCCACTCGGTTCTCCAGATTTCATTCTTCTATATTGAAGCGTTCGTTTCCAGTAACAGTTTCCATTCTGGCATTTCACTCTGGTTTCTCCTATATTGATAGATGTATTTGGAACTCTAAATCAAACACGGTTTGTGCTAGCTTCTTGAAACTTGACACAGTGAAGCAGTTTTACATTCTAACTCTATGTTTTGTTTCCTTTTCATGTAGCCCTAAGCAGTGACTGGCGAGAAACACTTTCATTGAAAGGGGTTGCAAGCTTCCAAAAATTACGAGTCTCCAGAAATCTCAGCAAATATTTTTTCACCCAAACTGGATGATACTTTCAGGTAATGATCAGTACACTAAGCCCACTTGGTTCTCCAAATTTCCTTCTTCTATGTTGAAGCATTCGTTTCCAGTAACAGTTTCCATTCTGGCATTTCACTCTGTTTTCTCCTATATTGATAGATGTATTTGGAACTCTAAATCAAACACGGTTTGTGCTAGCTTCTTGAAACTTGACACAGTAAAGCAGTTTCACGTTCTATCTCTATGTTTTCTTTCCTCCTGATGTAGCCCTAAGCAGTGACTGGCGAGAAACACTTTCATTGAAAGGGGTTGCAAGCTTCCAAAAATTACGAGTCTCCAGAAATCTCAGCAAATATTTTTTCACCCAAACTGCATGATACTTTCAGGTAATGATCAGTACACTAAGCCCACTTGGTTCCCCAAATTTCGTTCTTCTATGTTGAAGCGTTCGTTTCCAGTAACAGTTTGAATTTTGTCGTTTCACTCTGTTTTCTCCTATATTGGTAGATGTATTTGGAACTCTAAATCAAACACGGTTTGCGCTAGCTTCTTGAAACTTGACACAGTAAAGCAGTTTCACATTCTAACTCTATGTTTTGTTTCCTTTTCATGTAGCCCTAAGCAGTGACTGACGAGAAACACTTTCATTGAAAGGGGTTGCAAGCTTCCAAAAATTACGAGTCTCCAGAAATCTCAGCAAATATTTTTTCACCCAAACTGGATGATACTTTCAGGTAATGATCAGTACACTAAGCCCACTTGGTTCCCCAAATTTCGTTCTTCTATGTTGAAGCGTTCGTTTCTGGTAACAGTTTGAATTTTGTCGTTTCACTCTGTTTTCTCCTATATTGATAGATGTACTTGGAACTCTAAATCAAACACGGTTTGTGCTAGCTTCTTAAAACTTGACACAGTAAAGCAGCTTCACGTTCTATCTCTATGTTTTCTTTCCTCCTGATGTAGCCCTAAGCAGTGACTGGCGAGAAACACTTTCATTGAAAGGGGTTGCAAGCTTCCAAAAATTACGAGTCTCCAGAAATCTCAGCAAATATTTTTTCACCCAAACTGGATGATACTTTCAGGTAATGATCAGTACACTAAGCCCACTTGGTTCTCCAAATTTCCTTCTTCTATGTTGAAGCATTCGTTTCCAGTAACAGTTTCCATTCTGGCATTTCACTCTGTTTTCTCCTATATTGATAGATGTATTTGGAACTCTAAATCAAACACGGTTTGTGCTAGCTTCTTGAAACTTGACACAGTAAAGCAGTTTCACGTTCTATCTCTATGTTTTCTTTCCTCCTGATGTAGCCCTAAGCAGTGACTGGCGAGAAACACTTTCATTGAAAGGGGTTGCAAGCTTCCAAAAATTACGAGTCTCCAGAAATCTCAGCAAATATTTTTTCACCCAAACTGCATGATACTTTCAGGTAATGATCAGTACACTAAGCCCACTTGGTTCCCCAAATTTCGTTCTTCTATGTTGAAGCGTTCGTTTCCAGTAACAGTTTGAATTTTGTCGTTTCACTCTGTTTTCTCCTATATTGATAGATGTATTTGGAACTCTAAATCAAACACGGTTTGCGCTAGCTTCTTGAAACTTGACACAGTAAAGCAGTTTCACATTCTAACTCTATGTTTTGTTTCCTTTTCATGTAGCCCTAAGCAGTGACTGACGAGAAACACTTTCATTGAAAGGGGTTGCAAGCTTCCAAAAATTACGAGTCTCCAGAAATCTCAGCAAATATTTTTTCACCCAAACTGGATGATACTTTCAGGTAATGATCAGTACACTAAGCCCACTTGGTTCCCCAAATTTCGTTCTTCTATGTTGAAGCGTTCGTTTCTGGTAACAGTTTGAATTTTGTCGTTTCACTCTGTTTTCTCCTATATTGATAGATGTACTTGGAACTCTAAATCAAACACGGTTTGTGCTAGCTTCTTGAAACTTGACACAGTAAAGCAGCTTCACGTTCTATCTCTATGTTTTCTTTCCTCCTGATGTAGCCCTAAGCAGTGACTGGCGAGAAACACTTTCATTGAAAGGGGTTGCAAGCTTCCAAAAATTACGAGTCTCCAGAAATCTCAGCAAATATTTTTTCACCCAAACTGGATGATACTTTCAGGTAATGATCAGTACACTAAGCCCTCTTGGTTCCCCAAATTTCGTTCTTCTATGTTGAAGCGTTCGTTTCCAGTAACAGTTTGAATTTTGTCGTTTCACTGTGTTTTCTCCTATATTGATAGATGTATTTGGAACTCTAAATCAAACACGGTTTGTGCTAGCTTCTTGAAACTTGACACAGTAAAGCAGTTTCACATTCTAACTCTATGTTTTGTTTCCTTTTCATGTAGCTTTAAGCAGTGACCTGCGAGAAACACTTTCATTGAAAGGGGTTGCAAGCTTCCAAAAATTACGAGTCTCCAGAAATCTCAGCAAATATTTTTTCACCCAAACTGGATGATACTTTCAGGTAATGATCAGTACACTAAGCCCACTCGGTTCTCCAAATTTCATTCTTCTATGTTGAAGCGTTCGTTTCCAGTAACAGTTTCCATTCTGGCATTTCACTCTGTTTTCTCCTATATTGATAGATGTATTTGGAACTCTAAATCAAACACGGTTTGTGCTAGCTTCTTGAAACTTGACACAGTAAAGCAGTTTTACATTCTAACTCTATGTTTTGTTTCCTTTTCATGTAGCCCTAAGCAGTGACTGGCGAGAAACACTTTCATTGAAAGGGGTTGCAAGCTTCCAAAAATTACGAGTCTCCAGAAATCTCAGCAAATATTTTTTCACCCAAACTGCATGATACTTTCAGGTAATGATCAGTACACTAAGCCCACTTGGTTCCCCAAATTTCGATCTTCTATGTTGAAGCGTTCGTTTCCAGTAACAGTTTCCATTCTGGCATTTCACTCTGTTTTCTCCTATATTGATAGATGTATTTGGAACTCTAAATCAAACACGGTTTGTGCTAGCTTCTTGAAACTTGATACAGTAATGCAGTTTCACATTCTAACTCTATGTTTTGTTTCCTTTTCATGTAGCTTTAAGCAGTGACTGGCGAGAAACACTTTCATTGAAAGGGGTTGCAAGCTTCCAAAAATTACGAGTCTCCAGAAATCTCAGCAAATATTTTTTCACCCAAACTGGATGATACATTCAGGTAATGATCAGTACACTAAGCCCACTTGGTTCTCCAAATTTCCTTCTTCTATGTTGAAGCGTTCGTTTCCAGTAAAATTTTCCATTCTGGCATTTCACTCTGTTTTCTCCTATATTGATAGATGTATTTGGAACTCTAAATCAAACACGGTTTGTGCTAGCTTCTTGAAACTTGACACAGTAAAGCAGTTTCACATTCTAACTCTATGTTTTGTTTCCTTTTCATGTAGCCCTAAGCAGTGACTGGCGAGAAACACTTTCATTGAAAGGGGTTGCAAGCTTCCAAAAATTACGAGTCTCCAGAAATCTCAGCAAATATTTTTTCACCCAAACTGGATGATACTTTCAGGTAATGATCAGTACACTAAGCCCACTTGGTTCCCCAAATTTCGTTCTTCTATGTTGAAGCGTTCGTTTCTGGTAACAGTTTGAATTTTGTCGTTTCACTCTGTTTTCTCCTATATTGATAGATGTACTTGGAACTCTAAATCAAACACGGTTTGTGCTAGCTTCTTGAAACTTGACACAGTAAAGCAGCTTCACGTTCTATCTCTATGTTTTCTTTCCTCCTGATGTAGCCCTAAGCAGTGACTGGCGAGAAACACTTTCATTGAAAGGGGTTGCAAGCTTCCAAAAATTACGAGTCTCCAGAAATCTCAGCAAATATTTTTTCACCCAAACTGGATGATACTTTCAGGTAATGATCAGTACACTAAGCCCTCTTGGTTCCCCAAATTTCGTTCTTCTATGTTGAAGCGTTCGTTTCCAGTAACAGTTTGAATTTTGTCATTTCACTCTGTTTTCTCCTATATTGATAGATGTATTTGGAACTCTAAATCAAACACGGTTTGTGCTAGCTTCTTGAAACTTGACACAGTAAAGCAGTTTCACATTCTAACTCTATGTTTTGTTTCCTTTTCATGTAGCTTTAAGCAGTGACTGGCGAGAAACACTTTCATTGAAAGGGGTTGCAAGCTTCCAAAAATTACGAGTCTCCAGAAATCTCAGCAAATATTTTTTCACCCAAACTGGATGATACTTTCAGGTAATGATCAGTACACTAAGCCCACTTGGTTCTCCAAATTTCGTTCTTCTATGTTGAAGCGTTCGTTTCCAGTAACAGTTTCCATTCTGGCATTTCACTCTGTTTTCTCCTATATTGATAGATGTATTTGGAACTCTAAATCAAACACGGTTTGTGCTAGCTTCTTGAAACTTGACACAGTAAACAGTTTCACATTCTAACTCTATATTTTGTTTCCTTTTCATGTAGCCCTAATCAGTGACTGGCGAGAAACACTTTCATTGAAAGGGGTTGCAAGCTTCCAAAAATTACGAGTCTCCAGAAATCTCAGCAAATATTTTTTCACCCAAACTGGATGATACTTTCAGGTAAAGATCAGTACACTAAGCCCACTTGGTTCCCCAAATTTCGTTCTTCTATGTTGAAGCGTTCGTTTCCAGTAACAGTTAGAATTTTGTCGTTTCACTCTGTTTTCTCCTATATTGATAGATGTACTTGGAACTCTAAATCAAACACGGTTTGTGCTAGCTTCTTGAAACTTGACACAGTAAAGCAGTTTCAGATTCTAACTCTATGTTTTGTTTCCTTTTCATGTAGCCCTAAGCAGTGACTGGCGAGAAACACTTTCATTGAAAGGGGTTGCAAGCTTCCAAAAATTTCGAGTCTCCAGAAATCTCAGCAAATATTTTTTCACCCAAACTGGATGATACTTTCAGGTAATGATCAGTACACTAAGCCCACTCGGTTCTCCAAATTTCATTCTTCTATGTTGAAGCGTTCGTTTCCAGTAACAGTTTCCATTCTGGCATTTCACTCTGTTTTCTCCTATATTGATAGATGTATTTGGAACTCTAAATCAAACACGGTTTGTGCTAGCTTCTTGAAACTTGACACAGTAAAGCAGTTTTACATTCTAACTCTATGTTTTGTTTCCTTTTCATGTAGCCCTAAGCAGTGACTGGCGAGAAACACTTTCATTGAAAGGGGTTGCAAGCTTCCAAAAATTACGAGTCTCCAGAAATCTCAGCAAATATTTTTTCACCCAAACTGCATGATACTTTCAGGTAATGATCAGTACACTAAGCCCACTTGGTTCCCCAAATTTCGATCTTCTATGTTGAAGCGTTCGTTTCCAGTAACAGTTTCCATTCTGGCATTTCACTCTGTTTTCTCCTATATTGATAGATGTATTTGGAACTCTAAATCAAACACGGTTTGTGCTAGCTTCTTGAAACTTGATACAGTAATGCAGTTTCACATTCTAACTCTATGTTTTGTTTCCTTTTCATGTAGCTTTAAGCAGTGACTGGCGAGAAACACTTTCATTGAAAGGGGTTGCAAGCTTCCAAAAATTACGAGTCTCCAGAAATCTCAGCAAATATTTTTTCACCCAAACTGGATGATACATTCAGGTAATGATCAGTACACTAAGCCCACTTGGTTCTCCAAATTTCCTTCTTCTATGTTGAAGCGTTCGTTTCCAGTAAAATTTTCCATTCTGGCATTTCACTCTGTTTTCTCCTATATTGATAGATGTATTTGGAACTCTAAATCAAACACGGTTTGTGCTAGCTTCTTGAAACTTGACACAGTAAAGCAGTTTCACATTCTAACTCTATGTTTTGTTTCCTTTTCATGTAGCCCTAAGCAGTGACTGGCGAGAAACACTTTCATTGAAAGGGGTTGCAAGCTTCCAAAAATTACGAGTCTCCAGAAATCTCAGCAAATATTTTTTCACCCAAACTGGATGATACTTTCAGGTAATGATCAGTACACTAAGCCCACTTGGTTCCCCAAATTTCGTTCTTCTATGTTGAAGCGTTCGTTTCCAGTAACAGTTTGAATTTTGTCGTTTCACTCTGTTTTCTCCTATATTGATAGATGTACTTGGAACTCTAAATCAAACACGGTTTGTGCTAGCTTCTTGAAACTTGACACAGTAAAGCAGTTTCACGTTCTATCTCTATGTTTTCTTTCCTCCTGATGTAGCCATAAGCAGTGACTGGCGAGAAACACTTTCATTGAAAGGGGTTGCAAGCTTCCAAAAATTACGAGTCTCCAGAAATCTCAGCAAATATTTTTTCACCCAAACTGCATGATACTTTCAGGTAATGATCAGTACACTAAGCCCACTTGGTTCCCCAAATTTCGTTCTTCTATGTTGAAGCGTTCGTTTCCAGTAACAGTTTGAATTTTGTCGTTTCACTCTGTTTTCTCCTATATTGATAGATGTACTTGGAACTCTAAATCAAACACGGTTTGTGCTAGCTTCTTGAAACTTGACACAGTAAAGCAGTTTCAGATTCTAACTCTATGTTTTGTTTCCTTTTCATGTAGCTTTAAGCAGTGACTGGCGAGAAACACTTTCATTGAAAGGGGTTGCAAGCTTCCAAAAATTACGAGTCTCCAGAAATCTCAGCAAATATTTTTTCACCCAAACTGGATGATAGTTTCAGGTAATGATCAGTACAGTAAGCCCACTCGGTTCTCCAAATTTCATTCTTCTATGTTGAAGCGTTCGTTTCCAGTAACAGTTTCCATTCTGGCATTTCACTCTGTTTTCTCCTATATTGATAGATGTATTTGGAACTCTAAATCAAACACGGTTTGTGCTAGCTTCTTGAAACTTGACACAGTAAAGCAGTTTCACATTCTAACTCTATGTTTTGTTTCCTTTTCATGTAGCCCTAAGCAGTGACTGGCGAGAAACACTTTCATTGAAAGGGGTTGCAAGCTTCCAAAAATTACGAGTCTCCAGAAATCTCAGCAAATATTTTTTCACCCAAACTGGATGATACATTCAGGTAATGATCAGTACACTAAGCCCACTTGGTTCTCCAAATTTCCTTCTTCTATGTTGAAGCGTTCGTTTCCAGTAAAATTTTCCATTCTGGCATTTCACTCTGTTTTCTCCTATATTGATAGATGTATTTGGAACTCTAAATCAAACACGGTTTGTGCTAGCTTCTTGAAACTTGACACAGTAAAGCAGTTTCACATTCTAACTCTATGTTTTGTTTCCTTTTCATGTAGCCCTAAGCAGTGACTGGCGAGAAACACTTTCATTGAAAGGGGTTGCAAGCTTCCAAAAATTACGAGTCTCCAGAAATCTCAGCAAATATTTTTTCACCCAAACTGGATGATACTTTCAGGTAATGATCAGTACACTAAGCCCACTTGGTTCCCCAAATTTCGTTCTTCTATGTTGAAGCGTTCGTTTCCAGTAACAGTTTGAATTTTGTCGTTTCACTCTGTTTTCTCCTATATTGATAGATGTACTTGGAACTCTAAATCAAACACGGTTTGTGCTAGCTTCTTGAAACTTGACACAGTAAAGCAGTTTCACGTTCTATCTCTATGTTTTCTTTCCTCCTGATGTAGCCATAAGCAGTGACTGGCGAGAAACACTTTCATTGAAAGGGGTTGCAAGCTTCCAAAAATTACGAGTCTCCAGAAATCTCAGCAAATATTTTTTCACCCAAACTGCATGATACTTTCAGGTAATGATCAGTACACTAAGCCCACTTGGTTCCCCAAATTTCGTTCTTCTATGTTGAAGCGTTCGTTTCCAGTAACAGTTTGAATTTTGTCGTTTCACTCTGTTTTCTCCTATATTGATAGATGTACTTGGAACTCTAAATCAAACACGGTTTGTGCTAGCTTCTTGAAACTTGACACAGTAAAGCAGTTTCAGATTCTAACTCTATGTTTTGTTTCCTTTTCATGTAGCTTTAAGCAGTGACTGGCGAGAAACACTTTCATTGAAAGGGGTTGCAAGCTTCCAAAAATTACGAGTCTCCAGAAATCTCAGCAAATATTTTTTCACCCAAACTGGATGATAGTTTCAGGTAATGATCAGTACAGTAAGCCCACTCGGTTCTCCAAATTTCATTCTTCTATGTTGAAGCGTTCGTTTCCAGTAACAGTTTCCATTCTGGCATTTCACTCTGTTTTCTCCTATATTGATAGATGTATTTGGAACTCTAAATCAAACACGGTTTGTGCTAGCTTCTTGAAACTTGACACAGTAAAGCAGTTTCACATTCTAACTCTATGTTTTGTTTCCTTTTCATGTAGCCCTAAGCAGTGACTGGCGAGAAACACTTTCATTGAAAGGGGTTGCAAGCTTCCAAAAATTACGAGTCTCCAGAAATCTCAGCAAATATTTTTTCACTCAAACGGGATGATACTTTCAGGTAATGATCAGTACACTAAGCCCACTTGGTTCCCCAAATTTCGTTCTTCTATGTTGAAGCGTTCGTTTCCAGTAACAGTTTGAATTTTGTCGTTTCACTCTGTTTTCTCCTATATTGATAGATGTACTTGGAACTCTAAATCAAACACGGTTTGTGCTAGCTTCTTGAAACTTGACACAGTAAAGCAGTTTCAGATTCTAACTCTATGTTTTGTTTCCTTTTCATGTAGCTTTAAGCAGTGACTGGCGAGAAACACTTTCATTGAAAGGGGTTGCAAGCTTCCAAAAATTACGCGTCTCCAGAAATCTAAGCAAATATTTTTTCACCCAAACTGGATGATACTTTCAGGTAATGATCAGTACACTAAGCCCACTCGGTTCTCCAAATTTCATTCTTCTATGTTGAAGCGTTCGTCTCCAGTAACAGTTTCCATTCTGGCATTTCACTCTGTTTTCTCCTATATTGATAGATGTATTTGGAACTCTAAATCAAACACGGTTTGTGCTAGCTTCTTGAAACTTGACACAGTAAAGCAGTTTCACATTCTAACTCTATGTTTTGTTTCTTTTTCATGTAGCCCTAAGCAGTGACTGGCGAGAAACACTTGCATTGAAAGGGGTTGCAAGCTTCCAAAAATTACGAGTCTCCAGAAATCTCAGCAAATATTTTTTCACCCAAACTGGATGATACTTTCAGGTAATGATCAGTACACTAAGCCCACTTGGTTCCCCAAATTTCGTTCTTCTATGTTGAAGCGTTCGTTTCCAGTAACAGTTTGAATTTTGTCGTTTCACTCTGTTTTCTCCTATATTGATAGATGTACTTGGAACTCTAAATCAAACACGGTTTGTGCTAGCTTCTTGAAACTTGACACAGTAAAGCAGTTTCACATTCTAACTCTATGTTTTGTTTCCTTTTCATGTAGCTTTAAGCAGTGACTGGCGAGAAACACTTTCATTGAAAGGGGTTGCAAGCTTCCAAAAATTACGAGTCTCCAGAAATCTCAGCAAATATTTTTTCACCCAAACGGGATGATACTTTCAGGTAATGATCAGTACACTAAGCCCACTTGGTTCCCCAAATTTCGTTCTTCTATGTTGAAGCGTTCGTTTCCAGTAACAGTTTGAATTTTGTCGTTTCACTCTGTTTTCTCCTATATTGATAGATGTACTTGGAACTCTAAATCAAACACGGTTTGTGCTAGCTTCTTGAAACTTGACACAGTAAAGCAGTTTCAGATTCTAACTCTATGTTTTGTTTCCTTTTCATGTAGCTTTAAGCAGTGACTGGCGAGAAACACTTTCATTGAAAGGGGTTGCAAGCTTCCAAAAATTACGAGTCTCCTGAAATCTCAGCAAATATTTTTTCACCCAAACTGGATGATACTTTCAGGTAATGATCAGTACACTAAGCCCACTCGGTTCTCCAAATTTCATTCTTCTATGTTGAAGCGTTCGTCTCCAGTAACAGTTTCCATTCTGGCATTTCACTCTGTTTTCTCCTATATTGATAGATGTATTTGGAACTCTAAATCAAACACGGTTTGTGCTAGCTTCTTGAAACTTGACACAGTAAAGCAGTTTCACATTCTAACTCTATGTTTTGTTTCCTTTTCATGTAGCCCTAAGCAGTGACTGGCGAGAAACACTTTCATTGAAAGGGGTTGCAAGCTTCCAAAAATTACGAGTCTCCAGAAATCTCAGCAAATATTTTTTCACCCAAACTGGATGATACTTTCAGGTAATGATCAGTACACTAAGCCCACTTGGTTCCCCAAATTTCGTTCTTCTATGTTGAAGCGTTCGTTTCCAGTAACAGTTTGAATTTTGTCGTTTCACTCTGTTTTCTCCTATATTGATAGATGTACTTGGAACTCTAAATCAAACACGGTTTGTGCTAGCTTCTTGAAACTTGACACAGTAAAGCAGTTTCAGATTCTAACTCTATGTTTTGTTTCCTTTTCATGTAGCTTTAAGCAGTGACTGGCGAGAAACACTTTCATTGAAAGGGGTTGCAAGCTTCCAAAAATTACGAGTCTCCAGAAATCTCAGCAAATATTTTTTCACCCAAACTGGATGATACTTTCAGGTAATGATCAGTACACTAAGCCCACTCAGTTCTCCAAATTTCATTCTTCTATGTTGAAGCGTTCGTTTCCAGTAACAGTTTCCATTCTGGCATTTCACTCTGTTTTCTCCTATATTGATAGATGTATTTGGAACTCTAAATCAAACACGGTTTGCGCTAGCTTCTTGAAACTTGACACAGTAAAGCAGTTTCACATTCTAACTCTATGTTTTGTTTCCTTTTCATGTAGCCCTAAGCAGTGACTGGCGAGAAACACTTTCATTGAAAGGGGTTGCAAACTTCCAAAAATTACGAGTCTCCAGAAATCTCAGCAAATATTTTTTCACCCAAACTGGATGATACTTTCAGGTAATGATCAGTACACTAAGCCCACTTGGTTCCCCAAATTTCGTTCTTCTATGTTGAAGCGTTCGTTTCTGGTAACAGTTTGAATTTTGTCGTTTCACTCTGTTTTCTCCTATATTGATAGATGTACTTGGAACTCTAAATCAAACACGGTTTGTGCTAGCTTCTTGAAACTTGACACAGTAAAGCAGCTTCACGTTCTATCTCTATGTTTTCTTTCCTCCTGATGTAGCCCTAAGCAGTGACTGGCGAGAAACACTTTCATTGAAAGGGGTTGCAAGCTTCCAAAAATTACGAGTCTCCAGAAATCTCAGCAAATATTTTTTCACCCAAACTGGATGATACTTTCAGGTAATGATCAGTACACTAAGCCCACTTGGTTCTCCAAATTTCCTTCTTCTATGTTGAAGCATTCGTTTCCAGTAACAGTTTCCATTCTGGCATTTCACTCTGTTTTCTCCTATATTGATAGATGTATTTGGAACTCTAAATCAAACACGGTTTGTGCTAGCTTCTTGAAACTTGACACAGTAAAGCAGTTTCACGTTCTATCTCTATGTTTTCTTTCCTCCTGATGTAGCCCTAAGCAGTGACTGGCGAGAAACACTTTCATTGAAAGGGGTTGCAAGCTTCCAAAAATTACGAGTCTCCAGAAATCTCAGCAAATATTTTTTCACCCAAACTGCATGATACTTTCAGGTAATGATCAGTACACTAAGCCCACTTGGTTCCCCAAATTTCGTTCTTCTATGTTGAAGCGTTCGTTTCCAGTAACAGTTTGAATTTTGTCGTTTCACTCTGTTTTCTCCTATATTGATAGATGTATTTGGAACTCTAAATCAAACACGGTTTGTGCTAGCTTCTTGAAACTTGACACAGTAAAGCAGTTTCACATTCTAACTCTATGTTTTGTTTCCTTTTCATGTAGCCCTAAGCAGTGACTGACGAGAAACACTTTCATTGAAAGGGGTTGCAAGCTTCCAAAAATTACGAGTCTCCAGAAATCTCAGCAAATATTTTTTCACCCAAACTGGATGATACTTTCAGGTAATGATCAGTACACTAAGCCCACTTGGTTCCCCAAATTTCGTTCTTCTATGTTGAAGCGTTCGTTTCTGGTAACAGTTTGAATTTTGTCGTTTCACTCTGTTTTCTCCTATATTGATAGATGTACTTGGAACTCTAAATCAAACACGGTTTGTGCTAGCTTCTTGAAACTTGACACAGTAAAGCAGCTTCACGTTCTATCTCTATGTTTTCTTTCCTCCTGATGTAGCCCTAAGCAGTGACTGGCGAGAAACACTTTCATTGAAAGGGGTTGCAAGCTTCCAAAAATTACGAGTCTCCAGAAATCTCAGCAAATATTTTTTCACCCAAACTGGATGATACTTTCAGGTAATGATCAGTACACTAAGCCCTCTTGGTTCCCCAAATTTCGTTCTTCTATGTTGAAGCGTTCGTTTCCAGTAACAGTTTGAATTTTGTCGTTTCACTCTGTTTTCTCCTATATTGATAGATGTATTTGGAACTCTAAATCAAACACGGTTTGTGCTAGCTTCTTGAAACTTGACACAGTAAAGCAGTTTCACATTCTAACTCTATGTTTTGTTTCCTTTTCATGTAGCTTTAAGCAGTGACTGGCGAGAAACACTTTCATTGAAAGGGGTTGCAAGCTTCCAAAAATTACGAGTCTCCAGAAATCTCAGCAAATATTTTTTCACCCAAACTGGATGATACTTTCAGGTAATGATCAGTACACTAAGCCCACTTGGTTCTCCAAATTTCATTCTTCTATGTTGAAGCGTTCGTTTCCAGTAACAGTTTCCATTCTGGCATTTCACTCTGTTTTCTCCTATATTGATAGATGTATTTGGAACTCTAAATCAAACACGGTTTGTGCTAGCTTCTTGAAACTTGACACAGTAAACAGTTTCACATTCTAACTCTATATTTTGTTTCCTTTTCATGTAGCCCTAAGCAGTGACTGGCGAGAAACACTTTCATTGAAAGGGGTTGCAAGCTTCCAAAAATTACGAGTCTCCAGAAATCTCAGCAAATATTTTTTCACCCAAACTGGATGATACTTTCAGGTAAAGATCAGTACACTAAGCCCACTTGGTTCCCCAAATTTCGTTCTTCTATGTTGAAGCGTTCGTTTCCAGTAACAGTTAGAATTTTGTCGTTTCACTCTGTTTTCTCCTATATTGATAGATGTACTTGGAACTCTAAATCAAACACGGTTTGTGCTAGCTTCTTGAAACTTGACACAGTAAAGCAGTTTCAGATTCTAACTCTATGTTTTGTTTCCTTTTCATGTAGCCCTAAGCAGTGACTGGCGAGAAACACTTTCATTGAAAGGGGTTGCAAGCTTCCAAAAATTACGAGTCTCCAGAAATCTCAGCAAATATTTTTTCACCCAAACTGGATGATACTTTCAGGTAATGATCAGTACACTAAGCCCACTCGGTTCTCCAAATTTCATTCTTCTATGTTGAAGCGTTCGTTTCCAGTAACAGTTTCCATTCTGGCATTTCACTCTGTTTTCTCCTATATTGATAGATGTATTTGGAACTCTAAATCAAACACGGTTTGTGCTAGCTTCTTGAAACTTGACACAGTAAAGCAGTTTTACATTCTAACTCTATGTTTTGTTTCCTTTTCATGTAGCCCTAAGCAGTGACTGGCGAGAAACACTTTCATTGAAAGGGGTTGCAAGCTTCCAAAAATTACGAGTCTCCAGAAATCTCAGCAAATATTTTTTCACCCAAACTGCATGATACTTTCAGGTAATGATCAGTACACTAAGCCCACTTGGTTCTCCAAATTTCCTTCTTCTATGTTGAAGCGTTCGTTTCCAGTAACAGTTTCCATTCTGGCATTTCACTCTGTTTTCTCCTATATTGATAGATGTATTTGGAACTCTAAATCAAACACGGTTTGTGCTAGCTTCTTGAAACTTGACACAGTAAAGCAGTTTCACATTCTAACTCTATGTTTTGTTTCCTTTTCATGTAGCCCTAAGCAGTGACTGGCGAGAAACACTTTCATTGAAAGGGGTTGCAAGCTTCCAAAAATTACGAGTCTCCAGAAATCTCAGCAAATATTTTTTCACCCAAACTGGATGATACTTTCAGGTAATGATCAGTACACTAAGCCCACTTGGTTCCCCAAATTTCGTTCTTCTATGTTGAAGCGTTCGTTTCCAGTAACAGTTTGAATTTTGTCGTTTCACTCTGTTTTCTCCTATATTGATAGATGTACTTGGAACTCTAAATCAAACACGGTTTGTGCTAGCTTCTTGAAACTTGACACAGTAAAGCAGTTTCACGTTCTATCTCTATGTTTTCTTTCCTCCTGATGTAGCCCTAAGCAGTGACTGGCGAGAAACACTTTCATTGAAAGGGGTTGCAAGCTTCCAAAAATTACGAGTCTCCAGAAATCTCAGCAAATATTTTTTCACCCAAACTGCATGATACTTTCAGGTAATGATCAGTACACTAAGCCCACTTGGTTCTCCAAATTTCCTTCTTCTATGTTGAAGCGTTCGTTTCCAGTAACAGTTTCCATTCTGGCATTTCACTCTGTTTTCTCCTATATTGATAGATGTATTTGGAACTCTAAATCAAACACGGTTTGTGCTAGCTTCTTGAAACTTGACACAGTAAAGCAGTTTCACATTCTAACTCTATGTTTTGTTTCCTTTTCATGTAGCCCTAAGCAGTGACTGGCGAGAAACACTTTCATTGAAAGGGGTTGCAAGCTTCCAAAAATTACGAGTCTCCAGAAATCTCAGCAAATATTTTTTCACCCAAACTGGATGATACTTTCAGGTAATGATCAGTACACTAAGCCCACTTGGTTCCCCAAATTTCGTTCTTCTATGTTGAAGCGTTCGTTTCCAGTAACAGTTTGAATTTTGTCGTTTCACTCTGTTTTCTCCTATATTGATAGATGTACTTGGAACTCTAAATCAAACACGGTTTGTGCTAGCTTCTTGAAACTTGACACAGTAAAGCAGTTTCACGTTCTATCTCTATGTTTTCTTTCCTCCTGATGTAGCCCTAAGCAGTGACTGGCGAGAAACACTTTCATTGAAAGGGGTTGCAAGCTTCCAAAAATTACGAGTCTCCAGAAATCTCAGCAAATATTTTTTCACCCAAACTGGATGATACTTTCAGGTAATGATCAGTACACTAAGCCCACTTGGTTCCCCAAATTTCGTTCTTCTATGTTGAAGCGTTCGTTTCTGGTAACAGTTTGAATTTTGTCGTTTCACTCTGTTTTCTCCTATATTGATAGATGTACTTGGAACTCTAAATCAAACACAGTTTGTGCTAGCTTCTTGAAACTTGACACAGTAAAGCAGCTTCACGTTCTATCTCTATGTTTTCT